>NC_141876.1:465940344-466543469 GCF_056163025.1 Triticum urartu
TTACCTCCGTGGGTGTCTTTCAACACTCGCCCTTCGGCGATATACTGAAGTCATTAAAGTCTCTCTCCTTGTCAGGAGAATCCTGGCCGAACTATGCCCGGCAGGATTGGGATGCGGATGACGAAGAAATTCGCCGCCCACCCCCACCCACTTAATAGCCACTGTCGATGACTTAACCGACATGCTCGACTCCGACTCCGAATACATCGACAGTATGGACAACGATGCAGGAGACGAACAGGAACCACTGCCCCCAGGGCACTGGACGCCCACTTCACCACATGACGTATACATGGTGGACACACCAAAGGAAAACGACGACGAGGAACGGAAGGACGCAACGAAGGGTTGTTCCCTCGAAAAGCAGTCAAAACGGCGGCGTAAGCGCCGCCCCAAATCACGCCTCGGCAGAAACAACGATCATACAGACACAGCGTTAGAGCAGGGGGAACCATTGCCGGACCACGGCAACACGGAGAATCAAGCCGAATAGCCCGACTCTGTCAAAGATCATAGTCCAGATGACGTCACACCAGACGGACACCCGGAGCAACAGAATGCCCATCAAAGGCTCGTTGCCACCGCGAGGAGTCTAAAAAAGCAGAAGCAAAGGCTCAAAGCTGCGCAAGACACACTCCAAATTAGATGGAGCAAAGTACTCAACACAGCAGCAAAATACGGCGGTAATCGCCCCACCAAGAGCTACCCGAAGCGGAAGTTGCTACCTGAATTCGATGAGGAGGCCTTAGATCCCCCACAACCAAAAATCAAAACAGCCATCTGGCCGGATAGGCGACCTCACGGCCAACATAGAACGGCAAACAACGCTGCACATAAGCCAATACGTGATCCACGCGAGGACTCGCATCAAAAGGACGGCACAACCAGATCCATCTATGGACCACGTAAGCGCGCTCCAGCATACAACACAACACAACAAACATCCAAAGAAGGCGGTACACCCGGATACAGGGGTGCCACACACCCCCTATGTTTCACCGGTGAGGTACTAGATCATGAATTTCCAGAGGGATTCAAACCCGTAAATATAGAGGCATACGACGGAACAACAGACCCTGGTGTCCGGATTGAGGATTATAGAGGCATACGACGGAACAACATCCTCCATATCCATATGGCTCGAGGAGATGACCTCCACGCCATTAAGTATTTACCCCTCAAACTCAAAGGGCCATCTCGGCACTGGCTTAAGAGCCTTCCCGAAAGTTCCATTGGAAGCTGGGAAGAGCTCGAAGATGCTTTTCGGGCAAATTTTTAGGGGACTTACGTCCGACCTCCGGACTCGGACAATTTGAGTCATATAACTCAATAGCCCGGAGAGTCAGCCCGAAAACTTTGGAACAGGTTTCTTACTAAAAAGAACCAAACAGTCGACTATCCGGACGCAGAAGCCTTGGCAGCTTTTAAGCATAGCGTCCGTGACGAATGGCTTGCCAGACACCTCGGCCAAGAAAAGCCGAGAACAATGGCAGCATTAACAAGCCTCATGACCCACTTTTGCGCGGGTGAGGATAGCTGGCTAGCTAGATGCAGCATCAGCGACCCAAGTACATCCGAAGTTAGAGATGGAAACGGGAAATCACGGCACAACAACAATAACAAACGCCGGAATAAAGAAGACGGCACAAAGAGCACGGCAGTAAACGCCAGATTTAGAAGCTCTCGGCAAAGTCAGCAAAAGCAGCCCTCTAAAGGCGCTAGAGACGAACTGTCCAGCCTAAACAAAATTCTGGACCAAGTATGTCAGATCCATAGCACCCCCGGTAAACCTGCTAATCATACTCACAGAGAATGTTGGGTCTTCAAGCAGTCCGGCAAGCTCAACGCCGTACACAAGGGGGAGGATACACCAAGAGAAGACGAGGATGAGCCTCCCAAGCAAGACACTGGGGAACAAAAGAAGTTTCCATAAGAAGTCAAAACAGTCAACGTGTTACACGTGATCAAGGGGAGAAACAAAGCGTCACTCCCAAAAAAATATGCCCAAGGGCCTATCACCGCGGAGTCCTGCCACTGGTTGTATCATCCGATCACTTTTGACCATCGTGATTACTCAGCAAGTATCCGGCATGCAGGATGGGCTGCCCTGGTATTAGACCCAATAATTGACGGATACCACTTTACACGAGTCCTGATGGACGGTGGCAGCAGTTTAAACCTGATATACCAGGATACAATCCACGAAATGGGGATAGATCCAACGAAAATGTGCCATAGCAACACTACCTTTAAAGGAGTAACGCCAAGCCCAGGGGCTCACTGCACGGGCTCCCTGCTACTAGAGGTTATATTCGGCTTCCCCGATAACTTCCGTATCGAACATTTAACCTTCCACATTGCTCCGTTCCAAAGTGGCTATCAAGCACTACTTGGACGCGAAGCTTTCGCTCGCTTTAATGCAATACCGCATTACGCTTCCCTCACGCTCAAGATGCCCAGTCCACATGGCATCATTGCAGTGCATGGAAATATTGAGCGATATTTGCGCGCCAAATTGAGTCCGACTGCCTTGGCAGCCGCACACTAAAAACGGCCTCACCAACTAAAGCATTTGATAGGTCGTCAAGACCACGGACACGGTTAGACAAGTCCGGCGCAGCTATATGTAATTCATACCGGATTGATGGCCACACCCCTATTACAAATACAAGGGGCTCAACGCGCGCAGACAAGTGGCAATTTTTACTTATCTTTAATTATACATGGTTTCTTTAAAAACTACCTTTTTGCACGACAACTTTTCACCTAAGTTCCTCTCTTTTACAGATGACCATCGTGCTACACCCGTCCAGGATATGGCACAACGGAGACACAGGCGCAGACGTGCAGCAGGGACCCGCTCCAAGGATTCTTTTTAGATTAAGACCCTGCGTAAACCTTTTTTACTGTCTCTTGTTGATATACATCCCTTGGATTCTCAGTACAAATTGAGAAGGATGCTGACGTCTTGGCATGTGGCCACGTCAGAATAACGCACGTACCCGGACACAAGGGGCTTCCTACAAAGGGCACTATTTAGGCCCGGTTTATACCATAAAGACCGAATACCTTAGGGAGTGTTCGGCGTCGCGAGTTTGGCCTTATATGCATCAGCTCCGAATCATGTCTTTGGTCAAATGTTGGGTTTGCCCGGCTCCTGTGTTTTGGTGCCTTACGTTCCATTCTATCGGCTAAGGCAGCACCAGGAGAACTACTACGATTGTGCCCTGGTTCGTCCGAACGAGCACCTCAGTAGAGAAAGCCGAAAACTAACTGTCATGATATAGCGCGAGACTAGTCAACCACTCGATGACCTATCGGAATGTTAGAATTCCTCCGCTTTAACGAAGGGCCGTTTCCCGGCTAGGCATATACACACCCCGAGTTCGGGAGAGTGCGGAGCCACAAGGGGCTATATAGTAGCCCCACCGTCAAACTCCTATGGCTAAGTGAAAGTGTTAAAGCATCATAGTCTGGTTGCCTCGTTCGCTGCGCAATCACCTCTTTAATAGGACCAAGACGTTGGGTTAAGTGTGAACATGCATTTTTTGCGAGCACCTCCGCATTATATGCATGGGGGTTGAAGCCGATGACTGCAATCTTTCAGGTTATATACATGTATACATAAACGGCCGCACAGGAGGCACCATATTACTTTTCGGCAAAAGTATAAACACAGCCTTACTACATTTCATAAAAACATTGTGTTTACAATGGGGATACATGTCACTCAAACATAATATTCTTCGAGCACTGGGCCTCTATCAAAGGAGCACCCTCAAGAACCTCTTCAAAATAGTGCTTGGCAGCTACTCGGCCTATGGCCGAACCTTGCGCCGCAATAGTGGTAGCATCCATCTCCGCCCAGTATGCCTTGACACGGGCAAAGGCCATCCGCGAGCCTTCTATACACGCCGACCTCTTCATCGCATTGATGCGCGGCACCGCACCAAGGAACTGCTGCACTAAGCTGAAATAGTTGTTCGGCTTCGGCTTCTCCGACCACAAATGATCTATGACGGACCTCATGGCAAGTCCGGACAACCTATTAAGTTCGGCCCATTCGGCTAGCTGATCAGTCAAGGGAAGCAGACGCTCTGGAACGTTAAATTGCGACCAGAACAGCTTGTCCACTTCACGATCTGTCTGATCTCGGAAGTATTCGACCGCATCGACAACGCTTGCCGCCAAGTCCATATATGCGTCTGCCGAACTCCACAGCCGATCCAGAGGGGCATACCGCGGATCTCCGAACTTCCTCTGCAGCAGAAAGGGCTTCCCAGCCGCAATATCCCCGGCTTCACGCAGCTCCTCCTTCTTCGCCCTCATAGCAGAGCGAGTGTCTTTGGTCTCCATCGTGGCCTTTTCAAGGTCTGCTGCCTTCACTCGGTTCTCTTCTTCAAGGAACTGGCAACGGTCGGCAGTGTCTTTTAATTCTACGGCCATCTTGGCCATCTTCTATTTGCTTTCGCAATGCGCGTCCTTCTCGGCTCTTAGCTCTTTGGCCGCCTTCAAAGCAGCCGTATTACTAACTCTTGCTTGTTCCTTGGCTCGGGCAAGTTCCGCCCGAAGGGTCTCCACGGTGGCAGCTCCGTCTGCAGTCACAACATATTAAAGATACTGGCATCATGTTGCTCTTATTATGTGACATTCACCAGAAAACATTACTTACCCTGTGACTCGTCAAGCCGCTTGTTAACAAGCTCGATGTCGGCGTCTGCCGCATCCAGTTGTCGCTTTAGTTCGGCAAACTCATTAGTCCGGCTAGCCACCGGAGCTTCCACCACCTGCACATAAATGCAGTACCGGTTATTACCTGGGACTATGATCCTCTGTTCGCCGCCGTTCTCGACGACAACCAGAGTCTCAGGGGCTACTATCTACACAGGGCACACCTAACATGTGCGGTACTATCAAAAAGTATATCATTTCACGTACCTCAAAGCCCGTCAGTAGACTCATAAAGGCTTCATGTAATCCGCTTTTGGCGGACGAAATTCTTTCCATCACCGTACCCATCAACGTACGGTGTTCTTCTGAGATGGCCGCTCGCTCCAACAGCTCCCTCAGAACGTCCGACCGCATACCAGATGGTGCCGGACTCTTTTGTTTGCTCTCTTCGAGAGCCGGACGCTGGGGACTTCGGGTGACTATGGGATTATCTTCTGGCCTCACCGGATCCGGAGAGGCCCTCCGTGACGACACTTCGAGGTCACCCGCTTCTTGAGCGGGGGAGTCTGGGGGAGGCGTTTCGCTCTCCATCATCTCCGGAAGAAGATCCCCCGAAGACGAGCTCAGCTGAGAAGGGCTCAGGTCCGGGGGAGGCGTTTCGCCCGTCGGTAGAACCAGTCTCGCGTAAGCGTACACGTAATGTCGGTCCGAGCTGCTTCATCCAACAATACCGCCGAACCAAAGTATGACATGCTGGTAAGCAGTATGACTTATATCGCCCACAACTCGCTTGTGTTCTACTCGTGCATATAACATCAACACATAAAACTAGGCTCGGATGCCACTGTTGGGGAACATAGTAATTTCAAAAAATTACCTACGCACACGCAAGATCATGGTGATGCATAGCAACGAGAGGGGAGAGTGTAATCTACGTACCCTCGTAGACCGACAGCGGAAGCGTTATGATAACGCGGTTGATGTAGTCGTACGTCTTCACGGCCCGATCGATCAAGCACCGAAACTACGGCACCTCCGAGTTCTAGCACACGTTCAGCTCGATGACGATCCCCGGACTCCGATCCAGCAAAGTGTCGGGGAAGAGTTCCGTCAGCACGACGGTGTGGTGACGATCTTGATGTTCTACTGTCGCAGGGCTTCGCCTAAGCACCACTACAATATTATCAAGGACTATGGTGGAAGGGGGCACCGCACATGGCTAAGAGAACGATCTTGGAGATCAACTTGTGTGTCTTGGGGTGCCCCCTGCCCCCGTATATAAAGGAGAAAGGGGGGTGCGGCCGGCCCTAGGAGGAGGCGCGCCGGAGGAGTCCTACTCCTACCGGGAGTAGGACTCCCCCCCTTTCCCTAGTTGGATTAGGACTTGGGGGGAAGGAGGAGAGGGAAGAAAGGAAAGGGGGGCGCTGCCCCCCTCCTTGTCCAATTTGGACTTGGGGGGGAGGGGCACGTGGCAGCCCCTAGGCCTCCTCTCCTCTTCCTCCACTAGGCCCATTAAGGCCCATTAGGTTACCGGGGGGTTCCGGTAACCTCCCGGTACTCCGGTAAAATGCCGATTTCACCTGGAACACTTCCGATGTCCAAACATAGGCTTCCAATATATCAATCTTTATGTCTCGAACATTTCGAGACTCCTCGTCATGTCCGTGATCACATCCGGGACTCCGAACAAACTTCGGTACATCAAAATATATAAACTCATAATGAAACTGTCATCGTAACGTTAAGCGTGCGGACCCTATGGGTTCGAGAACAATGTAGACATGACCGAGACATGTCTCTGGTCAATAACCAATAGTGGAACCTGGATGCTCATATTGGCTCACACATATTCTACGAAGATCTTTTATCAGTCAGACCGCATAACAACATACTTTGTTCCCTTTGTCATCGGTATGTTACTTGCCCTGAGATTCGATCGTCGGTATCTCAATACCTAGTTCAATCTCGTTACCGGCAAGTCTCTTTACTCGTTTCGTAATACATCATCTCGCAACTAACTCATTAGTTGCAATGCTTGCAGGGCTTATGTGATGTGCATTACCGAGAGGGCCCACAGATACCTCTTCGACAATCGGAGTGACAAATCCTAATCTCGAAATACGCCAACCCAACATGTACCTTTGGAGACACCTGTAGAGCTCCTTTATAATCACCCAGTTACGTTGTGACGTTTGGTAGCACACAAGGTGTTCCTCCGGTAAACGGGAGTTGCATAATCTCATAGTCATAGGAACATGTATAAGTCATGAAGAAAGTAATAGCAACATACTAAATGATCGGGTGCTAAGCTAATGGAATGGGTCATGTCAATCACATCATTCTCCTAATGATGTGATCCCGTTAATCAAATGACAACACATGTCTATGGTTAGGAAACATAACCATCTTTGATTAATCGAGCTAGTCAAGTAGAGGCACACTAGTGACGTTTTAGTTTGTCTATGTATTCACACAAGTATTATGTTTTCGGATAATATAATTCTAGCATGAATAATAAACATTTATCATGATATAAGGAAATAAAATAATAACTTTATTATTGCCTCTAGGGCATATTTCCTTCAAAAAGCACCCCCGAGGCAGGACCCTCTGTTGGAGACTTCTTCTCCCGTTTGGAGGCCTCGGTTTCCGGATCCTCAGAGGCAGTCCTCTTCCTCCCCCATAGCGAGAGAAGATCAGAATCTTCTCCCTGGTCATCCTCCCTTATGGAGGCGCTCATTCCCACGGTTGGAACTGGCAGCGATGGGGGCCCGCTTTCGCCCATATTATTCCCCCCCCCCCCGTATCTTCCTTCGAGGGCTCCGGGCAGGGTGCGAGCTCGAGCATCTTTTCCAATACCGAGTTTTCCAAACCCTCAGGGAGGGGGGCCGAACACCAAATCATCTTCGCCTTTGTTAGCCAGTCCTGGTCAAAGGGCGATTTCTCAGGAATGACGTCATGGTAAATAAAAGACGGTGTGTCCGGCTAGAGGATTACTTACTTGTTCGGCGGCGCGGTTGCTACTCAGGCCCACGTCCTCTATAGTATCCGGACACTCTGTTTGAGGTCCGAAGAATGACTTGTACATCTCCTCGTGCGTCAGGCCGAGGAAGCTTTGAATAGCGCGCGGTCCTTCTGGGTTGAACTCCCACAAGCGAAGGGGCCGGCGTTTGCAAGGCTGGACTCGACGAACCAGCATGACTTGCATTACCATGACCAAATTAAAATCTCCCTCGAAGAGATCTTGAATGCGGCTTTGCAGTATAGGCACGTCCTTGGCTGGACCCCAGCTCAGCCCTCTACTAATCCATGACATCAGTTGTGGTGGGGGCCCGAGCGGAAAGCGGGGGGAGCCACCCACTTGGCACTTCTGGGAGCTGTGATGTAAAACCACTCCCGTTGCCATAATCCGGACACCTCTGGAAAGGAACCTTTTGGCCATGGAGCTCCTGCAATCTTGCTTATTAATGCTCCTCCGCACGCTACGTGTTGTCCCTCGATTGTCTTCGGCTTCACATCAAAAGTCTTGAGCCACAGGCCGAAGTGAGGAGTAACGCGGAGGAAGGCCTCACACACGACAATAAATGCCGAGATGTGAAGAAAGGAGTCCGGGGCTAGATCGTAGAAGTCTAGCCCATAGTAAAACATCAAACCCCTTACGAAGGGATCCAGAGCGAGGCCTAGACCTCGGAGGAAGTGGGAGATGAACACGACGTCTTCGTTGGGTTCAGGAGTAGGGACGACCTGCCCTCGGGCAGGCAGCCGATGCAAAACTTCGGCGGTCAGATATCTGGCCTCCCTCAATTTCTTGATATCTTCTTCCGTAACGGAGGAGGGCATCCATCGGCCTTGAAGGCTAGATCCGGACATGGTTGAAGATCCGGAGCACCTGACCTGGGCTTTGGGTGTTAGAACTCGAGGTGGGGGAAGGATTCGATTGAGCATGGGAGGGAAAAAAGTGAAAGCCTTGGCCCTTTATAAAGAGGGTGAATACCAAGCGTCCTCTCTGTGGCCATTTGGGGCTTCCCTATAATCTAGGAGTCCTAGACGCGGTTGGGTTACCCACGCCCATATTGATGAAAATCCCGTGATAAGGGGACACGATCTTTGCTTTGACGAGACGTGTCAAAAACTGCCTTGCGTTATGTGCGGGGCTAGTTAAAAGAAACGGTTCGAATAATCACCGGGCCGTGACATAATGTCATGTTGCCAAAACAAGTCAGCAAATTGGATTTGTGGAAATATTATTCTCTCTACGGTGGTATGTGAAACTTATTTTGCAGGGTCGGACACTATCCTTGTATTCAAATTCTTCCGTGGTGTATTCGGAGGAGGAACCCGCCTTGCAATGCCGAAGACACTACTGTGCGCCGGACTCATCGTCATTGAAAGCCTGGTTCAGGGGCTACTGTGGGAGTCCTGGATAAGGGGGTCTCCGGACAGCCGGACTATATCCTTTGGCCAGACTGTTAGACTATGAAGATACAGGATTGAAGACTTCGTCTCGTGTCCAGATGGGACTCTACTTGGCATGGAAGGCAAGCTAGGCAATACGGATATGTATATCTCCTCCTTTGTAACCGACCTTGTGTAACCCTAACCTCTCTGGTGTCCATATAAACCGGAGGGTTTTAGTCCGTAGGAGAACATACAATCATACCATAGGCTAGCTTCTAGGGTTTAGCCTCTCCGATCTCGTGGTAGATCTACTCTTGTACTACCCATATCATCAATATTAATCAAGCAGGACGTAGGGTTTTACCTCCATTAAGAGGGCCCGAACCTGGGTAAAACATTGTGTCCCCTGCCTCCTGTTACCATCCGCCTTAGACGCACAGTTCGGGACCCCCTACCCGAGATCCGCCGGTTTTGACACCGACAATGAACATATACCAAGTCAAGCCACTTGAACATTCAGAGGAGGATACCATATCATCATACTACATCACAATAATTTTAACGCAATGTTGATATCCCAGATAAATCATTATTCACTCCGAGCTACTTATTCATGGCATGAGAAACTATAATCTCTAATTATCATTGCAAACATGTTTAATCATAATGGGTTGAATCATGGATGCTAGGTTAAACATATTTACACAGACAAAACAAGTCGAGTTCATGCCAGTTTCTCTCTGTCACAGCCAGTTCATCGAATGTCATCATTATTGCCTTTCACTTTCACGACCGAATGATATGAAAATAATAATAGTGCAAGAGTGCCATGGACTAAGCTGGAATCTGCAAAACATTTTATTCAACAGGAGACGACAAGGTAAAATATGCTCTTTATTAGTTCAATAATTATTCAATTGAGAGCCACTCGACATTTTCATCATGGTCTTCTCCTTGGTACAACTCGAATAAAAAGAAAAGAAATTCAGAGAAACACACTGAAATATTTTTGGAGTTTTTGGTTTTCTTGAGCAAGAAAATAAGGAAAAAACAAAAACAACAAAAATATTTACACGGTAAGCTCCCAACAAGCAAAAGAAGCACAAGGAAATCTTTTTGGGTTTTCTATTTAATACTACAACTAAGCATGCATAGAAAGTAAATTAACTACAACTAATTATTTTTTGGGGGTTTTTAAAGTTTATCAAACACACAAGAAGAAAGCAAGAAAATAATTCTAAGCATGGATGATAAAATGAAAAAGTGTGGACACCGACAAATGGAATAAATAGACATGAATGTAAAGTCGGTGAAAACACGTACTCCCCCAAGGCTAGGCTTTTGGCCTAACTTGGTAGTCGATCAGTAGCCTGGAGGGTAGTAGGGGTGCTGAGGAGCGGGTATCCACTCATTCCACTACGGAGGCTCCTCCTGTGCCGCTTCTGCAGCAGCTTGAGCGTTCCAGTAGGCGATGATGTCCGCAGGCATGATCCTATATCCGCCCCTGGCAGCAGAATCAAACAAAGCGGGTGCAGGCAGCGAAATAATATCAGGAGTTTTAACGCTAAAAATCACTTTATAAGGAGTAGGAATGTTAGGATAATCTCGTGCAAGAAAATGATGGTGCTCCATGGCTGCCCTGTCTAGATAAACCTTGGTCAGAGGGTAATCATGAGGGAGTATCTCAACCTCAAAGTGAGCCGCCAAACGAGTAGCAAAAATCCCACCATGTATTTCACCATGGGATTAATTAAGATGGATGCGAGGAACCACAATAGCTCCCAAGCTATGGGTGTTGTCGCCCTCTAGTGCTCGGCGTAAAACAACAAAGTCTGGTGCGCTGAGCGCACCTACTTTCTTTCTAGCAAGCAATCACTTAGCAACAAATAAAGCAAAATAATGTACGATAGGAAAGTGTATGCTAGCAGCGGTAGTGGCTGACACCCCTCTCTCATCTTCCACTGTCAAAGTGCGATAAAAATCCTCAAACCCAGCTGGCCTAGGCTCGGCTAAGCTCCCATCAGAGGGGATCAAGTATATATCACAAAATTCAGTAAGTGGTATCTGATGGTTTTTAGCATATAAATCGAAGCTCACTTCAGGAGGATTATTCCTAGGCAGGAAAGTAAAACTCTCAATGAAGATATTTGTGAGAATTTGGTGCTGGTCACACTCATCTGCAATGAAGTCGGTGAGGCCGGCATTTGCAACATATTGTGTGAACTCCTGAAGGCTTCCAGCCTCTTCCAGGAACGGGGTGTGCGTCCATTCACACGGCCATACCTCGGCCAACCTTCGAGGGTGGAGATCACTATCAGAAGACTTCCCAATAACACCCTTGGAGTTCTTCTTCGAGCCAAACTTCCTGAAGATATTCATGTCCGCGTACAATTTTCTGAAGAAAAAAATTTGGGGGGTGACAAAAATTTGTCAAAAAAACTTTATAAAATTGATAACAACTACTGATAGGGGTACATAGAAGCCATAGCAAGCATTCAAACTACTTAAAACACTAAGAATTTAACATGCAAGCACATCTACAACATCACCAAGAGTAGATAATTATTCAAAATATAAACCACTAAAACAAAAACTAATTGGACAAACGGTGGAGTCACATACCAAGCAACAATCCCTCGAAACAGTTTCAGAAACGGAGGTTCGAGCAAAGAGATCGAAATCCGCGAGTTTGAGCTCAAGAACATGGGAGAGAGAGCAATGGAGATTTTTTTTTCTGGAGGTAAGTGATGATGTGGGATGAAGAGGTAAGTGAGGGGGGCCACGTGGGGACCACAACCCACCAGGGCGCGCCTAGGGGTGCTGGCATGCCCAGGTGGGTTGTGCCCACCTAGTGCACCTCCCTCTGATGTTTATTACACCAAAAATTCTCAAATATTCAGCAAAAATAGTGTAAAATTTTTAGGGCATTTTGAGAACTTTTATTTTTTGGTCATTTTTATTGCACGAGAAATTCAGAAAACAGACAAAACATGGCATTTTATTTTATTTTATTAATAAAAACAGAAAATGAAAAGTAGGGACAGAAAGTAGTGCTTACTAAATTCATCAACTTCATACTGTTTAAAAATTATTCATTAATAAGGTTGATCAAGTCTTATTAACAACCACTTTCGATTAGCATGAAACTGAAGAACTTTCGTAAATCACTAAGTTATCTCAACGGGGATATGGATGTCCCCAACAATAAGTATTTAAATTTGGATCCATGTGGATTCACCGAAGACAAATGCCGACCGAATCCCGCGAGATTCGCCGGAGAAAAACCTCCACACGCGCTACGACGATGCCAGAAACACCATCGGGACAGGGACAAGGCGGGAAGAACCTTATTTCATCCGCAGAGAGACGCCGCCACCTTGCCTCTCTGAGAAGGACACCAACCCTAACAAAACTCAAAAGAGTATAAAAAAAGGAGGCCTCCCGCCGGCAAAGGTCGGGATCCACCACGCCTTCATGGCCCTAAGACCACACAAGACGAGGTAGACCGGCGACGGCACTGACTGGAGGCACGTGAGACCCTAGCCAAAGGTCCTCTTTCTTCCGGTGGAAGAAAAAAACTCGTGATGCACTTTCAACGTTTAGTAACACTTTGGTGTAATATTGTAATAAACTAGTGAAATTAATATGGGATTGAAAGATTGCACAAACTGAACGAAAGAAAACAATAAAAACATACTATATAAGTAATGAATAAAATCTTACAGGGGTTGTTCTTTTCTCTTCATAACTTTCTTCAGACACTCGGTCAAATTGCATTTTCTGGTATTGTTTGACGAAGTTCTGCATTGGAGAAAGAGTGGGTATATAACTTTTCAGTAAATGGTTTGCACTTTCGCTACATTGCTGTGCATCATGAATGAAACTTAAATGCAACAAGTTTCAAATAATGTAGCTTGAAAAGTAAAGAAATAAACTATTTATATAGATGGAAGAGATTTCAGAATCAGCTAGTATGTTGGTGGCTGTATTCGCAGTAAACTGACAAATCCATTGGCACTGAATTGACAACACGAACATATTTAGACTCTTGAATGTATCGATCTGTGAAAGAAGTTGGTTGCGCAAGACGACTATTTTCCGCAGCTGTCGATCCAGAATCGTCTGATGACTAAACGTTAGTAATATCAAAATCCTTCGCACATACATGAGTAGGTAAACAAGACTTTGCATCAGATGATCTAAGGTCCACAAATCTGCATCAATAAATCCACTCACTCGATAAAATGGGAGATGAAAAGATATGAATGGTCTATGTGAGTAAGCAAGAAGGAGTAACAGAATAAATTACCTGTCAAACTGCAATTTTAATCCATCAAACTCTGGTCCGAAAGATCCCATACCAATAGTAGATGAAGAAACAAAGCAAAGAAATTAGGTGAATCCAAACAAAATAGAAAGCAACAGATGAGACAAAATGAAAGAACAGTGACAATGTACAGAAGGAAGAAGAGTTCGCTCCGTTTAAGAATGCAAAGGCGGGAGGAAGGAGATGAACAGGAAATAAAAAAGTAAACATGTAAGGTTCTCCCGTAGTAAAAAAAATAGACAATTGTACGACATGTATACTTTTTTTAAGCATCAGTACAGACACAAGCGCTCATATACACGCGCATACACTCACCCCTATGAACGCACACATGCACACCCTACCCCTATGAGCACCTCCGAGAGACTGAGCCGGCATATCATCTTGAGATTTACAAAGTCACCGTAGGCGCCTCGTCGTCGACGGAAACGTCTCCTCCCACTGAAAGCGCATCGCCGGAAATCCTGAAATAAATCTAGGAATAATGCGAGCACCAGGATTTGAATCTTGGTGGGTTGGGGATACCACTGTCCACCTAATCAACTCAACCACATGTATACTGAACCGTACTCGAATGCATTGATAGCATAAATGAATTACCGGTGCTTTCTCATGATTTTCTAGTACACACAAGTGCACGAATCACCGCATGAACGGACGCAGCTGCTTGCCCGGTAAGTGCGTATCCCTGCATCTACACGCCCCTGCGAATTTTCGCATACTTTGTATCCAATTGATGTTATATTTTAAGTTAATAAAAACACCTTTTATTGAAAAAGCTTTGGCTTTCTCCGATAACAAAAAACAATTTGTAGGCACTAGCAGCGGCGTATGCATGAGCACGTGCGTGCCTTAAACAAAAGGCCACTGCTACGCGTAAGTCGGCTGATCCTGGGAAAGGATAAGCCGCCTTGCTAACCGTCTATTCATCCTGATTAGGAATGATTAGGACCACTTGATCCCCTGAACGAGCCGAACTGCCCATGTTTCCCGCAGCGCCTCCGCGGCAGACACGAAAGTTGCAAAAGCAGCACCTCAGTTGCCTTGCATGCTAGCCTGTAGCTCCAACGAGGGCGTCAGCTCACTGGCCCGTAAGGCCCCCGCTTGCAGTAGCCACGCCGCCGGTCAGCTTGTAGTGAAAGGCCATCAAGCTTGCCATGACCAGCCTCAACGCATGCTGCAATGCAGCTTTCATATCACTCCGGCGAGCAGCCACAGCAGAACGCCGGCGAGCTTGCCGCAACCGACCGAGCATGCTGCAACGCAGCATCTGAGTGACTCCGTCGAGCAGCCGTGCCCGGCCAGCTTGCAACAGTAGCGGTCGCTAGCCTTGCAGCTTGAAGCATGACGGTGGGCGAAGATTGCAGCACCAGCGGCCACGTAAGATCACTGGAGTTGCAGCACCATTGGCCGCCCGTCGCGTTCATCACCATAGAGTCGGCGATTCTCCATTGTAGCACCGCCGGCCGTTTAACAATGCCAAAGTTGCAGTACCATCGTCCCAACGTCCCGTTCATTGTCACAGAGTCGGCGATGCTCCATTGCAGCACCGGCGGCCATGTAACATCACCGGAGTTGCAGCACCACCGATCACCCCCGTCGTGCTCATCGTCATAGAGCCGGCGATGCTCCATTGCAGCACCGACGACAGCGTAACATCGCCGGAGTTGTAGTACCAACGGCCGCCCTATCGCATTCATCATCACAGATCCGGCGATGCTCCATTGCAGCACCGACGGCCGTGTAACATCGCCGAAATTGCAGTACCATCGGCCGCCCCATCGCATTCACGTCACAGAGCCAGCGATGCTCCATTGCAGCACTGGCAACTGTGTCATATCGCTGGAGTTGTAGCACCATCGGCCGGCCCGTCGCGTTCATAGTCGCAGAGCCGACGATGCTCCATCGCAGCACCACCGGCCCACGCGATGCTCCCGCCGCAACACGATGTTGTCGTAGCGCCGACAACCATGCGTGGAAGCTCCATCAAAGCACATGTGGCGTGCTTTACAGCACCAACAATGAGAGACTCACCACACACATGTGATGGGGTACGTGGCAGCTGAACGAAGCGGCTGATCTTTTAACAAAATCAGTCGGTTGATTTTACTCATTTCCCTAAACAAAACGACTCATCCTAAACTCGCCACTTGGCTCCAAGCCGTAATCACCTACATAATTCTAGTAATCTCCACTTGGCGCGGGAACCCACCAGAGCGGACTCACCAAACCCAATCCAGCCCAAAGCGGCGCACGAAACCGGGGACCGACCGAGAGAAGCAGGCACCGCTCTGGAGGTGTCGCGCGTGCACCCGAACCCTCCACCCGGCGCCGAGCCTGAACCGCCCACCTCATCTCCCGCGCGAACCTTCCCGAGCTCCCACCGCTCTTGCGGGTATATAAGAACCGCACCCCCTTCGTCCCTTCCATCATCAATCAACTCAATTCAGAGAGCAAACCAGAGCATATCCACATCCACCGAGCGAACCGAAAGAACAACTCGATCAGTCACAGACAGTCTCGAATCTTGCGTTCGATTTGATCGGAGAAGATGGCGAGCAAGGGAGGCAACAAGGGGGAGGGCCCTGCCATCGGCATCGACCTCGGCACCACCTACTCCTGCGTCGGCGTCTGGCAGCATGATCGGGTGGAGATCGTCGCCAACGACCAGGGCAACCGCACCACGCCGTCCTACGTCGCCTTCACCGACACCGAGCGGCTCATCGGCGACGCCGCCAAGAACCAGGTCGCCATGAACCCCACCAACACCGTTTTTGGTAAGCCCGGCCTGCCTCGGTCTCTTATCTTATACTGTAAGTAGTAGAATCCATGCTCGTGTAGTGATAGTACGTGCTCTGCCTTCTACTCTGTTTTACGCTTCTGAGCAGTCACTTACCACCGTGCTGCTCTGCCATGCAGATGCCAAGCGACTCATCGGACGGCGCTTCTCGGACGCATCCGTACAGTCGGACATGAAGATGTGGCCGTTTAAGGTGGTCCCCGGCGCCGGCGACAAGCCGATGATCGTGGTCACCTACAAGGGGGAGGAGAAGACCTTCTCTGCTGAGGAGATATCCTCCATGGTGCTCACCAAGATGAGGGAGATCGCCGAGGCCTTCCTCAGCACGACCATCAACAACGCCGTCGTCACCGTCCCGGCCTACTTCAACGACTCCCAGCGCCAGGCCACCAAGGACGCCGGCGTGATCGCGGGCCTCAACGTCATGCGCATAATCAACGAGCCCACCGCCGCGGCCATCGCCTACGGCCTCGACAAGAAGGCCACCAGCACCGGGGAGAAGAACGTGCTCATCTTCGACCTCGGCGGCGGCACCTTCGACGTGTCCATCCTCACCATCGAGGAAGGCATATTCGAGGTCAAGTCCACCGCCGGCGACACCCACCTGGGAGGCGAGGACTTCGACAACCGGATGGTGAACCACTTCGTGCAAGAGTTCAAGAGGAAGAACAAGAAGGACATCAGCGGCAACCCAAGGGCGCTCCGGCGGCTGAGGACGGCGTGCGAGAGGGCCAAGAGGACGCTCTCTTCCACCGCCCAGACCACCATTGAGATCGACTCGCTGTACGAGGGGATCGACTTCTACGCGACCATCACTCGTGCCAGGTTCGAGGAGCTCAACATGGACCTCTTCCGCAAGTGCATGGAGCCCGTGGAGAAGTGCCTCCGGGACGCCAAGATGGACAAGACCCAAATCCACGACATCGTGCTCGTCGGAGGCTCCACCCGGATCCCCAAGGTGCAGCAGCTCCTCCAGGACTTCTTCAACGGGAAGGAGCTCTGCAAGAGCATCAACCCCGACGAGGCCGTCGCGTACGGCGCCGCCGTGCAGGCCGCCATCCTCAGCGGCGAGGGCAACCAAAAGGTGCAGGACCTGCTCCTGCTCGACGTGACGCCGCTCTCGCTGGGGTTGGAGACGGCCGGAGGCGTGATGACCACCCTGATCCCGAGGAACACCACCATCCCCACCAAGAAGGAGCAGGTCTTCTCCACCTACTCGGACAACCAGCCCGGCGTGCTGATCCAGGTGTACGAGGGCGAGAGGACGAGGACCAAGGACAACAACCTGCTGGGCAAGTTCGAGCTGTCCGGCATCCCGCCGGCGCCCAGGGGCGTGCCCCAGATCACGGTGACCTTCGACATCGACGCGAACGGCATCCTGAACGTGTCGGCAGAGGACAAGACGACGGGACAGAAGAACAAGATCACCATCACCAACGACAAGGGTCGGCTGAGCAAGGAGGAGATCGAGCGCATGGTGCAGGAGGCGGAGAAGTACAAGTCAGAGGACGAGCAGGTGCGGCACAAGGTGGAGGCCCGCAACGCGCTGGAGAACTACGCGTACAGCATGCGCAACACGGTGCGGGACGACAAGATCGCGTCCAAGCTCCCCGCCGACGACAAGAAGAAGATCGAGGACTCGATCGAGGACGCCATCAAGTGGCTCGACGGCAACCAGCTCGCCGAGGCGGACGAGTTCGAGGACAAGATGAAGGAGCTGGAGAGCATCTGCAACCCCATCATCTCCAAGATGTACCAGGGCGCCGGCCCGGGCGGCGCGGCCGGCATGGACGAGGACATGCCCGGCGGCGGCGCGGGCACCGGCGGCGGGAGCGGTGCCGGGCCCAAGATCGAAGAAGTGGACTAAGTGAGTCGTGACAGGTCCCTGGAGTGGTACTGTGTTCGGTCGCCTGTGGTCGTGTGGCTCTGTCGAATAACGAGGATGCTTGTATGAGTGTAGTTTTTTCGAGGGAATGATGTACAACTAGGTTAGTAGAGGATATGATAAATAATGTGTAAACGCAAGAACGACATACACATGTGGTTCTTGTAGTATGTTGTTTTTGCTTGAGTTCACGAGATGAGAAATATATTACCAGTTCGTTGTCCTTGATTACCGAAAAAGGGTTCCCCGCTTTATAGTACCACAAACAGTTTACTAATTTTAAAAAATGTTCACCATTTTTTTAAATAGATAATGAATTTGAAGAATGTGTGAATTTGAAGAAAGTTCGTGAATCTAAAAAGGTTCACTAATTTTTGAAAGTGAGTAAATTTGAAAAAATCAAAGAATTTAGGGAAGTTTGTGATTTTGGAAAAAGTTCACAGATTTGAAAAAGGTTGCAAGTTTGAAAAAAAATCTTAAATTTGCAAAAAAATAACAAAATAAAAAGAGATTAGAAGAAAAATGAAAAAGAAAACAGAAACTAGAAAAGGGGGAAAAGGAAAAACAAACCAACCAAACAAAAACCGGTGAAACACAAACTAGAGAAAAACAATCAGACAAATTGAGTAAACCGAAAAAACAAGAAAAGGAAAAAAAAGGGCAAAAGTTCCACAAAACCATGGTGGAAACGCTTCCTTAAAAACGAACAGCTATAGTACTTCTTCGTTTTTATGAAAACGTTTCATGTTCGGTTTTACAAAAGCGTTTCATGTTCGTTTTTACGGAAGCGTTTCCACCATGGTTTTTACGAAAACGTTACCTACAGTGTTGTAAGTGTATCTAGTGCCTCTTAGTGATTTTGGTGTATTGAAGACTTATAGGTTAAGGGACTAACGCGTTTGTGAGTATACACAGGTCTATAAGTCTATAAGGAGTTTAATATTTATAGGAAAAGTCGACCCCTAAAAATAAATATCTTTAACTGAAGATTTTGATATTTCTGGAGACTTTTATGAAGACTTTAAAAGTGAAGAAATTGATGTGTCCGTGAAGACTTGATATTCATGCAAGGAATATGAAGCTTGAAGACTTTCGTTTTCGTAGTTTTTTTTCTCTTTCTTGAGTCATAGGAAACACCGTACTGTTAAAGGGGATTGAGGAAATACCAAGAAAAAATTTCCATGTGAAGCTCAACTAAAAATCCTACACCTACCAATCCCTTCGAGTGAAGCCATTGGAAATCTCATACAGTTCAGTCAATTTCTTCAGTGACAGAGACGAAATTCTTCTGGTCTCTGAGGAATTTGTCTTGACTGAGGAGTTAGGAATTCGCCAGTGCGGATTGCCTATACAGTGAGGAACATAATAGCCCTGAGGATTTTGCTACTCAAAATTTCGACCGTTGCTGTGCTATGCGCCAGCTGTCCCAAAATATCTATCCACCTAACGGTCATATCATTGAAGGGCATTTATGTCTTATCATGTCGGGCTGTTCCCTAGGCTATAAATAGCCGCCTCCTACAACCACTAGCTGGTTGGCTGCTCCGAGAGAAACTGACACTTTGTCATTTGAGAGCAACCCATCCTCTGAGGACTTTGAGCGAAAATCATCAAGTGAGAAAAAACCAAAAACCCAAAACCCAAACACCTACAAACCCCAAGTGATTGAGCATTACTGAAGAGATTGATCCTGCGTGGATCCGACGCTTATTACCTTTGAAGACCGTGCTTCTTCCAGATGGTTAGGCGTCATGGTCTAGAGCATCCAAGAGGAATTGTGGATCGCCGAGTGACCAAGTTTGTGAAGGTTTGAAAGTCGCATGAAGACTTACCACGAGTGATTGGACGAGGTCTGTGTGACCTTAGTTCAAGGAGAATACGGTGAGGACTGGGTGTCCTGAGTTGCGTGTTCAGGACTGGGTGTCCGGGACTGTGTGTCCTCGAGTTTAAATACTCAGCCGCTCCAACCAGACATACAACTGAGACAACAGTTGGAACATGTCTACCAAATCATTGTCTTCACCAAGCTTACTGGTTCTATTCCCTCAACTCTTTCATTTCCTCATAACTGTGTTGTGTGTTTGTTCATATCTGTGTTTGAAGACTTTGACTGAAGACTTTCTCAATTTCCTCAGTTCAATTTCTTCAGTCTGTTTGTCTTCATCCTGTGTTATCCTGTGATTACGCTTCCTGTACTCTGTGCCTGTCTTCATTTCATCATGATGACTATACTTGTATTCTGCTATGTTTACTTTTGAGTACTTATTCCGCTGCTAGTAGTTCTTCGCTAAGGAATTTCCTCACCAACAAATTCCTTGGTGAAGAATTTCATAAAAATCGCCTATTCACCCCTCCCTCTAGTCGATATAACGCACTTTCAATTGGTATCAGAGCCTGGTACTCCCTTGTTCTGTGTGATTTTGGTTTAACCGCCTGGACTTTTAGTTATGTCGACCGCAGGTATGATCAAGGTCTTTGTTGGGTGTCCTACCTTCGATGGGACGGACTACCCCTACTGGAAGAATAAGATGCGAATGCATCTTGAAGCAATTGATAACGATCTCTGGTATGTTGTGGAAAATGGTGTTCCCTCAGTCACACCTTCTCTGAATGCTGCTGATGTGAAGAGATTCGAGCAACTCGACTCTCTAGCGAAGAATATCATATGTGGCCATCTGAGCAAAGGACAGTATGGCAGAGTGAGTGCTTTGGAGACGGCGAAGCTTATCTGGGACAGGTTGTCCAAAGTGAATGAAGGAGTCTCAACTCAGCGTGACTCTCGAGTTGATGTTCTTCGCAATCTCTTCAACCGCTTCAAAAGACTCGACAATGAAAATGTTCAACAAACCTTCGATCGCCTCACTGACATCTCAAATGAGCTTCAAGCACTTGGTGCCACTGACATCACCGATCATGAGGTGGTGAAGAAATTGCTCAGATCGCTTGATTCCTCATTTGACACTCTGGCATTGATGATACAAGAACGTGCTGATTACAAGTCACTTGATCCCACTGATATTCTCGAGAGGCTAAATACTCATGAGTTCCAACTTACTGAAAAGAGAGATCTCTATGGTTCAAGCTATGGCAGATCACATGCACTAAAGGCCAAGGCAGTATCTGAGTCCGAAGATGAAGACTCTGATAGCAGCCTTGGTGATCCTGAAGAACTGAGCCATGATCTGGCTCTGCTCGTGAAGAAGTTCCAAAAGTTCTCAAGACGTGGTTGCCTTGGAAGACCCTCAAGGAGCAATGATTCCTCATCAAGTGACTACAAGAGGAGGCTCTGCCACAAATGCAAGAAGTCTGGACATTACATTCAAGACTATCCTCAATGGGAAAAGGAATCAAAGAAGAAGAAATATAAGGATTACAGTTCTGATGATGCGAAGAAAAAGAAGAAATCCTCAAAATCCTCATCATCAAAATCCTCAAAGCCTTCATATCACAAGAAGAGCAGCTCCAAGAAGGCCAGGGCATTCATTGGCAAGGAAATGGACTCTGAGGCTGAATCTGAAGAAAATGAGGAAGAGGAGTCATCTGAGGAGTCCGAATCTGGAGTGGCGAGCCTAGCTCTCGCTACTGCATTCGTCAGCAAGTCTATCTTCAACACTGAAGAAAATAACCTCACCAACAAAGCTGATGAAGGGGATGATGACTACGCTCCCACCTACTGCTTCATGGCAAAGGGTGCCAAGGTACTCAAATATACCTCATCTGAATCAAGTGAGAATGAATCTGATGAAAATCTTAAGCCCAACTATTCTAAACTAGCTAAGATTCCTGCAAAACAATAAATGCTTTATAAAAGGTTCAAAACATTCTAGACAAAAGTGATGATATGTTGGGTGAAGAAGTGGATCGCACTAAAGCCCTGACTGAAAATCTTCAGAGATTTCAGACTAGGTTTGACAATCTTCAAAGTCATCATAACACTCTCTTATCCGATCATGAGAAGCTCTCTTATGAAATTCTTCAAAGAAAGCAAGACCTTGAGAAGCTAAGAGTGAGTTATGAATATCTTCAGAAGGAGCGCGATTCATTACTTGCTCAACAAATCAGCGCTTCTCAGGAAGAATTTGTTCCTCCATGCTTGAAGTGCATTGAACGTGAATCTGCTAATTCTTCACCTGAATGTTCAAATGCTGCTAATGTTTCAAATTCTTCACATGCCTCTGATTCCTCATCTGAGGACATTGCTAGTATCACTAACGATGCAGGGCTGAAGGAATTGTACATGACAGGCATGTACAAAAGCCTCAAAGGGCATCAGGCTCTTTGTGATGTGCTTAAAAAGCAGATCCTCAACAGGAACCCTAGGAAAGAGGGTATCGCCTTTGAGAGGAAACTCAATGCTGATGGTACATATTGGAAGCCTGAGCAGTACCCCAAAACTACATGGGTTGCTGCAAAGGGACCTCCAGTTGATCCATCTAACTTATCTGGATTTGCATGTGAATCTCCTCATTCTGATGATGAGTCAATTGACTCCAACTATAAACTGTTCAAAAATCAGAATGGTGAAGTATTTGCTAGATATGTTGGCACTAACTGCAGGAACGACTCCCCTATGAAGAAAATCTGGGTTCCCAAAAAATGCCTTGAAAATCTTCAGGAGAATGTCATCATGACGCCACCTGTGAAGAATAGGAACCCCAGATCAAATTCTTCATATGGACCAAATTCTTCATATGGATTCAAGTCCTCATACGGACCAAATTCCTCATATGGATCAAAGTCCTCATATGAAATCATCGGGCTAACCCGTCTGTTTCGCAGGGAAGATCTAAGGATTATGGATATGTGCATTATTATTCAAATCATTATGTCCATAAGTCCTCGAAGAATTTCTCTGCATACTCTTATGCTTACTCTAACCCCTCTTATGTGAAACGAAATGGACTGGCTTCTATGCCATCCTTCTCGTATGGAGCTCGCAGAATGATGAACTCTTTGCCACCCCTTCAGATGTGGGTGGTGAAGAAAAAAAACTAATCTCTTCTGCAGGGTCAGGTCTCCAGACGCACGTAATCGTCTGAAGAATTTGCTGGAGACCTGAGCATGCCTGATAGGACGTAGGCTAATCATGAAGAAATGAACTTTCATTTCTCACGTCCTCATATTGCTTTATCAGTTCTTTTACTTGATGAAATTGATCTGATGAATTGATGTCATATTCCTCAGTGATGAAGTATATGAGTTTATAAGCTGCACTAATTCGTCTGCAGGATGATCAACTCAAAGCCACTGAGTGCGTCCTCGATAGTGGATGTACAAACCACATGACTGGTGACAAGAATCTATTAATGGATGCTCCATTATCTCCATCGCATCTGAAGCATATCATCTTTGCTGACAAAGGAAAAAGTCAGGTATTGGGTCTAGGTAAGGTTGCGATTACAAAGGATCGGCACATGGACAAAGTCATGCTTGTTGAGTCCTTAGGATACAACCTTATGTCTGTCTCAATGCTTTGTGATCTTGATATGGTTGTTGTCTTTGGCAAGTACCGTTGTGTTGTGGTTATGGAAGTTGACAATTCCAAAGTCTTTGAAGGCTTTAGGAGAGGAGACCTGTATATTCTTGATTTGTCTACAGGACCACAACCAGCCGTGTGCTTACTTGCAAAAGCTTTAGAAGGCTGGCTCTGGCATCGACGACTTGGTCATGCAGACATGAGGAATTTGCACACGCTTGCGAAGAAGAAGCATGTCATTGGCATCGAGAATGTCAAATTCCTCAAGGATCACCTTTGCGGAGCCTGTGAAGCTGGGAAGATGATGAAGGCCAAGCATCCAGCAAAGAATATCATGACCACCACTCGCCCATTTGAATTGCTTCACATGGATCTCTTTGGTACTAATCATTATTCTGCTATTTCAAATGAAGCATCTTAATAGGGCTTTGTTATTGTTGATGATTATTCTCGCTACACATGGGTACACCTTGTTACTTACAAACATGAAGTGCAGGAAGTCTTCAAACGATTTTCCTTGAGGGCTTCAACCAACTTTGCTGTGAAGATCAAGCACATCAGAAGTGACAATGGCACTAAGTTCAAGAATTCTGGTCTCGATGACTATCTTGATGAACTTAGTATTACTCATGAGTTATCTACTCCTTACACTCCTCAGCAGAATGGCATCGTGGAGCGCAAGAACAGGACTCTTGCTGAGATGGCTCGCACTATGCTTGATGAATACAAAACGCCTCGTCGTTTCTAGACCGAGGCAATTCATACTGCGTGCCACATCATCAACAGAGTATATCTTCACAAATTCTTCAAAAAGACTGCCTATGAACTCCTCACTGATAAGAAACCCAATGTAAGTTATTTCAAAGTCTTCGGTGCTAAATGTTGGATTAGAGATCCTCATCACAACTCAAAATTTGCACCGAAAGCACATGAAGGTTTTATGCTTGGTTACGGAAAGGACTCGCACACCTACAGAGTCTTCAACAACGTTCTTCATAAAGTTGTTGAAACTGTAGATGTGCGGTTCGATGAAACTAATGGCTCGCAAAGAGAGCACCTACCTACTGTGATAGATGAACCAGCACCTGAGGAAACTATCAAGTTCAAGGCTACTGAGGATGTCATTCCTACTGAAGAATCTGCTGAAGAATTCATTTCAGAACATGAAGAACGTCGGGCTAATGCACCTGAAGAAAATGCTGAAGAAAATGGTGCTGAAGAAAACGCTGATCAAATTCTTCAACGACAACCAGCTCATCCTTGCATTGCAAAAGAAGTGCAAGTTGAAAAGATCATCAATGACATCAAAGGGCCAGGTCCTCTCACACGCTCAAAAACTTCACATTTGTCTAACTTTTGTGGGCGCTATGCTTTTGTCTCTATTACAGAGCCCACTAAGGTAGATGAAGCATTTCTGGAGCCTGAGTGGATTCAGGCCATGCAAGAAGAATTACATCAGTTTGAGTTCAACAATGTCTGGGAACTGGTCAAACGTCCAGATCCTCGCAAGCACAATATCATCGGCACAAAGTGGATCTACCGCAACAAGCAAGATGAAAATGGCCTTGTGGTGAGGAATAAGGCACGGCTTGTAGCTCAAGGTTACACATAGGTTGAAGGAATTGATTTCGATGAAACTTTTGCACCTGTTGCTAGACTTGAGGCTATTCGCATATTACTTGCTTATGCTAACCATCATGATATCACTTTATATCAAATGGATGTGAAAAGTGCATTCCTCAATGGTAAGCTTGAGGAAGAAGTATATGTTGCTCAACCCCCAGGTTTTGAAGATCCAAAGAATCCCGACAAAGTCTTCAGACTCAACAAGGCCCTCTATGGCCTCAAGCAGGCCCCACGGGCTTGGTATGATACCTTGAAGGAACTCATGAAGAAAGGCTTCAAACCCGGTTCACTCGACCCTACTCTTTTCACTAAATCTTATGATGGTGAATTGTTTGTGTGCCAAATATATGTTGATGATATTATCTTTGGCTGTACTGACCAACGTTATAGTGATGAATTTGCCTATATGATGAGTGAAGAATATCAAATGTCTAGGATGGGAGAGTTGAAATTCTTCTTAGGTCTTCAAATTCGTCAACAACGCAATGGCATATTCATATCTCAGGAGAAATACCTCAAGGATGTACTGAGGAAATTCGGCATGCAAGATTGCAAAGGCATCAAAATTCCTATGCCCACAAATGGCCATCTGTGCACCGATGAGAATGGTATTGACTTCGATCATAAGGTATACCGCTCCATGATAGGTTCCTTATTGTACTTATGTGCATCTAGGCCAGATATAATGCTTAGTGTTTGCATATGTGCCCGATTTCAAGCTACACCGAAGGAATCACACCATAAGGCTGTGAAGCATATTCTTCGATATCTAGCTCACACACCAACACTTGGATTATGGTACCCCAAGGGCTCGGCTTTTGATCTCATTGGATATTCTGACTCTGACTATGATGGTGATCGTGTGGACTGCAAGTCAACATCTGGTACATGTCATTTCCTCGGACGATCTTTGGTTTGTTGGTCCTCGAAGAAACAGAACTGCATATCACTATCTACTGCTGAAGCTGAGTACATTGCCGCTGGTTCTTGTTGTGCCCAATT
Source organism: Triticum urartu (assembly GCF_056163025.1). Taxonomy (NCBI): domain Eukaryota; kingdom Viridiplantae; phylum Streptophyta; class Magnoliopsida; order Poales; family Poaceae; genus Triticum; species Triticum urartu. Next base: position 465,966,530 of record NC_141876.1, read on the forward strand.
GCTATGGATGAAGCAAACTCTCAAGGACTACGGCGTCAACATGAAGAATGTGCCTCTCTTCTGTGACAATGAGAGTGCCATCAAGGTTGCTCACAACCCAGTTCAGCACTCGAAGACAAAGCACATTCAGATTCTTCATCATTTTCTTCGTGATCATGTGTTGAAGGGCGACATTTCTATTGAGCATGTGAAGATTGAAGAACAGCTAGCCGATATCTTCACAAAGCCCTTGGATAGAAGAGATTTAGCAAGTTGCGGTGTGAGCTAAATATCCTAGAATCTTCGAATGTTCTTTGAAAAGGACACTCATCCTAACACTCATGCAAAATTGATGACTTAGATGTGCAACACATGAAGAAACGTTTTTCTTCAATCAATGAAGAATAACACTCTTAGTGTGAAGAAATTAATGAAGAATTTGATTCTCAGAACCCTACGATAATTGTACGCGGTGTCTGAAATCATCATTCTTATACGGTCGGTCACGCCACCACCAAAAGTTGAAATTCCTCAAATTATTCATATTCTTCAAGTTTGCATAGTCTTCACTGGTTCCGTCATTTTTCTTCATTGGCTATATATATATATACATATATGAGTTTATGTCCTCTACAACATTCACTTATTGCTATTTCTTCAAGTTGGTTCTCTGCTAAGTGAATGTGATCGGACCCTTCCCCTCTATGCTATCCTCAACCCAATCTGTTCACAAATTCTTCATGTGCGTTCTATTTGAAACTCGTTCAAAATCTTCACCGTGTCCTTGTCAGCTGAAGAAATTGCGAACGGAACTTTAAAACCTATCTTATCAAAATTTTCGGCTTTGCCGCTCAAACCGTTCCGCATCCCACGATACACTTATCCACTCACCCACGATCTAACACGATCTCCACCTCTCACTACGTGGGTGACACATGTCATGCGAATGAGAAGGGTTAGGGGCACGTTCGTCCAATTTATTCGGGCGAACAGTTTTTCACCGTGGCTATAAATACCCCTCCTTCCCTTCCTCACTTCTTTTACTCTGCTCGACCTCTCTCTCCAGCTCGAGCTTCTCAAACCATAGTGCCGTCGCTACTTCATCGCCGCCGGTGAGGAAGAGCTTCACTACCTCGACCTCGTCGTCGACGTACTCACGCCGATCGCAGAAATCTTCACTCCGCCGTCGCCGTAGCTATCTTCCTCCGCCAAGTTAGGGCGTGGAAGATCTGCACAGACGAATTTCACATCTCCTCACTCCAGTTCGTCGTGTTCTTCGTCTAGGGTAATTAAAAGTTACTTTTACTACCCTCGTTGATTCGAATGAGTATCTTCAAAATCTTCAAAGGTGTTTTTCTTCATAGATTCACACACTAAACACCTCCCAAATCATCTGTTCTTGACTCATTTCTCTAAGACATGTTTTCTTCTTCAAGATTCCTCAAATGTGTGGATTTTTAATATACACATCTCTGGAACCTAAGACAAAGAACGCTTAGTGAAATTCTTCAAGACTCATCTGGTCAAATTCCTCTAACTTGTTCTTTGAAAAACCCTTTGAGACGCATATGACCTCTCCAAATTCCTCGCAACTATACTCTGTTCATAGGTACACATGTCAGCTGCTGAATCACTAGGTTCTCATCAACTTAACTCATTTGCAGCGTTCCTCGAAAAAAAGTTGCATACTTCTTCAGAGAATTCAATTGTTCAAATTCCTCAACTGAAGAAAATGGCTGACGGTAAGAAGCCACAAAAGGGAGGAAAGAGGCCTGAGGTAAATACAACGTTTGAGATCCCTGATGACATATATGCTGGGTACTGCACACCTACTGAAGAAACCAAGAATGAGCGTAAAGTGCGCATTCAGAAGATAGAGAGGAGATGGGCAAGAGAATGGAGGGAGTACAGATATGTCACTCCTAAGTACATGAAGAAATTCGCACTCAATCCTCCATGCCCAAGAGCTCCATTGGCACCTGGCCAAATCGCTGATCCCACCAGCCTCAAGCGCGGTGAGGACTATCCTAATGAACGGGCCAAGCGCTAAGCCAAGCTGGCTAAGCAAGCCAGAGAAGCAGTGAGGAAATTTAATGAAGACTCCGCTGCTGCTGCTGCTGCCTCTGCTGAGGCCTTTGCTGTCAAGCCAAAGAAGGCTATGTCAAAGAAGCCTGCACGCAAGCCAAGTGCTTCACCAACAATGCCCTCAAGGCCAAGTTCCTCAGCAATTCCCTCACGACCAGAATCCTCAAAACCCTCACGACAAATTCCTCATGCTGCTCCTGTTCCTCCAAAGTCCTCAGCTCCTCCCCAAAGCCTTCAGCTGTTTCGACTAAATCCTCAGCACCTGTGCATCTCGCCTCGTGCCAAAGGACTGCCAACATCTCTATTGCCTCAGGTGTCTCAGCTAGTTCCTCAGCTGCACCAAGTTCCTCAGCTGCACCAAGTTCCTCAGCTGGCCTCTCACTGCTGAAGACAAAGGCCACTGCTGGACGAGGTCCTCGCCCCAAGTCCTCAAAAGAAGCAAGTCGCTTTCCAAGTGTCGTCTGATGAAGACGAAGCTGATGATGATGAACTTGCAGAAATCATCAAAGACAGGCAAGTCAGGGCTGCTAGAGCCAAAGGATCAGAGGTGCCACTGCTTTTGGATCCCAACCTAATCCTCGACTACATTGATGACTGGCACAAGGACCCCAACACTCCCTTGCCTGACTTCAAGCTGACTCCTGGCTAGAGTCACATACTGACCCACTTCATTCAAGAAGAAAAGTGGAAATTTGAGAAGGGCAGGCAGATCAAGAAAGCGCAGTACAAGAAAGAGCGCTATCTGAAGAAAAACGTTATCTCTATGACAACTGAAGAACTTGTCACTATTCAGACTGAGATTAAGAAACTCAGTGATGACTTTGACGCATATCGCGCTGATTGGCTTGGAGCCAATGTTTGTTTTGTGAAACTTGCGGATAACTTCACTTCCAATGTTGCAGCCCCAATGCAACAGGAAATTCCTCAGGCTGAAGCATCTGCTCAGCCTACTGAAGAAAATGTCAGCACCGCTGATGACAATCAGGCTAGTGAAGATAATGTGAGTTCCAGAGCTGATGACTGCATTCCAGCCGCTGAAGAAATTGCCAGGGCACCCACTAGTGGTGTGCCTGAAGAAACTAAAGAACTCAGGGCAACTGCATCAGTTGTGCCTGAAGAAAATCAACCAGATTCCTCAGCTGCTCCTGCACCAACTTCAACTCCAATCCTTCCATCTGCATTAGATGTGAAGAAGACCAAGGCTGTAGAGCGTGCTGCAGTGAAGAAAAGGAAAGCATCAGTTGCTTCAGATTCTTCAGCTCCGAAGAAAATGAAGCCTATGACAAGTTCATTTGCAAATCCGATTGATGTTGTTCCCATCTCAACCAGGCCATCAAAGGACCTTGTTCCTTTTGATGAAGAATATGTGATCCCCAGCGGATCTGATGAAGAAACTCCTTCTGCTGCTTCATCTGAACCGTTGGATGAAGAAATTGAAGTGGATGCGATCCCTTCAACACCTATCATCTCCTCGCCTATGCCTTAGTTCACAGCTGAAGAGGCTGGCATTGAATACATGGAAGATGAAGATGTGGACATTGGCTGCTCCACACCCGTAATCAGTGATGAATTCTGGGAAAGTCAGCATCCAAACTCTCCAATGTTCACCCCTCTACAACAAATTCCTCAGTCCCCCACACAAACTGTTCACATGGGCTCTGAAGAAACTCATCCCACTGCATCTGTCCATGAGGAAATTCCAGCCACTAGCGCTGAAGAAACTGCTGCTGCTGAACAACCAACGACGCAGACTGTCACTGAGGAGGAACCAGAAATTCCTCAACCCGAAGAACCTGCGATTGAGATTCCTGAGGTCGTGATGCAACTCACTGACACTCCTCTGCCGAAGCCAAATGATCCATTCTCACGCAAGCAAAAGTTCAAGGCTGATGATTTCTTTGGTGAGCACGTATTATTCGAAGATTACAACCCATATGACTCTGCTCGCATTAGGAAGAGGCGTTTCTGGACTGCCAGTCAAGCCAATTTCTATTCCTCAGTGCTGTTCAACAAGGAGAAGATCTTCTACCATGAGCATATTCCTCACGTGGATATGGAATCTCTACCGTGCTTCGCACCAGTCCTCAGTGTTCTTCACGATGCTGGACTGCTAAACTTTTGCTCTGACATCTGCGATTGGAATGAAGAACTGATTCTTCAATTCTATGCAACGCTGCACATCACCGGAGATGCTGAAGATGTGAATTCATGGGTGCTGGACTGGATGTCTGAAAATACTCACTACACTGCACCAGCCTCTGAATTGCTTCGTGCTCTACCACTCAGTCCTCCCCTTGAAGAAGCTCGCTGCATCTACAGTGAACCTGAGCTCACACATCATTACATGCAGGTGCTGATGAAACCTTTGAAGCCAGGTCAAGCACCAAGAACCAAATTCCTCGTGAAGGAATTGTTGTACGTGCCCAGAACTGTCTATCGTATTCTTACGAGGACAATCAGTCCCATCAAAGGCCATGACTCATCTGATGAGGAAATTGTTGGCATCATGAAGAATCTGGTATTCAACATCGTTCATGGCATTCCTGTCAATTATCATGATTTCTTCATGAGGACTATGGCCAATGTTGCACTGTCTCCGTTTGAGCTGAAGCCTTATGCACCTTGGATTATGAGATTCCTCAGGACAAGGTCTTCACTTAACTACAAAGCTGATTTCCAGAATCACCTCAGCTACTTTCCCCCAATTGAAGTCCTCAAGCAGACATATTCCTCAGTTGATGGAAAGGGCAAGGCACCAGCTGTAATAGATGAAGTCATTCGTCCATTGGATGGTCAGTTTCGCAAAGCTGCATCTTATTCCACCAATGATGACTCTGCCACACATGACTCTGTCAATGCACCCAAGTCCACTCCTCAAGCCACTGCTCCGTGCGTGATGACTGACCGTGAACTTCTGCTTAGTCTTCACCAGAAGGTGGATCGAAATCACAAATGGGTTAAGCGTCAGTTTGGTTCACTTCTTCACAACATGTCTGCCACACACAATGCAGTGAAGAAAAACCACTACTACCTCCATCAAGTCTTCGATCGCACCTGGGCAATCCTGTCACATCTGTATGGTGAAGAAGATCTGAAGAACATGGGTCTCAAAGAAGATTTTGACTGGTCTGCACCTCCACCGAAGAAATTCAAGAAGGTCAAGGTTCCTTCTCTGGTGGCTAGCTCATATTCTTCATCACGCAACACTGATGAACATGAAGATTTGGACGACACTGCGGCAGGCCCTACATCAACAAACGACCCCAACAACGCTGGCGCTCCTTCATCAACTTGATTATCTTCAGGGGCGTTAGTCCTCATTTTCGATCCTTTTGGTCATTCGATGACAAAGGGGGAGAAATATGAGTTAGTCTTCAAGCGGGTCTACTATATGGGCGTTTTTTTTGCTAAGTTACAACTCTCGTTCTTCTGAAACTTTATTAGATCGAGTTGTAATCTTAAACCTGATGGTGCTCTGATACTTTTGATGCACTATTCTGCATGCTTATTCCTCGTTAATATTATTGCACACATGCTGAATTTCATCAGGCACCATATTTCATCATGCATTTCAAATTCTTCATATTATATGTTAAATGCGTGTATGAATTACAAGATATAGGGGGAGATCTCCATGATTCAACTCTTCAAGTGTGCATTGCTTCAAAAGCAAATTCCTCACTATGCACATCTTCAGGGGGAGTTCTTCTATATCTTGCAATCAAATTCCTCAATATCAGTAGTTACACTTCATATGTTTATCCCCGTTGAAAACTTAACCTATATTGTCATCAATCACCAAAAAGGGGGAGATTATAAGTGCATCTAGTGCCCCTTAGTGATTTTGGTGTATTGAAGACTTATAGGTTAAGGGACTAATGCGTTTGTGAGTGTACACAGGTCTATAAGTCTATGAGGAGTTTGATATTTACAGGAAAAGTCGACCCCTAAAAATAAATATCTTCGACTGAAGATTTTGATATTTCTGAAGACTTTCATGAAGACTTTGAAAGTGAAGAAATTGGTGTGTCTGTGAAGACTTGATATTCATGCAAGGAATATGAAGCTTGAAGACTTTCGTTTTCATAATTTTGTTTTTTCTCTTTCTTGAGTCCTAGGAAACACTGTACTGTGAAAGGGGGTCGAGGAAATACTAAGGAAAAATTTCCATGTGATGCTCAACTCAAAATCCTACACCTACCAATCCCTTCGAGTGAAGCCATTGGAAATCTCATACAGTTCAGTCAATTTCTTCAGTGACAGAGACGAAGTTCTTCTGGTCTCTGAGGAATTTGTCATGACTGAGGAGTTAGGAATTCGCCAGTGCGGATTGCCTACACAGTGAGGAACATGATAGCCCTGAGGATTTTGCTACTCAAAATTCCGACCGTTGCTGTGCTATGCGCCAGCTGTCCCAAAATATCTATCCACCTAATGTTCATATCATTGAAGGGCATTTATGTCTTATCATGTCGGGCTTGAAAGTGTGTTATATCGACTAGAGGGGGGGTGAATAGGCGATTTTTATGAAAGTCTTCAAAACGTGGAAGTTATGAAGACAAACGATAGAAATAAACCTATTACCTTGCAGCGAAAGGTAGAGTACACTAGGCAAGCCATAGTCAAGTATTCAATGGAGTGAAAGCACAATGACTAATAGCAGCAATGTAGTAAGGATCAGGTAGGAAGATATTATGAAGCCAAACAGAAAACGCAGTCACTTAGTGAAGATAAAAGATAGTGCAATCATACAATGACTTCACAAGGACCAACAGTAAGTAAAGGGAAGGAAAGGATGAAACCAGTGACACGTTGAAGACAATGATTTGTTGGACCAGTTCCAGTTGCTGTGACAACTGTACGTCTGTTTAGGGCAGCTAGGTATTTAAACCTGAGGACACACAGTCCCGGACACCCAGTCCTGAACACGCAGCTCAGGACACCCAGTCCTCACCGTATTCCCCTTGAGCTAAGGTCACACAGTCATCGCCCAATCACTCTGGTAAGTCTTCAAGGTAGACTCCCAAACCTTCACAGACTTTGTTCACCGGCAATCCACAATGTCTCTTGGATGCTCAGAACGCGATGCCTAACCGGCTGGAGGATGCACAGTCCTCAAGTGTAATAAGTCTTCAGATCACACAAACAAGAAGACTTAAGTGATGCCTAATTCTCTTTGGCTCTGGGTGGTTAGGGCTTTATCCTCGCAAGGAATTCTCTCTCAAAGGCTTCGAGGTGGGTTGCTCTCAAACGACAAAAGCCGTACTCTGAATCTGAGCAGCCAACCGTTTATGGTTGTAGGGGGTGGGCTATTTATAGCCACTTGGCAACCCGACCTGATTTGTCTGAAATGACCCTGGGTCACTAAGGAACTCACACGTGTTCCAACGGTCAGATTTCAAACTCACACAACAACTTTACTTGGGCTACAAGCAAAGTTGACTTGTCCGACTCTGGACAAGATTCGCTCTCAAAGTCTTCACTCGAAGACATAGGTTTTGTTTAAGCATCACTTCAGTCATTCTGACTGGTTCTCTTGGACCCCACTTAACAGTACGGTGGTTCCTATGACTCAACAAAGAGGAAGAAAAAGACCTACGAAAGATCTAAGTCTTCGAGCTCCATAGGCTTCATGCGATGTCTTCTCTTGTCATAGTCTTCAATGTGAATATCTTCATATACCACCTTTGACTTTAATGTCTTCATACATTTTTAGGGGTCATCTCTGGTAGGAAAACCGAATCAATGAGGGACTTCTACCTGTGTTATCCTGCAATTCTCACAAACACATTAGTCCCTCAACTAGGTTTGTCGTCAATACTCCAAAACCAACTAGGGGTGGCACTAGATGCACTTACAATCTCCCCCGTTTTGGTGATTGATGACAAACTAGTTGAAGTTTTCAACGAGGAATATAGTCTATGAAATTGTAAACGATAAGGAATTGTCTTCATAAGTTGCAAGGGCTCCCCTGAAGATGTGCATATAAGTAATTTGCTTTTGGAATGCAAATGCACATGGCAGGTTGTACTTGTGGAGATCCACTTCAACTTATGATGACAATCCACTATGCATGAGAAAGTATGTGAAGATAATGACATGCATAATGGAAAATGGACGTCTGCAGAATGATCTAAGTGCGGAATTTATCGTCGCACATGTGGAATTTATCATCACAACACAAGGTGGCAAATAAGTAGCAGACGACCATCGAGTTTAAGTGTTACAACTCAAAGAACCAAATGTAGCAAAATGAGAGTTGTAAGCACGAAGCAAAATATAAAGCGCCCGCCCATATGGACCCGCTTGAAGACTTATAAAACTCATATGCTTCTCCCCCTTTTGTCAGTAAGGACCAAAAAGGTTCGAAGACATAGAGCATCTACTCGTTCCCATGAAGAGTAGGTGAAGCAGCAGGGTCGTTGGTGGTGTTTGGCGGTGCAGAAGAGCTTGGAGCAGAGTCGAAGCGTGCTGAAGGAGGTGGCGGTGAAGTAGCATCGTCTTCATCCTCGATCACTCTGGCATTCACAGTTGCAGTAGAGGAAGAGAACTCAGAGTCTTCAAGGGATGGAGTTCGTCGCAGCAATGCCCTTCGAGGAGGTGTGGAGTCAAACTTGAATCGCTCAGAGAAGCCATCCTCTTGAAGATCATCTTCAGAACACATCAGCGTCAGCCCTTTCCATGTGCGGCGAGAGGTTTCATGGGCAACAAAAGCATTGTTGGTGGCAAGATTGCGAATGCGATTAACATCCACCAAGAGGCTTTGCATTTGACGCTTTAGCCAGTCATGATGCCTATCCTGTTTCTGATGAAGAGCCACAAGAAGCTCTCGGTCGTTGAGAACACGAGTGCGCTTCTTGGGTCGTGGAGCAGTTGTACTGTCAGTGGCTTCAGTGAGAGCAGGATGCGGTGCACGTGTAGTGCCAGCCAAAGGATACACACGAGTTATGGCTTCAACGCCTTCAACGTTCTGAGAAAAACTTTGATGCTCTGCATTCTGAAGACTCAGAGGTTCCTTGGCAGGCTCAGGATAGATGGCTTCAATAGACATATCCACATCAGGCAAAAAGATCCGATGATTGCGGGCAGAGGGCTGATATGAGATAGCGGAGTGAAGTTTGATCAGCCGCATCACCCAAGGGGCGTAGAACTTCAAACCAAACAGATCAGAGCCAGATGTAGCAAGTTGGCGAATGAAGAAATCCTGTGTATTGAAGCATTTTCCATGAAGAATATAGAAGACCAAAGTCTTCATTGCACCTTCCAACTTGGCATGGGGAGAATGTCCTTTGATTGGCCAGAGAGTTCGCCTTATGATGTGATAAATGGTTCTTGGCAGATACTCAAGGTCTTCAATGAAGAACTCCGTGGGATAAGCAGCATCTTGGGGCAATGGCTTCATCATACTGAGCATCTGACTCATATTAGGTTCAGTCTTTTGAAAGATGCTCTCAATAGCTTCACTATGAAGCTGACAGCCATGCTCGTAGAGATCACCAGGAGTGGGAAAACCAGTGAGCTCAATGATGTCAAAGGCTTTGGCTTCATGATGAACGTTTCCTGTCATCCACTCCAGGACCCAAGTCTTCGGATCTCTGCTATGCCCGCGGATGTGAAGTGTGGCATAGAATTGGAGCAGCAACTCTTCATTCCAATGCTCTTGGTCAGTGACGAACGGCAGCAGCCCAACCTCTTTGAAGCAATCCAGAGCTTCTTCCAGACAGGGCAGACCAGCTATTGCTTCAATGTCAAGGCGCTTGTGTGGGAAGATGCGACCTTGGTTGTAAAGAACACATGAGTAATAGCTTCGCTGCGGATAACTCCAGAACCGATCAGATGATATTCTTTCCCTTGAGTAGGGGTTCCTGGAGCTATTGAAGAATGTGTTGTCTGCTTTGAAGCCATTGATATTGAAGGAGCCAGGTGCTGATGCAGGACCTGGGAACCTTGGCAATCTTGGGATTGGCTTCTGCACCTGAGGCCCGTGCTCAACATGATATTCGAACTGGGGACCGACAGCAGACGCAGGAACAGAAGCGGCGGGATCAGTGGCTTCGCTGACTTCTGGTGCTTTTGTTGGTGAGGGCTCCACATTAGCTTCAGCCATGACAGCATCAGTGGCTTCAGTGGTGTTGGTGGTGGCAGCCTCAAGATGTTCAACCTCCACTTGACGAGCAGGAGGGTCGGTCACGATCACGTTCTCCTCGAGAACCGCTTCTTGGTGGGACAGGGGAGTGGCAACTTTTGGGACTTCTTCTTCAGCGGCTGATGCAGCCGGATTGTCTTCAGCAGAGACTTGAGGCCTTGGACCTTTGCGAAGCCTACGCAACGCGGGTGACGCCTATGGAGTTGCTGTTGGTTGGGCCTCAAAGTCTTCTTCCTCTTGTGGGCGATCTGCCCATGAAGCATCCTGTGCAATTGGCGTCAGTGGACGACCAATGCTGATGAGTTCGCTGTGCGTGAGCATAGGCGATGATACCTGTTGGTGCTCTAGCTGAGGAAGGGCTGCATCATCTTCAACATGGTCATGGTGACCAATGTCTTCAGCAGCAATGGGATCAGCTGCTGGAAAGTCTTCAGCTTCATGAGCCTCTGTGAAAGCAGGCTCATGGACAGTCAGTTGACGTTCTTGTGGATCGGCGTCGGGGTGAACCATGGAAATGGGTTCAACAATCAAGGGCTCTGTGGGAGCAGCCCGTTCCTTCTTAGTCTTTCTTTTCTTCTTGGTGGGGGCAGTAGCAGAGGCTTCAGAATGTTTTCTCTTCCTTGCTTCAGCCTCAGCAGTCTTGGTCTTCTTCAGTTCTGAAGTGGTTGACCTGGCCTTTGGCTTCGGGCCAGTCATGCTAGTTGGGAAGACAAGGGGATCTGCTTCCTGGTGCTTCGGGTTCAGCCATAGCGGGCTTCTTCATCTTCTTGGCAGCCATCCTGGGGTCGATGCCAGGACGCCCAAGGGCCTTGCACTTCTCAGCCTCATTGTAGGCTTGCACACACCTATCAGCCAGGGCCTTCATGCGCTCACGAGAACCTGAGCTTCTGCATGTTTCTTTAGAAAGGCTTCCTTGAGCTCGTGCAGCATAATCTTGAAGTTCTTCACGTCTTGCACGCTGAGCTTGGCCATATGCTTCTTGAACTGAGATTTCTCAAAGTCAATCTTCTGCTTCAGTTCAACAATGCGCTGGGCTATGGCTAACTCTGAAGCAATGGCGCCATGGAAGGCGATACTGAGGCCAATTGGTAGTTGGAGATCGTCGAAGCTGATGTTTGGCGTGTCAAACCACTCATTAATGAAGTTGTGGATGATTGTTACATCAAAGAGCGGCAGATCATTGAAGATTTCTGCTTCTTCTTTGCTCTTGATGAGTTGCTCAAGAGCGTCATCTGCAAGATCTTCATCACTTGATAGATCAATGGCATCATTGCGTAGAATGGCAACAACAGTTAGCTCTTGGCCGGTGTGTGGCAGAGGCATCTTGACCTTCTGGGGCTTGGAGATGCGTGACAAATCTTCAGACTGCACACTGTCTTCAGGAGGTGCAGTTGCCAGTGGCTTCGCCCGTGAGATTTTTGGTGAAGGGGCAGGCTTTGAAGCTTTAGGCTTCTTCAACTTCTTTGGCTTCGGCGCTGTAGGCGCTTCATCTGATTCAGCGTCAGCTGCAGGCTCATTCACGGTTGTCCCTTGAACCAAGATATGGGTGATGAGACCTTCAAGGTTGTAGAAAGGACCGACGACATTGGGTTCTGCATCACGGGTGCCGTCAGCCCTTGGAGCAGAAGGACCAGGGTTGAAGTCTAGTCCCAATGTCTTCTTGTTCTGCTTCGCTGAGTTCTGGGCAAACTGAAAGTTGCGCTTGAACAGAATGTCATCACGACACCATAGCAGTGACGATGGGTCAGCATCCGCAGGCTGTGGTCCACGGACCATGCAGGGATAGAAGCCTTGTTCAATGGCTTCATCTCTGGTCCTGGGTTGAAGATTTTTGTAGAGGATGTCTCCCCATGGTCGCTTGATGGCATTCTTTTCAGCATATTCCTTTGTCACAAATCTGTACTTGAACCACTGTTCTGCCCAATAGCGTCGAATCCATTGGATTCGTGTTTTGCGCTGATTGTAATACTCTTCAGGATCTGTCTTGTACAGTTCTGAGAGGTCATCTGGCAGATCTCTTGATGTTTCTCCACGACGCTTTCTGCCACCCTTCCTTGCTGATTTCTCTGAAGCCATGAACTTTAAACTGAAAGGCTTCAATACGTTCAAAGGCTTCAAGGGCTTTCGCTTGCTGGACAGACAGGAACTGGCTTCGGGAGAATTGATATGATTCTGTAAGAATTCTGCAAATGAATGCAGACTATGAGAACCAAGGGATTCTCCCATGGACATGTACCTGTGACAGCATTAAGGTGCGAGGGAAGGGGAAGAGGTCATATGCATTCTCAGAAGATTTTGAATATAAATCAGTTTCGAAGACATTGACCTCATCGTGCGAAGACATTCACTCATAAATAAGGAGTTGGTTCCAGATTTGTACGAATCCAGAGATCAGTACAAGTGAGGAATCTAACTACTTTGTGAAGCATAAGTGAATATACTAGGCATGTTATGAGATGTAGTATGAGAGAGATCTAACTTGTGTGAATAGAAACTGCTTGTGGTAGAAAGTGACAAAGCCATATGATCAACGGTGCCGTAAAAAGGAAGTTTTATTTACCACACTAAGAACTGCTAGACGGAGTGGAAGAGGAGGCCGAGCAGTTCGATCTTCCGTGCCCTAACTTGGCGATGGAGGACACCTACGGCGACGGCGGAGAGGACGATGTCCGCGGTCAACGTGAAGACAGAGTCGGAGAGGTTGCGGCAGCGAAGCGCTTCGTCGCCGGCGTCGTCGAGGGCTAGCGGTGGCGCTAGGGTTCGTGCGAGAGTGGAAGAAGAGATAATGACCGCTGTGAAGTGTGTATTTATAGGTACAGGGGCGGCACTGCGTTATTACACAGGTGCCCCTGGCGATTCGCATCTGAGGAACACGTGGCCATCATGCAGAATTTTGGGGTTTGTTCCACGTCCCACGCACGCCTAGATTGTCAGGTGGTCGTTCCTACTTCTCCGGGTTTCATGTGGAGGAATGAGCATTGAAAGCGGACTTAAGGTTTGTCTCTGTATCTTCTGCTGACAAGGACACAGAGAAGACATTTGACAGTTTCAATAGAATGCATATGATTTGGAGAGATAGAGTTTGAGATAGAAAGCACAGAGAGGTTAGGGTCCGATCACATTCACTTAGTTCAAAAGATTCAACAAGAAGACATAGCTATAAGTGAATGCTGTAGAGGACAGAACACTAGTATATATATACATATATATATATATATATAATCAACATAGTGAAGATAATCATGAAAACATGTTGAGATTGAAGCCAAACCAAATGTGAAGACATAGCAAGGTAACGCCATGAGTGAAACACTTTAAATAGAATATTTGGTGGTGGCGTTACCCACCGTATGGGAAGTATTAGACCCAGACACGGCGCACAATTATCATGGCGCTCCGAAGTCAAATTCCACATTAATGTATTCACACTTAGAATGTATGTCTTCATTGATTGAAGATATACTTTACTTCGTGTGTTGCACATCTAAGTCATCAATATGCATAAGGGTTAGGATGTGTGCCTGATCACAGGACATTTGAGGATTCCAAGATATTTAGCTCACACCGTAACTTGCAAAATCTCTTCTCATACAAGGGCTTGGTGAAGATATCTGCCAATTGCTCTTCAGTGTTGATGTGTATGATATCAATAGCTTCCTTCACAACATGATCTATGAGAAAGTGATGGCGAATTTCAATGTGCTTTGTCTTCGAGTGCTGAACTGGGTTGTTGGCAATCTTGATGGCGCTTTCGTTGTCGCAGTAGAGTGGCACTTGCTTCAGATGAATGCCATAGTCCTTGAGTTTTGCTTCATCCACAAAAGCTGAGCGCAGCAAGATCCAGCAGCAATGTATTCAGATTCAATAGTGGAGAGAGATACACAGTTCTGCTTCTTTGAAGACCAACATATAAGTGATCGTCCTAGAAAATGACATGTGCCTGATGTAGACTTGCGATCCACTTTGTCACCAGCATAATCAGCATCCGAGAATCCAACCAGAGCAAACTCTGAGCCCTTTGGATACCATAATCCTAGAGTTGGGGTGTGAGCCAAATATCGAAGAATTCGCTTCACAGCTAAGTGATGCGACTCCTTTGGTGCCGCTTGGAATCGAGCACACATGCAAACACTAAGCATAATATCTGGCCTAGATGCACATAGATAAAGTAAAGAACCAATCATGGAGCGGTATACCTTTTGATCGAACTCTTTACCATTGTCGTCAGGACCCAGATGATGCTTGGCTCGCATTGGCGTCGTGAAGCCTTTGCAGTCTTGCATACCGAACTTCTTCAGGCAATCTTTGAGATACTTCTCTTGAGATATGAAGATGTCATTGCGTTGCTGTCGTATTTGAAGACCGAGAAAGAACTTCAGCTCTCCCATCATAGACATTTGATATTGCTCTTGCATCATAAATCCAAACTCTTCACTGTACTTCTGATTGGTGCACCCGAAGATAATGTCATCCACATATATTTGGCACACAAACAGTTCACCATCATATGTCTTCGTGAAGAGAGTGGGGTCGAGGGAACCAGGTACGAAGCCTTTGCTCTTCAGGAAGTATTTGAGTGTGTCATACCAGGCCCGAGGGGCTTGTTTGAGGCAATACAGTGCCTTGTTGAGCTTGTATACCATGTCAGGATGTTTTGGATCTTCAAAGCCAGGTGGTTGTGCAACATACACTTCTTCTTCAATCTTGCCATTGAGAAAGGCGCTCTTCACATCCATTTGATAAAGAAGTATGTTGTGATGATTTGCATAGGCCAGCAGTATGCGTATGGCTTCAAGTCTAGCCACAGGAGCAAATGTTTCATCGAAGTCAATGCCTTCCACTTGAGTATATCCTTGAGTAACGAGACGAGCTTTGTTTCTGACAACTTGACCATGCTCATCTTGTTTGTTGCGGTATATCCATTTTGTGCCTATTATATTGTGCTTCCGAGGATCGGGACGCTTAACCAGTTCCCATACATTATTCAGCTCAAACTGTTGAAGCTCTTCTTGCATAGCTTGAATCCATTTAGGTTCCATGAAGGCTTCTTCAACTTTCTTGGGTTCTGTTATTGAGACGAATGCGATGTGCCCACAGAAATTTGCTAGCTGAGTTGCCCTTGAACGAGTGAGTGGACCGGGTGCATTGATGCTATCAATTATTCTTTCAATCTGCACTTCATTGGCAACACGAGGATGTATAGGGCGAAGATTTTGCTCTTGCTGATCATTGTCGTTGTTAGAGGGAATGTCTTCAGGCTGAGCATTGTCTTCAGGTTGATCAGGTGCTGAGATGATAAGTTCTTCTTCAGGATGAGCTTCAGAAGGTATAATTTCTCCAGTTCCCATTAGCTTGATTGATTCACTGGATGGAACTTCATCTAGCACATTTGGCAGGTGCTCTCTTTGTGAACCGTTGGTCTCATCGAACCGCACATCCACTGTTTCAACCACTTTATAATGAAAGAGATTGAAGACTCTGTAGGAGTGCAAATCCCATATCCAAGCATAAAACCCTCATGTGCTTTTGGTGCAAACTTTGAGGTGTGATGTGGGTAATTGATCCAGCACCTGGCGCCAAATACTCTGAAGTAACTGGCATTTGACTTCTTGCCAGTAAGGAGCTCATAAGATGTCTTGCTCAGAAGCTTGTGAAGATAAACACGATTGATTGTATGGCATGCAGTATCAATGGCTTCAGGCCAGAATTTTCTTGGAGTCTTGTATTCATCTAGCATCGTTCTGGTCATCTCAATGAGTGTTCTGTTCTTGCGTTCGACGACGCCATTCTGCTGTGGCGTGTACGGGGCTAAGAATTCATGTGTGATGCCCAAGGTATCAAGATATGTATCAAGGCCAGTGTTCTTGAATTCAGTGCCATTGTCACTTCTGATATGCTTTATCTTGGCGCCATAGTTGTTCATTGCTCGATTGGCGAAGCGTCTGAAGACATCCTGCACTTCAGTCTTGTAAAGGATTATGTGCACCCAAGTATATCTAGAATAATCATCAATAATGACAAAGCCATAGAGACAAGCAGTAGTAGTAAGAGTTGAGTAATGAGTGGGACCGAAAAGATCCATGTGAAGCAGTTCGAAGGGTCGAGTAGTAGTCATGATTGTCTTCGAGGGATGTTTGGCCCTCGTCATCTTTCCTACATCACAGGCACCGCATAAGTGATCTTTCTTGAACTTGACGCCCTCGATGCTTATGACATGCTTCTTCTTTGCCAGGGTGTGGAGGTTCCTCATGCCAGCATGCCCAAGCCTCCGATGCCAGAGCCAGCATTCTGAAGCTTTTGCTAGAAGACATACGGCAAGCTGTGGTCCTGCTGAGAAATCTACCACGTACAAATCATCTTTTCGATACCCTTCAAATACTAGAGACTTGTCAGATTCCGTTAGAACAAGGCAACGATATTTTCCAAATATTACGATCATGTTTAAATCGCAAAGCATTGAGACAGACATTAAGTTGAAGCCAAGGGATTCAACAAGCATGACTTTATTCATGTGTTGATCCCTTGATATTGCAACTCTACCTAGACCCAATACCTTACTTTTACCAGTGTCAGCAAATGTGATGTGGCTCTTGTCGGATGGACGTAAGGTTGAGTCCATAAGAAGGCTTCTTTTGCCAGTCATGTGATTTGTACACCCACTATCAATAATCCATTCTGAAGATGCTGGTGTCGTACCCTACAGTGCAGTTAGGGGGATAGGCTTCACGAAGAGAATTGTGAAGCAAAAACATTTGACGAACCAGTGGGTTATGAAAGCTTAGATCCAGATTAGGACTAATAGGGAGAGTAGCAAGCGATTCAGGAACGAAGTACATAGTAAGACCATTCGGGCATTTGATCTTGCGCCCTACAAGATGTTTAAGGTCCCCAGCAATAGCGTCAAACGATTTTGGTTTTCTGCTGGAGACCTTTCCCTGCAAAAGAGAGTTAAGCTTTCTTAGCCACCCACATCTTCAAGGGTGGCTTAGAAGCAATAAGTCTAAGGCCAGCAACTGAGAACTTTGGCTTTGGAGCCCTAGCAAACAGTCTTGCAAGCGGACAATAGTACTCATAAGAATAAGCAGAATAGTTCTTGGTCTTATGGACATGGCAGTTTGATGAACCGCTCTCATATTCATATGCCTGAGTATGGTTTCCCTGCAAAACATTTGTGTTAGTGCGACTCAGGTGAGTCCTCTGTCTGTATGAAGCCTTTGGACCGTATGAAGCCTTTGGTATGAGGTTTGTCTTCTTCACGTGAGGTGTCATGATGACATTCATAGGAAGATTCTCTAGACACTTTTTCGGAACCCAAATCTTCTTCATAGGTGGTCCATTCCTGCAGTTAGTACCAATGTACCTGGCAAACACTTCACCATTCTGATTCTTAAACAGTTTATACTTTGCATCAAAGGATTCATCAATGACAATGGGGTTTGCACAAGTGAACCCAGATAGAGTGGATGGATATGCTGAAAATTCCTTTGCAGCAACCCATGTGGTTTTGGGGTACTGCTCAGGTTTCCAGTAAGAGCCATCAACATTCATTTTCCTTATGAACCCAACACCCTCTTTCCTCGGGTTTCGGTTCAAGATCTGCTTTTTGAGGACATCACATAGTGTCTGATGCCCTTTAAGACTTTTGTACATCCCTGTTTCAAGCAATGTCTTCAACCTAGCATTCTCATCAGCAATAGCAGTGGAATCCTCAGCAGAGGGGTTAGTTCCCACATCAACAGTTGAAGATATTGCAACAGTAACAACAGTAGAACATTCAGCAACAGTAGTAGCATTATCACACTCAATGCATTTAAGACATGGTGGTTCAAATCCTTCCTGAGCGGAGCTGATCTATTCGGCGCAAAGTGACTCGTTTTCCTTTTGAAGATCTTCATGAGCCGCTCTCAATTTCTCAAGATCTTGCTTCCTTTTAAGATAATCATAGGGAAGCTTTTCATGAGTTGTTGAGAGCGTTTCATGACGACTTTCAAGTTCCTCATACTTAACGTGAAGATTTTTTATGTCTTCAATTAAGGACTCAAATCGAGTCATTTCAGCACCTAACAGGTCATCGCTTATGTCTAACAGTTTTTGAATATGTTCCATAGCTTTCTGTTGTTCAGTTGCAATTTTAGCAAGTGTTTTGTAGCTGGGTTTTGAACCACAATCAGAGTCATGGTCACTAGATGTTTGATAGTGAGTAGTGCGTGTGTTTACCTTGGCACCGCGTGCCATGAAGCAGTAGGTAGAAGCGGAGTAGTCCTTGTCATTTGCATCGGTGTCGGTGATGATGTCATTGTCTTCAGTGTTGAAGATGGACTTGGCAACGTATGATGTAGCCAGACTTGCGATGCCTGAATCGGACTCATCCTCGGACTCCACCTTCGCCTCCTTAGAAGCGGACTCCTCCTCTGAATCCATTTCCTTGCCAACAAACGCACGTGCCTTGCCAGATGAGCTCTTCTTGTGTGATGAAGACTTTGAGGAAGACTTGGAAGAAGACTTTGAGTATTTCTTCTTCTTCTTCTTGTCGCCAGAGTCATATTCCTTGCTCTTCTTCTTCTTTTTGTTCTCATTGTCCCACTGCGGACACTCAGAGATGAAGTGGCCAGGTTTCTTGCACTTGTGACATGTTTTCTTCTTGTAGTCGTGAGCAGAAGCTTCATCATTCCTTGAGCTTGATCGGGAACACTTTCTGAAACCTTTCTTCTTGGTGAATTTTTGGAACTTCTTCACAAGCATAGCAAGTTCCCTTCCAATGTCTTCAGGATCATCCGAACTGCTGTCAGATTCTTCTTCAGATGAGGAGACAGCTTTTGCCTTCAAAGCACGAGTTCGCCCATAGTTTGGACCGTAGATATCTCTTTTCTCAGAAAGCTGAAACTCATGTGTGTTGAGCCTCTCAAGTATGTCAGACGGATCGAGTGTCTTGAAATCAGGACGTTCTTGAATCATTAGGGCTAGGGTGTCAAACGAACTATCAAGTGATCTCAGTAGTGTCTTGACGACTTCATGCTTGGTGATCTCAGTAGCGCCGAGGGCTTGAAGCTCATTTGTGATGTCAGTGAGTCGGTCAAATGTGAGCTGGACATTCTCATTGTCATTTCGCTTGAAGCAGTTGAAGAGGTTGCGAAGGACACTGATTCTCTGATCTCTCTGGGTTGAGACGCCTTCATTGACCTTGGAGAGCCAGTCCCAGACTAGCTTAGATGTTTCCAAAGCACTCACACGGCCATACTGTCCTTTGGTCAGATGACCACAGATGATATTCTTGGCAGTAGAGTCCAGTTGAACGAACTTCTTGACATCAGCAGCAGTGACACCTTCTCCAGCCTTGGGAACGCCATTCTTGACGACATACCATAGGTCGACGTCAATGGCTTCGAGATGCATGCGCATCTTATTCTTCCAGTAGGGATATTCAGTTCCATCGAAGACGGGGCACGTAGCGGAGACTTTAATTATCCCTGCAGTCGACATAGCTAAAACTCCAGGTGGTTAAACCGAATCACACAGAACAAGGGAGCACCTTGCTCTGATACCAATTGAAAGTGCGTTATATCGACTAGAGGGGGGTGAATAGGCGATTTTTATGAAAGACTTCAGAACATGGAAGTTATGAAGACAAATGATAGAAATAAACCTATTACCTTGCAGCGGAAGGTAGACTACACTAGGCAAGCCATAGTCAAGTATTCAATGGAGTGAAAGCACAATGACTAATAGCAGCAATGTAGTAAGGATCAGGTAGGAAGATATTATGAAGCCAAACAGAAAACACAGTCACTTAGTGAGGATAAAAGATAGTGCAATCATACAATGACTTCACAAGGACCAACAGTAAGTAAAGGGAAGGAAAGGATGAAACCAGTGACACGTTGAAGACAATGATTTGTTGGACCAGTTCCAGTTGCTGTGACAACTGTACGTCTGGTTAGGGCGGGTAGGTATTTAAACCTGAGGACACACAGTCCCGGACACCCAGTCCTGAACACGCAGCTCAGGACACCCAGTCCTCACCGTATTCCCCTTGAGCTAAGGTCACACAGACCTCGCCCAATCACTCTAGTAGTCTTCAAGGTAGACTCCCAAACCTTCACAGACTTCGTTCACCGGCAATCCACAATGTCTCTTGGATGCTCAGAACGCGACGCCTAACCGGCTGGAGGATGCACAGTCCTCAAGTGTAATAAGTCTTCAGATCACACAGACAAGAAGACTTAAGTGATGCCTAATTCTCTTTGGCTCTGGGTGGTTAGGGCTTTATCCTCGCAAGGAATTCTCTCTCAAAGGCTTCGATGTGGGTTGCTCTCAAACGACAAAAGCCGTACTCTGAATCTGAGCAGCCAACCGTTTATGGTTGTAGGGGGTGGGCTATTTATAGCCACTTGGCAACCCGACCTGATTTGTCCGAAATGACCCTGGATCACTAAGGAACTGACACGTGTTCCAATGGTCAGATTTCAAACTCACACGGCAACTTTACTTGGGCTACAAGCAAAGCTGACTTGTCCGACTCTGGACAAGATTCGCTCTCAAAGTCTTCACTCGAAGACATAGGTTTTGTTTAAGCATCACTTCAGTCATTCTGACTGGTTCTCTTGGACCCCACTTAACAGTACGGTGGTTCCTAGGACTCAACAAAGAGGAAGAAAAAGACCTACGAAAGATCTAAGTCTTCGAGCTCCATAGGCTTCATGCGATGTCTTCTCTTGTCATAGCCTTCAATGTGAATATCTTCATATACCACCTTTGACTTCAATGTCTTCATACATTTTTAGGGGTCATCTCTGGTAGGAAAACCGAATCAATGAGGGACTTCTACCTGTGTTATCCTGCAATTCTCACAAACACATTAGTCCCTCAACTAGGTTTGTTGTCAATACTCCAAAACCAACTAGGGGTGGCACTAGATGCACTTACAGGGCTGCTCCCTAGGCTATAAATAGCCGCCCCCTACAACCACTAGCCGGTTGGCTGCTCCGAGAGAAACTGACACTTGTCATTTGAGAGCAACCCATCCTCTGAGGACTTTGAGCGAAAATCATCAAGTGAGGAAAAACCAAAAACCCAAAACCCAAACACCTACAAACCCCAAGTGATTGAGCATCACTGAAGAGATTGATCCTGCGTGGATCCGACGCTTGTTACCTTTGAAGACTGTGCTTCTTCCAGACGGTTAGGCGTCATGGTCTAGAGCATCCAAGAGGAATTGTGGAAGTCGCCTGAAGACTTACCACGAGTGATTGGACGAGGTCTGTGTGACCTTAGTTCAAGGAGAATACGGTAAGGACTGGGTGTCCTGAGCTGCGTGTTCAGGACTGGGTGTCTGGGACTGTGTGTCCTCGAGTTTAAATACTCAGCCGCTCCAACCAGACGTACAACTGAGACAGCAGTTGTAACTGGTCTACCAAATCATTGTCTTCACCAAGCTTACTGGTTTTATTCCCTCAACTCTTTCATTTCCTCATAACTGTGTTGTGTGTTTGTTCATATCTGTGTTTGAAGACTTTGACTGAAGACTTTCTCAATTTCCTCAGCTCAATTTCTTCAGTCTATTTGTCTTCATCCTGTGTTATCCTGTGATTACGCTTCTTGTACTCTGTGCTTGTCTTCATTTCATCATGATGACTATGCTTGTATTCTGTTATGTTTACTTTTGAGTACTTATTCCGCTGCTAGTAGTTCTTCGCTAAGGAATTTCCTCACCAACAAATTCCTAAGTGAAGAATTTCATAAAAATCGCCTATTCACCCCCCTCTAGTCGATATAACGCACTTTCAAGTGTGCGCCAACTACCAAATAGCCTTTAACTCGTGCCTGGAGCATCATATAAGAATTGGCATATGTAGATGCTAATTAGTTTGATGCTAAGAGTTGGCACTTCAAAATTTGGTAACTGCAAATATTGGCTAGAGATTGATTGCATGCCAATTTTTATTGTCAATCTTATTACAAATGGTTGTCAAATATTTGCAACTTTTGATTTTTCAAAGAGGTAATTAATCCACTGGTTCTTGAACTTGCCACAAATATGCACTATAGTATCTGAACTTGCAAAATACGTTGAAACAGTTCAATAACTTGGTATGGACGTGCAAATACGCTTCAAACCTTATATTCCTAGATCCACGACACTAACAAGGCACGACAGCATGGCATGTGGCCTGCTGTCAGTGACCAATTGATAGGGAGAAGGGCAACTGGCCTTGTTTTTATGGGAAAAGTCCTAAAATTATTTTGTTCTTACAAAATTGCCATCAGAGATAAAAAACACAAATTGTAAAAATAAAAACTGGTCAGGCGGGGATTCGAACTGGCATCCTATCTCTCAAATGTGGTCGTGGCTAGCCTGTAGGCCCAATCACATTCGTTTTCAGTATATGTTCACATGTTTTATATACAGAAGGCTGATAAACATAAAGAATAAATTTATTCCAGCGAAAACAGTGCACCCTGTCCCTGTGGCTACACAACAGCCACACATACCACTAAAACAGACGAAATGTAATGTTACAAATGATAAATTTCCATTTATTATAACATAATGCGCTCATGTGGGTGAAATAGGCCATAATGCGGCCCATTTCAACATGTTAGTTTTTTATATTTTTAAAATTAGAAGAAAAAAATATGTAAATTAAAATTGTGTTTTATAAATAATATACATATAAATAAAATAAATTAAACCCACAAATTTAATATAATTTCATAATATATGTATGCCATAATTTTAAGAATAAATATCATTAAATTATTAATTATGAAAATATTTTATATATTTTTTAAAGTTCTCGAATTTTTAATAAAAAATTGAAGTAATTTTAGAAAGTTTTTTATATTTAAATAAGTTATCATATAAGTTTACATATTTCCATGTTTTTAATAAAATATTACTGTAGTGCATTAAAGTGCTCATGCTTTATGAATTTTTTGTGTTGTTGTAAAGTTTATATAGTATAAAAAAGTCTGTGTGTTTTCTAAAAACAAACTAGTGTGCTCTCATATTGCAGATCCTCACATGAATAATATTTGAATCATATAATTTTTTTATAATTCATAAATAATTTAAATTGTATCAATATGTTTTGAAATAACACATTAATTCTTTTTAAAATGACATGCAAATTTTTAAATCATTTTTAAAATAATATTTTTTATATAGTCATAAATACTAATTATACTTTAGAAACATGAGACCTTTTTGGTTGGAGAGGTACCTGAGGCGCTATATAGCCTTTGATCTGATGTTTCAATCACATACCCGACACAATTTATTGCAAGATTAAAATCCTTTAATGTAAATGCATCTAGTGCCCCTTAGTGATTTTGGTGTATTGAAGACTTATATGTTAAGGGACTAATGCGTTTGTGAGTATACACAGGTCTATAAGTCTATGAGGTGTTTGATATTTACAGAGAAAGTCGACCCGTAAAAATGAATGTCTTCAATTGAAGACTTTGGATTTCTGAAAACTTTTCTGAAGACTTTGAAAGTGAAGAAATTGGTGTGACCGTGAAGACTTGATATTCATGCGAGGAACATGAAGCATGAAGACTGCTGTTTTCGTAGTTTCATTTTCTCTTTCTTGAGTCATAGGAAACACCGTACTGTTAAAGGAGGTCAAGGTAAAACTAAGGAAAAGTTTCCAGGTGATGCTCAACTCAAAATCCTACACCTACCAATTCCTTCGAGTGAAGCCATTGGAAATCTCATACAGTTCAGTCAATTTCTTCAGTGACAGAGACGTAGTTTTTCTGGTCTCTGAGGAATTTGTCCTGATTGAGGAGTTAGGAATTCGCCAATGCGGATTGCCTACAAGTGAGGAACATGATAACCCTGAGGAATTTGAACGTCAAATTTCCGACCGTTGATGTGCTATGCGCCGACTGTCCCAAAATATCGTATCCACCTAACGGTTATATCATTGAAGGGCATTTATGTCTTATCATGTCGGGCTGCTCCCTAGGCTATAAATAGCCGCCCCTACAACCACTAGCTGGTTGGCTGCTCTGCGAGAAACTGACACTTGTCATTGAGAGCATCCCATCCTCCGAGGACTTTGAGCGAAAATTATCAAGTGAGGAAAAACCAAAAACCCAAACACCTACAAACCCAAAGTGATTGAGCATCACTGAAGAGATTGTTCCTGTGTGGAACCGACGCTTGTTACCTTTGAGGACTGTGCATCCTTCAGACGGTTAGGCGTCATGGTCTAGAGCATCCAAGAGGAAATTGTGGATCGCCGGGTGACCGAGTTTGTGAAGGTTTGAAAGTCACCTGAAGACTTACGACGAGTGATTGGGCGAGGTCTGTGTGACCTTAGCTCAAGGAGAATATGGTGAAGACTGTGTGTCCGGGACTGGGTGTCCTCAGGTTCGAATACCTAGCCGCTCCAACCAGACGTATGACTGTCACAGCAGTTGGAACTAGTCTACCAAATCATTGTCTTCACCGAGCTAACTGATTCTATTTCCTCAACCCTTCCATTTCCTCATTACTGTGTTGTGTACCTGTTCATATCTGTTTGAAGACTTTGACTAAAGACTTTCTCAATTTCCTCAGTTCAATTTCTTCAGTCTATTTGTCTTCATCCTGTTTTATCCTGTGTTTACGCTCTCTGTACTCTGTGCTTGTTTTCATTTCATCATGATGGCTGTGCTTATGTTATGTTATGTCTGCATCTGAGTACTTATTCCGCTGCAAGTAGTTCTACGCTTAGGAATTTCCTCACCCTGAAATTACTTAGTGAAGAATTCATAAAAAATCGCCTATTCACCCCCCTTTAGTCGACTTAACGCACTTTCAAGTGGTATCAGAGCAAGATACTCCCTTATTCTGTGTGATTTTGGTTTAACCGGATGAAGTTTAGTTATGTCGACCGCAGGAATGAAGACAGTGGCATGCCCCATCTTTGACGGTCATGATTATCCCAAGTGGAAGGCCATGATGAAGAAGCGCCTCATGGCGATGAACAGCGAACTCTGGACCGTCACTGAGATTGGTCTTACTGACCTATGCAAGATAGCGGAGGCTGATGATATTCGCAAGTACACTCTACTTAACCTCACGGCGAAGGACATCATCTGCTCCGACTTGTCGCAAAATCAATTCAGGAACGTTATGCATCTCTACCATGCGAAGCTCGTCTGGGACCATCTATCTGAGGTCTATGAAGGTCATCGAACTCATCATGATCCCTAGTTTGGGGATTTCATGGAATCACGCAATGCTATTACTTTCAATCCGGAATCATCATCCTCTTCACCATGCCTTATGGCAAAAGGTGCCAAGGTAACCAAAATCTACCTATCTGAGTCCAGTGATGATGAATCTTGTGATGAATTTGGACCCAGCTATACCAAACTTGCTTCCCTTGCCACTAAACAACAAAGAGCTTTGGAAAAAGTTCAAAACATGCTGGATGAGAGCGATGATATGTTGGGTCAAGAAATGGATCGCACTAGAACTTTGACAATCTTCAGAGTCATCATAACACGCTCTTATCTGATCATGAGAAGCTTTCTTATGAATTTCTTCAAAGAAAGTAAGACCTTGAGCAGTTAAGAGTGAGCTATGAAGATCTTCAGAAGGAGCGTGATTCATTACTTGCTCAATAGATCAGCGCTGCTCAGGAAGAATTTATTCCTCCATGTTGGAAGTGCATTGAACATGAATCTGCTAATTCTTCACCTGAAAGTTCAAATGCTTCTATTGCTACAAATTCTTCAACTGTCTCTGCTATCACTAATTCCTCATCTGAGGATGCTCCTAGTATCATTAGCCATGCAGGGCTAAAGGAATTGTATGTGACAGACATGTACAAAATCCTCAAAGGGCATCAGGCTCTTTGTAATGAGCTTAAGAAGCAGATCCTCAACAGGAACCCTTTGAAAGAGGGTATTGCCTTTGAGAGGAAACTCAATGTTGATGGGACTGTAAGTGCATCTAGTGCCACCCCTAGTTGGTTTTGGAGTATTGACGACAAACCTGGTTGAGGGACTAATTTGTTTGTGAGAATTGCAGGATAACACAGGTAGTAGTCCCTCATTGATTCGGTTTACCTACCGGAGATGACCCCTAAAAATGTGTGAAGACATTGAAGATAATGGTGGTATGTGAAGATATTCACATTGAAGACTATGACATGAGAAGACATCGCATGAAGTCTTTGGAGCGCGAAGACATAGTTGTTTCGTAGTTTCATTTTCTTCTTTGTTGAGTCATAGGAACCATCGTACTGTTAAGTGGGGTCCAAGTGAACAAAGTCAGAGTGACTGAAGTGATGCTCAACAAAATCCTAAGTCTTCGAGCGAAGACAATGAGAGCAAATCTTATCCAGAGCTGGATGAGTCAGCTTTACTTGTAGCCCAAGTCTAGCTGCCGCGTGTGTTTGAAATCTGACCGTTGGAACATGTGTCAGTTCCTTAGTGACCCAGGGTCATTTTGGACAAATCAGGTCGGGTTGCCTAGTGGCTATAAATAGCCCATCCCCTACACCATAAATTGGTGGCTGCTCGGAGTTAGTGCACGGCTTTTGTCGTTTGAGAACAACCCACATCGAAGCCTTTGAGAGAGAAATCCTTGCGAGGACAAAGCCCTAAACACTCAGAGCCAAAGAGTGTTAGGCACCACTGAAGTCTTTCTGTCTGTGTGATCTGAAGACTTGTTACACTTGAGGACTGTGAATCCTCGAGCCGATTAGGCATTGCGTTCTGAGCATCCAAGAGTCATTGTGGATCGCCGATGAACGAAGTCTGTGAAGGTTTGGAAGTCTACCTTGAAGACTTACCTGAGTGATTGGGCGAGGACTGGGTGTCCTTAGCTCAAGGGGAATAAGGTGAAGACACGGTCTTCTGAGTTGAATCTCAGCCTCCCTAACCAGATGTACAGTTGTCACAACAACTGGAACTGGTCCAATAAATCCTTTGTCTTCACCAAGCAGCTGGTTCTATCTCTTCCTTCTCTTTGCTTACAGTTTGTCTTCATGAATTCACTGCCTGCTTGCATCATCTATTTGACTTCACTATGTGACTACTTGTTCTGATTGGCTTTATACTATCTTCCATCCTGATCCCTACTGCCTAGCTGCTAATAGTCCTGGTGCTTTCACTTTATTTAATACTTGACTATGTCTGGCCTAGTGTAGTCTACCTTACGCTGCATGTTAATAGGTTCATTTCTATCGTTTGTCTTCAAAACTTTCATGTTTTGAAGACTTCCATAAAAATCGCCTAGCACTTTCAATTGGTATCAGAGCTAGGTACTCCCTTGTTCTATGTGATTCGGTTTAACCACCTGGAGTTTTAGCTATGTTGACTGCAGGGATAATCAAAGTCTCCGCTGCGTGCCCTGTCTTCGATGGCACTGATTACCCCTAATGGAAGAATAAGATGCGCATGCATCTTGAACCCATTGATGTCGATCTATGGTATGTCATCAAGAATGGCGTTCCCAAGGCTGGTGAAGGCGTCACCACAGCTGATGTCAAGAAGTTCATTCAACTGGATTCTACTGCCAAGAACATCATCTGTGGTCATCTAACCAAAGGATAGTATGGCCGTGTGAGTGCTCTGGAAACGTCGAAGCTAGTCTGGGACTGGCTCTCCAAGGTCAACGAAGGCGTCTCAACCCAAAGATATCAAAGGATCAGTGTCCTTCGCAACCTCTTCAAACGCTTCAAGAGAAACGACAATGAGAATGTTCAGCTCACATTTGATCACCTCACTGACATCACAAATGAGCTTCATGCTCTCGGCGCCACTGAGATCACCAAGCATGAAATCGTCAAGACACTCCTGAGATTACTTGAAAGCTCGTTTGACACCCTAGCCCTGATGATTCAAGAACAACCTGACTTCAAGACACTCGATCCGTCTGACATACTTGAGAGGCTCAACACACATGAGTTTCAGCTATCTGAGAAAAGAGATATCTATGGTCCCAACTATGGCCGAACTCGCGCTTTGAAGGAAAAAGCTGCTTCCTCATCTGAAGAAGAATCTGACTGCCGTTTTGATGACCTTGAAGACATTGGAAATGAGATTGCTATGCTTGTGAAGAAGTTCCAGAAATTCACCAAGAAGAAAGGCTTCAGAAAGTCTTCACAATCCAGCTTAAGAAATGATGAAGCTTCTACTCATGACCACAAGAAGAGAACATGCCACAAGTGCAAGAAACCCGGTCACTACATCTCTGAGTGTCCGTAGTGGGACAATGAAAACAACAAGAAGAAGAAGGGCAAGGAATATGATTTTGATGACAAGAAGAAGAAGAAATCCTCAAAGTCTTCTTCGAAGTCTTCATCAAAGTCTTCATCACACAAGAGGAGCTCATCTGGCAAGGCTCGTGCTTTTGTTGGCAAGGAGATGGATTCAAAGGAGGAGTCTGCTTCTAAGGAGGCGGGGTGGAGTCCGAGGAGGAGTCTGACTCTGGCGTTGCAAGTCTGGCTCTAGCTACAGCCTACATTGCCAAGTCCATATTCAACACTAAAGACAATGGCTCCGTCACCTACGCTGATGCTAATGACAAGGACGACTCCACTCCCGCCTACTACTTGATGGCACGTGGTGCCAAGGTAAACTCACGCGATGCTTACTTTCAAACATCAAGTGAAGATGACTCTGATTGTGAATCCAAACCCAACTACAAGACACTTGCTAAAATTGCAACTGAACAACAGAAAGCTATTGAACATATTCAAAAACTATTAGACAAAAGCGATGACCTGCTGGACGCGGAAATGACCCGATCTTAGCCCTTAATTGAAGACATAAAAAATCTTCATGTTAAGTATGAGGAACTTTAAAGTCGTCATGAAACGCTCTCAACAACTCATGAAAAGCTTTCCTATAATTATCTTCACAGGAAGCAAGAACATGAGAAATTGAGAGCAGTTCATGAAGATCTTCAAAAAGAATATGAGTCACTTCGTGCTCAACAGATCAGTCCCGCTTAGGAAGGATTTGAACCACCATGTCTAAAATGCCTTGAGCATGATAATGCTACTTCTGTTGCTGAATGTTCTACTGCTGCTACTGTTGCAATATCTTCAACTGTTGATGTGGGAACTAACCCCTCTGCTGAGGATGCCACTGCTATTGCTGATGAAAATGCTAGGTTGAAGACATTGCTTGAGACAGGGATGTACAAAAGTCTCAAAGGGCATCAGACACTATGTGATGTCCTCAAAAAGTAGATTCTGAACCGAAACCCTAGGAAAGAGGGTGTTGGGTTCGAGAGGAAAATGAATGTTGATGGTTCTTACTGGAAGCCTGAGAAGTACCCCAAAACCACATGGGTTGCTGCAAAAGAACCTTCAGTGGATCCATCCACCCTATCTGGCTTCACTAGTGCCAACCCTATTATCATTGATGAATCCTTTGATGCAAACTATAAACTGTTCAAGAATCAGAATGGTGAAGTGTTTGCCAGGTATATTGGTACTAACTGCAGGAATGGGCCATCTATGAAGAAAATCTGGGTGCCCAAAAGGTGTCTGAAGAATCTTCCTGTGAATGTCATCATGACATGTAGCGACCAGAGCTCAAACGGTCTGATCTCTGTGCTTAGGTGTCATCCCTGGATCAGTAATGCTGACACCACACAGTACTTGGAGGATTTATAACAGAGTAGCAATCACACACTTATTACAACGAGTGTCTCAATAGAGAACTTATTACAAAAAAATATGGCTTAAGGCCATCTAATAACGATAACATCGGAAGGCTTGGAAGATAAGTGAGTCCATCAACTCCAACGACATCACTGAGTATAGAACCACGACCTAAAACTCCTTAATCGTTGTCTGAAAAGTCTGCAACATTACCGTTGCAGCCCGAAACGGGTTAGCACATGGAATATGCTGGCAAGGTAACACATAGAGAGTAATGGAATGAAACAGCTATTCTATATGCATATTTGGCTGGTGGAAAGATCTATGGTTACAGTTTTGCGTAAAGCCAATTTTTCCCTACTACAAAGGAATAAATTTTATTTAACTATCATGGTGGTTGTTAAACATTGAGAATGGTTGACAGCATCCTCAATCCCAATTAAGCATCATCATTAAACAAAACCCAACAAAATTAAATTTTAGAGTAACATGTTGAGATTCACATGATAATCCAAGTACTAGATACTCAAGATGTCCATAACCGGGGACACGGCTAACCATGATTAGTTTATACACTCTGTAGAGGTTTGCGCAATTTTCCCCACAAGACTCGATCGCCTCTGTTTGGTTTCTCGCACTACATGGTGTTTGAGAAGACGGATGACCGAGACACAGTCTTTCAGAAGCGCTAGCACCTTACGATGGATAGACCGTTACACCTACTTTCCCTACATCTGCTAGTCTACCCTGTAAGAGTTTGCACGACTTAATCAACTATGCTAGAGCCCATAATAGCTTGTGGCTGCACACAGAAGTTTCTAGTATGAAAAATCTCATGATCCCTTTGGGCCTAGGTGGCGGTCCATAAAGAAAAACAGGCAATCCTGGAATACCCAGGTACCTCAATCCACCCAGATGTGTGTTTAAGTTGCCACCTTAGATAAACCATTAATTAACCAACTCACATCTGTCATGGATATCACTCACCCAATCCACGTCTACTAGCATAGCATGGCATAACGGCAAACGTAGAAGTAACTCCCAAAGGTTTGATAATAAACAGGTAATAGGTACTACCTCAACTACTTCCCAATCCCACAATTTAATTAGATCCTAATCATGCAATGTTTGAGGATTGATCTAATGAAATAAAACTGGGTAGTAGGAGGTATGATCAAAGTGTTACTTGCCTTGCTGATGATCCGCGAAACCTAGAGATTCGAAGTAACAGGCGGCGCACTCCGGGTATTCTATCACAGACAAACAAATAAGCATACAATAAGTATTCATCTAATGCACGGGTAAAACTCAAATAAGAGATCTAACCAGAAGGTTCAACTTAAGAACTCCGGTTTGCAAAAAGAATCAAATCAAACGAAGCAACGGAAGTCAAACGGCGAAAGAAACAAGCTTCATTTACTATTCTGGATCTAGGGCAATTTTTAGAGTGGCAAAAACTTGTTTAAGTTGGTTAAACGGATAGAGGGTTTCGAGACGAAACTCCAGGCGCTTGAATAGCCTGATTCCGATAAACGAGCGAAAAGTTATACTAAAACAAAAATCGGATCAGGAATAGCGATCAGAAAATCGCGGATTTAATCCGAGAAAAGAAAAACGACGAACGTTCGCTGGAACGAACGAACGCTCGCTAATTGAATAAACCAGAAAAACCGATCTATTTAAAAAAACCGAAACTAAAAAAATGACAAAACCGTCGGAAAAACCGAACGGTTTTCTAAAAAAAACCGGCGTCTAAAAAAAAATCTACCGGCAACTCCTGTGAGATTCCGACGGCGGCGGCGGGGCTCCGGCGGTCGGCGGCGGCGGCGGCGGCTCGGTGGGCTGTGGGGGTCGGGTGCCCCGGCTTATAAAGGCCGGCCTCGGAGGAGTCCGGGCCTAACACGGCCCGTAGGTCGGTTTCGTTTTTTTTAAATTATTCCACGCAGAAAAACAAATTTTCCCGAGCCTAAACGGACTCCAAAAATCCCGAAATAAATTTTCCCGAGCTTCTAAAATCAAGACGCACAAGGTGAACATTTATTTGGGGCCTAAATGTAATTTTGAAAAACGCACATTTTTCCTAAATTCAAATGAAATACCGAAAAACTCCGAAATAAAATCTTATTTGATTTTATTATTAAATCCTCATTCTTTCTTTATTTTGGGAAAGTCATTTTATTCCCTCTCTCATATTTTTGTAATAGAAATAATTGACGATAAAATAATTAAAATCAAATGATCCTATTCTCAAAATTTGAGAAAACTCAAATATGAAAATAACGAAATCCCCAACTCTCTCCGTGGGTCCTTGAGTTGCGTAGAATTTCTAGGATCAAACCAAAAGCAAATAAATTATGATATGCAATGATGATCTAATGTATAACATTCCAAATTGAAAATTTGGGATGTTACATGACACCACAAGGGAAGAAGACAAACCCCAGACCAAAGGCTTCATACAGTCACAGGACTCACCTAAGTCACCCTAACGCCAATGTTTTGCAGGGAAACCATACTCAGGCCTATGAATATGAGCGTGTTTCATCAAACCGCCATGCTCATAAGACAAAGAACTACTCTGCCTATTCATATAAGTACTATTCGCCTTCTGCAAGGCTATTTGCTAGGGCTCCAAAGCAGAAGTTCTCAGATGCTGAACTTAGACTCATTGCTTCGAACCCACCCATGAAGATGTGGGTGGTGTAAGTGCATCTAGTGCCACCCCTAGTTGGTTTTGGAGTATTGACGACAAATGTGGTTGAGGGACTAATGTGTTTGTGAGAATTGCAGGACAACACAGATAGTAGTCCCTCATTGATTCGGTTTACCTACCGGAGATGAACCCTAAAAATGTATGAAGACATTGAAGACAAAGGTGGTATGTGAAGACATTCACATTGAAGACTATGACAAGAGAAGACATCGCGTGAAGACTATGGAGCGTGAAGACTTAGTTGTTTCGTTGTTTCCTTTCTTCTTTGTTGAGTCATAGGAACCACCGTACTGTTAAGTGGGGTCCCAGTGAACAAACTCAGAGTGACTGAAGTGATGCTTAACCAAAATCCTATGTCTTTGAGCGAAGACAATGAGAGCAAAACTTATCCAGAGCTGGATAAGTCAGCTTTACTTGTAGCCCAAGTAAAGTTTTTGCGTGTGTTTGAAATCTGACCGTTGGAACACGTGTCAGTTCCTTAGTGACCCAGGGTCATTTCGGACAAATCAGGTCGGGTTGCCTAGTGGCTATAAATATCCCACCCCCACGCCATAAATTGGTGGCTGCTCAGAGTTAGTGCACGGCTTTTTTTGTTTGAGAGCAACCCACCTCGAAGCCTTTGAGAGAGAAATCCTTGCGAGGAAAAATCCCTAAACACCCAGAGCCAAAGAGTGTTAGGCATCACTGAAGTCTTCCTGTCTGTGTGATCTGAAGACTTGTTACACTTGAGGACTGTGAATCCTCTAGCCGGTTAGGCGTCGCGTTCTGAGCGTCCAACAGTCATTGTGGATCACCGGTGAACGAAGTCTGTGAAGGTTTGGAAGTCTACCTTGAAGACTTACCTAAGTGATTGGGCGAGGACTGGGTGTCCTTAGCTCAAGAGGAATAAGGTGAAGACACGGTCTTTTGAGTTAAATCTCAGCCTCCCTAACCAGACGTACAGTTTTCACAACAACTGGAACTGGTCCAACAAATCATTGTCTTCAACAAGCAACTGGTTCTATCCTTCCCATCTCTTTATTTACAGTTGGTCCTTGTGAAGTCATTGCCTGTTTGCATTGTCCATTTGTCTTCACTGTGTGACTGTTTGTCCTGATTGGCTCCATACTATGTTCCATCCTGATCTGTACTTCCTAGCTGCCATTAGTCTTCGTGCTTTCACTTCATTGAATACTTGACTATGGCTTTCCTAGTGTAGTCTACCTTCCACTGCATGTTTATAGGTTCATTTCTATCGTTTGTCTTCGAAACTTCCATGTTTTGAAGACTTTCATAAAAATCGCCTATTCACCCCCCTCTAGTCGATAACTAGCACTTTCAATTGGTATCAGAGCAAGGTTCTCCCTTGTTCTATGTGATTCGGTTTAACCACCTGGAGTTTTAGCTATGTCGACTGCAGGGATAATCAAAGTCTCCGCTGCGTGCCATGTCTTTGATGGCACTGATTATCCCAAATGGAAGACTATGATGAGGAAGCGACTCCTTGCAATGGACAATGAGCTTTGGACGGTCACGGAGATTGGCCTCACCGACTTATGCAAGATGGCTGATGCCGAAGACATTGAGAAGTTCACTCTGCTAGATGTCAAGGCGAAGGACATTATATGCTCCTCTCTGTCCAGAGATGAGTTCCGACGCATCATGCATCTCTGCAATGCAAAGCTTATATGGGATCGGATATCTGATGTTTATGAAGGTCATCGGACACGTCAGGATCCCTGGTTCCTCGACTTCAAGGAGTCACTTAAAACAATGTCTCCCGAACCCGAGCCATCCTCTCCAACCTACTGCTTCATGGCACGTGGTGCCAAGGTAAACTCACTTGATGCTTACTTTCAAACATCAAGTGAACATGACTCTGATTATAATTCCAAACGCAGCTACAAAACACTTGCTAAAATTGCAACTGAACAACAGAAAGCTATGGAACATATTCAAAAACTGTTAGACAAAAGCGATGACCTGTTGGATGCGAAAATGACTCGATCTTAGTCCTTAATTGAAGACATAAAAAATCTTCATGTTAAGTATGAGTAACTTGAAAGTCGTCATGAAACGCTCTCAACAACTCATGAAAAGCTTTCCTATGATTATGTTCAAAGGAAGCAAGAACTTGAGAAATTGAGGGCGATTCATGAAGATCTTCAAAAGGAAAATGAGTCACTTCGCGCTCAACAGATCAGTCCCGCTCAGGAAGGATTTGAACCACCATGTCTAAAATACCTTGAGCGTGATAACACTACTTCTGTTGCCGAATGTTCTACTGCTGCTACTGTTGCAATATCTTCAACTGTTGATGTGGTAACTAACCCCTCTATTGAGGATGCCACTGCTATTGCTGATGAAAATGCTAGGTTGAAGACATTGCTTGACACAGGGATGTACAAAAGTCTCAAAGGGCATCAGACACTATGTGATGTCCTCAAAAGGCAGATTCTGAACCGAAACCCTAGGAAAGAGGGTGTTGAGTTCGAAAGGAAAATGAATGCTGATGGCTCTTACTGGAAGCCTGAGCAGTACCCCAAAACCACATGGGTTGCTGCAAAGGAACCTTTAGTGGATCCATCCACCCTATCTGGCCTCACTTGTGCTAATCCTATTGTCATTGATGAATCCTTTGATGCAAACTATAAACTGTTTAAGAATCAGAATGGTGAACTGTTTGCCAGGTATATTTGTACTAACTGCAGGAATGGGCCACCTATGAAGAAAGTCTGGGTGCCCAAAAGGTGTCTGGAGAATCTTCCTGTGAATGTCGTCATGACAGCACAAGGGAAGAAGACAAACCCCAGACCACATGCTTCATATGGTCCAAAGGCTTCATACAGACAGAGGACTAACCTGAGTCGCACTAACACAAATGTTTTGCAGGGAAATCATACCCAGGCCTATGAATATGAGCGTGTTTCATTGAACCGCCACGTTCATAAGACTAAGAACTACTCTGCTTATTCCTATGACTATTAATCACCTCCTGCAAAACTATTTGCCAGGGCTTCAAAGCCAAAGTTCTTAGATGCTGCACTTAGACTCATTGCTTCGAAGCCACCCTTGAAGATGTGGGCGGCTAAGAAAGCTTAACTCTCTTTTGCAGGGAAAGGCCTCCAGCCGAAAATCAAATGCGTCTGAAGCTATTGCTGGGGACCTAAAACATCTTGTAGGGCACAAGATCAAATGCCCAAATGGTCCTATTATGTATTTTGTTCCTGAGTCGCTTGCTATTTGTCCTATCAGTCCTAACCTCGATCTAAGCTTTCACAATCCACTTGCTCGTCAAATGTTTATGCTTCACAATGCTCTTCGTGAAGCCTATCCCCCTAACTGCACTTTAGGGTATGACACCAGCTGCTTCAAAATGGATTATTGATAGTGGATGTACTAATCACATGACTGGCGAACGAAGTCTTCTCCTGGACTCAACCTTACGTCCATCTGACAAAAGTCACATCACATTTGCTGATACTAGTAAAAGCAAGGTATTGGGTCTAGGTAGAGTTGCAATCTCAAAGGATCGGCACATGGATAAAGTGATGCTTGTTGAATCCCTTGGTTTCAACTTAATGTCTATCTCAATGCTTTGCGATTTGAACATGATTGTGATATTTGGAAAATACCGTTGCCTTGTTCTAATGGAATCTGACAAGTCTCTAGTCTTTGAAGGGTATCGGAAAGATGATTTGTACATGGTAGATTTCTCAGCAGGACCACAGCTTGCCGTATGTCTTCTTGCAAAAGCTTCAGAGTGCTGGCTCTGGCATCGGAGGCTAGGACATGCTGGCATGAGGAACTTGCATACTCTTGCAAAGAAGAAGCACGTCATAGGCATCGAGGGCGTCAAGTTCAAGAAGGATCACTTATGCGGTGCCTGCGAAGCTGGAAAGATGACGAGGGCCAAGCATCCCTCGAAGACAATCATGACAACGACTCAACCCTTCAAACTGCTACACATGGACCTCTTCGGCCCTACTCACTACTCTACCCTTACTACTACTGCTTGTCTCTATGGCTTCGTCATTGTTGATGATTATTCAAGATATACATGGGTACATATAATCCTCTACAAGACTGAAGTGCAGGATGTCTTCAGACGCTTCGCCAATCGAGCCGTGAACAACTATGGCGTCAAGATCAAGCACATTAGAAGTGACAATGTCACTGAATTCAAGAACACCGGCCTCGACACTTATCTTGATACACTAGGCATCACTCATGAGTTCTTAGCTCCGTACACACCGCAGCAGAATGGCATCATGGAACGCAAGAACAGAACACTCATTGAGATGGCTCGGATGATGCTCGATGAATACAAGACACCAAGAAAGTTCTGGCCTGAAGCTATTGATACTGCATGCCATGTCATCAACCGTGTTTATCTTCACAAGCTTCTGAAGAAAACATCCTATGAACTCCTCACTGGTAAGAAGCCAAAATGTCAGTTACTTCAGAGTATTTGGTGCTAGGTGCTGGATCAAGGATCCACATCACAATTCAAAATTTGCACTAAAAGCACATGAAGGTTTTATGCTTGGTTACGGAAAGTATTCACACTCCTACAGAGTCTTGAACCTCTTTCACTATAAAGTGGTTGAAACTGTGGATGTGCGGTTCGATGAGACAAACGGCTCACAAAGAGAGCACCTGCCAAATGTGCTAGATGAAATTCCACCCAGTGAATCCATCAAGCTTATGGGAACTGGAGAAATCATACCGTCTGAAGTACATCCTGAAGAGGAACTTATCATTTCTGCACCTAATCAACCTGAAGACAATGCTCAGCCTGAAGACAATCCTTCAAACGATGACAATGATCAGCAAGAGCAAAATCTTCGTCCAGTTCATCCTCGTGTTGCAAATGAAGTACAAATTGAGAAGATAATTGATAGCATCAATGCACCTGGTCCACTCACTCGTTCAAGGGCAACACAACTCGCAAATTTCTGTGGGCACTTTGCATTCGTCTCAATATCTGAACCCAAGAGAGTTGATCAAGCCTTCATGGAACCTGAATGGATTCAAGCTATGCAAGAAGAGCTTCAACAGTTCGAGCTGAATAATGTATGGGAACTGGTCAAGCGTCCTGATCCTCGTAAACACAATATCATAGGCACTAAATGGATATATCGCAACACGCAAGATGAGCATGGTCAGGTTGTCAGAAACAAGGTTCGTCTCGTTGCTCAAGGATACACTCAAGTTGAAGGAATTGACTTCGATGAAACATTTGCTCATGTGGCTAGGCTTGAAGCTATACGCATACTGCTAGCCTATGCAAATCATCATAACATCCTTCTGTATTGAATAGATGTGAAGAGTGCCTTTCTCAATGGCAAGATTGAAGCAGAAGTGTATGTTGCACAACCGCCTAGTTTTGAAGATCCAAACCACCCTGATATGGTATACAAACTCAATAAGGCATTGTATGGCCTCAAACAAGCCCCTCGTGCTTGGTATGACACACTCAAAGACTTCCTGAAGAGCAAAGGCTTCAAACCTGGTTCCCTGGATCCCACACTCTTCACGAAGACATATGATGGTGAACTATTTTTGTGCCAAATATATGTGGATGACATTATCTTTGGCTATAGTAATCAAAAATACAGTGATGAGTTTGGACACATGATGCAAGAGCGATATCAGATGTCCATGATGGGTGAGCTGAAGTATTCCTTGGTCTTCAAATACGGCAGCAACACAATGACATCTTCATATCTCAAGAGAAATACCTCAAAGATTGCCTGAAGAAGTTTGGAATGCAAGACTGCAAAGGTTATACGACGCCAATGCCAACCAAAAGTCATCTAGGTCCTGACGCCAATGGTAAAGAGTTCGATCAAAAGGTATACCGCTCCATGATTGGTTCTTTGCTTTATTTATGTGCATCTAGGCCAGATATCATGCTTAGTGTTTGCATGTGTGCCCGATTCCAAGCGGCACCAAAGGAATCGCATCACTTAGCTGTGAAGTGAATTCTTCGATATTTGGCTTACACCCCAACACTAGGATTATGGTATCCAAAGGGCTCAGAGTTTGATCTAGTTGGATTCTCGGATGCTGATTATGCTGGTTGCAAGGTGAATCACAAGTCTACATCAGGCACATGTCACTTTCTGGGACGATCACTTGTGTGTTGGTCTTCAAAGAAGTAGAACTGTGTATCTCTCTCCACTGCTGAATCTGAATACATTGCTGCTGGATCTTGCTGCGTTCAGCTTCTATGGATGAAGCAAACACTCAAAGACTATGGCATTCATCTGAAGCAAGTGCCACTCTACTGCGACAATGAAAGTGCCATGAAGATGGACAACAACCCAGTTCAGCACTCGAAGACAAAGCACATTCAGATTCGTCATCACTTTCTCAGAGATCATGTCATGAAGGAAGATATTGATATCATTCACGTCAACACTGAAGAGCAACTGGTAGATATCTTCACAAAGCCCTTGGATGAGAAAAGGTTTTGCAAGTTGCGGTGTGAGCTAAATATCTTGGAATCCTCAAGTGTCCTGTGATCAGGCACACATCCTAACACTTATGCATGTTGATGACTTAGATGTGCAACACACGAAGTAACGTATATCTTCAACTAATGAAGGCTTACACTCTAAGTGTGAATACATTAACATGGAATTTGACTTCGGAGCGCCATGATAACTGTGCGCCGTGTCTGGGTCTAATACTTCCTATATGGTGGGTAAGGCCACCACCAAACTTTTGCTTGAAGTATTTTCTGTTGGCGTTACATTTACAAAATCTTCGCGTTTGGTTTGTCTTCAATATTAACATGACTTCATGTTTATCTTCACTATTGAGTTAGTCTTATTCGGATATATTCATATATTAGTGCTCTGTCCTCTACAACATTCACTTATAGCTATGTCTTCTTGTCGGAGTAAGTGACTACGGGTAGCCTAGCCAGCTCCCCTGGCCTTTCTGCAAAAATTACGAGCCGATCCGACTCTCAAGAATCCAAGACATGGGGCTGCCTTCCCCTGGCCGGCTGTCTCCCAGGCCGGCTATTGGAAGGTGGCCCGACTTCAGCCCTCATGAAGAAAGCCGTGGGAGGGCCGGCTCCGAGGAGCCGGCTGCGAGAAGGCCGACTCCAATGAGCCGGCTCCCATAAAGCGGTCAGGACCGTATCCTCGAAGTCTGCATCCACATAACATCGATGTGACGGGGCGTGGCTACAGTGAAGCCTGCCACCCCTGAATCCCGGAGCGCGCCTCGCACAGTGCGCCGTACGGGTGGCCATGACCCGTCCGGCGCAGCACTGTTGCCACGTTGACCCTGATGTCATCCACGACGGGCAGCCGTCATGAGGAAAGCCGCGGGAGGGCCGGCTCCGAGGAGCCGGCTGCGAGAAGGCCGACTCCAAGGAGCCGGCTCCCATAAAGCGGTCAGGACCGTATCCTCGAAGTCTGCATCCACATAACAGCGATGTGACGGGGCGTGGCTACAGTGAAGCCTGCCACCCCCGAATCCCGGAGCGCGCCTGGCACAGTGCGCCGTACGGGTGGCCATGACCCGTCCGGCGCAGCACTGTTGCCACGTTGACCCTGATGTCATCCACGATGGGCTACCAGTACGACCCATGGGCGGTGGGCCCCTTCGGGCAGAGAGACACCCGAAGGCGGCCTGGCCTCCCCCAGTCGGCCCAAGACGGAGCCGGCTCTCTCCAGCCGGCTTGCCACCCCCTCGAAGGAGACGCCCCATTAAGGAGACAAGATGTGGTGAGGCTACAGTGGTCACCCGCCGGACGGCAGCACTGTAGCCACGCTTACCTCGGCGAAGCCCTCGTCACCAAGATTGAGCAACAGTAACCAGCCACCGACAAGGCCCAGGACAGTGGGGCCTGCCTGTCGACCAAGGAGCCGGTAGCTGGCGGGACCCACCAGCCGGCGGGCCCCAGCAGCCGGCGCAGAAGCCGGAGAGCAAAGACACAGACGGCTGGGCCCCATGCCCAGCCGGATTACCATTGTACCCCCGGGGGGTAGGCCTATATAAACCCCCGGGACACCCATGCAAAGGAGATGGATCCCTGCTAGTTTTAGACACCACGTAGGGAGGAGAAGAGAGCAAGCAGAGCCCTTCTTCCTCCTCTCGCCAAACAGCTCAAGGAGCATCGTGTAGCTACTTGTTCATCTAGTGACCATGCGGAGACCCCGCAGAGCAGCAGTAGGGGTGTTATCTCCACGGAGAGCCCCGAAGCTGGGTAAGATTCGCCGGCGTGCATGTCTTCGCCTCATCCCGTTTCCAGGCACCGGCGACGTCTTACTAGCTCCCACAATGATAAGCCACCCGTTGGCATATGTCGCACCTACCACCCGACATTTGGCGCCCACCGTGGGGCCAGGTGCACCGTCGTCCGGAGACCTGTTCTGGACGGGAACCCTCTTCCTCCCCGTTGAGCGTAGCCAGCCCGGCACGCCCGATGGCGCTTGCCACGACACGCTGCAAGGCATCACCAACGCCTGCGCGGCGAGCAGCCTCGCTGATCTCCTCGACAAGACCCTCATCTCCGACGAGCTCGCCTCCGACGCGGGCACCGACCACCTCGTCAACCTCCTCGGCCGGCTCCATGTCTCCGGCGAGCCTGCTGTGGACTTGGGGTCGGTTGGCTCCACCGATCCGATGCCTGTCGACTCCGACACGGCCTCATTCGACACCTTCCCCACCAACGTCACGATCTATAACGACCCGCTTCCCTGAGCCGATGGCTGCGACGCTGTCACCACCGAGGTGATGGTCATCAGCCACGACGGCGCTGCTGACGAGAGCGCCCACGACGCCCCGCACGCGGCGGTCCACGACTTGTCCATCCCCCTCCCGGCCGACGCCGACGCTGAAGCACTGGAGGCTCGCCGCCTCGCCCTCCTCGTGGAGGGCCGGAAGTTGGTTTCCATGAGACGCCTCGCTGAGGCACACCGACGCGAGGCCGACCGCGCCGCCTTTGGCACGCCGCCCCCAGGCGGGCCCAGCCGGGTCGGCGTTGTCAGACAGCGCGGTGCTGTCGTTGCCGACACGTTAGGAGTCGACCGCCCAGTCTACGCCACTCCACTCGAGAACCTGCGCGCCGCCCAGGCGGCCGTAGACGAGCTAGACGGACTGGGGGCCGAAGAACTCCCCCACATGACCCGACGCATCCAGTAGCTGATCGATGCAGCCGCACAGAGGCACGAAGCCGACACCCACGCGGAAAGCCCTCCCCCGCGTCGAGATCACGGCGTGACGTCCCGGACGCCGACTGCGGGTAGAGACCGCGCGCGGCGCGAGAAAGAGCCGGCTGCCAGCCGAAGCCAAACCCGGATCTCCATCGAGCGAGACGCAGAAGGCCACCCTCGGGCCGTGGAGTGGCGGGGCAACCCGCCTCCGCCTCGGCCCCGTGGAGAGAGATATCCCACCCCTCCGCCTGTGGCGCATCCGACTCTCAGCGGCCGACTAGGTCGCCGCGAAGGAGTCGGCGAAAACGACGCCTGCCATCGGATCGACCGCCTGGCGCGATCCCTGGCACTGAAGAAGAAGACAATGTCGGTCCGCCTTGCTTCGGCCCCCGCATCCGCGACGAGCCCTTCCCCAAAGGGTTCTCGCTCCCAAGAGACACGCCCAAGTACAACGGCTCCGTGAAGCCGGAAGATTGGTTGATCGACTACTCCACGGTGGTTAGCATAGCCAACGGAAACCGGCGCGTTGCCGTGAAGTACGTACCCCTCATGCTGCAAGGCACGGCGCGGACCTGGC
Organism: Triticum urartu; assembly: GCF_056163025.1. Taxonomy (NCBI): domain Eukaryota; kingdom Viridiplantae; phylum Streptophyta; class Magnoliopsida; order Poales; family Poaceae; genus Triticum; species Triticum urartu. The sequence goes on from NC_141876.1 coordinate 466,008,804, forward strand.
TCAACAGCCTCAAACCACACAGCATCAATAGCTGGCTAGATTTCACAGAAGCTTTCGTCCGCAACTTCACCAGTACCTACAAGCGGGCTCCCAAGCCCAGACAGCTCTCCTTGTGCGTACAAGGCCCCGCCGAGTCAATTCGCGACTACCTCACGCGTTGGGCCGAGCTCCGCAACTCTTGAAAAGGGGTGCACGAGGTGCAAGCCATAGAATACTTCACAGCCGGGTGCCGAGAAGGCACCCTTCTCAAGCACAAGCTTCTCTGCGATGAGCCGACTAGCCTTGACGAGCTTCTGGACATAGCGGACAAGTACGCCACCGCCGACTCCTCAATGAAGATCGAGCTACGGGTAGACGCGTCCGGAAAAGTACTCAACTCGGCGCCCAAGACGCCGGCTAGGGATTCCGGCCGACGCCCACACTCGAACGACCACAAGCGCAAGGGCCCCGCGCCGCCTCCCGCCAGTCGGCAGGTGGCCACAGTCGAAGACGTGCCGCCCGAAGGGCGGCCCGCGCCCAAGAAACCCAAAGGTGGCAGGCCGGCTTGGCAGCCGGCCTTCTCCTACGAGCAAACTCTCGACGCCCCGTGCAAGTTCCACAGCGGCGCGAAGCCGTCCAACCACACAACCCGGAAGTGCCATTGGCTCACCCGAATCTCCAAAGGCGAAGGGCTCGCGCCGCCTCCGCCTGCCGGCACGCCGCCGCTGGCCGCTTGGCCCGCAGTCGGAGCCGTGCATGATGAGTTCCCCGTCAAGCATGCCGCCTATACCGTCTTTACAAGCCAGCCCGAAGACCGGCGCAGCAAACGCCGAGAGAACCAGGAAGTCAGCATGGTTGCTGCCAACCCCGCCGAGCACATGCACTGGTCAGAAAAACCTATCAGCTGGAGCCGGGCCGACCACCCAGAGGTGATGCCATCTCCCGGCTCTTATGCATTGGTTCTGGATGCCACCCTTGCAACGGACAGACGCGCCGCCCGCTTCTCCCGTGTGTTGATAGACGGTGGGAGCAGCATCAACATCTTGTACCGCGACACCCTGGAGAAGCTGAGCGTCAAGACAAAGCAACTCATGCCTACTCGGACAGTGTTCCATGGCATCGTACCCGGCCTGTCCTGCGCCCCCATTGGCAAGATCAAGATTGATGTACTTTTTGGGGACAAGGAGCATTTCCGCCGGGAAGCGATCTGGTTTGAAGTGGTGAACCTGGAGAGCCCTTACCATGCATTGCTTGGCCGACCTGCCTTGGCCAAATTCATGGCAGTTCCCCACTATGCATACCTCAAGATGAAGATACCAAGCACCAAAGGCATTATCACCGTAGCCGGCGATTACAAGAAGTCCTCTGAGTGCGCAGCAGCCAGCAGCCGGCTGGCCGAGTCCCTTGTGATTGCCGAAGAAAAGAAGATGTTGGACCGAGTCGTGGTCATAGCCGGCAAGCAGTCGGCCTTGTCCCCCGATCCCAAGGAGCATGATGCTCAAGGATCTTTCCAGCCGACCAAGGAGACGAAGAAGATACCTCTTGACCCCGAGCATCCAGAGAGGTTTGCCGTCATCGGGGCAAACCTAAACAGCAAATAGGAAGGCGAGCTCGCCGATTTCCTCCGTGAGAATCGGGACATCTTTGCATGGTCCCCCAAGGACATGTCGGGCATTCCGAAGGAATTCGCCGAGCACAAACTACACGTCCGAGAAGACGCAAAGCCAGTCAAACAACCCCTCCGCCGACTGTCGGAGGAGAAACATAGGATTGTGGGAGAGGAGATAGCCCGGCTTCTGGCAGCCGGCTTCATTATGGAAGTTTTCTTTCCAGAGTGGCTCGCCAACCCGGTCCTCGTGCTAAAGAAGAACAACAAGTGGCGCATGTGTATAGACTACACGAGCCTCAACAAGGCCTGCCCCAAAGATCCCTTTGCCCTGCCAAGGATTGACCAAGTGATAGACTCCACGGCCGGATGCGAGCTGTTGAGTTTCTTGGATGCTTACTCAGGGTATCACCAGATAAAGTTAGATCCGGCAGACCGCCTGAAGACCGCCTTCATCACGCCATTCGGAGCCTTCTGCTACCTGACTATGACATTTGGCTTGAGAAATGCCGGTGCCACTTTTCAGCGTTGCATGCATAAGTGCCTCCTCAAGCAACTCGGCAGAAATGCCCACGTCTACATAGACGACATTGTGCTGAAGACGGAGAAGCGCGGCACCTTGCTGGAAGACCTCAAGGAAACATTTGAGAACCTACGCCGGTTCCAAATCAAGCTTAACCCCGAGAAATGCGTGTTCGGAGTACCAGCCGGCCAGCTCCTAGGCTTCCTGGTCTCCGAACGCGGCATCGAATGCAACCCAGTAAAGATCAAGGCCATTGAGAGAATGGCGATTCCCACCAAGCTTCGAGACATCCAGAAGTTCACCGGGTGCTTGGCCTCCCTAAACCGCTTCATCAGCCGGCTCAGAGAGAAAGCTCTCCCCCTCTACCGCCTCATGAAGAAGACCACTCACTTCGAGTGGAATGACCAAGCTGACCAAGCTTTCCACGAGCTGAAGAAGTTGCTAGCCACACCGCCAGTCCTGGCGGCGCCGACTGAGAAAGAGCCCATGCTCCTCTACGTTGCCGCAACCAGCCGGGTGGTCAGCACCGTCATCGCAGTCCAACGCCCAGAAGAAGGCCGAGCCCAGCCGGTCCAGAGGCCGGTGTACTATTTGAGCGAAGTGCCGTCTACCTCGAAGCAGAACTACCCGCACTACCAGAAGATGTGCTACGGCGTGTACTTCGCCGCCAAGAAGCTGAAGCCCTACTTCCAAGAGCATCCCATCACGGTTGTATGCACCGCCCCGCTGGCCGAGATCATAGGCAGCCGGGATGCGTCCGGCCGGGTGGCGAAATGGGCCATCGAGCTGGCCCCTTACGCGATCTTCTACCAGCCTCGCACCGCCATCAAATCCCAAGCATTGGCTGACTTCCTCGTCGACTGGGCCGAGACCCAGTACCTGCCGCCGGCTCCCGACTCCACTCATTGGCGCATGCACTTCGATGGGTCCAAGATGCGCACCGGCTTGGGAGCCGGCATCGTCCTCACCTCTCCCAAAGGCGACAAGCTCAGATACACGCTGCAAATCCACTTTGCCGCCTCCAACAATGTAGCCGAGTACGAGGCGCTCATACACGGGCTCCGACTTGCCAAAGAGCTCAGCATTCGCCGGATCCTATGTTATGGCGACTCGGACTTGGTGGTCCAGCAATCATTCGGCGACTGGGACGCCAAGGACGCAAATATGGCAAGCTACCGCTTCCTCGTTCAGCAAATCAGTGGGTATTTTGAAGGATGCGAGTTCCTCCACGTACCGCGAGCCGACAACGAGCCAGCTGATGCTCTGGCTCGAATAGGCTCCACCCGGCAAGCAATACCAACCGGCGTCTCTTTACAACGCCTCCTCAAGCCGTCTATCAAGCCGTCTCCAGAGTCCGATTCCATCTTCGTGCCGCCTGACCCCGACATGGCCGGGTCCGGCTCGAAGAACCAAGCAGGTGGCTCGGGGACTTCGATAGTCGGCCAGGGGGTATCAGCAGGCGGCTCGGGGACTTCCGTAGTTACGCCCGACCCGGGGACTGCCTCACCCGGCTCGGGGACTGCGGTAGTCGGCCCGGAGACTACACCAACACAACAGGCGGCGGCCGACTCCAGCATTTCACCGCCCAGCCCGCCCGCCCTGGTCGCAGTAGCCGTTTTGGCAATAGAAGAAGTCGCAGCTCCGTCATGGGCTCAATCCATCCTCAACTTCCTAATAAACCAAGATCTGCCGGCTGACGAAGTAGAGGCAAGACAAGTCCAACGCCGAGCCGGAGCATACACAATCGTCAACAGAGAGCTCGTCAAGCGCAGTGTCACTGGAGTCCTCCAGTGATGCGTCGAGCAAGAGAAGGGCATTGCAATCCTCAGAGACATCCACCAAGGAGAATGCGGCCACCATGCGGCCTCAAGATCACTCGTCGCCAAAGCCTTCTGCCATGGTTTCTTTTGGCCGACTGCTTTGGATGACGCCAAGGAGTTAGTTAAACATTGCAAAGGGTGCCAACTCTTTAGCTCCAAGCAACACATGCCGGCTTCAGCACTTAAGACCATTCCCCTCACTTGGCCCTTCGCCGTTTGGGGACTGGACATGGTGGGCCCATTCAAGACAGCTCACGGCGGCATGACACAACTGCTTGTCGCCATGGACAAATTCACCAAATGGATTGAAGCAAAGCCGATCAAGAAGCTGAATGGGCCGACTGCCGTCACATTTATCGCAGATATAACAACTCGGTACGGCGTGCCACACAGCATCATCACCGACAATGGCACAAATTTCGCCAAGGGAGCCTTGGCACGTTTCTGCGCGACGCAAGGCATCCGGTTGGATCTCGCATCCGTCGCCCACCCGCAGTCAAACGTCCAGGTCGAGCGAGCCAACGGCCTCATCCTTTCCGGCATCAAGCCCCGACTGGTCGTACCACTGGAGCATTCAACCGGCTGTTGGCTCGATGAGCTGCCGGCTGTCCTCTGGAGTCTGCGCGCTACACCAAACAAGTCAACCGGCTTCACCCCTTTCTTCCTCGTGTATGGTGCCAAGGCGGTCATCCCAACTGACATCGAGTTCGACTCGCCTCGAGTAACCATGTACACGGAAGCGGAGGTCAAGGAAGCACGAGAAGACGGCGTCGACCTGCTGGAAGAAAGCCGGCTGTTAGCCCTCAGCCGGTCCGCCATCTATCAGCAGGGCCTGCGCCGCTACCACAGCCGGAAGGTCAAGCCAAGATCCTTCCAAGAGGGCGATCTTGTGCTCCGGCTGATCCAGCGAACAGCCGGCCAGCACAAGCTCTCGGCCCCTTGGGAGGGCCCCTTCGTCATCAGCAGAGCCTTAGGCAACGACTCCTACTACCTGATCGACGCGCAGAAGCCGAAGGCACGAAAGAGAGACGACTCCGGCAAGGAGTCGGAACGACCATGGAACGCCAACCTCCTCCGAAGGTTTTACAGCTGAAATGCAGTATGTATCACGCTAACTTTTGTACTAAGTACGAGACAATAGGGCCCCCGAGGAGAGCTCGGGGACTGCCATCTTTTATCTATAAATGAAAAGTATCATGCTTATGGCCTTGTCATTGCATTCACTTTTTTCCATCCGGCACCGGGTTCGACTAGTCGGCCCGGGGACTGGCCGCCTGGAGTTATATTAGAAGTCCTACCCGCAGTCAGACAAGTAGTGTGCCGACTCCCAAGCCTTCTCTTGCCAAAAGTCACAGTTCGAAGAACCGGCTGTCCGGCTGGCAAGAGTTAAGGGCAGGAACGGGTGCCCACACGAAAAACGGCTAGGGACTAACGGACTAATATAACAAAAGCCAGTTTTTCTCCCACCGCCGACCGGCTACCAGAGTAGCCGGCCGGCCAGCTTCCATTCATCTCGCTCCAATCTAAGAAAGCTCGATTACTTGCCTTCCCAGAAGGGGAAGGCGGCAAAGGAAACAGCCTAAGGATAAAAAGCATACGTGAATGGAAACCAAACATGCACACGATAATATTTACATAAAAGACCTTCAAAAGGCTAGCATTCAACATAGTTTGGATACACCCCCAGTGGGTGGAACTGCGGAAGCTTAATAAAATTGTTTAGAAGGCAACAAGCAGGAAAAAACAAGGACGGCAGATTAAGCCGGCAGAGCGACTGACGAGCCGGGCAGGTCGGTGGAGACGGCAGTGCCGGCTGGAGGAGTGGCTGGCTGGCGAACCTCGGCATGATCACCGCCTCCCGCAGAAGGCGCGCTTGCACGCGCCTCGTTGCTGGAGGCACGATCAGGATGAGGCTGGCTGGCTGTTCCACCGGCCGGCTCGACGTCTTCGCTTTCCTCTCCTTCGTCGTCTTCGCCTTCATCGCTGGAGGCGATCTCTTCTGCCGAGTCTTCACCCGCCGCCGGGTCCAGCCCGAACCACTCCTCCGGCTGGGCAACGCCGTCATCATTAATCTCGGGAGCGAAGACGCTGATGTCAGTACACTCGGCGATTGTCGATGCGCGCTGAGCGATAGCCGGCCACACCTCCGCTAGCTCTTCGTCGGCCTCCAGCCGCCAGGTGCGCAGCTGGTCCAGGTTCAACCCCGGATACCAAGCTCGGACGAACTCCAGCGCCCGCCCAGCTCCAAGCTGGGCCGCCGACGCCTTCCAGGCCTCAAAGCGGCCAACCGCAACCTCCAGCCAGTCGGCAGTCCGACTCGGGGTACGGGGAATCGTCTCGCTTGGCCAGAGGGCGGCCAACACCTGCGCTCCGGCGCGCTGGAGGCGGCGGAGCATACGATGAGCCGGCTGCAGCCGCGCTTGGACCGCCAAGAGTTGCTCTTCGAGCGACCAACTCGCGTCCAACGCGACTTCAGCCCCCGCCTGCCGGCGCGCTTCGCGATGGGCCTCGATGGTTTGGGCGGCGAAGACGGAGTAGCCAGGAAAGTAGTCTACACAGAGAATAAAAAGAAGCTCAAGTCAGAACACAACTCAGGCGGCAAGGGGCAGGCAAGGAGCGAGGAAGGCGGCTTACCGTCGATCAAATCCTCAATACGGCTGAAGCCTTCATTCAGCGCTTGCCTGGTCTCAGCCCAGCCCGCCGCTTCAGTCTCGAACTCGGCCTTCAGGGCGGCTTCGTTATCCCGCGCCTTCTTCAGAGCCGCCTTGTGGCTCTCCTCCTGGTCAGCCAGCTTCTTGGCTAGGCGGTCACGCTCCAGGACCAAGGCGTCGTACTCGGTTTCCTTGGCACGAAGGGCGGCCTGCGCCTCGCTGAGCTGCCCCCTTAAGTCGGCATTGGCTTCTGCGAGCACGAAAGACAAAAGAAAAACTAGTAAGGTGAAGTCGTCAGGAAAGATCCGACCCGACTGCTCAGCAGTCGGCCCGAATCTCGGGGACTACACCCAGTGGGTGCGCTGATGCGCCCCCATAGGAGATGAACAAAACCAAGTACGTACTCCGGCTGCTGATCAGGTCTTCGGTTCTCTGACCCAGCTCCTGAGCCTCGGAGTTGAAGGCGGCATCGCGGAGGTTATGATACTCCTGGAAGATTAGACAAGAGGCGAAAATAAGGTAGTCGTCAAGGAAGATCCGACCTGACTGCTCAGCAGTCGGCCCGAATCTCGGGGACTACACCCAGTGGGTGCGCTAACGCGCCCCCACGGAAGAAATCAAGAGAAAAAAACAACCAAAGATAGAAGACTCACCCGGATGACGGCCCGTGTCGCAAGGAACTCTTGGGTGTATTGCTGCAGCGAGGCGGCTTGGGCCTGAAGCCGGTTCCGAACCTCTTGGGCCGCCACATTCAGCTCGCCCGTCCCGCCGTTGGGAGTCCACTCGGACGTGCCGGTGCTGTCCGCCTCCAAGGCCTCCGCCGTCTGGCTGGCACCCGTAGCTCGGTGCGGTTCCGGCGCAGCGGTGCCTCCCCCTGCGCGCCGGCGCATTGCCGGCTGCACCTTGAGGCCGGCTCCTGCTTCCGGCTCACCCCCGGCCGGCTGCTCTGGCGCCGCAGCCGACTGGCCGCCTTGGCCCGCTCCGGTTGGCGCTGCCGGCGGCGCCCCCTCCACGAAGATCACGGAGTCCTCCCTTCACTCCATCACCGTCGGTTCTTGGTCGACCTCCTCCAGCGGAGGCACAGGAATGTTGGGGGCCACGGCGTGGAGGGGAATGGCTAGCAGCGGAGGCTGGTTGTGCGAAGCCTCCGCCTCTGTCTTCGCAGCTGCTGCCTCCGCCCGGGCCTTGGCTGCTGCATCAGCCTGCTCCTTCGTCGCCTGGGCGGCCCTTCGCTCCGCCACCTCCCGCTCCTCCCGCACCTCTCATGCGTTCCGCTCCGTGGCCTCCCTGAGGTCGGCGCGGGGATCCACGCGGCGGGAGCCTGAAGACCCTCCATTCGGCCCGACTACGGAGCCGCCCGGACCCCGCTCAAGGGAAAGCGGTGCCCTGTCCGGCGAGCAAAGAAAGGTTTAGAAGAGTTTTCAATCGAAAAGAACAACAAAAAATATGTATCCAAGCATTCGACGACTTACGCTGAGATCGCCTGCGGCTGCTTCACCGCCTTGCGGAAGCGGGCCGCCTTCGCGGCCGCCTCATCTTGCTTGGTCGCCGCTGTGGAAGTCTTGGACTTCTTCGGCCGGCTGCCGAAGAGGATCGACACGGCCCGACACTTCTGGGCGCCGCCGCCAGCAGCCGGCGTGGCGGACGAGCTCGCGCCTTGATGATCAGGCGCCGGCTGGCGGCGCGGGGTGACTTCGACCTCGGCATCATCCGGCCAGTCCTCGAAGCCGGCCGTGAGCCCCGCGCCTCCGGCCTCATCGCTTTCCCCCACGATGGTGTCTTCCATGGCGGCCGCTCCCAAGTCCGGGTTGTCGGTGTCGTCCACCGTGCAGTCAGGGACGAGCTGGCGCTCTATCCCTGCGGCCCCGGTCGTCGGTGGAAGGAGAGGGTTCTTCTAGGGGCAAACCGACTGATCAGAGGCCGGCTATCATGAGGCCGGCTACCAAAGGAAGAAAAGAAGAAAGAACTTATGACGGGCGGAGGATTGGCGCGAGAGTATGGCCCCTTGCCGTACCGCCAATCCTCGGCGAGCTTGCAGTTGGAGATATAGTTCACCATGTAGGAGACCTCCGCATGAGGCATCTCCCTGGTGCTCAGCTGGCTTGGGTCAAAGCGGCCGCTCATCTGACAAACCATGTGAGGCCGACTTTGGAGGGGAAGAACCCGGCGCTCCATGAAGGCGGCCACCAAGTCGGCTCCGGTCAGGCCCTCCTACTGGATCATCACCCGAAGCGGGAGACGGCTGCGTTCTCGGCCTGAGACAACGACCTGGCCCGGTAGCTCCACGAAGGTCGCCTCCCAGCCGGCGGGCCGGCTTCATAAGCCGGCAGGTTGACGTAGTCGCCTTGCTGCGTGACATTCTTCACGTAAAAGTATGACTTCTTCCAGAGCTTCACCGACTGGATCAGCGGGATGGGCGGGAACGGGTTGTTCTCGCTCGCCCGCCTCATGGCGATAAAAGCTCCGCAAGGGGCGGGCACGCCCGTGACGACGGTGCCGAGCTTGCTTTGGAAGAATTCCACCCAGAGCTCGAGCGTGGGGAGGACCCCAAGGAAGCCTTCGCACAGCGTGACGGAAGGCTGACAGCAGCATCACGGCATTGGGCGTGAGGTGATGCGGCTGGAGGTTGTAGAATTCGAGGAAGGCTCGGAGGAACCCGCTCGCCGGAAGGCCGAAGCCGCGCAGGCAGTGCGAGCGGAAGATCACCCGCTCGCCCTCCTCCGGTGCCGGCGAAATCTCCTTCTCCGGTGCTAGACGAACCCGAACGAAGTCCTCGCCGGGCAGGCGTCGCGTCTGGCGGAGGAACTCGACGTGGTCCTCATGGACGTTGGAGCCATCCCACGAGCTTGACAGCGCCATGGGGCAGCGCGGCGAGAAGCAAGACGATGCGGCGGCGGAACGGCGCGACAAAGAGTTACTGCGGCGGCGGGAAGGAGAAGAAGGAAGACGAGAGGGGGCGGAGCGAGGGAGAGCGTGCGAGCCTCTGCTGCTCCCCCTCCTCCCCCTACTTATAGACCGCGGGCGGAGCCGAGGAGGCGTGGCGTGGGGGAACGTGGGGATCAACTGTGCCCACTCCCCCACGTCCCGCGATTATTACGCCCTAATGGCGTAATAAAATCACTGCGGGAAGGCGAGCGGTCCGCATGGGCCACAGAAGATCCACGCTCGGGCCGAGGCCTAGTAGTGGCGGGCCCGGGCCTGCGGCGGCGTCCTGTCGCGCACGCGCACTGGCAGGGTTTCCTTGCCACGTGGCCCGCGGGATGGCCTGCGGACAGCTCGCAGGTCGACCGCGTTCCCGCCTATGAGAAACGGAGCTCTCCGAAGTCGGCGCGCACAAGCAAAGCCGGCCCCTCAGGATAGGAAGCTGACCAAGCTTCTCATCCCTTTATCAGCCTCGAAGCTCGCTCAGCTTCGGGGACTACTGTCGGAGTAAGTGACCACGGGTAGCCTAGCCGGCTCCCCCTGGCCTTTCTGCAAAAATTACGAGCCGATCCGGCTCTCAAGAATCCAAGACATGGGGCCGCCTTCCCCTGGCCAGCTGTCTCCCAGGCCGGCTATTGGAAGGTGGCCCGACTTCAGCCCTCATGAAGAAAGCCGCGGGAGGGCCGGCTCCGAGGAGCCGGCTGCGAGAAGGCCGACTCCAAGGAGCCGGCTCCCATAAAGCGGTCAGGACCGTATCCTCGAAGTCTGCATCCACATAACGGCGATGTGACGGGGCGTGGCTACAGTGAAGCCTGCCACCCCCGAATCCCGGAGCGCGCCTGGCACAGTGCGCCGTACGGGTGGCCATGACCCGTCCGACGCAGCACTATTGCCACGTTGACCCTGATGTCATCCACGACGGGCTACCAGTACGGCCCACGGGCGGTGGGCCCCTTCGGGCAGAGAGACACCCGAAGGCGGCCTGGCCTCCCCCAGTTGGCCCAAGACGGAGCCGGCTCTCTCCAGCCGGCTTGCCACCCCCTCGAAGGAGACGCCCCATTAAGGAGACAAGACGCGGTGAGGCTACAGTGGTCACCCGCCGGACGGCAACACTGTAGCCACGCTTACCTCGGCGAAGCCCTCGTTACCAAGATTGAGCAACAGTAACCAGCCACCGACAAGGCCCTGGACAGTGGGGCCTGCCTGTCGACCAAGGAGCCGGTAGCCGGCGGGACCCACCAGCCGGCGGGCCCCAGCAGCCGGCGCAGAAGCCGGAGAGCGAAGACACAGACGGCTGGGCCCCATGCCCAGCCGGATTACCATTGTACCCCCGGGGGGTAGGCCTATATAAACCCACTGGGACACCCATGCAAAGGAGATGGATCCCTGCTAGTTTTAGACACCACGTAGGGAGGAGAAGAGAGCAAGCAGAGCCCTTCTTCCTCCTCTCGCCAAACAGCTCAAGGAGCATCGTGTAGCTACTTGTTCATCTAGTGACCATGCGGAGACCCCGCAGAGCAGCAGTAGGGGTGTTATCTCCACAGAGAGCCCCGAAGCTAGGTAAGATTCGCCGGCGTGCATGTCTTCGCCTCATCCCGTTTCTAGGCACCGGCGACGTCTTACTGGCTCCCACAATGATAAGCCACCCGTTGGCATATGTCGCACCTACCACCCGACACTTCTCGTTTTGAATCTTTTGAACTAAGTGAATGTGATCGGACCCTAACCTCTCTATGCTCCCGTCTCAAATCTATCTGTCCAAATCATATGCATTCTATTGAAACCGTGGAATGTCTTCTCTGCGTCCTTGTCAGCAGAAGACACAGAGACAAACATTAAATCTGATTTAAATGCTCTATCCTTTTGCCTGAAACCCGGAGAAGCGGGAACGACCACCCGACAATCCAGGCGTGCGTGGGAACATGGTACAACTTCCAATGTGTTGCATGTTTGCCACGTGTCCTTCAGATGTGAATCGCCAGGGGCACCTGCGTAATAACGCTATGCTGCCCCTGTCCTTATAAATACACGCCTCACCCAGTCATTATCTCTTCTTCCACTTCTCCTTCTCGCACAAACCCTAGCACCACCGCTAGCCCTCGACGACACCGGCGACGAAGCACTTAGCTGCCGTGACCTCACCGACGCCGTCCTCACGCTGGCCACGGACATCATCTTCTCTGCCGTCGCCGTAGGTGTCCTCCGTCGCCAAGTTAGGGCACGGAAGATTGAACTGCTCGGCCTCATCTCATACTCTGTCTAGCAGTTCCTCGAATGGTAAATAAAAACTCTTTTTACAGTCCTTTTTGATCCGATAGATTCATCTTTTTCAACCACAAGTGTTTTTTGTCCCAACAAATTGAATCTATCCTTTTTTGAATCTCATAACATGCCAAGTATGTTCACTTATGCTTCACAAAGTAGTTAGATTCCTCACTTGTACTTATTTGTGGATCCGTACCAATCTGGAACCAACTCTCTACATATGAGTGAATGTCTTCGCACTATGAGGTCAATTTCTTCTAAACTGATTTATCTTCAAAATCTTCTGAGAATGCATATGACCTCTTCCCCTTCCCTCGCATCTCTAATGCTGACACAGGTACATGTCCGTGGGAGAATCCCTTGGTTCTCATAGTCTGCATTCATTTGCAGAGTTCTTACAGCATCACATCAATTCTCCCAAAGCTAATTCCTGTCTGACCAGCTGAAGGAAGCCTTTGCAAGTTCTGAAGCCATTCAATCTGAACTTCATGGCGACAGAAAAATCAGTCAGGAAGGGCGGCAGACAGCGCCGTGAAAACACTGCTAAGGACCTACCACCGGATCTCTATGAGCTATACAAGTCAGATCCAGAAGAGACGTATGGAGGATGCAAGAACCGAATCCAATGGATTCGAAGACATTGGGCAGAGGAATGGTTCAAGTACAAATTTGTCACTGACGAATATGCTGAAAAGAATGCCATCAAGGGCTCTTGGGGAGATATTATATACAAAGGTCTTCAGCCCAAGTCGAAGTCCGAAGCTATTGCTCAAGGCTTCTACCTTTGCATGATCCGTGGACCTCAGCCTGCTAATGCTGACCCATCCTCTCTGTTATGGTGTCGTGAAGACAATCTCTTTAAGCACAACTTCCAGTTTGCCAAAACTTCTGCCAAAGAGAACAAGAAATCACTAGGGTTAGACTTTAACCCCGGTCCCTTTGCTCCTCGTGCCGACGGCACACGCGATGTTGAACCCAATATTGTTGGGCCCTTCTACAACCTTGAAGGTCTCATCACTCACATTCAGGTTCAAGGGGCAGTCGTGGATCACTCTGCAGATGACGCTGATTCTGACGAAGCGCCTGCACCACCGAAGCCTATGAAGCAAAAGAAACCAAAGGCTTCAAAGCCCTCCTCTGCACCAAAGGTCTCGCGGGCGAAGCCTCTGGCCACAGCACCTCCTGAAGCCAGTGTGCAGTCTGAAGATCTCTCTCGCATCTCCAAGTCTAACAAGATGAAGAAGCCCATGCAACCAACTGGTCAAGCATTGACCCCTGCTGCCGTTATGAGGAACGAGAACGAATCCATTAATCTGTCTAGCGACAACGATCTTGGCGATGATGCTCTTGAGCTACTTATAAAGATCAAGCAAGAGGCGAAAATCTTCAATGACCTTCCCCTCTTTGATGTGGAGATCCTATACAAGTTCATTGATGAGTTGTTTGATAGCCCACACCTCAGTTTTCATGATCTTTAGCTCCCAATTGGCCTCAGCTTCTCTTTCCATGGAGCCATTGCTCCTGAGCTGGCTCTTGCACAGAAAATTCTTGAGCTGAAGCACAAGATTGATTATGAAAAGGCTCAGTTCAAGAAGCACATGGCCAAGCTCAACATGGAAGACGTCCAAAACTTCAAGGTCATGCTGCATGAGCTCAAGGAGGCGTTCCACAAGAAATGTGAAGAAGCTAAAGGTTCTCGGGAGCGCATGAAACACATGGCTGCCAAATGTGTTCAAGGCTACAATGAAGCTGAAAAGTGCAAGGCTCTGGGGCGACCAGGCATCGACCCCAGAATGGTTGCCAAGAAGAAGAAGAAGCCTGATGTGGCCCAACCAGAAGCATCAAGGCATGAAGAACCTCGCATTTTCTTCCCTGCCAGTATGACAGGCTCGAAGCCTAAAGTCCCCACAGTGGCTTCGGAGCTCAAGAAAACAAGGGCCGCTGAAGCCAAAGCCCGAAAGCGCAGGACCAAGGCCACCACTGATGATGCTCCACCGACGAAGAAGAGAAAAACCAAGAAGAAAGATCGGGCTGCTCCCACAGAGCCCCTTGTCGTCGAGCCAATCTCAGTTGCTCGTCCTGCGTCTGAACACCGTGAGCGCCAGTTGATAGTTCATGAGCCTGCTTCCACAGAGGCTCCTGAAGCTGAAGAAATTCTAGCTGTTGACCCCACCGCAGCTGAAGACATTAGTCATTAAGACAATGTTGAAGATGATGAAGTCCTTCCTCAGATCGAATACAATGTGCTATCATCGCCTGTTCTCATGAACAGCGAACTCATCAGCATTGGTCATCCATTGACGCCAATTACTCAGGATGACTCATGGGCTGATCACCCACAAGACTCCCCCCGCCAAGAAGAATCACCAAGTACTCCCCCACCTCAAGTCACCACTTCGGTGCTTGAAGACAATGACTTTGTGGCCCAACCAACTCCATCTTCACAAGCGTTGCTAGCATTCCGCAGGCTTCACAAAGGACCACAGCCACAGGTCACTCTGTCAAGTGTTCCAGAAGGAGAAGAGCGCCAATCCGTTTCACGCCAAGTCTTTCCTGAAGCCTCTCCTACTGCGAACATCCCCGAGTCTGAAGCCAAAGCGGCTGAAGATATTCCGGCTGCATCAGCCGATGAACAAGAAGAGCCAAGACATGAAGAAGAACGTGTTGCTACACCCCCAACCAACCCTGAAGTTGTTCTCGAGGAGAACGTGTCCGACCCTCCAGCTACTCGAGTGGAGGTTGACAACATTGAGGCGACCACCAACACCCATACTGAAGCCAATGACGTTGTCATGGCTGAAGCTACTGTGGCGCCTGAAGTTAATGTGGTGCCAGAAGTGATTGCACCTGAAGCCAATCTGCAACCAGAAGTCAATGCCACTGCTCCTGTACTGCCTCCACGGCCACACACCCTTGAGCAAGCATTCTATCAAGGCCAACTTACCACCGTCCGCTGGCCCATTCTGGTTCCTCCACCTGCTGCCGATTCGCAATTTGACTATCATGTGGAGCACATGCCTCAGGTCCAGAAGCCAAAGCCAAGGCTACCAAGGTTTCCAGGTATTGCAACTTCACCAGGATCATTTAATCTGAATGGCTTCAAGGCACACAACACATTCTTTGACAGTGCCAAGAACCCCTACACAAGGCCAAGAATTTCATCAGATCGATTCTGGAGTTATCAGCAGCGCAGTTACTATTCCCGCATCTTATACAATCAGGGGCGCATTTTCCCTCATATGCGTCTAGACAGCGAAGCCATGGCTAGCCCGCCTTGCCTAGAAGAAGCCCTTGACTGCTTCAGTGATGCTGGACTTCTACAGTTTGTGACTGCCAAAGAACATTGGAATGAAGAGTTTCTGCTACAATTTTATGCTACCCTTCACATTCGCGGCTACAACAGGGATCCAAAGACTTGGATCCTTAAGTGGATGACATGCGATGTACACCATGAAGCTAAAGCCCAAGACATCATTGAGCTTACTGCCCTGCCCACTCTTGGCGAACATTATGAACCAGGTTGTCAGCTGCACCAGAATGCGTTGGAAAGCATCTTCCAGAAGCCAGAGCCAAACATGAGCCAAATGCTGAGCATGATGAAGCCACTGCCACAAGACGCTGACTATCCTAAGGAGTTCTTTGTTGAATACCTAGAGTATCTGCCCCGCACTATATATCATATTATCAGGCGAACTTACTGGCCGGTCAAAGGACATTCTCCTGCAGTGAAGCTTGAAGGAGTAATGAAGACATTGGTCTTCTATATCTTCAATGGAATCAGCTTCAATGCTCAAGACTTCATCATCCGACAATTGGCTGCATCTGGCTCCGATATCTTTGGTCTGAAGTTCTATGCTCCATGGGTAATGCGCCTCATCAAGCTTCACTCTGCTACCAACTATCAGCCGTCTGCGTGCAATCACCTTATATTCTTGCTAGAGGTTGATCTGTCTGTCGAAGCAATTTACCCAGAACCTGCAAAGGAGCCAATTTATCTTCACAATGTCGATCATCAAAGCTTCACCCAGCCCATTGAAGGAGCTCAGGCCATTTATCGTGTTTATCCCTTGGCTGGCAATACACGTGCTCCTTGCACCCATACTGAAACCACTGCAAGCACCATTGCTCAAAGGCCTCGGAAGCGATCTCGTGTTCTTAATGACCGAGAGCTTCTCGTCGCTCTACATCAGAAACAGGACAAGCATCATGACTGGCTTAAGCGTCAGATGCAAAGCCTCTTGGTGGATGTCAATCACATTCGAAATCATGCCACCAAGAATGCCTTTGTTACACATGAAACCTGTCGGAGGTCATGGAAGAGTTTGACGTTACTCAGTGCTGAAGCTGAACTTCAAGACGATGGCTTCACATAGAGATTGAAGTTTGACTCAACTCCTCCAAGGAATGCTCACTTGCGTCGGACTCCCTCACTCGAAGACTCTAACTATTCTTCCTCAGCTGCAAAAGTTAATGCCAGAGTCATTGATGACCAAGATGATGCTACTTCACCACCTCCAACTTCGGCGCGTATCGACACTGCACCAAGTTCGTCTGCACCACCAAACCTCAACGACAACCCTGCTGCTTCGCCTACTCCTCATGGGAACGAGTAGCAAGCTCTATGTCTTCAAACCTTTTTGGTCATTACTGACAAAAGGGGGAGAAGCATATGAGTTGATAGTCTTCAAGCGGGTCCATATGGGTGGTTGCTATACTTTTGCTACATTTGCCAAGTGCTTACAACTCTCGCTTTTGATACATTTGGTTCTTTTGAGTTGTAACACTTAAACTTGATGGTCGTCTGCTACCTTTTCGTCAACTATGTGATGCGATGATAAATTCCGCATGTGCGATGATAAATCCCGCACGAAGTCATTTTGCAGACGTCCCTTTTTCATTATGCATGTCATTATCTTTGTTATATCCTTTCATGCATGATGAATTGTCTTCATAAGTAGCGGAGGAGCTCCGCAAATACAACATGCCATGTGCATTTGCATTCAAAAGCAAAATACTTATATGCACATCTTCAGGGGGAGCCTTTCTGCTACTTACGAAGACAATACCTAAATCCTTTACAATTTCACATACTTTTATCCCCGTTGAAAACTTCAACTAGTTTGTCATCAATCACCAAAAAGGGGGAGATTGTAAGTGCATCTAGTGCCACCCCTAGTTGGTTTTGGAGTATTGACGACAAACCTGGTTGAGGGACTAATGTGTTTGTGAGAATTGCAGGACAACAAAGGTAGTAGTCCCTCATTGATTCGGTTTACCTACCGGAGATGACCCCTAAAAATGTATGAAGACATTAAAGACAAAGGTGGTATGTGAAGACATTCACATTGAAGACTATGACAAGAGAAGACATCACGTGAAGACTATGGAGCGCGAAGACTTAGTTGTTTCGTTGTTTCCTTTCTTCTTTGTTGAGTCATAGGAACCACCGTACTGTTAAGTGGGGTCCCAGTGAACAAAGTCAGAGTGACTGAAGTGATGCTTAACCAAAATCCTATGTCTTCGAGCGAAGACAATGAGAGCAAAACTTATCCAGAGCTGGATAAGTCAACTTTACTTGTAGCCCAAGTAAAGTTGCCGCGTGTGTTTGAAATCTGACCGTTGGAACACGTGTCAGTTCCTTAGTGACCCAGGGTCATTTCGGACAAATCAGGTCGGGTTGCCTAGTGGCTATAAATAGCCCACCCCCACACCATAAATTGGTGGCTTCTTAGAGTTAGTGCACGACTTTTGTCGTTTGAGAGCAACCCACCTCGAAGCCTTTGAGAGAGAAATCCTTGCGAGGACAAAGCCCTAAACACCCAGAGCCAAAGAGTGTTAGGCATCACTGAAGTCTTCCTGTCTGTGTGATCTGAAGACTTGTTACACTTGAGGACTGTGAATCCTCTAGCCGGTTAGGTGTCGTGTTCTGAGCGTCCAAGAGTCATTGTGGATCACCGGTGAATGAAGTCTGTGAAGGTTTGGAAGTCTACCTTGAAGACTTACCTGAGTGATCGGGCGAGGACTGGGTGTCCTTATCTCAAGGGGAATAAGGTGAAGACAGGGTCTTCTGAGTTAAATCTCAGCCTCCCTAACCAGACGTAAAGTTGTCACAGCAACTGGAACTGGTCCAACAAATCATTGTCTTCAGCAAGGAACTGGTTCTATCCTTCCCATCTCTTTATTTACAGTTGGTCCTTGTGAAGTCATTGCCTGTTTGCGTTGTCCATTTGTCTTTACTGTGTGACTGTTTGTCCTGATTGGCTCCATACTATATTCCATCCTGATCTGTACTGCCTAGCTGCTATTAGTCTTCGTGCTTTCACATCATTGAATACTTGACTATGGCTTGCCTAGTGTAGTCTACCTTCCGCTGCATGTTTATAGGTTCATTTCTATCGTTTGTCTTCGGAACTTCCATGTTTTGAAGACTTTCATAAAAATCGCCTATTCACCCCCCCTCTAGTCGATAACTAGCACTTTCAGGTGGTTAAGAAGACTTAACTCTCTTTTGCAGGGAAAGGTCTCCAGCCGGAAATCAAAGGCGTCAAATGCTATTGCTCGGGACCTAAAACATCTTGTGGGGCGCAAGACAAAATGCCCAAAATGGTCTTATTATGTATTTCGTTCCTGAGTCGCTTGCCATGCATCCTATCAGTCCTAACTTGGATCTGAGTTTTAATAATCCACTTGCTCGTCAAATGTTTATGCTTCACAATACTCTTCGTGAAGCCTATCCCCCTAACTGCAATGTAGGGTATGACACCAGCTGCTTCAGAATGGATTATTGACAGCGGATGCACTAATCATATGACTGGTGATCAAAGTCTTCTCATGGACTCAACCTTACTGTAAGTGCATCTAGTGCCACCCCTAGTTGGTTTTGGAGTATTGACGACAAACTAGTTGAGGGACTAATGTGTTTGTGAGAATTGCAGGATAACACAGGTAGAAGTCCCTCATTGATTCATTTTTCCTACTAGAGATGACCCCTAAAAATGTATGAAGACATTGAAGTCAGAGGTGGTATGTGAAGACATTCACATTGAAGACTATGATAAGAGAAGACATCGCGCGAAGACTATGGAGCGTGAAGACTTAGCAGTTTCGTCGTTCTGTGTTTTTCTTTGTTGAGTCATAGGAACCACCGTACTGTTAAGTGGGGTCCAAGAGAACCAGTCAGAATGACTGAAGTGATGCTTAACCAAAATCCTATGTCTTCGAGTGAAGACTATGAGAGAAAATCTTGTCCAGAGTTGGATAAGTCAGCTTTGCTTGTAGTCCAAGTAAAGTTGCCGTGTGTGTTTGAAATATGACCATTGGAACACGTGTCAGTTCCTTAGTGAACAAGGGTCATTTCGGACAAACCAGGTCGGGTTGCCCAGTGGCTATAAATAGCCCACCCCCTACAACCATAAACGGTTGGCTGCTCAGAGTTAGAGTACTGCTTTTGTCGTTTGAGAGCAACCCACCTCGAAGCCTTTGAGAGAGAATTCCTTGCGAGGATAAAGCCCTAAACACCCAGAGCCAAAGAGTGTTAGGCATCACTTAAGTCTTCCTGTCTGTGTGATCTGAAGACTTATTACACTTGAGGACTGTGAATCCTCCAGCCGGTTAGGCGTCGCGTTCTGAGCATCCAAGGGTCATTGCGGATCGCCGATGAACGAAGTCTGTGAAGGTTTGGAAGTCTACCTTGAAGACTTACCGGAGTGATTGGGCTTGGTCTGTGTGACCTTAGCTCAAGGGGAATACGGTGAGGACTGAGTGACCTGAGCTGCGTGTTCAGGACTGGGTGTCCGGGACTGTGTGTCCTCAGGTTTAAATACCTAGCCGCCCTAACCAGACGTACAACTGTCACCGCAGTTGGAACTGGTCTACCAAACCTTTGTCTTCACCAAGCTCACTGGTTCTATCCTTCCCATCTCTTTATTTACAGTTGGTCCTTGTGAAGTCATTGCCTATTTGCACTGTCCATTTGTCTTCACTGTGTGACTGTTTGTTCAAATTGGTTTCATATTATCTTCCATCCTGATCCGTACTGCCTAGCTGATGTTAGTCTTTGTGCTTTCACTTCATTGAATACTTGAGCATGGCTTGTCTAGGGTAGTCTACCTTCCGCTACATGGTTATAGGTTCATTTCTATTGTTTGTCTTCAAAACTCCCATGTTTTGAAGACTTTCATAAAAATCGCCTATTCACCCCCCTCTAGTCGATATAACGTACTTTCAATTGGTATCAGAGCGAGGTGCTCCCTTGTTCTGTGTGATTTTGGTTTAACCGCCTGGAGATTTAGTTATGTCGACCACAGGAATGAAGACTATGTCATGCCCCATCTTTGACGGTCACGAGTATCCAAGTGGAAGGCCCTGATGAAGAAGCACCTCATGGCGATGAACAGCGAGTTGTGGATCATCACTGAGATTGGTCTGACCGATCTGTGCAAGATGGCGAAAGCTGATGACATTCGCAAGTACACTCTTCTCAACCTCACGGTGAAGGACATCATTTGCTCCTGTCTGTCTCAAAATCAGTTCAGGAATATCATGCATCTCGATCATGCGAAGCTTATCTGGGACCGTCTCTCTGAGGTCTATGAAGGTCATCGAACTCGTCATGATCCTTGGTTTGAGGACTTTAAGGAATCTCTCAAAGCGATGACATTCGAATCAGAATCATCATCTTCTGCATCATGCCTTATGGCAAAAGATGCTAAGGTAACTGAATGCTATCTATCTGAATCCAGTGATGATGAATCTGGTGATGAATTTGGACCCAGATATGCAAAACTTGCTTCCCTTGCCACTAAACAACAGAAAGCTATGGAACACATTCAAAAACTGTTAGACAAAAGCGATGACCTGTTGGACGCTGAAATGACTCGATCTCAGTCCTTAATTGAAGACATAAAAAATCTTCGTGTTAAGTATGAGGAACTTGAAAGTCGTCATGAAACGCTCTCAACAACTCATGAAAAGCTTTCCTATGATTATCTTCAAAGGAAGTAAGATCTTGAGAAATTGAGAGCGGCTCATGAACACCTTCAAAAGGAAAACGAGTCACTTCGCGCCAAATAGATCTGTTCCACTCAGGAAGGATTTGAACCACCATGTCTTAAATGCATTGAGCGTGATAACGCTACTTCTGTTACTGAATGTTCTACTTCTGCTACTATTGCAATATCTTCAACTATTGATGTGGTAACTAACCCCTCTGCTGAGGATACCACTGCTATTGCTGATGAGAATGCTAGGTTGAAGACATTGCTTGAAACAGGGATGTACAAAAGTCTCAAAGGGCATCAGACACTATGTGATGTCCTCAAAAGGCAGATCCTGAACCGAAACCCTAGGAAAGAGGGTGTTGGGTTCGAAAGGAAAATGAATGCTGATGGCTCTTACTGGAAACCTGAGCAGTATCCCAAAACCACATGGGTTGCTGCAAAGGAACCTTCAGCGGATCCATCCACCCTATCTGGCTTCACTTGTGCTAATCCCATTGTTATTGATGAATTCTTTGATGCAAACTATAAACTGTTTAAGAATCAGAATGGTGAAGTGTTTGCCAGGTATATTGGTAGTAACTGTAGGAATGGGCCGTCTATGAAGAAAGTCTGGGTGTCGAAAAGGTGTTTGGATAATCTTCCTGTGAATGTCATCATGACACCACAAGTGAAGAAGACAAACCCGTGACCACAGGCTTCATATGGTCCAAAGGCTTCATATAGATAGAGGACTCACCTGAGTCGCACTAACGCAAATGTTTTGCAGGGAAACCTTACTCAGGCCTATGAATATGAGCGCGTTTCATCAAACCGCCATGTTCATAAGACCAAAAACTATTCTGCTTATCCTTATGAGTACTATTGTCCACCTACAAGACTTTTTGCTTGGGCTCCAAAGCCAAAGTTCTCAGATGCTGCACTTAGACTCATTGCTTCGAAGCCACCCTTGAAGATGTGGGTGGCTAAGAAAGCTTAACTCTCTTTTGCAGGGAAAGGTCTCCAGCCGAAAACAAAAATCGTCTGAAGCCATTGCTGGGGACCTTAAACATCTTGTAGGGCGCAAGATCAAATGCCCAAATGGTCTTATTATGTATTTTGTTCCTGAGTTGCTTGCCACTTGCCCTATCAGTCCTAACCTCGATCTAAGCTTTCATAATCAACTTGCTCGTCAAATGCTTATGCTTCACAATTCTCTTCGTGAAGCCTATCCCCTAACTGCACTGTAGGGTCCGACACCAGCTGCTTCAGAATGGATTATTGATAGTGGGTGTACTAATGAAATGACTAGCAAGAGAAGCCTTCTCATGGACTCAACCTTACATCCATCTGACAAAAGTCACATCACATTTGCTCACACTGGTAAAAGCAAGGTATTGGGTCTAGGTAGAGTTGCAATCTCAAAGGATCAACACATGGATAAAGTCATGCTTGTTGAATCCCTTGGTTTCAACTTAATGTCTATCTCAATGCTTTGCGATTTAAACATGATTGTGATGTTTGGAAAATATCGTTGCCTTGTTCTAATGGAATCTGACAAGTCTCTAGTGTTTGAAGGGTATCGGAAAGATGATTTGTACGTGGTAGATTTCTCAGCAGGACCACAACTTGCCGTATGTCTTCTAGCAAAAGCTTCTGAATGCTAGCTCTGGCATCGGAGGCTAGGGCATGCTGGCATGAGGAAACTCCAAACCCTTGCAAGGAAGAAGCATGTCATAGGCATCGAGGGCGTCAAGTTCAAGAAAGATCACTTATGCGGTGCCTGTGAAGCAGGAAAGATGACGAGGGCCAAGCATCCCTCGAAGACAATCATGACAACGACTCAACCCTTCGAACTGCTCCACATGGACCTTTTTGGTCCCACTCATTACTCAACTCTTACTACTACTGCTTGTCTCTATGGCTTTGTCATTGTTGATGATTATTCAAGATATACTTGGGTGCATATAATCCTCTACAAGACTGAAGTGCAGGATGTCTTCAGACGCTTCGCCAATCGAGCCATGAACAACTATGGCGTCAAGATCAAGCACATCAGAAGTGACAATGGAACTGAATTCAAGAACACTGGTCTAGGCACTTATCTTGATACTTTGGGCATTACACATGAATTCTCAGCTCTGTACACACCGCAGCAGAATGGCGTCGTGGAACGCAAGAACATAACACTTATTGAGATGGCCCGGACGATGCTTGATGAATACAAGACTCCAAGAAAGTTCTGGCCTGAAGCCATTGATACTGCATGCCCTATCATCAACCGTGTTTATCTTCACAAGCTTCTCAACAAGACATCCTATGAGCTCCTTACTGGCAAGAAGCCAAATGTCAGTTACTTCAGAGTATTTGGTGCCAGGTGCTGGATCAAGGATCCACATCACACTTCAAAAATTGCACCCAAAGAACATGAAGGTTTTATGCTTGGATATGGAAAGGATTCGCCCTCCTACAGAGTCTTCAACCTTTTTCACTATAAAGTGGTTGAAACAGTGGATGTGTGGTTCGATGAGACTAACGGCTCACAAAGAGAGCACCTGCCAAACGTGCTAGATGAAGTTCCATCCAGTGAATCAATCAAACTTATGGGAACTGGAGAAATCATACCATCTGAATCTCAGCCTAAAGAGGAACTTATCATCTCCGCACCTGATCAAACAGAAGACAATGCTCAGCCTGAAGACAATCCTTCTAACGATGACAATGATCAGCAAGAGCAAAATCTTCGTCCTGTACATCCTCGTGTTGCAAATGAAGTACAGATTGAGAAAATAATTGATAGCATCAATGCACCAGGTCCACTCACTCGTTCAAGGGCAACACAGCTAGCAAATTTCTGTGGAACTTCGCATTCGTCTCAATATCTGAACCCAAGAAAGTTGAAGAAGCCTTCATGGAACCCAAATGGATATATCGCAACAAGCAAGATGAGCATGGTCAAGTTGTCAGAAACAAAGCTCGTCTCGTTGCTCAAGGGTACACTCAAGTTGAAGGGATTGACTTTGATGAAACATTTGCTCCTATGGCTAGACTTGAAGCCATACGCATACTGTAACATTCTTCTATATCAAATGGATGTGAAGAGCACTTTTCTCAATGGCAAGATTGAAGAAGAAGTGTATGTTGCACAACCGCCTGGCTTTGAAGATCCAAAACATCCTGACATGGTGTACAAGCTCAACAAGGCACTGTATGGCCTCAAAAAAGCCCCTCGGGCTTGGTATGACACACTCAAAGACTTCCTGAAGAGCAAAGGCTTCAAACCTGGTTCCCTCGACCCCACTCTCTTCACGAAGACATATGATGGTGAACTATTTGTGTGCCAAATATATGTGGATGACATTATATTCGGCTGCACCAATCAGAAATACAGTGAAGAGTTTGGATATATGATGCAAGAGCAATATCAGATGTCCATGATGGGTGAGCAGAAGTTCTTCCTTGGTCTTCAAATACGTCAGCAACACAACGACATGTTCATATCTCAAGAGAAGTAACTCAAAGATTGCCTGAAGAAATTTGGGATGCAAGACTGCAAAGGCTTCACGACGCCAATGCCAGACATCATCTGGGTCCCGACGATAATGGTAAAGAGTTCGATCAAAAGGTATACCGCTCCATGATTGGTTCGTTACTTTATCTATGTGCATCTAGGCCAGATATTATGCTCAGTGTTTGCATGTGTGCTCGATTCCAAGCGGCACCAAAGGAATCGCATCACTTGGCTGTGAAGCGAATTCTTCGATATTTGGCTTACACCCCAACATTAGGATTATGGTATCCAAAGGGCTCAGAGTTTGATCTGGTTGGATTCTCGGATGCTGATTATGTTGGTGACAAGGTGGATCGCAAGTCTACATCAGGCACATGTCATTTTCTGGGACGATCACTTGTATGTTGGTCTTCAAAGAAGCAGAATTGTGTATCTCTCTCCACTGCTGAATCTGAATAGATTGCTGCTGGATCTTGCTGCGCTCAGCTTCTATGGATGAAGCAAATACTCAAAGACTATGGCATTCATCTGAAGCAAGTGCCACTCTACTGCGACAACGAAAGCGCCATCAAGATTGCCAACAACCCAGTTCAGCACTCGAAGACAAAGCACATTGAAATTCGTCATCAATTTCTCAGAGATCATGTTGTGAAGGAAGATATTGACATCATACACGTCAACACTGAAGAGCAATTGGCAGATATCTTCACCAAGCCCTTGCATGAGAAGAGGTTTTGCAAGTTACGGTGTGAGCTAAATATCTTGGAATCCTCAAATGTCCTGTGATCAGGCACACATCCTAACACTTATGCATATTGATGACTTAGATGTGCAACACATGAAGTAAAGTATATCTTCAATCAATGAAGACTTACATTCTAAGTGTGCATACATTAATGTGGAATCTGACTTCAGAGCACCACGATAATTGTGCGCCGTGTCTGGGTCTAATACTTCCTATACGGTGGGTAACGCCACCACCAAATTTTTCTGTTTGAAGTGTTTCACTCATGGCGTTACGTTTGGTATGTCTTCACATTTGGTTTGGCTTCAATCTCAACTTGTCTTCATGATTATCTTCAGTATGTTGATTTGATTGTCTTTCTCATATATATATATACTAGTGTTCTGTCCTCTACAACATTCACTTATAGCTATGTCTTCTTGTTGAATCTTTTGAACTAAGTGAATGTGATCGGACCCTAACCTCTCTATGCTTTCTATCTCAAACTCTATCTCTCCAAATCATATGCATTCTATTGAAACTGTCGAATATCTTCTCTGCGTCCTTGTCAGCAGAAGATACAGAGACAAACATTAAGTCTATTTTCAATGATAAATCCTTTCACCTGAAACCCGGAGAAGTGGGAACGACCACCCGACAATCTAGGCATGCGTGGGAACGTGGAACAACCTCCGATATGTTGCATGATAGCCACGTGCCCTTCAGATGTGAATCGCCAGGGGCACCTGTGTAATAACACTATGTCGTCCCTGTCCCTATAAATACACGCCTCACCATAGTCATTATCCTTTCTTCCACTCTCGCACAAACCCTAGCGCCACCACTAGCCCTCGACGATGCCGGCGCCGAAGCGCTTAGCTGCCGCGACCTCACCGACGCCGTCTTCACGCCGGCCGCGGACATCATCTTCTCCACCGTCGCCGTAGGTGTCCTCCGTCGCCAAGTTAGGGCACGGACAATCGAACTGCTCAGCCTCCTCTGCCACTCTGTCTAGCAGTTCTTTGTGTGGTAAATAAAACTTCCTTTTTACGGCCCCTTTGATCCTATAGATTCATCACTTTCTACCACAAGCAGTTTCTGTTCACACAAGTTGGATCTATTTCATACTGCATCTCATAATATGCCTAGTATGTTCACTTATGCTTCACAAAGTAGTTAGATTCCTCACTTGTACTTATTCGTGGATTCGTACAAATCTGGAACCAACTCTCTATCTATGAGTGAATGCCTTCGCACTATGAGGTCAATGTCTTCTAAACTGATTTATCTTCAAAATCTTCTGAGAATGCATATGACCTCTTCCCCTTCCCTCGCACCTTAATGCTGTCACAGGTACATGTCCGTGGGAGAATCCCTTGGTTCTCATAGTCTGCATTCATTTGCAGAATTCTTACAGCATCATATAAATTCCCCCGAAGCTAGTTCCTGTTTGACCAGCAAGCGGAAGCCTTTGAAACCTTTGAACGTGTTGAAGCCATTCAGTTTGAAGTTCAGGGCTACAGAGAAATCAGCAAGGAAGGGTGGCAGACAGCATTGAGGGGGAACATCAAGAGATCTGCCTGATGACCTCTCAGAGCTGTACAAGACAGATCCAGAAGAGGATTACAATCAGCGCAAGACACGAATCCAATGGATTCGAAGATACTGGGCCGAGCAATGGTTCAAGTACAAGTTTGTGACCCAGGAATATGCTGAGAAGAATGCCATCAAGCGACCATGGGGAGACATCCTATACAGAAATCTTCAACCCAGGTTCAGAGATGAAGCCGTTGAATAAGGCTTCTATCCCTGCATGGTCCATGGACCACAGCCCGCGGATGCAGACCCATCGTCATTGCTATGGTGTCGTGACGACAATCTGTTCAAGCGCAACTTCCAGTTTGCCAAGAATTCGGCTAAGCAAAACAAGAAGTCATTGGGACTAGACTTCAACCCTGGTCCTTCTGCTCCCCGTGCCGATGGCACCCACGAAGCTGAACCCAATCTTGTTGGACCCTTCTACAACCTGGAAGGTCTCATCACTCATATCATGGTTCAAGGGACAGCCGTGGATGAGCCTGCAGATGATGCTGAATCTGATGAAGCGCCTGCACCGCCGAAGCCAAAGAAACTGAAGAAGCCTAAAGCTTCAAAGCCTGCTCCTGCACCAAAGGTCTTACAGGCGAAGCCTCTGGCCACTGCACCTCCTGAACATAGTGTGCAGTCTGAAGATTTGTCATGCATCTCCAAGCCCTCAAGAGTAAAGATGCCCTTGCAACCCACCAGCCAAGGACTGACTGCTGCTGCTATTCTGTGCAACAACGCCATTGATCTGTCCAGCGATGAAGATCTTGCAGATGACGCTCTTGTGCAACTGATTAAGAGCAAGGAAGAAGCAGAAATCTTCAATGATTTGCCTCTCTTTGATGTGGCAATCATCCACAACTTCATTGATGAGTGGTTTGAAACCCCCAATCTCAGCTTTGAAGATCTGCAACTTCCAATTGGCCTCAGTGTCGCCTTCACTGGCGCCATTGCTTCTGAGCTAGCTCTAGCTCAGCGCATCGTTGAATTGAAGCAAAAGATTGACTATGAGAAAGCTCAGTTCAAGAAGCACATGGCCAAGCTCAACATGCAAGATGTGAAAAACTTCAAGATTGTGCTGCACGAGCTCAAGGAAGCCTTTCTCAAGAAGCGTGAAGAAGCTAAAGGTTCTCGTGAGCGCATGAAGAGCCTGGCTGACAAGTGTGTGCAAGCCTACACTGAGGCTGAGAAGCGCAAGGCTCTTGGTCGTCCTGGCATCGACCCAAGAATGGTTGCAAAGAAGAAGAAGCCATCAACAGACCAATCTGCACCTTCAAGGCGGGAAGAGCCACGCATAGTCTTTCCAAGCAACATGACTAGCTCGAAGCCAAAGGTTCGGTCAACCGCTTCAGAACTGAAGAAGACGAGGACTGCCGAGGCTGGAGCCAGAAAGAGGAAAAATCCTGATGCTTTTGATGTCCCTCCCTCCAAGAAGAAGCGCAGAACCAAGAAAGATCAGGCTGCTCCCACAGAGCCCCTTGTTGTAGAACCCATCTCTGTTGCTCACCCTGATTCCTTGCATCAAGAACGACGGATAGTAGTTCATGAGCCTGCTTCCATAGAGGCTCCTGAAGCTGAAGACATTCCAGCAGTTGACCCCACCGCTGCTGAAGACATTGGTCACCATGACAATGTTGAAGATGATGAAGTCCTTCCTCAGATCGAGCACCAACTGGTATCATCGCCTGTGCTCACGCACAGCGAACTCATCAGCATTGGTCGTCCTCTGACGCCAACTGCTCAGGATGCATCGTGGGCTGATCACCCACAACAACAAGACACCCCGAGTACTCCCCAACAACAACAAGTCACACCACCTGTGCAAGACGAAGAAGACGACTTTGAGGCCCAGCCAACTCCATCTCCACAGGCTTCGCCAGCGCTACGCAGGCTTCGCAAAGGACCAAGGCCTCAAGTCCCTCTTTCGAGCGTTCTAGAAGGAGAAGTGCACCACCAATCTGTTGCACGTCAAGTGTTTCCAGATGCCACTCCTACTGTGACTGTCTCTGAATCCGAAGCCAAAATGACTGAAGATGTTCCAGCTGCATCAGCCGATGAAGAAGAAGCCCCAAGAGTTGCTACACCCCCGTCTCACCAAGATGTTGTTCTCGAGGAGAACGTGACCGACCCTCCAGCTTCTGAAGTAGAGGTTGAGAATCCTGAGGCTGCCACCACTAACACCACCGAAGCCAATGACGTGGTCATGGCTGAAGACACTGTGGAGCCTGCACCTAACACTGTGCCAGAGGCCAATGAAGCCAATGATGCACCTGCAACAGATGTGCATCCTGACGCCTCTATTGATGCCACTGCTCCTGTTCCGCCACAAAGGCCACACACTATCGAGCAAGCATTCAACTATGGCCAACTTATCACTGTCAAATGGCCTTTTATGACTCCTCCACCTGCTGCTGGTCCTCAGTTTGACTATCACGTTGAGCACAGGCCTCAGGTTCAGAAGCCAATGCCAAGGTTGCCCAGGTTTCTGTTGGAAATATGCCCCAGAGGCAATAACAAATTAGTTATTACTATATTTCCTTGTTCATGATAATCGTTTATTATCCATGCTAGAATTGTATTGATAGGAAACTCAGATACATGTGTGGATACATAGACAACACCATGTCCCTAGTAAGCCTCTAGTTGACTAGCTCGTTGATCAATAGATGGTTACTGTTTCCTGACCATGGACATTGGATGTCGTTGATAACGGGATCACATCATTAGGAGAATGATGTGATGGACAAGACCCAATCCTAAGCCTAGCACAAAGATCGTGTAGTTCGTATGCTAAAGCTTTTCTAATGTCTAGTATCATTTCCTTAGACCATGAGATTGTGCAACTCCCGGATACTGTAGGAGTGCTTGGGGTGTGCCAAACGTCACAACGTAACTGGGTGGCCATAAAGGTTCACTACAGGTATCTCTGAAAGTGTCTGTTGGGTTGGCACGAATCGAGACTGGATTTGTCACTCTGTGTAACGGAGAGGTATCTCTAGGCCCACTCGGTAGGACATCATCATAATGTGCACAATGTGACCAAGGAGTTGATCACGGGATGATGTGTTATGGAACGAGTAAAGAGACTTGCCGGTAACGAGATTGAACAAGGTATCGGATACCGACGATCGAATCTCGGGCAAGTACAATACTGCTGGACAAAGGGAATTGTATACGGGATTGATTGAATCCTCGACATCGTGGTTCATCCGATGAGATCATCATGGAACATGTGGGAGCCAACATGGGTATCCAGATACCGCTGTTGGTTATTGGCCGGAGAGTTGTCTCGGTCATGTCTGCATGGTTCCCGAACCCGTAGGGTCTACACACTTAAGGTTCGGTGACGCTAGAGTTGTTATGGGAAATAGTATGTGGTTACCGAATGTTGTTCGGAGTCCCGGATGAGATCCCGGACATGACGAGGAGCTCCGGAATGGTCCGGAGGTGAAGATCGGTATATTGGACGAAGGGTATTGGAGTCCGGAATTGTTCCGGGGGTACCAGGTGATGACCAGCGTGTCTGAAAGGGGTTTTGGAGGCCCCGGCAAGCATTGGGGGGCCTTATGGGCCAAGGGGAGAGGGCACATCAGCCCACTAAGGGGCTGAGCGCCCCTCCCACCCAATCTCACGTAACCAGGAGAGGTGGGGGCGCCACCCCTAGGGCAGCCGCCCCTCCCGGCTTGGGGGGCAAGTTTCCTAGGGGGTGGGGCGCCCAAACCCATCTAGGGTTTCCCCTGTGGCCGCCGCCCCTCCCCTAGGGAACCCTAGGGCGCCTCCCCCTCCTCCCTTCCCCCTATATATAGTGAGGGAGAGAGAGGGCAGCCGCACCCTTCCCCTGGCGCAGCCCTCTCCCTCCTCCAACACCTTGTCCTCCTCCGTAGTGCTTGGCGAAGCCCTGCCGGAGAACCACGAGCTCCATCACCACCATGCCGTCGTGCTGTCAGAGTTTTCCCTCAACTTCTCCTCTCCCCTTGCTGGATCAAGAAGGAGGAGACGTCCCCGGGCTGTACGTGTGTTGAACGCGGAGGTGCCATCCGTTCGGCACTAGGATCATCGGTGATTTGGATCACGACGAGTACGACTCCATCAACCCCGTTCACTTGAACGCTTCCTCTTAGCAATCTACAAGGGTATGTAGATGCACTCTCCTTCCCTCGTTGCTAGATTACTCCATAGATTGATCTTGGTGATGCGTAGAAAATTTTGAATTTCTGCTACGATCCCCAACAGTGGCATCATGAGCTAGGTCTATGGGTAGTTTCTATGCACGAGTAGAACACAAGTTGTTGTGGGCGTCGATTTTGTCAATTTACTTGCCGTTACTAGTCTTATCTTGATTCAGCGGCATTGTGGGATGAAGCGGCCCGGACCGACCTTACACGTACTCTTACGTGAGACTGGTTCCACCGACTGACATGCACTAGTTGCATAAGGTGGCTAGCGGGTGTCTGTCTCTCCCACTTTAGTCGGATCGGATTCGATGAAAAGGGTCCTTATGAAGGGTAAATAGAAATTGGCATATCACGTTGTGGTTTTCGCGTAGGTAAGAAACGTTCTTGCTAGAAACCTATAGCAGCCACGTAAAAACTTGCAACAACAATTAGAGGACGTCTAACTTGTTTTTGCAGCATATGCCTTGTGATGTGATATGGCCAAAAGGATGTGATGAATGATATATGTGATGTATGAGATTGATCATGTTCTTGTAATAGGAATCAAGACTTGCATGTCGATGAGTATGACAACCGGCAGGAGCCATAGGAGTTGTCTTAATTTATTTATGACCTGCGTGTCAACATAAACATCATGTAATTACTTTACTTTATTACTAAAGCGTTAGCCATAGTAGTAGAAGTAATAGATGACGAGACAACTTCAAGAAGACACGATGATGGAGATCATGATGATGGAGATCATGGTGTCATGCCGGTGACAACGATGATCATGGAGCCCCGAAGATGGAGATCAAAAGGAGCAAAATGATATTGGCCATATCATGTCACTATTTGATTGCATGTGATGTTTATCATGTTTTACATCTTATTTGCTTAGAACGACGGTAGCTTAAATAAGATGATCCCTCACTAAAATTTCAAGAAAAGTGTTCCCCCTAACTGTGCACCATTGTGAAGGTTCGTCGTTTCGAAGCACCACGTGATGATCGGGTGTGATAGATTCTAACGTTCGAATACAACGGTGTTGACGAGCCTAGCATGTACAGACATGGAATCGGAACACATGCAATACACTTAGGTTGACTTGACGAGCCTAGAATGTACAGACATGGCCTCGGAACACGGAAGACCGAAAGGTCGAGCATGAGTTGTATAGAAGATATGATCAACATGAGATGTTCACCGTTGATGACTAGTCCGTCTCACGTGATGATCGGACACGGCCTAGTCGATTCGGATCATGTTTCACTTAGATGACTAGAGAGATGTCTATCTGAGTGGGAGTTCATTAAATAATTTGATTAGATGAACTCAATTATCATGAACATAGTCTAAATTGTCTTTGCAAATATGTTGTAGATAAATAGCTCACGTTGTAGCTCCCTGTTTCAATACGTTCCTAGAGAAAGATTAAGTTGAAAGATATTGTAAGCAATGATGCGCACTAAGTCCGTAGTCCGAGGAGTGTCCTTACTGCTACACAGAAGGCTTACGTCTTTGATGCACCGCTCAATGTGCAAACCCCTACAACGTCGTCTGTGGATGTTGTGAACACCTGACAGACACATTCTGATGACTACTTGATAGTTTAGTGCACCATACTTTACGGCTTAGAATCGGGATTCCAATGACGTTTTGAACGCCATAAGACATATGAGATGTTCCAAGAGCTGAAATTGGGATTTCAGGCTCATGCCCGTGTTGAGAGGTATGAGACCTCTGACAAGTTCTTTTGCCAACAAGATGGAGGAGAATAGCTCAGCTAGTGAGCATGTGCTCAGAATGTCTGGGTGCTACAATCACTTAAATCAGGTGGGAGTTAAACTTCCAGATAAGATAGTGATTGATAGAGTTCTCTAGCCACTATCACTAAGCTACTAGATCTTCGTGATGAACTATGACATGCAAGGGATGGAGTTGATCCCGGAGCTGTTCGCGGTGCTTAAGACCGCAAAAGGTAGAAATCAAGAAGGAGCATCAAGTGTTGATGGTTTAACAAGACCACTGGTTTCAAGAAGGGCAAGGGCTAGAAGGGAAACTTCATGGATGGCAAACCAGTTGCCGCTCCAGTGAAGGAACCCAAGGTTGAACCCAAACCCGAGACTAAGTGCTTCTATTGTAAGGGGAACGGTCACTGGTAGCGGAATTACCCCAAATGCATGGTAGATAAGAAGGCTGGCAACTTCAACAAAGTATATACATGTTATTAATGTGTACCTCAATAGTACTCCTGGTAGCACCTGGGTATTGGATACTGGTTCAGTTACTATTATTGGTGACTTGAAGCAAAAGCTACGGACTAAACGGAGACTGGCTAAGGGCGAGGTGACGATGTGTGTTGGAAGTGTTTCCAAAGTTGATGAGATCACCATCGCATACTCCATCTGCCTTCGGGATTAGTATTGAACCTACATAAATGTTGTCAGGTGTCTACGTTGAGCATGAATATGATTAGATCATGTTCATTGCAATATGGTTATTCATTTAAATTAGAGAATAATGGTTATTCTGTTGACATGAATGATACCTTTCATGGTCATGCACCCTATGTGAATGGTTCATTGAATCTCGGTCGTGGTAATACACATGTTCACGCCAAAAGATGTATAAAGACAGTACCACTTTCTCGTGGCACTACCGCTTAGGCCATATTGGCGTAAGATGCATGAAGAAACTCCATGTCGATGGATGTTTGGAGTCACTTGACTTTGAATCACTTGACACATGCGAGCCATGCCTCATGGGCAGGATGACTAAGACCCCGTTTTCAGGTACAATGAAACGGGCAAGTGACTTGTTGGAAATCATGCATGCTGATGCGTGTGATCCAATGAGAATTGAAGCATGTGATGGATATCGCTATTTTCTCATCTTCACTGACGATTTGGGTAGATATAGGTATATCTACTTAATGAAGCACAAGTCTAAAATGTTTGAAAAGTTCAAGCGATTTCAGAGTGAAGTTAAGAATCATCATAACAATAAGATCATGTTCCTACGATCTGATCAAAAGGGGATTTTCTGAGTTATGAGTTTGGCAATCATAAGACATTGTGGAATTGTTTCACAGTTGAAGCCACTTGGAACACCACAAGGTAATGGTGTGTCCGGACGTCGTAATCGAACACTATGAGATATGGTGCGATCTATGATGTCTCTTATCAATCTACCGTTTTCATTTTGAGGTTATGCGTTAGAGACAGCTGCATTCACATTAGATAGGACACCATCTAAGTCTGTTGAGATGACGTCATATGAACATTGGTTTGGCTAGAAACCAAAGTTGTCGTTTCTTAATGTTTGGGGCTGCGATGCTTAAGGCTTCAGCCGGAGAAGCTCGAACCCAAAGCGGACAAACACATCTTCATAGGATACCCAAAGGTGACAGTAGGGTATACCTTCTATCTTAGATCCGAGGGCAAATTGTTTGTCGCTAAGAACGGGTCCTTTCTCGAGAAGGAGTTTCTCTCGAAAGAATTGAGTGGGAGGAAGATAGAACTTGATGAGGTTGTCGAACCTTTACTTCAACCAGAGAGTGATGCAACACATAAAGATGTTTTCTGTGGCGCCTACGTCTGTTGAATAGGAAGTTAATGATAGTGATCATGAAGCTTCGGATCAAGTTGCTATCGAACCTCGTAGGTCGACAAGGATATGTACTACTCCTAAGTGGTACGATAATCCTGTCTTAGATATCATGTTGTTAGACAACAATGAACCTACGAGCTATGGAGAAGCGATGGTGGGCCCGTATTCCGACAAATGGTTAGAAGCCATGAAATCCGAGATAGGATCCATATATCAGAACAAAGTATGAACTTTGGTGGACTTGCCCGATGATCGGCAAGCCATTGAGATAAATGGACCTTTAAGAAGAAGACGGACGTGGGAGGTAATGTTACCGTCTATGAAGCTCGACTTGTGGGAAAGAATCTTTTCACAAGTTCAAGGAGTTGACTACGATGAGAATTTCTCACCCGTAGCGATGCTTAAGTCCGTCGGAATCATGTTAGCATTAGCTGTATTTTTCGATTATGAAATCTTATAGATGGATGTCAAAACAAGTTTTATTACCAAGTTTTCGTAAGAAAAGTTGTATGTGATACAATAAAAGGTTTTGTCGATCCTAAGGATGCTAAAAGGTATGCTGGCTCCAGCAATCCTTCTATGGACTAGAGCAAGCATCTCAGAATCAGAATATATGTTTTGATGGAGTGATCAAAGCTTTTAGGTTTATACAATGTTTGCAAGAAACTTGTATTTACAAGAAAGTGAGTGGGAGCACTACAACATTTCTGATAAGTATATGTGGATGACATATTGTTGATTCGAAATGATGTAGAATTTCTGGAAAGTATAAACGGTTGTTTGAAGAGTGTTTTTCAAAGGAAGACCTGGATAAAGCTGCTTACATATTGGGCATCAAGATCTATAGAGATAGATCAAAACGCCTGATGATACTTTCAAAGAACGCACACCTTGACATGTTTTTGAAGGAGTTCAAAATAGATCAGTCCAAGAAGGGGTTCTTACTTGAGTTGTAAGGTGTGAAGTTGAGTAAGACTCGAAGATTGACCACGGCAGAAGAAAGAGGGAGGACGAAGGTCGTCCCCTATGCTTTTGTCATAGGCTCTATACGGTATGCCATGCTGAGTACCGCACCAGATGTGTGCCTTGCCACATGTCTGGCAAGAGGGTACAAAGGTGATCTAGGAGTGGATCACCAGATAGCGGTCTAAATTATCCTTAGAGGAATAAGGAAATGTTTCTCGGTTATGGAGGTGATAAAGAGTTCGGCGTAAAGAGTTACGTCGATGCAAGCTTAACACCTATCCGGATAGCTCCGAGTAGAGATACCGGATATGTATAATGGAGCAATAATTTGGAATAGCTCCAAGTGGAACATGGTAGCAGCATCTACGATATGACATAAAGTTTTGCGAAATACATAGGGATTTGAATATGGCAAGACCCGTTGACTACAACCTCTCTCACAAGCATAACATTATCAAACCCAGAACTCATTGAGTATTAATCACATAGTGATGTGAACTAGATTAGTGACTCTAGTAAACTCTTTGGATGTTGGTCACATGGCGATGTGACCTATGAGTGTTAATCACATGGCGATGTGAACTAGATTATTGACTCTAGTGCAAGTGGGAGACTGTTGGAAATATGCCCTAGAGGCAATAACAAATTAGTTATTACTATATTTCCTTGTTCATGATAATCGTTTATTATCCATGCTAGAATTGTATTGATAGGAAACTCAGATACATGTGTGGATACATAGACAACACCATGTCCCTAGTAAGCCTCTAGTTGACTAGCTCGTTGATCAATAGATGGTTACGGTTTCCTGACCATGGACATTGGATGTCGTTGATAACAGGATCACATCATTAGGAGAATGATGTGATGGACAAGACCCAATCCTAAGCCTAGCACAAAGATCGTGTAGTTCGTATGCTAAAGCTTTTCTAATGTCTAGTATCATTTCCTTAGACCATGAGATTGTGCAACTCCCGAATACCATAGGAGTGCTTTGGGTGTGCCAAACGTCACAACGTAACTGGGTGGCTATAAAGGTTCACTACAGGTATCTCTGAAAGTGTCTGTTGGGTTGGCACGAATCGAGACTGGATTTGTCACTCCGTGTAACGGAGAGGCATCTCTGGGCCCACTCGGTAGGACATCATCATAATGTGCACAATGTGACCAAGGAGTTGATCACGGGATGATGTGTTACGGAATGAGTAAAGAGACTTGCCGGTAATGAGATTAAACAAGGTATCGGATATCGACGATCGTATCTTGGGCAAGTACAATACCGCAGGACAAAGGGAATTGTATACGGGATTGATTGAATCCTCGACATCGTGGTTCATCCGATGAGATCATCGTGGAACATGTGGGAGCCAACATGGGTATCCAGATCCCGCTGTTGGTTATTGGCCGGAGAGTTGTCTCGGTCATGTCTGCATGGTTCCCGAACCCATAGGGTCTACACACTTAAGGTTCGGTGACGCTAGAGTTCTTATGGGAAATAGTATGTGGTTAGCGAAGGTTGTTCGGAGTCCCGGATGAGATCCCAGACATGACGAGGAGCTCCAGAATGGTCCGGAGGTGAAGATCGGTATATTGGACGAAGGGTATTGGAGTCCGGAATTGTTCCGGGGGTACCAGGTGATGACCAGCGTGTCTGAAAGGGGTTTCGGAGGCCCCGGCAAGCGTTGGGGGGCCTTATGGGCCAAGGGGAGAGGGCACATCAGCCCACTAAGGGGCTGAGCGCCCCTCCCACCCCATCTCATGTAACCAGGAGAGGTGGGGGCGCCACCCCTAGGGCAGCCGCCCCTCCCGGCTTGGGGGGCAAGTTTCCTAGGGGGTGGGGCGCCCAAACCCATCTAGGGTTTCCCCTGTGGCCGCCGCCCCTCCCCTAGGGAACCCTAGGGCGCCTCCCCCTCCTCCCTTCCCCCTATATATAGTGAGGGAGAGAGAGGGCAGCCGCACCCTTCCCCTGGCGCAGCCCTCTCCCTCCTCCAACACCTCGTCCTCCTCCGTAGTGCTTGGCGAAGCCCTGCCGGAGAACCACGAGCTCCATCACCACCATGCCGTCGTGATGTCGGAGTTTTCCCTCAACTTCTCCTCTCCCCTTGCTGGATCAAGAAGGAGGAGACGTCCCCGGGCTATACGTGTGTTGAACGCGGAGGTGCCGTCCATTCGGCACTAGGATCATCGGTGATTTGGATCACGACGAGTACGACTCCATCAACCCCGTTCACTTGAACGCTTCCGCTTAGCGATCTACAAGGGTATGCAGATGCACTCTCCTTCCCTCGTTGCTAGATTACTCCATAGATTGATCTTGGTGATGCGTAGAAAATTTTGAATTTCTGCTACGATCCCCAACAGTTTCCAGGTACTGCATCTGCACCCGGATCTTTTAATATCAATGGCTTCAAGGCACACAACACCTTCTTTGATAGCGCCAAGAACCCCTACACCAAGGCAAGAATATCTTCTGATTGGTTCTGGAGCTATCAGCAGCGCAGTTATTACTCATGCATTCTGTACAATCAAGGTCGCATTTTCCCACATATGCGTCTTGACACTGAAGCCATAACTGGTCTGCCTTGTTTGGAAGAAGCTCTGGATTGCTTCAGAGAGTCTGGATTGCTGCCGTTCGTCACTGACAAGGAGCACTGGAACGAAGAATTGCTGCTCCAATTCTATGCCACTCTTCATATTCGTGGCTACAACAGAGATCCGAAGACTTGGGTCCTTGAGTGGATGACAGGCAATGTTCATCATGAAGCCAAAGCCTTTGATATCATTGAGCTCACTGGTCTGCCCACTCCGGGAGATCTTTATGAACCTGGTTGTCAGCTTCACAGTGCAGCTATGGAGAGCATTTTTCACAAGCCTGAACCAAACATGAGTCAGATGCTTAGCATGATGAAGCCTTTGCCTCCAGATGCTGCATATCCTAAGGAGTTCTTTGTTGAAGACCTTGAGTATCTGCCACGCACTATCTATCACATTATAAGGCGAACTCTCTGGCCCATCAAAGGACATTCTCCACATGCAAAGCTGGAAGGTGCAATGAAGACTTTGGTCTTCCATATTCTTCATGGCAAATGCTTCAATGTACAAGACTTCTTCATCCGCCAACTTGCTGCATCAGGATCTCATCTCTTTGGCTTGAAGTTTTACGCTCCATGGATTATGCGGCTGATCAAACTACACTCAGCTATCACCTATCAGCCCTCTGCTCGCAATCATCAGATCATTATGCGTGACGTCGATATGTCAGTTGAAGCCATCTATCCAGAGCCTGCCAAGGAGCCCCTTAGTCTTCAGAATGCTGATAAGCAAAGTTTCTCACAACACATTGACGGAGATCCAGCAGTCGCTCGTGTTTATCCCCTGGCTGGTACTACCCGTGCACCTCATCATGCCCTCACTAAAGCAACTGAAAGCACCATTGCCCAACGGCCCAAGAAGCGATATCGTGTTCTCAACGACCGAGAACTTCTGGTTGCCCTTCATCAGAAACAGAATAAGCATCATGACTGGCTGAAGCGCCAAATGCGAAGCCTCTTGGTGGACGTAAATAGGATTCATAACCTTGCCACCAAGAATGCCTTTGTTGCCCATGAAACTTGTCGGCGTACATGGAAAGGGCTGACGCTTATGTGTTCTGAAGATGATCTTCAAGAGGATGGCTTCTCTGAACGCTTCAAGTTTGACTCAACACCTCCAAGAAGGACTGTGCTGCGGCATACTCTGTCTCTTGAAGACTCTGAGTTCTCCTCCTCTGCTGCAACAGTGAATGCACGTGTCATCGATGATGAAGACGATGCTACTTCACCACCTTCAGCGTGAATCAACACTGCATCGAGTTCGTCTGCACCGCCAACCAACACCGAAGACCCTGCTGCTTCACCAACTCCTCACGGGGACAAGTAGGTGCTCTATGTCTTCAAACCTTTTTGGTCCTTACTAACAAAAGGGGGAGAAGCATATGAGTTTGATAGTCTTCAAGCGGGTTCATATGGGCAGTAGTTTTATATTTTGCCTAGTGTTTACAACTCTCGCGTCTTGATACATTTGGTTCTTTGAGTTGTAACACTCAAACTCGATGGTCGTCTGCTACTTATTTGCTATTCTGTGATGCGATGATAAATTTAGCATGTGCGGCGATAAATTCCGCACTTAGATCATTTTGCAGACGTCCATTTTTCATTATGCATGTCATTATCTTCACATACTTTTCATGCATGATAAATTGTCATCATAAGTTGAAGAGGATCTCCACAAGTACAACCTGCCATGTGCATTTGCATACCAAAAGTAAATTACTTATATGCACATCTTCAGGGGGAGCCTTTGCCACTTATGAAGACAATAACCTATCCTTTACAATTTCACATATTTTATTCCCCATTGAAAACTTCAACTAGTTTGTCATCAATCACCAAAAAGGGGGAGATTGTAAGTGCAGCTAGTGCCACCCCTAGTTGGTTTTGGAGTATTGACGACAAACCTAGTTGAGGGACTAATGTGTTTGTGAGAATTGCAGGATAACACAGGTAGAAGTCCCTCATTGATTCGGTTTTCCTACCAGAGATGACCCCTAAAAATGTATGAAGACATTGAAGTCAGAGGTGGTATGTGAAGACATTCACATTGAAGACTATGATAAGAGAAGACATCGCGTGAAGACTATGGAGCGCGAAGACTTAGCAGTTTCGTCGTTCTGTGTTTTTCTTTGTTGAGTCATAGGAACCACCGTACTGTTAAGTGGGGTCCAAGAGAACCAGTTAGAATGACTAAAGTGATGCTTAATCAAAATCCTATGTCTTCGAGTGAAGACTATGAGAGCAAATCTTGTCCAGAGTTGGATAAGTCAGCTTTGCTTGTAGTCCAAGTAAAGTTGCCGTGTGTGTTTGAAATCTGACCGTTGGAACACGTGTCAGTTCCTTAGTGACCAAGGGTCATTTCGGACAAACCAGGTCGGGTTTCCTAGTGGCTATAAATAGCCCACCCCCACACCATAAATTGGTGGCTGCTCAGAGTTAGTGCACGAATTTGTCGTTTGAGAGCAACCCACCTCGAAGCCTTTGAGAGAGAAATCCTTGCGAGGACAAAGCCGTAAACACCCAGAGCCAAAGAGTGTTAGGCATCACTTAAATCTTCCTGTCTGTGTGATCTGAAGACTTATTACACTTGAGGACTGTGAATCCTCTAGCCGGTTAGGCGTCGCTTTCTGAGCATCCAAGAGTCATTGTGGATCGCCGGTGAACGAAGTCTGTGAAGGTTTGGAAGTCTACCTTGAAGACTTACCAGAGTGATTGGGCGAGGTCTGTGTGACCTTAGCTCAAGGGGAATACAGTGAGGACTGAGTGACCTGAGCTGCGTGTTCAGGACTGGGTGTCCGGGACTGTGTGTCCTCAGGTTTATATACCTAGCCGCCCTAACCAGACGTATAACTGTCACCGCAGTTGGAACTGGTCTACCAAACCTTTGTCTTCACCAAGCTCACTGGTTCTATCCTTCCCATCTCTTTATTTACAGTTGGTCCTTGTGAAGTCATTGCCTATTTTCATTGTCCATTTGTCTTCACTGTGTGACTGTTTGTTCAGATTGATTTCATATTATCTTCCATCCTGATCCGTACTGCCTAGCTGCTGTTAGTCTTTGTGCTTTCACTTCATTGAATACTTGACTATGGCTTGTCTAGGGTAGTCTACCTTCCGCTGCATGGTTATAGGTTCATTTCTATCATTTGTATTCAAAACTCCCATGTTTTGAAGACTTTCATAAAAATCACCTATTCACCCCCCCTCTAGTCGATATAACGTACTTTCACTTACGTCCATCTGACAAGAGTCACATCACATTTGCTGACACTGGTAAAAGCAAGGTATTGGGTCTAGGTAGAGTTGCAATCTCAAAGGATCTACACATGGATAAAGTGATGCTTGTTGAATCCCTTGGCTTCAACTTAATGTCCGTCTCAATGCTTGCGATTTGAACATGATTGTGATATTTGGAAAATATCGTTGCCTTGTTCTAATGGAATCTGACAAGTCTCTAGTCTTTGAAGGGTATCAGAAAGATGATTTGTACATGGTAGATTTGTCAGCAGGACCACAGCTTGCCGTATGTCTTCTTGCAAAAGCTTCAGAGTGCTGGCTCTGGCATCGGAGGCTAGTGCATGGTGGCATGAGGAACTTGCATACTCTCGCAAAGAAGAAGCACGTCATAGGCATCGAGGGCGTCAAGTTCAAGAAGGATCACTTATGTGGTGCCTGCCGAAGCTGGAAAGATGACAAGGGCCAAGCATCCCTCGAAGACAATCATGACAACAACTCAAACCTTCGAACTGCTACACATGGACCTATTCGGTCCTACTCACTACTCTACTCTCACTACTACTGCTTGTCTCTATGGCTTCGTCATTGTTGATGATTATTCAAGATATACATGGGTGCATATAATTCTCTACAAGACTGAAGTGCAGGATGTCTTCAGATGCTTCGCCAACCGTGCCATGAACAACTATGGCATCAAGATCAAGCATACCATAAGTGACAATGGCACAGAATTCAAGAACACTGGCCTCGCCACTTATCTTGATACATTGGGCATCACTCATGAGTTCTCAGCTCCGTACACGCCATAGCAGAATGACATCGTGGAGCGCAAGAATAGAACACTCATTGAGATGGCTCAGGCGATGCTTGATGAGTACAAGACTCCAAGAAAGTTCTGGCCTGAAGCCATTGATACTGCATGCCATGTCATCAACCGTGTTTATCTTCACAAGCTTCTAAAGAAGACATCATATGAGCTACTGAATGGTAAGAAGCCAAACGTAAGTTACTTTAGAGTATTTGGTGCCAGATGCTGGATCAAGGATCCACATCACACTTCAAAATTTGCACCGAAAGCACATGAAGGTTTTATGCTTGGTTACGAAAAGGATTCGCACTCCCACATAGTCTTCAACCTCTTTCACTATAAAGTGGTTGAAACTGTGGATGTGTGGTTCGATGAGACTAACGGCTCGCAAAGGGAGCACCTGCCAAATGTGCTAGATGAAGTTCCACCTAGTGAATCCATCAAGCTTATGGGTACTGGAGAAATCATACCTTCAGAGGCAC
This sequence comes from Triticum urartu, assembly GCF_056163025.1. NCBI lineage: Eukaryota > Viridiplantae > Streptophyta > Magnoliopsida > Poales > Poaceae > Triticum > Triticum urartu. Next base: position 466,051,214 of record NC_141876.1, read on the forward strand.
AGGCTGAAGAGGAACTTATCATTTCTGCACCAAATCAACCTGAAGACTCTGCTCAGCCTGAAGCCAATGCTGGATATGAAGACAATGATCAGCAAGAGAAAAGTCTTTGTCCAGTTCATCCTCGTGTTGCAAATAAAGTACAGATTGAGAAGATAATTGATAGCATCAATGCACCTGGTCCACTCACTCATTCAAGAGCAACACAGCTAGCAAATTTCTGTGGGCACTTTGCATTTGTCTTAATATCTGAACCCAAGAAAGTTGCTGAAGCCTTCATGAAACCTGAGTGGATTCAAGCTATGCAAGAAGAGCTTCAACAGTTCGAGTTGAACAATGTGTGGGAATTGGTCAAGCGTCCTAATCCTCGTAAACACAATATCATAGGCACTAAATGGATATATCACAACAAGCAAGATGAGCATGGTCAATTTGTGAGAAACAAGGCTCGTCTCGTTGCTCAAGGACACACTCAAGTTGAAGGGATTGACTTCGATGAAACATTTGCTCCCGTGGCTAGGCTTGAAGCCATTCGCGTACTGCTAGCCTACGCAAATCATCATAAAATCCTTCTATATCAAATGGATGTGAAGAGTGCCTTTCTCAATGGCAAGATTGAAGAAGAAGTGTATGTTGCACAACCACCTGGCTTTGAAGATCCAAAACATCCTGACATGGTTTACAAGCTCAACAAGGCACTGTATGGCCTCAAACAAGCCCCTCGTGCTTGGTATGGCACACTCCAAGACTTCCTGAAGAGCAAAGGCTTCAAACCTGGTTCCTTGGATCCCACACTCTTCACGAAGACATATGATGATGAACTGTTTGTGTGCCAAATACATGTGGATGACATTATCTTCGGCTGCACTAATCAAAAATACAGTGATGAGTTTGGACACATGATGCAAGAGCAATATCAAATGTCCATGATGGGTGAGCTAAAGTTCTTCCTTGGTCTTCAAATACGTCAGCAAAGCAACGACATCTTCACATCTCAAGAGAAATACCTCAAAGACTGCCTGAAGAAGTTTGGAATGCAAGACTGCAAAGGTTACACGACACCAATGCCAACCAGGAGTCATCTGGGTCCTGACGCCAATGGTAAAGAGTTCGATCAAAAGATATACCACTCCATGATTGGTTTCTATACTTTATTTATGTGCATCTAGGCCAGATATAATGCTTAGTGTTTGCATGTGTGCCTGATTCCAAGCAGCACCAAAGGAATCGCATCACTTAGCTGTGAAGCGAATTCTTCGATATTTGGCTTACACCCCAACACTAGGATTATGGTATCCAAAGGGCTCAGAATTTGATCTAGTTGGATTCTCGGATGCTGATTATGCTGGTGACAAGGTGGATCACAAGTCTACATCAGGCACATGTCACTTTCTGGGACGATCACTTGTTTGTTGGTCTTCAAAGAAGCAGAACTGTGTATCTCTCTCCACTGCTGAACCTGAATACATTGCTGCTGGATCTTGCTACGCTCAGCTTCTATGGATGAAGCAAACACTCAAAGACTATGGCATCCATCTAAAGCAAGTACCACTCTACTGCGACAATGAAAGCGCCATCAAGATTGCCAACAACCCAGTTCATCACTCGAAGACAAAGCACATTGAAATTCGTCATCACTTTCTCAGAGATCATGTCATGAAGGAAGATATTGATATCATTCACGTCAACACTTAAGAGCAACTGGAAGATATCTTCACAAAGCCCTTGGATGAGAAAAGGTTTTGCAAGTTGCGGTGTGAGCTAAATATCTTAGAATCCTCAAATGTCCTGTAATTGGACACACATCCTAACACTTATGCATGTTGATGACTTAGATGTGCAACACACGAAGTAACGTATATCTTCAATTAATGAAGACTTACACTCTAAGTGTGAATACATTAATGCGGAATTTGACTTCGGAGCGCCACGATAATTGTGCGCCGTGTCTGAGTCTAATACTTCCTATATGATGGGTAACGCCACCACCAAACTTTTGTTTGGAGTGTTTTCTGTTGGCGTTACATTTGCAAAGTCTTCGCATTTGGCTTGTCTTCAATATTGACATGACTTCATGTTTATCTTCACAATGTTGATTTGGTCTTATTCTGATATATTCATATATTAGTGTTCTGTCCTCTATAGCATTCACTTATAGCTATGTCTTCTCGTTTGAATCTTTTGATCTAAGTGAATGTGATCGGACCCTAACCTCTCTATGCTCCCTTTTCAAATCTATCTATCCAAATCATATGCATTCTGTTGAAACCGTCGAATGTCTTCTCTGCGTCCTTGTCAGCAGAAGATATAGAGACAAACATTAAATCTGTTTTAAATGCTCAATCCTTATTGCCTGAAACCCGGAGAAGCGGGAACGACCACCCGACAATCCAGGCGTGCGTGGGAACATGGAACAACTTCCAATGTGTTTCATGTTCTCCATGTGTCCCTCAGATGTGAACCGCCAGGGGCACCTGTGTAATAACGATGTGCCATCCCTATCCTTCTAAATACACACCACACCCCAGTCATTATCTTTTCTACCACCTCTCCGCAAACCCTACTGCCACCGCTAGCTCTCGACGACGCCGGTGACGAAGCGCTTAGCTATCGCAACCTCACCGACGCCGTCCTCACGCCGGTCGCGGACATCGTCTTCTCCACCGCCGCAGTAGGTGTCCTCCGTCGCCAAGTTAGGGCACGGAATATCGAACTGCTCGGCCTCATCTTCTACTCCGTCTAGCAGTTCATCGTGTGGTAAATTAAAACTTACTTTTTACCTCCTTTTTGATCCGATAGATTCATCCTTCCTCACCAAAAGTAGTTTCTGCCTCCACAAATTGGGATCTATCCTGTTCTGCATCTCATAATATGCCTAGTATATTCACTTATGCTTCACACGTAGTTAGATTCCTCACTTGTACCAATTCTTGGATTCGTACAAATCTGGAACCAACTCTTATCATATAAGTGAATGTCTTTGCGCTATGAGGTCAATGTCTTCAAACTGATTTATCTTCAAAATCTTCTGAGAATGCATATGACCTCTTCCCCTTCCCTCGCATCTCTAATGCTGTCACAGGTACATGTCCGTGGGAGAATCCCTTGGTTCTCATAGTATGCATTCATTTGCAGAGTTCTTACAACATCACATCAATTCTCTCGAAGCCAGTTCCTGTTTGACCAGCAGACGGAAGCCTTTGCAAGTTCTAAAGCCATTCAGTCTGAACTTCATGGCAACAGAGAAATCAGTCAGGAAGGGCGGCAAACAGCACCGTGGAAACACAGCAAAGGACCTGCCACCAGATCTCTATGAACTATACAAGTCAGATCCTGAAGAGACCTATGGGGATCGCAAGAACCAAATCCAATGGATTCGAAGACATTGGGCAGAGGAATGGTTCAAGTACAAATTTCTCACTGACGAATATGCTGAAAAGAATGCCATCAAGATCCCCTGGGGAGGTACTATATACAAAGGTCTTCAACCCAGGTCCAAGACCAAAGCCATTGCTCAAGGCTTCTATCCTTGCATGGTCCGTGGACCTCATCCTGCTAATGCTGACCCATCCAGTCTGCTATGGTGTTGTGAAGACAATCTCTTTAAGCGCAACTTCCAGTTTGCCAAAGAGTCTGCAAAGAAGAACAAGAAGGACCTTGGTCTAGACTTCAACCCGGGTCCATCTGCTCCTCATGCCGATGGCACTCGTGATGCCAAACCCAATATCGTCGGGCCCTTCTACAACCTCGACGGTCTCCTCACTCACATTGTTGTTCAGGGGGCCACCGTGGAGCACTCAGCAGACGACGCTGATTCTGATGAAGCGACTGCTCCTCCCAAGCCTCAGAAGCAGAAGAAACCAAAGGCTTCAAAGCCCTCCACTGCACCAAAAGCTTCACGTGCGAAGCCTCTGGCCACTGCACCTCCTGAAGCTAGTGTGCAGTCGGAAGATCTCTCTCGCATCTCCAAGACTGAGAAGAAGAAGAAGCCCATCCAGATTTCTGGTCAAGCACTGACCCCAGCTGCCGTTCTGAGGAACGAGAATGAAGCCATTGATCTGTCAAGGGACGATGATCTTGGCGATGACGCTCTTGAGCTGCTGATAAAGAGCAAGGAAGAGGCAGAGATCTTCAATGATCTACCCCTGTTTGATGTGGATATCCTAAATAACTTCATTGATGAATGGTTTGAAAACCCCAGCATCAACCTCGATGACCTTGAGCTTCCAATTGGCATAAGTGTCTCCTTCCATAGTGCCATTGCTACTGAGCTGGCTCTGGCTCAGAAGATTGTTGAACTGAAGAACAAGATTGATTATGAGAAGGCTCAGTTCAAGAAGAATATGGATAACCTCAGTGTGGCTGATGTTCAAAGCTTCAAGCAGACGCTGCATGAGCTCAAGGAAAAGTTTCACCAGAAACGCCAGGAAGCAAAAGGTTCAAGAGAGAGAATGAAGTATTTTGCGGAGAAAAGTGTTCAAGCTCACAATGAAGCTGAAAAGCGCAAGGCTCTGGGGCGCCCTGGCATCGACCCCAGAATGACTGCAAAGAAGAAGGAGAAGCCTGCTGTGGCCCAAGCTGAAGTATCAAGTCATGAAGAACCTCGCATTGTCTTGCCTGCCAGTATGACAGGCTCGAAGCCTAAGGTCCCCACAGCTGCTTCAGAACTGAAGAAGACAAGGGCAGCTGAAGCCGAAGCCCGAAAGCACAAGACCAAGACCACCACTGACGATGCTCCACCGACCAAGAAGAGAAAAACCACGAAGAAAGATCGGGCTGCTCCCACAGAGCCCCTTGTCGTCGAGCCAATCTCAGTTGCTCGTCCTGCGTCTGAACACCGTGAGCATCAGCTGATAGTTCATGAGCCTGCTACCACAGAGGCTCCTGAAGCTGAAGAAGATCCAACTGTTGAACCCACCGCAGCTGAAGACATTGGTCCCCAAGACAATGTAGAAGATGATGAAGTCCTTCCTCAGATCGAGCACAACATGGTATCATCGCCTGTTCTCACGAACAACGAGCTCATCAGCATTGGTCGTCCTTTGACGCCAATTGCTCAGGATGATTCATGGGATGATCGCCCTCAAGACTCCCCCCGTCAAGCATCCCCAAGTACTCCCCCACCTCAAGTCACCACTCCGGTGCTTGAAGATGATGACTTTGTGGTCTAGCCGACTCCCTCTACAAAGGCGTCGCCCGCACTCCGCAGGCTTCGCAAAGGACCAAGGCCACAAGTCACTCTGTCGAGTGTTCCAGAAGGAGAAGAGCAACATAACTCAGTGGCACAACAAGTGTTCCCTGACGCCACTCCAACTGTGAACGTCTCTGAGTCCGAAGAAAAAGCTGCTGACGACATTCCGGCTACATCAGCCGATGAACAAGAAGAACCAAGAGAAGAAGAAGAACGTGTTGCTACACCCCCGTCCAACCCTGGAGTTGTTCTCGAGGAGAACGAGTATGTGCCCGACCCTCCAGCTACTCAAGTGGAGGTTGAAAACACTCAGGCGGCCACCCACAACACTACTGAAGCCAATGACATTGTCCTGGCCGAAGCTAATGTGGCGCCTGAAGCTAATATGGTGTCAGAAGTGAATGCACCTGAAGCCAATGCTGCACCTGAAGCAAATGTGCAGCTCGAAGACAATGCCTCTGCTCCTGTACCACCCCCAGACCACACACCATTGAGCAAGCATTCTATCAAGGTCAACTTACCACCGTCCGCTGGCCCATTCTGGTTCCTCCACCTACTGTCGGTCCGCAATTTGACTATCATGTAGAGCACAGGCCTCAGATCCAAAAGCCGAAGCCAAGGCTGCAAAGGTTTCCAGGTACTGCAACTTCACCAGGATCGTTTAATGTGAATGGATTCATAGCACACAACACATTCTTTGATAGCGCCAAGAACCCATATTCCAAGCCAAGAATATCATCTGACAGGTTCTAGAGTTATCAGCAGCGCGGTTATTATTCCTGCATACTATACAATCAGGGGCGCATTTTTCCTCACATGCGTCTAGACTGCGAAGACATGGCTAGCCTGCCCTACCTAGAAGAAGCCCTTGACTGCTTCAGAGACGCTGGCCTTCTACAGTTTGTGACCGATAAAGAGGATTTGAATAAAGAGCTTCTACTGCAATTCTATGCAACTCTCCACATTCGTGGCTACAACAGGGATCCGAATACTTGGATCCTTGAGTGGATGACATGCGAAGTACACCATGAAGCCAAAGCCCAAGACATCATTGAGCTTACCGCCCTGCCCACTCCTGGTGAACACTATGAAACAGGTTGTCAGCTTCACCGCAATGCCTTGGAGAGCATCTTCCAAAAGCCAGAGCCAAACATAAGCCAAATGCTAAGCATGATGAAGCCACTGCCACAAGACGCTGAATATCCTAAGGAGTTCTTTGTTGAAGACCTAGAGTATCTGCCCCGCACTATTTATCATATTATCAGGCGAACTCTCTGGCCTGTAAAAGGGCATTCTTCTGCAGCGAAACTTGAAGGAGCAATGAAGACATTGATTTTCTATATCTTCAATGGCATCAGCTTCAATGCTCAAGACTTCTTCATCAGACAATTGGCTGCATCTGGCTCTGATCTCTTTGGTCCGAAGTTTTATGCTCCATGGGTAATGCGCCTCATCAAGCTTCACTCTGCTATCAACTATCAACCGTCTGCGCGCAATCATCTCATATTCTTGCCAGAGGTTGATCTGTCTATCGAAGCCATATACCTAGAACCTGCCAAGGAGCCAATTCATCTTCACAATGTCGATCGTCAAAGCTTCACCCAGCCCATTGAAGGAGTTCAGGCCATCACTCGTGTTTATCCTTTGGCTGGAAATACACGTGCACCTCACCGTGCCCATACCAAAGCCACTGAAAGCACAATTGCCCAAAGGCCTCGTAAGCGATCTCGTGTTCTCAATGACCGAGAGCTTCTTGTCGCCCTGCATCAAAAATAGGATAAGCATCATGACTGGCTCAAGCGTCAGATGCGGAGCCTCTTGGTGGATGTCAATCGCATTCCCAACCTTGCCACCAAGAATGAATTCGTCACTCATGAAACCTGTCGCCGGTCATGGAAGAGTCTGACATTGTTGAGCTCTGAAGATGATCTCCAACAGGATGGCTTCGCTGAGAGATTCAAGTTTGATTCCACTCCTCCCAGGAATGCTCACCTGCGTCAGACTCCCTCACTTCAAGACTTTGACTATTCCTCCTCAGCTACAATGGTTAATGCCAGAGTCATTGATGACCAAGATGATGCTACTTCACCACCTCCAACTTCGGCGTGTATCGACACCGCACCAAGTTCTTCTACACCACCAAACCTCAACGACGGCCCTGTTGCTTCGCCTACTCCTCATGGGAACGAGTAGAAACCTCTATGTCTTCAAACCTTTTTGGTCATTACCGACAAAAGGGGGAGAAGCATATGAGTTGATAGTCTTCAAGCGGGTCCATATGGGTGGTTGCTACACTTTTGCTACATTTGCCAAGTGCTTACAACTCTCGCTTTTGATACATTTGGTTCTTTGAGTTGTAACACTCAAACTTGATGGTCGTCTGCTACCTTTTCTGTCAACTATGTGATGCGATGATAAATTCCGCATGTGCGATGATAAATTCTGCACGAAGTAATTTTGCAGATGTCCATTTTTCATTATGCATGTCATTATCTTCGTTATATATCTTCATGCATGATGAATTGTCTCCATAAGTTGAAGAGGATCTCCACAAGTACAACCTGCCATGTGCATTTGCATTCGAATGCAAAATACTTATATGCACATCTTCAGGGGGAGCCCTTTGCTACTTACGAAGACAATACCTCAATCCTTTACAATTTCACATACTTTTATCCCCGTTGAAAACTTCAACCAGTTTGTCATCAATCACCAAAAAGGGGGAGATTGTAAGTGCATCTAGTGCCACCCCTAGTTAGTTTTGGAGTATTGACGACAAACCTGGTTGAGGGACTAATGTGTTTGTGAGAATTGCAGGATAACACAGGTAGTAGTCCCTCATTGATTCGGTTTACCTACCGGAGATGACCCCTAAAAATGTGTGAAGACATTGAAGATAATGGTGGTATGTGAAGATATTCACATTGAAGACTATGACATGAGAAGACATCGCATGAAGTCTTTGGAGCGCGAAGACATAGTTGTTTCGTAGTTTCGTTTTCTTCTTTGTTGAGTCATAGGAACCACCGTACTGTTAAGTGGGGTCCAAGTGAACAAAGTCAGAGTGACTGAAGTGATGCTCAACCAAATCCTAAGTCTTCAAGCGAAGACAATGAGAGCAAATCTTATCCAGAGCTGGATGAGTCAGCTTTACTTGTAGCCCAAGTCAAGCTGCCACATGTGTTTGAAATCTGACCGTTGGAACACATGTCAGTTCCTTAGTGACCTAGGGTCATTTCGGACAAATCAGGTCGGGTTTCCTAGTGGCTATAAATAGCCCACCCCCACACCATAAATTGGTGGCTGCTCAGAGTTAGTGCACGACTTTTGTCGTTTGAGAGCAACCCACCTCGAAGCCTTTGAGAGAGAAATCCTTGCGAGGACAAAGCCGTAAACACCCAGAGCCAAAGAGTGTTAGGCATCACTTAAGTCTTCCTGTCTGTGTGATCTGAAGACTTGTTACACTTGAGGACTGTGAATCCTCCAGCCAGTTAGGCGTTGCGTTCTGAGCCTCCAAGAGTCATTGTGGATCTCCGATGAACGAAGTCTGTGATGGTTTGGAAGTCTACCTTGAAGACTTAACTGAGTGATTGGGCGAGGACTGGGTGTCCTTAGCTCAAGGGGAATAAGGTGAAGACACGGTCATCTTCTAAGTTGAATCTCGGCCTCCCTAACCAGACGTACAATTGTCACAACAACTAGAACTGGTCCAACAAATCCTTTGTCTTCACCAAGCAACTGGTTCTATCTCTTCCTTCTCCTTGCTTATAGTTTGTCTTCGTGAAGTCATTGCCTGCTTGCATCATCTGTTTGACTTCACTGTGTGACTACTTGTTCTGATTGGTTTTATACTATCTTCCATCCTGATCCATACTACCTAGCTACTAATAGTCTTCATGCTTTCACTTCATTCAATACTTGACTATGTCTGTCCTAGTGTAGTCTACCTTCTGCTGCATGTTAATAGGTTCATTTCTATTGTTTGTCTTCAAAACTTACATGTTTTGAAGACTTTCATAAAAATCGCCTATTCACCCCCTCTAGTCGATAAGTAGCACTTTCAGGGACCTACTGGAAACCTGAGCAATATCCCAAAACCTCATGAGTTGCTGCAAAGGGACCTTCAGTGGATCCATCTACTTTATCTGAATTTACATGTGAATCTTCATATTCTTCTGATGAGTCATTTGACTCCAACTATAAGATGTTCAAAAATCAGAATTGTGAAGTATTTGCTAGATATGATGGCACTTACTGCAGGAACGGTCCTCCTATGAAGAAAATCTAGGTTCCCAAAAGGTGCCTTGAAATTCGTTAGGAGAATGTCATCATGACACCACTTGTGAAGAATAGGAACCCTAGATCAAATTCTGCATATGGACCAAAGTCTTCATATGGATCCAAGTCCTCATATGGACCACATTCCTCACATGGATCAAAGTCCTCATATGAATATCATCATGCTAACACTTATGTTTCACAGGGAAAGACTAAGGGTTATGGATATGTGCATTATTCTTCAAATCATTATGTTCATAAATCCTCAAAGAATTTCTCTGCTTACTCATATGCTTACCCTAACCCCTCTTATGTGAAACGAAGTGGATTGGCATCTATGCCACCTTTCTCTTACGGAGCTCACAGAATTATGAACTCTTTACCACCCCTTCAGATGTGGGTAGTGAAGAAAAAGAACTAATCTTTTATGCAAGGTCAGGTCTTTAGACGAACTTAAACGTCTGGAGAATTTGCTGGAGACCTGAATATGCTTGAAAGGACGCAAGCTAATCATGAAGAAATGAATTTTCATTTCTCACGTCCTCATACTGTTTTACCTATTCTATCGCTTGATGAAATTGATCCAATGAATTTGATGTCATATTGTTCACTAATGAAGTATATGAGTTCGTAAGCTGCACTAATTCATCTGTAGGATGATCAACCCAAAGCCACTGAGTGGGTCCTCGACAGTGGATGTACAAATCACATGACTGGTGACAGGCACTTATTGATGGACACTGCTTTATCTCCATCGCATCTGAAGCATATCGCCTATGCTGACAAAGGCAAAAGCAAGGATTGGGTCTAGGTAAGGTTGCAATCTCAAAGGATCGACACATGGACAAAGTCATGCTTGTCGAGTGTGGCGACCCGACCCGAATGGATCAAGTCTACTGTGCTCGGGTGTCATCCCTGGATCAGTAATGCTGACACCACACAGTACATCGAAGGATTTATAGCAGAGTGGCAATCACACACTTGTTACATCGTTGTCTCAAAAGAGAACTTATTACAATAAATATGGCTTAAGGCCATCTAGTGTCGGTAACAGCGGAAGACTTGGAAGATAAATGGGTCCATCAACTCCAGCGGCATCACTGAGTATAGAACCACGACCTAAAAGCACCTTACTCGTTGTCTGAAAAGTCTGCAACATGAGAAGTTGCAGCCCGAAAACGGGTCAGCACATGGAATATGCTGGCAATGTAACACATAGAGAGTAATGGAATGAAACAGCTATACTATATGCATATATGGCTGGTGGAAAGCTCTATGGTTACAGTTTTGCGTAAAGCCAGTTTTTCCCTACTGCAAAGGAATAAATTTATTTAACTATCATGGTGGTTGTGAAACATCGAGAATGGTTGACAGCATTCCGATCCCAATTAAAAGTACAATTAAAACCCAACAACATTAATTAGAAGTAACATGTTGAGATTCACATGATATTCAAGTACTAGATACTCAAGTTGTCCATAACCAGGGACACGGCTAATCATGATTAGTTTGTACACTCTGCAGAGGTTTGCGCACTTTTCCCCACATGACTCGATCGCCTCCGTTTGTTTTCTCGCACTACATGGTGTTTGAGAAAACGGATGATCGAGACATAGTCTTTCAGAAGCACTAGCACCTTACATGTGGGGTAGACCGTACCACCTACAACCCCTACATCTGCTAGTCCACCCCGTAAGAGTTCGCACAACTTAGTCAACTATGCCAGAGCCCATAGTAGCATGTGGCTGCACACGGAAGTTTCTAGCATGAAAGATCTTATGATCCCTTTGAGCCTGGGTGGCGGTCCGAGAAAAAACAGGCAAGTCCTGATAGACATCAGGTGCCTCAATCCACCCAGATGTGTGTTTAAGTTGCCACCTTAGATAAACCATTAAAATTATCAACTCACATCTGTCATGGATATCACTCACCCAATCCACGTCTACTAGCATAGCATGGCATAAATAGCAAGCGTAGAAGTAACTCCCAAGGGTTTCATAATAATACAGGTAATAGGTACTACCTCATCTACTTCCCATCCCTCAATTTAATTAGATCCTAATCATGCAATGTGAGAGGATTGATCTAATGCAATAAAACATGGGTTGTAGAAAAGGTATGATCAAAGTGTTACTTGCCTTGCTGATGATCCGCGAGACCTAGGGAATCGAAGTAACAAGCGGCGCAATCCGGGTAATCTATCGCAGTCAAACAACAAGCATACAATAAGTACTCATCTAATGCACAGGTAAAAATCGAACAAGAGAACGAACCAGATAGTTCAACTTAAGAACTCCAGTTGTAAAGAAAGAACGAACCGAACAAAGAAAACGGAAAACAAACGGCGGAAGAAAACAACTCGGTTCTAGCAAGTTGAAACTAGGTCAAATTTTACCGGGGCAAAAACTTGTTTAAGTTGATTAGACGGAACGGCGGTTTCAAAACGAAACTCCAGGCGCTTGAATCACCTGATTCCGATAAACGAGCGAGAAGAAAGACTAGAACGAAGATCGGATCTGAGATCGCGATCGCGGAAAAGACGCGGAATAAATCCGACGAGAAAGAAAATGAAGAACGGCTAAACGAACGGACGTTCGTTAACCTAGAAGTATCCGGTGATCACGTTCGTTAAGACGAACGGTCCGAAAGAAGAACAAAAACCGATCTAGGGTTTCGGAAGAAAACTGAAACAAAAACCGGAAGAAAAAGAAAAGAAACAGAGAGAAAACGGAACGGTTCTTTTAGGAAAAACCGGACCGGGGAAGAAAAAAGAGGCGCGGCTACCTGGGCGAGGTTCCGGCGAGGGGCTCCGGCGAACGGCGGCGTTGGTCGGCGGCGGCGATTCACAAGGGCGGCGACGTGGGTGAGGGGCGGCGCGGCGGCGGTGTAGGGCGCGGGGTGGCGTGCGGTGGAGGGCTTGGGGTTTGATTTGATGATTTAGAGGGGGGGTGTGGGGGTATTTATACAGGTGAGGGGAGGGGGTTTCTTGGGGTAGGGGGCAAGAAATAGAGAAGGAAAAGGAAAACGAAACAAAGGAAAGGGGAGGGGCTAACCGGCCAGAGTCCAAGCCGGACTCGGCTTAGAGCGAGGCGGCGGCCTGGCTGGCGCCTGGCGCTGGCGCGCGGGGGGGCTGGGGAGGCGGCCGGCTGGCTGGGCCTTTGGCCCGGCTGGCCTGGCGGGAGGCTTCCTTTTTTTTTAACTGGTTCAGCGCGCAGAAAAAACAAAGAAAAAGAAAAAGAGAACTAAACAAACTCCAAAAATTCTAAAGTAAATTTTCCCCGACTCCTAAAAATGAGTCGAACAAAATGAACTTTTCTCCGGGCCTAAAATGCAATTTTTGAAAATGCGCATTTTTCCCTATCCAAATAAAATGCAGATAAACACCGACAAAACCAAAATTTGATTTATCCATTAGATCTTCATTTTCCTAAATTCTGGGAAAGTCATATTATTCCCTCTCTCATTTTTTTTTATATCGGGAAAATAATTGAAGATGAAATAAATAAATCAAATGATCCTCTTTTCAAAATTTGAGAGAACTCAAATATGAAAATAACGAAATCTCCAACTCTCTCCGAAGCTCCTTGAGTTGCGTGAAATATGCTATGCATGATGATCTAGTGTATAACATTCCAAATTGAAAATTTGGGATGTTACAAACCTACCCCCCTTAAGATGAATCTCGCCCTCGAGATTCGGGTTGTCTAGAAAATAGGTGAGGATGGTCCTTGAGCAAATCTTCTTCTCTTTCCCAGGTGGCTTCATCCTCTGAGTGGTGGTTCCACTGAACTTTGCAAAACTTGATAACCTTGCTGCGAGTAACTCTGCTAGCATAATCGAGAATCTTGACTGGCTTCTCCTCATATGTTAGGTCATCCTTCAACTGAATCGCTTCGAGTGGCACGGTATCTCTTAGCGGTACCTCCGCCATCTCGGCATGGCATTTCTTTAGCTGAGAAACATGGAATACATCGTGAACTCCCGACAGCTCCTCTGGTAATTCCAACTTATAAGCAACTTCTCCCATACGTTTCAAGATCTTATACAGTCCAACGAAACGCGGTGCTAATTTTCCCTTAACTCCAAAGCGCTTAACTTCTCGAAGTGGGGATACTCGGAGATAAACTCTGTCTCCAGTTTCGTAGACTGTCTCCTTGCGTTTAGAATCTGCGTAGCTCTTCTGCCTGGACTGGGCTACCTTGAGCCTATCGCGAATCAACTTAACTTTCCGTTCAGACTCCTTAATCAAATCTGGTCCAAAGAACTGACGGTCTCCAACTTCGTCCCATGACAACGGTGTCCTGCACCTCCTTCCGTATAAAGCTTCGAAAGGTGCCATATTCAAACTGGTTTGGTAACTGTTGTTATAAGAAAACTCCGCATACGGCAAGTTATCGTCCCAACTAGATCCATAATCTAGTGCACAAGCTCTTAGCATATCTTCCAAAATCTGATTGACTCTCTCGGTCTGTCCATCCGTCTGTGGGTGAAAAGCTGTGCTGAACTCTAGTCTGGTTCCCAAAGTTTCATGCAACTGATTCCAAAACCTTGAGGTAAATTGGGTTCCTCTATCCGATACGATACTCCTCGGAACTCCATGCAAACAAATGATCCTAGTCATGTAAATCTTTGCCAACTTAGCACCGGTGTAAGTGGTCTTAACTGGAATGAAATGTGCTACCTTCGTCAAACGATCAACTACTACCCATATCGAGTCATAGCCTGCTTTCGTCCTGGGTAGTCCTGTGATAAAATCCATGCCTATCTTATCCCACTTCCATTCGGGTATCGGCAATGGTTGTAACAATCCTGCTGGCTTCTGATGCTCTGCCTTTACTCTCTGGCATACGTCACAAACTGCTACATATGCTGCAATATCCTTCTTCATTCCGGTCCACCAGAATGTTTCCTTCAAATCCAAATACATCTTGGTATTCCCTGGGTGAATCGAATACGGTGAATCATGTGCCTCTTGCAAAATCAACTTCCTGATCTCCGGTTCATTGGGCACATAAACACGGTCCTCAAACCATAGGGTATCGTGCTCATCCTCACGAAATCCCTTTGCTTTTCCTTCGCTCAATTTCTCTTTTATAGCAGCAATCTCCTTGTCAGATTTCTGAGCTTCTCTGATCTTATCCATCAATGTTGACTAAATCTCCAATGTTGCTACATAGCCTCTCGGAACTATTTCCAAACATAGCTCATGAAGGTTTTCTGCTAACTCCTTTGGTACTTTCCCCGTCACTAGGGTGTTGACATGGCTCTTACGGCTCAATGCGTCAGCTACTACATTAGCTTTTCCGGGATGGTAATGCAATCTCATGTCATAATCCTTGATGAGCTCCAACCATCTCCTTTGTCTGAGGTTCAACTCCTTCTGCGTGAAAATGTACTTCAAACTCTTGTGATCCATGTACACCTCACAATGATTTCCAATGAGGAAATGTCTCCACGTCTTCAATGCATGCACTACGGCTGCTAACTCCAAATCATGCGTGGCATAATTCAACTCATGAGGCTTCAGTTGTCTTGAAGCATACGAAACAACTCTTCCTTCCTGCATAAGCAATGCTCCAAGTCCTCGACGTGAAGCGTCGCAATACACCTCATAATCCTTGGTCTGATCTGGCAAAATCAATACTGGTGAGGTAACCAAGCGTTTCTTCAATTCCTGGAAACTAGCCTCACACTCCTCAGTCCATTTGAACTTAGTGTCCTTCTTCAACAACTCCGTCATAGGCTTCGCAATCTTTGAGAAATTCACAATGAATCTCCGGTAGTATCCTGCGAGTCCAAGAAAACTCTGGATCTCTCCAACTGTCGTTGGTGCTTCCCATTCGGTTACGGTCTCAACCTTTATGGGGTCAACTGCTATACCTTCCCCGGATATAACATGTCCAAGAAATCCAACTTCCTTCAACCAAAACTCACATTTGCTGAATTTGGCATATAACTGATGTTCCCTTAGCTTCTCCAAAACCAAACGCAAATGTTCCTTATGCTCCTCTTCATTCTTTGAATAAACCAGGATGTCATCAATGAACACTACGACGAACTTATCCAAAAACTCCATAAACACTTTGTTCATCAGGTTCATAAAATAGGCAGGTGCGTTAGTCAATCCAAATGACATAACGGTATACTCATATAGTCCATATCTAGTGGTGAATGCTGTCTTAGGTATGTCCTGCTCTCGAATCTTCAATTGATGGTACCCTGATCACAAATCGATCTTGGAAAACACTTTAGCTCCTTGCAACCGATCAAACAGATCGTTGATCATTGGCAGTGGGTACTTTTTCTTGATGGTTACTTCATTCAATCCCCGATAATCTACAACCATCCTTAATGATCCATCCTTCTTTTCCACTAGAAGTACGGGTGATCCCCAAGGCGAAGAACTTGGGCGAATGTAACCTTTATCCAATAACTCCTTAATCTGATTCTTAATTTCTACCAAATCCTTTGCTAGCATCCGGTACGGTCGCTTCGATATTGGGCCTGTACCTGGCAATAACTCAATCAAAAACTCGATGTCTCTATCCGGTGGCATGCCTGGTAATTCCTCAGGAAATACATCAGGAAAATCCTTTACCACTGGTACTTCTTCTTGCACAACTCCTGTTAGGCAATTCACTTGTGTTCTTTTTGGTACATGCCGGGATACATACTTGATCCTTCTCCCTTCTGGTGTAGTAAGCAAAATCGACTTACTAGCACACTCAATATTCCCTTTATACTTTGATAACCAATCCATGCCTAATATCACATCCAGTCCTTGAGATTCCAATACTATTAGGTCTGAGGGAAACACATAGTTACCAATCCTTAATGGTAACCGATCACACCATAAACTTGCCACATACTCTGCTCCTGGCGAGGTTACTAACATGGGTGACCTAAGGGCTTGGGTTGGTAGGTTATACTTCTCCACAAATCCCCTTGAGATGTATGAATGCAATGCACCAATATCAAAAAGAACGAGTGCAGTAAATGACTTAACCAAAAACTTACCGGTTACTGCATCAGGCTGATCTTCAACCTCCTCCACATTAACGTGGTTCACCTGTCCTCTATTGAAAGGGTTCGGCTTCTTCCCAGAGCTTCCATTGCCATTTCCATTCTGGCCTTCAGGACATTCATTGGCATAATGTCCGGTCTTGGAACACTTGAAACAGGTGACTTGGCTCAGGTCTCTCTTGGTTGGGGTTGATGGGGTGGTCCGGTTCTGGCCGTTGCTTCCTCCATTCCCATTACCATTCTTGTGGCCATTATGGTTGTGCGAACTACCTCCTCCATGGCTATGCTGAAACTGAAATCCCGGTTTAGGGGTAAAACGGGGCTTCTGCTGGGCTCTAGAGTTATACTTCCCCTGTCCATACTTCCTCTTACGGTTCTCAATCTGCTGTTGCTTCCCTTCAATCATGATGGCACGATCTACCAACTCCTGGTAGTTGTTGAAACTCGCTACCATCAACTTCATGCTTAGTTCATCATTCAGTCCTTCTAGAAACTTCTCCTTCTTAGCTGCATCCGTAGCGACGTCATCTGGGGCATAACGTGCTAACTTGCTGAAGTCGTCAACGTACTGGCCAACTGTCCTTCCTCCTTGGCGTAAGTTGCGAAACTCACGCTTCTTTATGGCCATAGCTCCTGCTGAAACATGGGCAGTGCGGAAAGCTTGCTGAAACTGATCCCATGTGACAGTGTCAACTAGGTAAGTGGCTATGAAATTCTCCCACCATGCTGTCGCGGGTCCGTCAAGCTGGTGTGCGGCAAACTTCACTTTCTCACCATCCGTGCATCCTGCAGTGGTCAACTCCCTTCCTATCTTGCGGAGCCAATCGTCTGCTACTATCGGCTCGGTGCTACTAGAAAACACCGGCGGATTCAGCCTAAGGAAACGGGCTAAGTGGTCAACAGGTGGTGGTGGCGGTGGGTTGTTGTTGTTGTTCTGCTGGTTCTGGACTAACATCTGCATCAATTGATTCTGCTGCTGGATCAACTGAGTGAGCTCCGGTGGGAATCCATTGTCACGTCTCGGAGGCATCTGAGGGTTTTAGAAAAGACGAGATTTAAGAATAGAGGGAGGTCTAAAGGGAAAACACTACCCCAATGCTCATGAGCAAGTGCACACAAAATCACTTCATTCAATCAAACAAGGGCTTACAATCGGTCTAACTATCACAAAAGTGCTTGACTATAATGTTTACATGGGGGAAATTCTACTAATATTTGGTGGTCATCTAGAAATTTGAACCGGTGGAAGCCTCCATGATATCTGCTCCAGCTTCGTCTTCAAAGTCAGGTTCACTTGGATCCGAATCGGTGTCGTCGATGATGATGTAGTTGTCCGGACATGCGACGTACTCGTCTTCCTCCGTGGATGCTAACTTCCTCTTGAGTTCTTCAATCTCCTGCTTAAGATCGCCATTGTGCCTAGCTAGAGCTACGATCTCGTCCATGTAGTCCTTGCATGTAGACTTCAGTTCTCCTTCTAGCTCGATGACCCTTGCCTTCGCATTCTTCAACTCTATCATATCATTGCACATCTGGTTCTCGTGGCGTCGAATGTGCTGGTTTAACTCCTGGATGAATGATGCAATGGATCTATCCTTCTCGGTGCTGACTAACTCCCATTGTTCATTTCGGCGTCCGTAAATCTGGTAGATAGTGTCCTTGAGGTCTTCTTGGTAAACTTCTCCAATGCGTCCTATGGTGATATGAGCTGCCATGCTCTTTCCCAAACTCCAGGTTGGTGCATTGAAAACACTATCTATAGGCTTCGTGATTGGCGCGAATGTCCTTCCCGGAACGTGAGCTTGAATCTTCCAGCGCTCCTCTTCAGGCAGAGTGGCGTTGAAGGTTCCCGTGAAGCTTGGTAATCCAATGTTCAGGTACTTGGTGACTTCCTTCAGGTGAAATCCAAATGGTGTGCCTTCATCCGGTTGAGCGTACTTAATCTTCACGTGCGTCATCCTAAAAGAGTAGAAAAGATGAGGAGTTTAGAAAATGAGAAGAGAATGGTGATCTATGGCTTTAACTTAGTGGTCGTGTCCTACAGTCAGCGTGTGCTCTGATACCATCTCTGTGGCGACCCGACCCGAATGGATCAAGTCTACTGTGCTCGGGTGTCATCCCTGGATCAGTAATGCTGACACCACACAGTACATCGAAGGATTTATAGCAGAGTGGCAATCACACACTTATTACATCGTTGTCTCAAAAGAGAACTTATTACAATAAATATGGCTTAAGGCCATCTAGTGTCGGTAACAGCGGAAGACTTGGAAGATAAATGGGTCCATCAACTCCAGCGGCATCACTGAGTATAGAACCACGACCTAAAAGCACCTTACTCGTCGTCTGAAAAGTCTGCAACATGAGAAGTTGCAGCCCGAAAACGGGTCAGCACATGGAATATGCTGGCAATGTAACACATAGAGAGTAATGGAATGAAACAGCTATACTATATGCATATATGGCTGGTGGAAAGCTCTATGGTTACAGTTTTGCGTAAAGCTAGTTTTTCCCTACTGCAAAGGAATAAATTTATTTAACTATCATGGTGGTTGTGAAACATCGAGAATGGTTGACAGCATTCCGATCCCAATTAAAAGTACAATTAAAACCCAACAACATTAATTAGAAGTAACATGTTGAGATTCACATGATATTCAAGTACTAGATACTCAAGTTGTCCATAACCGGGGACACGGCTAATCATGATTAGTTTGTACACTCTGCAGAGGTTTGCGCACTTTTCCCCACATGACTCGATCGCCTCCGTTTGTTTTCTCGCACTACATGGTGTTTGAGAAAACGGATGATCGAGACATAGTCTTTCAGAAGCACTAGCACCTTACATGTGGGGTAGACCGTACCACCTACAACCCCTACATCTGCTAGTCCACCCCGTAAGAGTTCGCACAACTTAGTCAACTATGCCAGAGCCCATAGTAGCATGTGGCTGCACACGGAAGTTTCTAGCATGAAAGATCTTATGATCCCTTTGAGCCTGGGTGGCGTTCCGAGAAAAAACAGGCAAGTCCTGATAGACATCAGGTGCCTCAATCCACCCAGATGTGTGTTTAAGTTGCCACCTTAGATAAACCATTAAAATTATCAACTCACATCTGTCATGGATATCACTCACCCAATCCACGTCTACTAGCATAGCATGGCATAAATAGCAAGCGTAGAAGTAACTCCCAAGGGTTTCATAATAATACAGGTAATAGGTACTACCTCATCTACTTCCCATCCCTCAATTTAATTAGATCCTAATCATGCAATGTGAGAGGATTGATCTAATGCAATAAAACATGGGTTGTAGAAAAGGTATGATCAAAGTGTTACTTGCCTTGCTGATGATCCGCGAGACCTAGGGAATCGAAGTAACAAGCGGCGCAATCCGGGTAATCTATCGCAGTCAAAAAACAAGCATACAATAAGTACTCATCTAATGCACAGGTAAAAATCGAACAAGAGAACGAACCAGATAGTTCAACTTAAGAACTCCGGTTGCAAAGAAAGAACGAACCGAACAAAGAAAACGGAAAACAAACGGCGGAAGAAAACAACTCGGTTCTAGCAAGTTGAAACTAGGTCAAATTTTACCGGGGCAAAAACTTGTTTAAGTTGATTAGACGGAACGGCGGTTTCGAAACGAAACTCCAGGCGCTTGAATCACCTGATTCCGATAAACGAGCGAGAAGAAAGACTAGAATGAAGATCGGATCTGAGATCGCGATCGCGGAAAAGACGCGGAATAAATCCGACGAGAAAGAAAACGAAGAACGGCTAAACGAACGGACGTTCGTTAACCTAGAAGTATCTGGTGATCACGTTCGTTAAGACGAACGGCCCGAAAGAAGAACGAAAACCGATATAGGGTTTCGGAAGAAAACGGAAACAAAAACCGGAAGAAAAAGAAAATAAATGGAGAGAAAACGGAACGGTTCTTTTAGGAAAAACCGGACCGGGGAAGAAAAAAGAGGCGCGGCTACCTGGGCGAGGTTCCGGCGAGGGGCTCCGGCGAACGGCGGCGTTGGGCGGCGGCGGCGATGCACAAGGGCGGCGACGTGGGTGAGGGGCGGCGCGGCGGCGGTGTAGGGCGCGGGGTGGCGTGCGGTGGAGGGCTTGGGGTTTGATTTGATGATTTAGAGGGGGGGTGTGGGGGTATTTATACAGGTGAGGGGAGGGGGTTTCTTGGGGTAGGGGGCAAGAAATAGAGTAGGAAAAGGAAAACGAAACAAAGGAAAGGGGAGGGGCTAACCGGCCAGAGTCCAAGCCGGACTCGGCTTAGAGCGAGGCGGCGGCCTGGCTGGCGCCTGGCGCTGGCGCGCGGGGGGGCTGGGGAGGCGGCCGGCTGGCTGGGCCTTTGGCCCGGCTGGCCTAGCGGGAGGCTTCCTTTTTTTAACTGGTTCAGCGCGCAAAAAAACAAAGAAAAAGAAAAAGAGAACTAAACGAAGTCCAAAAATTCTAAAGTAAATTTTCCCCGACTCCTAAAAATGAGTCAAACAAAATGAACTTTTCTCCGGGCCTAAAATGCAATTTTTGAAAACGCGCATTTTTCCCTATCCAAATAAAATGCAGATAAACACCGGCAAAATCAAAATTTTATTTATCCATTAGATCTTCATTTTCCTAAATTTTGGGAAAGTCATATTATTCCCTCTCTCATTTTTTTGATATCGGGAAAATAATTGAAGATGAAATAAATAAATCAAATGATCCTCTCTTCAAAATTTGAGAGAACTCAAATATGAAAATAACGAAATCTCCAACTCTCTCCGAAGGTCCTTGAGTTGCGTGAAATTTCTAGGATCAACCAAAATGCATGAAAATATGCTATGCATGATGATCTAGTGTATAACATTCCAAATTGAAAATTTGGGACGTTACATCGAGTCCTTAGGGTTCAACCTCATGTCTGTCTCAATGCTTTGTGATCTTGATATGGTTGTTGTCTTTGGAAAGTATCGTTGTGTTGTGATCATGGAAGCTGACAATTCCAAAGTCTTCGAAGGCTTTAGGAGAGCAGATTTGTATATTGTTGATTTCTCTACAGGACCACAACCTGCCACATGTCTACTTGCAAAAGATTCAGAAGGCTGGCCATGGCATCGATGACTTGGTCATGCTGGCATGAGGAACTTGCACACGCTCGCGAAGAATAAACATGTCATCGGCATGGAGGGTGTCAAATTCCTCAAGGACCATTTGTGTGGAGCTTGTGAAGCTGGAAAGATGACCAAGGCCAAGTGTAAGTGCATCTAGTGCCACCCCTAGTTGGTTTTGGAGTATTGACGACAAACCTGGTTGAGGGACTAATGTGTTTGTGAGAATTGCAGGATAACACAGGTAGAAGTCCCTCATTGATTCGGTTTTCCTACCAGAGATGACCCCTAAAAATGTATGAAGACATTGAAGTCAAAGGTGGTATGTGAAGACATTCACATTGAAGACTATGACAAGAGAAGACATCGCGTGAAGACTATGGAGCGCGAAGACTTAGCAGTTTCATCGTTCTGTGTTTTTTCTTTGTTGAGTCATAGGAACCACCGTACTGTTAAGTGGGGTCCAGGAGAACCACTCAAAATGACTGAAGTGATGCTTAACCAAAATCCTATGTCTTTGAGTGAAGACTATGAGAGGAAATCTTATTCAGAGTTGGATAAGTCAGCTTTGCTTGTAGCCCAAGTAAAGTTGCCGTGTGTGTTTGAAATCTGACCCATTGGAACACGTGTCAGTTCCTTAGTGACCCAGAGTCATTTCGGACAAATCAGGTCGGGTTGCCTAGTGGCTATAAATAGCCCACCGCCTACAACCATGAACGGTTGGCTGCTCAGAGTTAGTGTACGGCTTTTATCGTTTGAGAGCAACCAACCTCGAAGCCTTAGAGAGAGAATTCCTTGCGAGGATAAAGCCCTAACCACCCAGAGCCAAAGAGTGTTAGGTATCACCGAAGTCTTCCTGTCTGTGTGATCTGAAGACTTATTACACTTGAGGACCGTGAATCCTCCAGCCGGTTAGGCGTCGCGTTCTGAGCATCCAAGAGTCATTGTGGATCGCCGGTGAACGAAGTCTGTGAAGGTTTGGGAGTCTACCTTGAAGACTTACCAGAGTGATTGGGCGAGGACTAGGTGTCCTTAGCTCAAGGGGAATAAGGTGAAGATGCGGTCTTCTGAGTTGAATCTCAACCTCCCTAACCAGACGTACAGTTGTCACAGCAACTGGGACTGGTCCAACAAATCATTGTCTTCAATGAGTCACTGGTTTCATCCTTCCCATTCCTTTACTTACTGTTGGCCCTGGTGTAGTCATTGTATGATTGCATTATCTTTTGTCTTCACTGAGTAACTATTTGTTCTGATTGGCTTCACACTATCTTCCTACCTGATCCATACTGCCTAGCTACTATTAGTCTTTGTGCGTTCACTTCATTGAATACTTGACTATGGCTTGCTTAATGTAGTCTACCTTTCGCTGCATGGTAATAGGTTTATTTCTATCATTTGTCTTCGAAACTTCCATGTTTTGAAGACTTCCATAAAAATCGCCTATTCACCCCCCCTCTAGTCGATCACTAGCACTTTCAATTGGTATCAGAGCAAGGTACTCCCTTGTTCTGTGTGATTCGGTTTAACCACCTGGAGTTTTAGCTATGTCGACTGCAGGGATAATCAAAGTCTCCGCTGCGTGCCCAGTCTTCGATGGAACTGAATATCCCTACTGGAAGAATAAGATGCGCATGCATCTTGAATCCATTGATGTCGACCTATGGTATGTCATCAAGAATGGCGTTCCCAAGGCTGGTGAAGGTGTCACCGCTGCTGATGTCAAGAAGTTCGTTCAACTGGACTCCACTGCCAAGAACATCATTTGTGGTCATCTGACCAAAGGACAATATGGCCGTGTGAGTGCTTTGGAAACATCTAAGCTAGTCTGGGACTGGCTCTCCAAGGTCAATGAAGGCATCTCAACCCAGAGAGATCAGAGAATCAGTGTCCTTCGCAACCTCTTCAACTGCTTCAAGAGAAATGACAATGAGAATGTCCAGCTCACGTTTGACCGACTCACTGACATCACAAATGAGCTTCAAGCCCTCGGTGTTACTGAGATCACCAAGCATGAAGTCGTCAAGACACTCCTGAGATCACTTGATAGCTCGTTTGACACCCTAGCCCTGATGATTCAAGAACGTCCTGACTTCAAGACACTCGATCCGTCTGACATACTTGAGAGGCTCAACACACATGAGTTTCATCTTTCTGAGAAAAGAGACATCTACGGTCCCAACTATGGGCGAACTCGTGCCTTGAAGGCAAAAGCTGTCTCCTCATCTGAAGAAGAATCTGACAGCAGTTCTGATGATCCTGAAGACATTGGAAAGGAGCTTGCTATGCTTGTGAAGAAGTTCCAAAAATTCACCAAGAAGAAAGGCTTCAGAAAGTCTTCACAATCAAGCTCAAGGAATGATGAAGCTTCTGCTCATGACTACAAGAAGAGAACATGCCACAAGTGCAAGAAACCTGGCCACTACATCTCTGAGTGTCCGCAGTGGGACAATGAGAACAAGAAGAAAAAGAAGAGCAAGGAGTATGATTCTGACGACAAGAAGAAGAAGAAATACTCAAAGTCTTCTTCCAAGTCTTCCTCAAAGTCTTCATCACACAAGAAGAGCTCATCTGGCAAGGCTCGTGCGTTTGTTGGCAAGGAAATGGATTCAGAGGAGGAGTCCGCTTCCGAGGAGGTGGAGGTGGAGTCTGAGGAGGAGTCCGATTCTGGTGTTGCAAGTCTGGCTACAGCCTACGTTGCCAAGTCCATCTTCAACACTGAAGACAATGACTCCGTTACCAATGCCGATGCTAATGACAAGGACAACTCCACTCCCACCTACTGCTTCATGGCACACGGTGCCAAGGTAAACTCACGCTCCACTCACTATCAAACATCAAGTGAAGATGACTCTGATTGTGGTTCCAAACCCAGCCACAAAACACTTGCTAAAATTGCAACAGGACAACATAAAGCTATGGAACATATTCAAAAACTATTAGACAAAAGCGATGACCTGTTAGACGCTGAAATGACTCGATCTCAGTCCTTAATTGAAGACATAAAAAATCTTCATGTTAAGTATGAGGAACTTGAAAGTCGTCATGAAACGCTCTCAACAACTCATGAAAAGCTTTCCTATGATTATCTTCAAAGGAAGCAAGATCTTGAGAAATTGAGAGCGGCTCATGAAGATCTTCAAAAGGAAAACGAGTCACTTCGCGCCAAACAGATCAGTTCTACTCAGGAAGGATTTGAACCACCATGTCCTAAATGCATTGAGCGTGATAACGCTACTTCTGTTGCTAAATGCTCTACTGCTGCTACTGTTGCAATATCTTCAACTACTGATGTGGTAACTAACCCATCTACTGAGGATGCCACTGCTATTGCTGATGAGAATGCTAGGTTGAAGACATTGCTTGAAACAGGGATGTTCAAAAGTCTCAAAGGGCATCAGACACTATGTGATGTCGTCAAAAGGAAGATCCTGAACCGAAACCCTAGGAAAGAGGGTGTTGGGTTCGAAAGGAAAATGAATGCTGATGGCTCTTACTAGAAACCTGAGCAGTACCCCAAAACCACATGGGTTGCTGCAAAGGAACCTTCAGCGGATCCATCCACCCTATCTGGCTTCACTTGTGCTAAACCCATTGTTATTGATGAATCCTTTGATGCAAACTATAAACCGCTTAAGAATCAGAATGGTGAAGTGTTTGCGAGGTATATTGGTACTAACTGCAGGAATGGGCCGCCTATGAAGAAAGTCTGGGTGCCGAAAAGATGTTTGGAGAATCTTCCTGTGAATGTCGTCATGACACCACACATGAAGAAGACAAACCCCAAACCACAGGCTTCATATGGTCCAAAGGCTTCATACAGACAGAGGACTCACCTGAGTCGCACTAACGCAAATGTTTTGCAGGGAAACCTTACTCAGGCCTATGAATATGAGCGTGTTTCATCAAACCGCCATGTTCATAAGACCAAGAACTACTCTGCTTATTCTTATGAGTACTATTGTCCACCTGCAAGACTTTTTGTTAGGGCTCCAAAGCCAAAGTTCTCAGATGCTACACTTAGACTCATTGCTTCGAAAGCCACCCTTGAAGATGTGGGTGGCTAAGAAAGCTTAACTCTCTTTTTGCAGGGAAAGGTCTCCAGCCGAAAACCAAAATCGTCTGAAGCTATTGCTGGTAACCTTAAACATCTTGCAGGGCACAAGATCGAATGCCCAAATGGTCTTATTATGTATTTTGTTCCTGAGTCGCTTGCTACTTGCCCTATCAGTCCTAACCTTGATCTAAGCTTTCATAATCCACTTGCTCGTCAAATGTTTTTGCTTCACAATTCTCTTCGTGAAGCCTATCCCCCTAACTGCACTGTAGGGTACGACACCAGCTGGTTCAGAATGGATTATTGATAGTGGGTGTACTAATCACATGACTGGCAAGCGAAGTCTTCTTATGGACTCAACCTTACGTCCTTCTGACAAAAGTCACATCACATTTGTTGACACTAGTAAAAGCAAGGTATTGGGTCTAGGTAGAGTTGCAATCTTAAGGGATCAACACATGGATAAAGTCATGCTTGTTGAATCCCTTGGTTTCAACTTAATGTCTGTCTCAATGCTTTGCGATTTAAACATGATTGTGATTTTCTGGAAAATATCGTTGCCTTGTTCTAATGAAATCCGATAAGTCTCTAGTTTTTGAAGGGTACCGGAAAGATGATTTGTACATGGTAGATTTCTCAGCAGGACCACAACTTGCCGTATGTCTTCTAGCAAAAGATTCAGAATGCTGGCTCTAGCATTGAAGGCTAGGGCATGCTGGCATGAGGAACTTGCACACTCTTGCAAGAAAGAAGCATGTCATAGGCATCGAGGGCGTCAAGTTCAATAAGGATCACTTATGCGGTGCCTGTGAAGCAGGAAAGATGACGAGGGCCAAGCATCCCTCGAAGACAATCATGACAACGACTCAACCCTTCGAACTGCTCCACATGGACCTTTTCGGTCCCACTCATTACTCAACTCTTACTACTACTGCTTGTCTCTATGGCTTTGTCATTGTTGATGATTATTCAAGATATACTTGGGTGCATATAATCCTCTACAAGACTGAAGTGCAGGATGTCTTCAGACGCTTCGCCAATCGAGCCATGAACAACTATGGCGTCAAGATAAAGCACATCAAAAGTGGCAATGGCACTAAATTCAAGAACACTGGGCTAGATACATATCTTGATACTTTGGGCATCACACATGAATTCTCAGCTCCGTACACGCCACAGCAGAATGGCGTCGTCGAACACAAGAACAGAACACTTATTGAGATGGCCCGGACGATGCTTGATGAATACAAGACTCCAAGAAAATTCTGGCCTGAAGCCATTGATACTGCTTGCCATATCATCAACCGTGTTTATCTTCATAAGCTTCTCAACAAGACATCCTATGAGCTCCTTACTGGCAAGAAGCCAAATGTCAGTTACTTCAGAGTATTTGGTGCCAGGTGCTGGATCAAGGATCCACATCACACTTCAAAATTTTCACCGAAAGCACATGAAGGTTTTATGCTTGGATATGGAAAGGATTCGCACTCCTACAGAGTCTTCAACCTCTTTCACTATAAAGTGGTTGAAACTGTGGATGTGCGATTCGATGAGACTAACGGCTCGCAAAGAGAGCACCTGCCTAATGTGCTAGATGAAGTTCCATCCAGTAAATCAATCAAACTTATGGGAACTGGAGAAATCATACCATCTGAAGCTCAGCCTAAAGAGGAACTTATCATCTCCGCACATAATCAACCTGAAGACAATGCTCAGCCTAAAGACAATCCTTCTAACGATGAAAATGATCAGCAAGAGCAAAATCTTCGTCCCGTACATCCTCGTGTTGCAAATGAAGTACAGATTGAGAGAATAATTGATAGCATCAATGCACCAGGTCCACTCACTCGTTCAAGGGCAACACAGCTAGCAAATTTCTATGGGCACTTCGCATTCGTCTCAATATCTGAACCCAAGAAAGTTGATGAAGCCTTCATGGAACCTGAATGGATTCAAGCTATGCAAGAAGAGCTTCAACAGTTTGAACTGAATAATGTATGGGAACTGGTTAAGTGTCCTGATCCTCATAAGCACAATATAATAGGCACTAAATGCATATACCGCAACAAGCAAGATGAGCATGGTCAAGTTGTCAGAAACAAAGCTCGTCTCATTGCTCAAGGATACACTCATGTTGAAGGGATTGACTTCGATGAAACATTTGCTCCTGTGGCTAGGCTTGAAGCCATACGCATACTGCTGGCCTATGCAAATCATCATAACATTCTTTTGCATCAAATGGATGTGAAGAGCGCTTTTCTCAATGGCAAGATTGACGAAGAAGTGTATGTTGCACAACCGCCTGGCTTTGAAGATCCAAAACATCCTGACATGGTGTACAAGCTCAACAAGGCACAGTATGGCCTCAAACAAGCCCCTCGGGCTTGGTATGACACACTCAAAGACTTCCTGAAGAGCAAAGGCTTCAAACCTGGTTCCGTCGACCCCACTCTCTTCACGAAGACATATGATGGTGAACTGTTTGTGTGCCAAATATATGTGGATGACATTATCTTCGGCTGCACCAATCAGAAATACACTGGCGAGTTTGGATATATGATGCAAGAGCAATATCAGATGTCCATGATGGGTGAGCTGAAGTTCTTCCTTGGTCTTCAAATACGTCAGCAACGCAACGACATCTTTATTTCTCAAGAGAAATACCTCAAAGATTGCCTGAAGAAATTTGGGATGCAAGATTGCAAAGGCTTCATGACGCCAATGCCAGCCAAACATCATCTGGGTCCTGACGACAATGGTAAAGAGTTCGATCAAAAGGTATACTGCTCCATGATTGGTTCCTTGCTTTATTTATGTGCATCTAGGCCAGATATCATTCTTAGTGTTTGCATGTGTGCCCGATTCCAAGTGGCACCAAAGGAATCGCATCACTTAGCTGTGAAGCGAATTCTAGGATATTTGGCTCACACCCCAACACTAGGATTATGGTATCCAAAGGGCTTAGAGTTTGATCTAGTTGGATTCTCGGATGCTGATTATGCTGGTGACAAGGTGGATCGCAAGTCTACCTCAGGCACATGTCATTTTCTGGGACGATCACTTGTATGTTGGTCTTCAAAGAAGCAGAACTGTGTATCTCTCTCCACTGCTGAATCTGAATACATTGCTACTGGATCTTGTTGCGCCCAGCTTCTATGGATGAAGCAAACAGTCAAAGACTATGGCATTCATCTGAAGCAAGTGTCACTCTACTGCGACAACGAAAGCGCCATCAAGATTGCCAACAACCCAGTTCAGCACTCGAAGACAAAGCACATTGAAATTCGTCATCACTTTCTCAGAGATCATGTTATGAAGGAAGATATTGATATCATACACGTCAACACTGAAGAGCAATTGGCAGATATCTTCACCAAGCCCTTGGATGAGAAGAGGTTTTGCAAGTTACGGTGTGAGCTAAATATCTTGGAATCCTCAAATGTCCTGTGATCAGGCACACATCCTAACACTTAAGCATGTTGATGACATAGATGCGCAACACACGGAGTAAAGTATATCTTCAATCAATGAAGACTTACATTCTGAGTGTGAATATATTAACGTGGAACTTGACTTCAGAGCGCCACGATAATTGTGTGCCGTGTCTGGGTCTAATACTTCCTATATGGTGGGTAATGCCACCACCAAATTCTTCTGTTTGAAGTGTTTTACTCATGGCATTACATTTGCTATGTCTTCACATTTGGATTGTCTTCATTTTCAACTTGTCTTCATGATTATCTTCACTATGCTGATTTGATTTTCTTCTGATATATACATATTTGTGTTCTGTCCTCTACAACATTCACTTATAGCTATGTCTTCCTTGTTGAATCTTTTGAACTAAGTGAATGTGATCGGACCCTAATCTCTCTATGCTCTCTATCTCAACCTCTATCTGTTCAAATCATATGTATTCTATTGAAACTGTCGAATGTCTTCTCTGCGTCCTTGTCAGCAGAAGACACAGAGACAAACATTAATCCGTTTTTAATGCTAAATCCTTTCACCTGAAACCCGGAGAAGTGGGAACGACCACCCGAAAATCCAGGCGTGCGTGGGAACGTGGAACAACCTCCGATGTGTTGCATGATAGCCACGTATCCTTCAGATGTGAATCGCCAGGGGCACCTGTGTAATAACACTGTGCCGTCCCTACCCCTATAAATACATGCCTCACCACAGTCATTATCCCTTCTTCCACTCTCGCACAAAACCCTAGCGCCACCGCTAGCTCTCGACGACGCCAGCGACGAAGCGCTTAGCTGTCGCGACTTCACCGACGCCGTCCTCATGCCGGCCGCGGTCTTCGTCCTCTCCGCCGCCGCCGTAGGTGTCCTCCGTCGCCAAGTTAGGGCACGGTGGATTGAACTGCTCGGTCTCCTACTCTTCCCATCTAGCAGTTCATCGTGTGGTAAATAAAACTCTCTTTTTACCATCTTTTTGATCCTAAGAGATTCATCCTGTTTACCGAAAGTGGTTTCTGCCTACTCAATGTTAGATCTATCCTGTCTGTATCTCATATAATGCCTAGTATATTCACTTAAGTTTCATAACGAGTTAGATTCCTCACTTGTACCTATTCCTGGATTCATACAAATCTGGAACCAACTCCAAACACATAGGTGAATGTCTTCGCACCATGAGGTCAATGTCTTCAAACTGATTTATCTTCAAAATCTTCTGAGAATGCATATGACCTATCCCCTTCCCTCGCATCTCTAATGCTGTCACAGGTACATGTCCGTGGGAGAATCCCTTGGTTCTCATAGTCTGCATTAGTTTGCAGAATTCTTACAGCATCACATTGACTCTCCCGAAGCCATTTCCTGTTTGACCAGCAAGCGAAGCCTTTGAACGTGAAGTCATTCAGTTTGAAGTTCATGGCTACAGAGAAATCAGCAAGGAAGGGTGGCAGATAGTGTCGAGGGGGAACATCAAGAGATCTGCCTAATGACCTCTCAAAGCTGTACAAGACAGATCCAGAAGAGGATTACAATCAGCGCAAGACACGAATCCAATGGATTCGAAGATATTGGGCCGAACAATGGTTCAAATACAAGTTTGTGACCCAGGAGTATGCTGAGAAGAATGCCCTCAAGAGTCCTTGGGGTGACATTCTCTTCCGAAACCTTCAACCCAAGACCAGAGCTAAAGCTATTGCTCAGGGTTTCTATCCATGTATGGTACGTGGACCACAACCTGACAATGCCGACCCATCATCACTGCTCTGGTGTCGTGACGATAATCTCTTCAAGCGCAACTTCCAGCATGCAAAGGCATCGGCCCAGGAAAACAAGAAGTCATTGGGACAAGACTTCAACCCTTGTCCTTCTGCTCCACGGGCTGACAGCACACGCGATGCTGAACACAATATCATCGGACCTTTCTACAACCTTGATGGTCTTATCACTCACATTTCTGTTCAAGGGGCCAAAGTAGATCATTCTGATGATGATGCCGACACTGATGAAGCCCCAGCTCCTGCTCCAAAGCCACAGAAGCAAAAGAAGGCTAGAGCTTCAAAGTCAGCTGCTCCTCCAAAAGCTTCATGTGTGAAGCCACTGGCTACTGCACCTCCTGAAGACAGTGTGCAGTCTGAAGATCTATCACGTATCTCCAAGAAGACGGAGATGAAAAAGAATACTGATCAGGCATTGACCCCTGATGCCATTCTGCGAGACGAACACATTGATCTGTCCAGTGATGAAGATCTTGCAGATGACGCTCTTGAGCAACTAACTAAGAGCAAGGAAGAAGAAGAAATCTTCAATGATTTGCCTCTCTTTGATGTGGCAATCATCCACAACTTCATTGATGAGTGGTTTGAAACCCCCAATCTCAGCTTTGACGATCTGCAACTTCCAATTGGCCTCAGCGTCTCTTTCACTGGAGCCATTGCTTCTGAGCTAGCTCTAGCCCAGTGCATCGTTGAACTGAAGCAAAAGATCGACTATGAGAAAGCTCAGTTCAAGAAGCACATGGCAAAGCTCAGCGTGCAAGATGTCAAAAACTTCAAGGTTATGCTGCACGAGCTCAAGGAAGCCTTTCTCAAGAAACGAGAAGAAGCTAAAGGTTCTCGTGAGCGCATGAAGAGTCTGGCTGACAAGTGCGTGCAAGCCTACAATGAAGCTGAGAAGCGCAAGGCTCTTGGGCGTCCTGGCATCGACCCCAGAATGGCTGCAAAGAAGAAGAAGAAGAAGCCATCGACTGACAAATATGCACCTTCAAGGCAGGAAGAACCCCGCATTGTCTTCCCAAGAAGCATGTCCGGCTCAAAGCCAAAGGTCACGTCCACCGCTTCAGACCTGAAGAAGACAAGGGCTGCCGAGGCTGAAGCCAGAAAGAGGAAAAATCCTGACGCTTCTGATGTCGCTCCCTCCAAGAAGAAGTGCAAAACCAAGAAAGATCGGGCTGCTCCCATAGAGCCCCTTGTTGTCCAGCCCATCTCGGTTGCTCGTCCTAACTCTTCGCATCAAGAACGACGGATGAGAGTTCATGAGCCTGCTTCCACAGAGGCTCCTAAAGCTGAAGACTTTCCAGCAGTTGACCCCACCGCTGCTGAAGACATTGGTCACCATGACAATGTTGAAGATGATGTAGTTCTTCCTCAGATCGAGCACAACTTGGTATCATCGCCTGATCTCACGAACAGCGAACTCATCAGCATTGGTCGTACTCTCACGCCAATTGCTCAGGATGCATCATGGGCTGATCACCCACAACAACAAGAAACTCCTAGTACTCCCCAACAACAAGTCACCCCACCAGTGCAAGAAGAAGAGGATGACTTTGAGGCCCATCCAACTCCATCTTCACAGGCGTCACCAGCATTACGCAGGCTTCGCAAAGGACCAAGGCCCCAAGTCCCTCTTTCGAGTGTTTCAGAAGGAGAAGTGCACCACCAATTTGTTGCACGTCAGGTGTTTCCAGAAGCCACTCCTACTGTGAACGTCTCCGAGTCTGAAGCTAAAGTTGATGAAGACAATCCGGCTGCATCAGCCGAAGAAAAAAAAACAGAAGAATGTGTCCCTACTTCCTCCATCACTGAAGAAGTTGTTCCTGAAGTGAACATGTCAGTGCCCGACCCTCCAGCTCCTCAAGTGGAGGTTGAGAATCCTGAGGCTGCCACCACTAACACCACTAAAGCCAATGACGTGGTCATGGCTGAAGACAATGTGGAGCCTGCACCTAACACTGTGCGAGAAGCCAGTGAAGCCAATGATGCACCTGCAACAGATATGCAGCCTGACGCCTTTGTTGATGCCACTGCTCCTGTTCCACCACCAAGGCCACATACTATTGAGAAAGCATACAACTATGGTCAGCTTATCACTGTCAAATGGCCTCTTCTTGTTCCTCCACCTGCTGCTGGTCCCCAATTTGACTATCATGTCGAGCACAGGCCTAAGGTTCAGAAGCCAATGCCAAGGCTGCCTAGGTTTCCAAGCACTGCATCTGCACCCGGATCATTCAATATCAATGGCTTCAAAGCACACAACACCTTCTTCAATAGCGCCAAGAACCCCTACTCTAAGGCAAGAATATCTTCTGATCGGTTCTAGAGCTATCAGCAGCGCAGTTATTACTCATGCATCTTATACAAGCAAGGTCACATTTTTCCCCATATGCGTCTTGACACTGAAGCCATAACTGGTCTGCCCTGTTTGGAAGAAGTGCTGGATTGCTTCAAAGAGTCTGGCTTGTTGCAATTCGTCACTAACATGGAGCACTGAAACGAAGAATTGCTGCTCCAATTCTATGCCACTCTTCATATTCGTGGCTACAACAGGGATCCGAAGACTTGGGTCCTTGAGTGGATGATAGGCAATGTTCATCATGAAGCCAAAGCCTTTGATATCATTGAGCTCACTGGCCTGCCCACTCCAGGTGATCTTTATGAACCTGGTTGTCAGCTTCACAGTGCGGCTATGGAAAGCATTTTTCACAAGCCTGAACCCAACATGAGTCAGATGCTTAGCATGATGAAGCCCTTGCCTCCAGATGCTGAATATCCTAAGGAGTTCTTTGTTGAAGACCTTGAGTATCTGCCATGCGCTATCTATCACATTATAAGGCAAACTCTCTGGCCCATCAAAGGACATTCTCCATATGCAAAGCTTGAAGGTGCAATGAAGACTTTGGTCTTCCATATTCTTCACGGCAAAAGCTTCAATGCACAAGATTTCTCCATCCGCCAACTTGCTGCATCAGGATCTGATCTCTTTGGCTTGAAGTTTTACGCTCCATGGATTATGCGTCTGATCAAACTACACTCAGCTGTCACCTATCAGCCCTCTGCTCGTAACCATCGGATTTTTCTGCCTGATGTCGATATGTCAGTTGAAGCCATCTATCCAGAGCCTGCCAAGGAGCCCCTTAGTCTTCAGAATGCTCTGGCTGGTACTACCCGTGCACCTCATCGTGCCCTCACTGAAGCCACTGAAAGCACCATTGCACAACGGCCCAAGAAGCGATCTCGTGTTCTCAATGACCGAGAGCTTCTGGTTGCCCTTCATCAGAAACAGGATAAGCATCATGACTGGCTGAAGCGCCAAATGCAAAGCCTCTTGGTGGACGTAAACATGATTCGCAACCTTGCCACCAAGAATGCCTTTGTCGCCCATGAAACTTGTTGGAGTACATGGAAAGGGATAACGCTTATGTGTTCTGAAGATGATCTTCAAGATGATGGTTTCTCTAAGCGCTTCAAGTTTGACTCCACACCTCCGAGAAGGACCTTGCTGTGGTGTACTCCGTCTCTTGAAGACTCTGAGTTCTCCTCCTCTGCTGCAACAGTGAATGCACGTGTCATCGATGATGAAGACGATGCTACTTCACCACCTTCAGCGTGAATCAACACTGCATCGAGTTCGTCTGCACCGCCAACCAACACCGACGACCCTGCTGCTTCACCACCTCCTCATGGGAACGAGTAGGTGCTCTATGTCTTCAAACCTTTTTGGTCCTTACTGACAAAAGGGGGAGAAGCATATGAGTTGATAGTCTTCAAGAGGGTCCATATGGGCGGTGGTTTTATATTTTGCCCAGTGGTTACAACTCGCGTTTTGATACATTTGGTTCTTTGAGTTGTAACACTCAAACTCGATGGTCGTCTGCTACTTATTTGCTTTTCTGTGATGTGATGATAAATTCCGCATGTGCGACGATAAATTCCGCACTTAGATCATTTTGCAGACGTCCATTTTTCATTATGCATGTCATTATCTTCGTTACATCATATCTTGCATAATGAATTGTCATCATAGGTTGAAGAGGATCTCCACAAGTACAACCTGCCATGTGCATTTGCATTCCTAAAGCAAATTACTTATATGCACATCTTCATGGGGAGCCCTTGCAACTTATGAAGACAATACCCTATCCTTTACAATTTCACATATTTTATTCCCCGTTGAAAACTTCAACCAGTTTGTCATCAATCACCAAAAAGGGGGAGATTGTAAGTGCATCTAGTGCCACCCGTAGTTGGTTTTGGATATTGATGACAAACCTGGTTGAGGGACTAATGTGTTTGTGAGAATTACAGGATAACACAGGTAGAAGTCCCTCATTGATTCGGTTTTCCTACCAGAGATGACCCCTAAAAATGTATGAAGACATTGAAGTCAAAGGTGGTATCTGAAGACATTCACATTGAAGACTATGACAAGAGAAGACATCGCGTGAAGACTATGGAGCGCGATGACTTAGCAGTTTCGTCGTTCTGTGTTTTTTCTTTGTTGAGTCATAGGAACCACCGTACTGTTAAGTGGGGTCCAAGAGAACCAGTCAGAATGACTGAAGTGATGCTTAACCAAAATCCTACGTCTTCGAGTGAAGACTATGAGAGGAAATCTTATTCAGAGTTAGATAAGTCAGCTTTGCTTGTAGCCCAAGTAAAGTTGTCGTGTGTGTTTGAAATCTGACTGTTGGAACACGTGTCAGTTCCTTAGTGACCCAGGGTCATTTCGGACAAATCAGGTCGGGTTGCCTAGTGGCTATAAATAGCCCACCCCCTACAACCATAAACGGTTGGCTGCTCAGAGTTAGTGTACGGCTTTTGTCGTTTGAGACCAACCCACCTTGAAGCCTTAGAGAGAGAATTCCTTGCGAGGATAAAGCCCTAACCACCCAGAGCCAAAGAGTGTTAGGCATCACTGAAGTCTTCCTGTCTGTGTGATCTGAAGACTTATTACACTTGAGGACTGTGAATCCTCCAGTCGGTTAGGCGTCGCGTTCTGAGCATCCAAGAGTCAGTGTGGATCGCTGGTGAACGAAGTCTGTGAAGGTTTGGGAGTCTACCTTGAAGACTTACCAGAGTGATTGGGCAAGGACTAGGTGTCCTTAGCTCAAGGGGAATAAGGTGAAGACGCGGTCTTCTGAGTTGAATCTCAGCCTCCCTAACCAGACGTACAGTTGTCACAGCAACTGGAACTGGTCCAACAAATCATTATCTTCAACGAGTCACTGGTTTCATCCTTCCCATTCCTTTACTTACTGTTGGCCCTGGTGAAGTCATTGTATGATTGCATTATCTTTTGTCTTCACTGAGTAATTGTTTGTCCTGATTGGCTTCACACTATCTTCCTACCTGATCTATACTTCCTAGTTGCTATTAGTCTTTGTGCTTTCACTTCATTGAATACTTGACTATGGCTTGCTTAGTCTAGTCTACCTTTCGATGCATGGTAATAGGTTTATTTCTATCGTTTGTCTTCGAAACTTCCATGTTTTGAAGACTTCCATAAAAATCGCCTATTCACCCCCCCCCTCTAGTCGATCACTAGCACTTTCACCAAGCATCCGTCAAAGACCATCATGACTACCACTCGTCCATTTGAATTTCTTCACATGGATCTCTTTGGCCCTACTCATTATGCCACATTTACCAATGCTGCATCTTTATATGACTTTGTCATTGTTGATGAATATTCTTGTTATACATGGGTGCATATCATCACTTACAAAACTGAAGTGCAGGAAGTCTTCAAACGATTTTCCTCGAGGGCTTGAACCAACTTTGGTGTGAAGATCAAGCACATAAGTGACAATGGAACCAAGTTCAAGAATACTGGTCTTGATGACTATCTTGATGAATTCGGTATTACTCATGAGTTATCTGCTCCTTATACTCCTCAGCAGAATGGCGTCGTGGAGTGCAAGAACATGACTCTTGTTGAGATGGCTCACCCTATGCTTGATGAGTACAAGACGCCTTCTCGCTTCTGGCCTGAGGCAATTGATACTGCGTGCCACATCATCAATAGGGTATATCTTCACAAATTCTTCAGAAAGACCTCATATGAACTCCTCACGGATAAGAAACCCAATGTGAGTTATTTCAAAGTATTTGGTGCTAAATGTTGGATTAGAGATCCTCATCACAATTCTAAATTTGCACCAAAATCACATGAAGGTTTTATGCTTGGTTATGGTAAGGACTCGCACACCTACAGAGTCTTCAACACCTATCACCACAAGGTTGTTGAGACTGTAGATGTGCGGTTCGATGAAACTAATGGCTCGCAAAGAAAGCACCTACCTCCTGTGCTAGATGAAATACCACCTGAGGAATCCATTAAGTTCAAGGCTACTGAGGATGTTACTCCAACCAAAGAATCTGCTGAAGAAGTCATTCCAGACGTGAAGAACATCATGCTGGTGCACTTGAAGAAAATGGCTCTGAAGAATATGTCGAGCAATTCCTCGTCAACCAGCTCATCCTCGCATTGCTAATGAAGTGCAAATTGAGAGAATCATCAACGACATCAAAGCACCAGGTCCTCTCACACACTCAAAAGCTTCACATTTGTCTAACATTTGTGGGCACTTTTGTTTCGTCTCTATCACGGAGCCCACTAAGGTAGATGAAGCATTTCTGGAGCCTGAGTGGATTCAATCTATGTAAGAAGAATTACATCAGTTCGAGCTCAACAATGTCTCAGAACTTGTCAAGCGACCAGACCCCCGCAAACACAATATTATCGATACAAAATGGATCTACCGCAACAAGCAAGATGAAAATGGCCTTGTGGTGAGGAATAAGGCACGACTGGTAGCTCAAGGCTACACACAGGTTGAAGGAATTGATTTTGATGAAACTTTTGCACTTGTTGCTAGACTTGAAGCTATTCGCATATTAGTTGCTTATGCTAACCATCATAATATCATCTTATATCAAATGGATGTGAAAAGTGCATTCCTCAATGGTAAGCTTGAGGAAGAAGTATATGTTGCTAAACCCTCATGTTTTGAAGATCCAAAGCATCCTGACAAAGTCTTCAAACTCAATAAGTCCCTCTATGGCCTCAAGCAGGCCCCTCGGGCGTGGTATGATACTTTGAAGGAATTCCTCATGAAGAAAGGCTTCAAACCCGGTTCACTTGACCCTACTCTCTTCACCAAAACCTATGATGATGAATTATTCGTATGCCAAATATATGTTGATGATATCATCTTTGGCTGTACTGACCAATGTTACAGTGATGAATTTGCCTATATGATGAGTGAAGAATATCAAACATCTATGATGGGAGAATTGAAATTCTTCCTAGATCTTCAGATTCGTCAACAACGAAACGTCATCTTCATATCTTAGGAGAAATACCTCAAGGATGTATTGAGGAAATTCGGCATGCAAGATTGCAAAGGAGTCAAAATCCCTATACCCACAAATTGCCATCTATGCACTGATGAAAATGGTATTGACTTCGATCAAAAGGTATATCGCTCCATGATTGGTTCTTTATTTTATTTATGTGCATCTAGGCTAGATATTATGCTTATAGTGTTTGCATGTGTGCCCGCATTCAAGCTACACCGAAGGAATCACACCATAAGGCTGTGAAACACATCCTTTGATATCTAGCTCACACTCCAACACTTGGATTATAGTATCCCAAGGGCTCGGCTATCGATCTCATTTGATATTCAGACTCTGACTATGCTGGTGATCATGTGGACCGCAAGTCAACATCAGGCACATGCCATTTCCTCGGACGATCCTTGGTCTGTTGGTCTTCGAAGAAACAGAACTATGTGTCACTTTCTACTGCTGAAGCTGAGTACATTGCTGCTGGTTCGTGCTGTGCTCAATTGCTATGGATGAAGCAAACTCTCAAGGACTACGACATCAATGTGAAGAATGTGCCACTTTATTGTGACAATGAGAGTGCCATCAAGATTGCTCATAACCCAGTTCAGCACTCAAAGACAAAGCACATTTAGATTCATCATCATTTTCTTCGTGATCATGTGTTGAAGGGCGATATCTCCATTGAGCATGTGAAGACTTAAGAACAGCTAGCCGATATCTTCACAAAGCCCTTGGACGAGAAGAGATTTAGCAAGTTGCGGTGTGAGCTAAATATCTTAGAATCTTCGAATGTCCTTTGGAAAGGACACACATCCTAACACTTATGCAAAATTGATGACTTAGATGTGCAACACATGAATTAACATTTTTCTTCAATCAATGTAGACTAACCCTCTAAGTGTGAACAAATTAATGAAGAATTTGATTCTCAGAGCCCTACGACAATTGTACGCGACGTCTGAAATTAGAATTCTTATATGGTGGGTCACGCCACCAACAAAAGTTGAAAATCTTCAATTTGAATTTTTCTTCAGTTTTGAAATTCCTCAGTTAATTTCTTCAACTTTGCAATGTCTTCACTCTCTCCTCGTTTTTATTCTTTGACTATACATATTATATATGAGTTTATGTCCTCTACATCATTCACTTATTGCTATTTCTTCAAGTTGCTTTTTTTCTTGCTAAGTGAATGTGATCGGACCCTTCCCCCTCTATGCTATACTCAACCCAGTCTGTTCACAAATTCTTCATGTGCATTCTATTTGAAACCCATTCAAAATCTTCAATGTGTCCTTGTCAGCTGAAGAATTTGCGAATGAAACATTAAAATTTTCTTATCCAAATTTTTGGTTGTTGCCTCCTAAATCATTCCACATTCCACGATAATACTTATCTATTCATCCACGACCTCACATGATTGACACCGCTCTGTGCGTGGGTGACACATGTCGCATGGATGAGAAGGGTCAGGGGCACGTTCGTCCATTTTCCTCGGGCGAGCAGTTTTTCACCGTGGCTATATATACCCCTTCCCTTTCTCAGTCTCTTTTTACTCTGCTCGACCTCACTCCCTTGCTCGAGCTCTCAAAACCTAGCGCCGCCGCTACTTCCATCATCGCCGGTGAGGAAGAGCTTCGCTGCCTCGACCTCGTCGCCGTCGTACTTGTGCCGGCCGCGGATTTCTTCACTCCGCCACCGCCGTAGTTGTCTTCCTCTGCCAAGTTAGGGCATGGAAGATCTGGACTGACGAACTTCCAATCTACATTCCCATTTCGTCGTGTTCTTCATCAAGGGTAATTAAAAGCTACTTTTACCACCCTTGTTGATTCTGATGTTTTCCTCAAATCTTCAAAAGGTTTTTGTTCTTCAATCTCCACACTCTAAACACCTCACACAAACATCTGTTCTTGGTTTGTTTCCCTAAGCCATGTTTTTCTTCAAGATTCCTCAATTGTGTGGATTTTCAATCTATACAACTCTGGAACCTAAGACAAAGAACTCTTAGTGAAATCCCTCAAGATACATCTGGTCAAATTCCTCAAACTTGTTCTTATTTGCAAAAACTTCTGAGAACGCATATGACCTCTTCCAATTCTTTGCACCTATACTCTGTTCACAAGTACTCATGACTGATGCTAAATCACTAGGTTCTCATCAACTTAACTCATTTGCAGCGTTCCTCGAAGAAAAACTGCATACCTCTTCAGAGAACTCAATAGTTCAAAATCCTCAGCTGAAGAAAATGGCAGATGGCAAGAAACCTCAGAAGGGAGGTGCCGTGGGTTTGTCATGGCAGATGTCCTCGTGAAAGGACTTAGTTGTGGAGCCATCGCAACGGGTTAGATTAGAGGGGTTAAATCGGGCAAGGGGACACAGGGAGTTTATACTAGTTTGGCCCCTTCGATG
Source organism: Triticum urartu (assembly GCF_056163025.1). Classification (NCBI taxonomy): domain Eukaryota; kingdom Viridiplantae; phylum Streptophyta; class Magnoliopsida; order Poales; family Poaceae; genus Triticum; species Triticum urartu. Next base: position 466,091,866 of record NC_141876.1, read on the forward strand.
AAGGTAAAAGCCTACGTCTAGTTGTGATTGGTATTGCTAGGGTTTCGATGACCAGGGAGCGAATCCGCTTTGGCTGGCCCTCGATTTGTTGTTTTTCTATCCTCAAACCGCGGTCGGGTCGTCCCTTTATATACACAGGTTGACGCCCGGTTTACAGAGTCCCGAGGCCGGATCATAGAGGTGGCCGGCTCGGTCTCTATTCCTCTAACTTACAATACAAGTTTACATGATAAAGTCGGTTTACCCTTGTAAAAACAATCTATCTCATACCATTAGTCCCCTGGTAAACCGGCAAACCCCCTTTTACATTCATTGTAACAGTCCGGTTTAACAACACATGTATACCCTTGATATGACCTTGTCATTCATTATTGTATCAGTCTCCGGTTTATGCAATTTCACATATCTGTATATCTTTATTCCATTGCATCTTGCGTACCACCATGAATGATTCGTAAACTGGCATTTCTTTTTCAGCTTTTCGTTTCACAATGGCCAAACAGTTTTGCACTTGCAACTGGGCTCCTTCCCGGATCATCGAAGAATAGTTGAACGGAATGGTCAATATCGGCACCTTGCCCAAGAAAACTGAAATTCGATGGCGAGTTCCAGGAACAGAGAATCCTCCTACCCCGAGGCAGGGTGAGGTAGTGGTCTTTGTCGACCACACAGGCCGTGGTTTCAAACCGCCCGGGTCGAAGTTTTTCCGAGATGTGCTTGCTAGTTTCCAACTACATCCTCAAGATATTGGACCCAACTTGGTGTCCAATCTATGCAACTTCCAAGTCTTCTGTGAAGTGTACTTACAAGAAGAACCAACTGCTGAGCTGTTCCGGGACTTTTTTCATCTGAACCGGCGTACGGAATTTGTAAATGGTCCCAACACTGAACTTGGTGGTGTCTCTGTTCAGAAGCGGAAAGAAGTTGAATTCCCTCATGCCAAACTGCGTAGTCACCCTAAGGAATGGAACCAGACTTGGTTCTACTGCATAGATACCTCTCCTGAAGATGAGAACCCTCTTCTAGGCTACCGTGATCACCGGCTATCCAACACTCATCCATTGCCGCAACGTTTAAGTTCTGCGGAACGGGCCAAATATGCCCCTCAACTCGCCAAGATCCGGGCCTTTATGGCCAACGGTTTATCAGGCGTTGATTTCGTGCGTTGTTCGATATCTTGGAGCATCTTGCCAATAAGAAGCTGCCCCAGTTTAATGTGTGAGTACACCGGTGAATTAGAAGACCCCAAACGCCACATCAACATTCAGTTAACCGATGAAGAGGTCACTGAAGGCGTTAAATTTTTTTTGAATGAATCGAAATCAGTCTATCGCCAAACCGGCTTGAACCCCTTCTACACTCAAAATAAACCACCTGCTGTAAGCACTATGCTTCCTTTTTATCTTTGATATCTTTAAATTGTTCAACTTGTAAACTGTCTTCTGTTTGTGTATGAATAGGGTGATGATCCCTTCTGGAAGCGGAAATCCGCAGATAAAGCAGCAAAGCCATGCCGTCCCAAAACCAAAGCTGTCAAGCATACCTCAAAGTGGAAAACAGCTGACCGGATCAACATGGAACTTGATGAAGATGCCGATGATCCGGAAGTTGAGGTAGAACTTGACTCACTTGGCTCCCTTTTCATGCACCTCATTAACAATGATCTTTATCAGGAGGACGTAGAAGGCAGCCAAGCTAATGATGTAGAGGTAATTACCCTTTCCTCCGGTTCAGACTCTATGCCAACACAAAAAACCCGTCAAGCGGTCCGGAAAGTAAGCTTTTCTCATCCTCTTGCTTACTTGGATCCAACATTTATTTTGAAGACGCAGCAGCATGAAGCTCGCCGGACAACCTGGCACAGCGGCCAACAGGTCACTTCAGCCGGTTTACCTGATACCCCGGTTCGGAAGCGCCAATCTGAGGTCTCCCCCACTTTTGACAATTCTTATCCCAAGGCAGGTTATTTCAGACAACCTCTTAATCCGTCTGATTCAAATTATCAGGTGACACCTCCCTCATCTTCTGGCGAGTCAACAACAACCCAACTCCCTCCTCTCAAAACTGTAGCTGGGTAAATACTCAAACCCTGTCTTCGAATGTTTTACATATTCTGAGTAATATGCTAAATTTTCACCTCTTTTATTTTTGTTTGCAGAGCCAAAGCCAGACCCAGCAAAAAAGCTCGGGTGAACAATCCGTCTAAAGACCAGGTGGTTCTTGAACATGAGCAAACAGATGAACTGGACCAAACTCGTGAACCGGAGGGTCCCCATCCTAACGCTACCTTTGATGAGCCACCCCCTCAAGACTGGAATATTAATGAACAAACTGAAGCTGATACTGCAGTTCCTGATACTGAACCGGTAGCTCCAATCCAGGCTAGTCCGGTGAGAGTTACTAGCACTCCACCATCACCCACAAAAGCTACTGGAGGCCCAGGAGATGACGTTATCATTACTGGCATGGGCCACAACTCTCCTGGCCATCCTGTAATCTTGGCCAAACATAGCACCAAAGAAGAGTGTGCTTCCATGGAGAAGGGTAAATGGAGCAATGATTTGTCAAGTTATGCTCATCTCAGCGCTGAAGAACTCCATTCCGGTTTTTTAAACCGTCTGCACTTAAACCGAGATTATGAGGCCGGTTTGGTGAACTTGATGAAGGAACGACATGAGGTATTTTCATCTCCCTTTATTTCTTGATTCCAAAGTTGAAACACTAGCCCAAGTAGCCCCCAAGGGCCATTTTATGATGTTAATCTTAAACTGGGACTTTGTAATACTTTAATCCTCTCCTGCTGACCCTCAAAGTGTTAGGTCCTTAGTGAAAACAAAACCAATACTTTACAAATGTAATTACGTAGATTTCCTCAGTGTAGCCCCCAAAGGCCGGTTTAGCTTTGCGAGGTAATCCGGGTATTGAATCCATGCGTCCGTTTTGAATAGATGTACATTAGCCCCCAAGTGTCAAGGATAATGCTTGCATTGTTCTGGAGACTTATAAAAGATGTATTGATAATAGAGCAAATAGGCATTAGCCCCCAAGTACGAAGTGCATAACTTGTTATACGCTTAGTACTTAGAAAATACATATCTTGTTGTTGACATATCTTCGCTGTTACAGGCCGAGCTAAGCAATAGAGATGCCGGAGCCGCTGATTTGCAAGAGAACATGAAGTCCCAACAAGTAGAGGCTGTGAAAGCCAAGGAGGAGCTGACCAAAGCCCTGATAGCTATGGAAAAGCTAAAGGAGTCTTTTAACAAGGAACATTCTGACTGGGAAACCGAAAAGGCCGGTTTAACCAAAAGAGCTGAGGATGCCGAAGCAGCCCTAAAGCCAGTTGTAGATGAACTAACTAGTTTGTAGCGGCAAATCAACGCCATGACGTCCGCTGTATTTGGTAAGTATCTCCTTATGATGTTTGTCCAATTCATGAGATCTTATTGTTTACCAGTCTGGCTAATATTAAACCATGACAGGCACTCGCATTACTCATCTGGGCGCTGATATGCGGATGAAGCTTAAAGCGGCTTACACCTTAATAGAACAACTTTACTCTGGATCCCAGTGTGCTATATGCACTGCAGCCTACAATAAACCGGCACCAACACTGATAAAAGAAACCCTTGAGAAGCTGGCCATGCTACCAGCCCGGATTACTAAACTGAAGAAGGCAGCCGCAAGAGCAGGAGCGCTGACCGCACTAATCCGGGCCAAAGCATGGATTCCGGATCTTGAAGCGGATGACATCATTAAAGGATATCCTGGCGTGAAGGAGGATGGTTCAAACTTCAACAATGATGATCTCCGAAGGCTGACAAAGGAGATGCGGCCAATAGCCAGCAAACTGGCAGAAGACACAGACTTATCTCATTTCCAGCCGGCTTACGACACTGAAGGGAAGAGACAGCCTGCCGAAATCCATGAAGTCGAAGAACTTGTGCCTCCAATCCGTAAGCATACTTACACTCCTGACATTAACCCCTCCAGCCTTATCCATGAAGAAGCCGTGTTTCAAGCTTTAACCAGAATCGATTGGTCAACGGTTGATTTCCAATGTCTGGGGAGGGATGAAGAAGTGATTGCACCAAATGATCCTCAACCGTCAAGCCGTCCAGACGAAGCATCTTAAACCGGCAGTCGGTTTACCAGCTATTGTGTGCCACTGCTTAGAAACAATTATTCAATTGGAGCCATTTTGAAGCTTCTTGTAATAGGATAGCAAAAACCCCTTGATCTGTCATGCCATCAAGCATGTTTTGTGGTGCTTTGACATTGTGAAAACTTGCTCCACTTTTGGAATACATGTATGCATAATCCTTTATGTTCCTGCATATGAAAACTAAAAAGCATCCTAGTGGTTTGCCACTAGACAGGTCATGATGCCCAAAAGCCATACACAACTTGGATGGATAACCAAAGTTTGTAGTAATCCGATAAAATAAGTAATATCTGTGACATACCTCGTTGGCTGACCAACTGCTTGTATGGTAGAGGTAAAAACATCAATCCAGAGTGTTGATAACTCCTGGCCCTCTTGCCGGTTCATGTAGAAATCATATTGGGCTAAAAAGCCGTTGATTTGTTCGTATAAGGTTGGTCACATCTAGTCAAGACCAGTCTGGAGCAATGCGCTACCAGTTTAGAATCTGATCATGTACTAACAACGAAGCGCTGAAAGTCATGCCGGTTTGTAATGAACACCGGTTTGTTAGAAAAAATGTTTATAAATCCCTTATCATAAAAACAGCAAAAACAACAGAAATATGCAAGGCTTTTCATGGGATGCTAGGCCCTACATCAAGGCTTTTCATGGGCTGCCAGGCCGCTGAGTTAAACCATTTTGCAAAGCCTTTTTAAGATGGACCTCAATCTTTAACCAGTCACCGATTTAACTTTGACAAGTTCAGGTTCCATGGGATTGACCTGTCAAACGTTCGATGGGTCATAACAGGTTTACCTGGACGGAGTGACTTACTTAAAGAGGCAGGATAACCCGGGGTTTTAGGTGAATACACCTGGCTTCCAAGCCTGGCTTGATAGCCTATTACAAGGGTTCAAAACTCATTGTTCTTTGAGAAGTAAAGAGCCCCCAGGTAATATGTGAGCTGTGCTCGGTGGATACCGATGTTTGAGCTGTGCTTAATGCAACAAACTCTCTTTAACTCCACATAATTTCCTTTTGGCTTAACGCCTATCAAGAGGTGTAGCTATGGTGTGATAACAACCAAGCCCCCTAGTGATATCCCTTTGTGGTGTTAAATCGATCAAGAGTGTAGCTGTGGTGTGACAACAACCAAGCCCCCTAGTGATATCCCTTTGTATCCGTGCGGCCGCAGAGATCGGTTTAACAAAACTCCGCTTTGTCAGTAGAAACTCTTGTAAGCTCACACACGATGTAAAAAGAACAGAGACCCCTATTTATTCGAGGCTCCGGTTTATTATATAATATATACATTGTCATAAATATGTACATATGAAGAACCTGTGGCTCAAGTATAGTAAGGCCGAAGAAGAGCTATATTCCACGGCCGCTTGGTCTCCTCCTCCGATTTACGTGAGTCTTTGTGCTCTCGAACATCAATGAGGTAGTAGATTCTTGCTGACCACAAAAGGTCCTTCCCAAGGTGGGGATAATTTGTGCATATCAGTCTGATCCTGGATGAGGCGGAGCACCAGATCGCCCTCTTGAAAAGTTCTGGTCTTAACCCGGCGGCTGTGATAACGTCAGAGATCTTGTTGATAAATCGCCGAACGTGCTGCTGCAAGATCACGTTCCTGATCTAACAGGTCCAGGGAATCCTGACGTGCCTTCTCATTATCAGCTTCAACATAAACTGCCACACGGAGCGAGTCGTGACGGATGTCACTAGGAAGAACTACCTCCGCTCCATAAACCATGAAGAAAGGCGTGTAACCCGTAGATCTGTTGGGTGTGGTGTTGATGCTCCATAACACAGAAGGTAACTCCTCAACCCAACAACCCGGTGTCCGTTTCAAAGGAACCATAAGCCGGGGTTTAATACCTCGCAAAATTTCTTGATTTGCCCTCTCCGCTTGACCATTAGATTGGGGGTGAGCTACCGATGCTATATCAAGCCGGATGTGCTCACGTTGGCAAAATTCCTCCATCTCTCCCTTTGACAAATTAGTACCATTATCAGTTATAATACTGTGTGGAAAGCCAAACCGGAATATCACCTTTTTGATGAACTGAACCGCCGTGGCCACATCACACTTACTGACTAGCTCTGCTTCCACCCATTTGGTGAATTTGTCAACTGCCACTAATAAGTGGGTCTTTTTGTCCTTGGATCGCTTGAAGGGTCCAACCATATCAAGCCCCCAAGTTGCAAATGGCCAAGTTATTGGAATCATCCTGAACTCCTGAGCCGGAATATGAGCACGGCGTGCGAATTTTTGACAACCGTCACATCTTTTGACTAAATCCTCTGCATCAACGTGAGCTGTTAACCAATAAAAAGTGGCGAAAAGCTTTAGCTACCAAAGACTTTGAACCGGCGTGGTGACCACAATCCCCTTCATGAATTTCTCGCAAAATCTCACAACCCTCTTGAGGAGAGACACAACACTGAATTGCCCCTGAGACGCTGTAACGATGTAACTCTTCGTTGATTATGGTCATCGACTTGGAACGCCGGATTATCTGCCGGGCCGAGGTTTCATCCTCCGGTAACTCGCCCCGGTTCACGTAAGCCAGGTATGGGATTGTCCAATCCGGCATAACATGCAAAGCTGCCACCAATTGAGCCTCCGGATCAGGAATAGCCAACTCCTCCTCTGTTGGTACCTTGACCGACGGATTATGCAGCATGTCAAGGAAGACATTTGGTGGGACCGGTTTACGCTGAGAACCAAGGCGGCTTAAAGCGTCCGCCGCTTCATTCTTTCGCCGGTCTATATGGTCAACTTGATAACCCTTGAAATGGCCAGCCACCATGTTTACCTTTCGTCGGTATGCCGCCATGAGTGGGTCTTTTGAATCCCAAGTGCCAGACACCTTATGAGCCACCAAATCCGAGTCACCAAAGCACTTAACTCGGCTTAAGTTCATCTCCTTTGCCATCCGAAGACCGTGGAGCAAGGCCTCTTATTCAGCTGCATTGTTAGTACAAGGGAATATTAAATGGAGGACATAACAAAACTTGTCACCTCGTGGGGAAGTTAGTATGACTCCAGCCCCCGAGCCCTCCAACTGTCTGGATCCATCAAAGTGAATAGTCCAATACGTGTTATCTGGATTTTCCTCTGGCGCCTGCAACTCTGTCCAATCATTGATGAAATCCACGAGCGCTTGGGATTTAATTGCTGTGCGAGGTGTGTATTTGAGCCCGTGAGGTCCAAGCTCAATAGCCCACTTAGCAATCCGGCCAGTTGCTTCTCTGTTTTGAATGATATCTCCCAGAGGGGCTGAACTGACCACTGTGATAGGATGGCCCTGAAAATAATGTTTGAGCTTCCAGCTTGCCATAAACACTCCATACACCAGCTTCTGCCAATGTGGATACCTCTTCTTTGATTCAATGAGCACCTCACTGATATAATAAACCGGCCGTTGAACCGGATACTCCTTTCCAGCTTCCTTGCGCTCCACCACAATAGCCACACTAACAGCTCGGGCATTAGCAGCCACATACAACAATAACGGCTCTTCATCGATCGGGGCTGCAAGCACAAGCGGTTCAGCTAACTTCCTCTTCAGATCCTCAAACGCTTTATCAGCCGCCTCGCTCCAGACAAAATCATCCGTTTTCTTTAGCATCTGATATAAAGGGATAGACTTCTCCCCAAGACGACTGATAAACCGGCTCAAAGACACAATCCGTCTGGCCAAACGTTGAACATCATTGATACACGCCGGTTTAGCCAAAGATGTAATTGCTGAGATTTTTTCTGGATTAGCCTCAATGCCTCTATTTGACATTGGAAAACCCAAGAGTTTGCCTGCCGGACACCAAAGACACACTTTTCCGGATTGAGCATCATCTTGTAAACCCGGAGGTTTTCAAAGGTTTCTCTCAAATCATCTATCAATGTTTCCTCCTTCCTGGACTTTATCACAATATCATCTACATAAGCATGAACATTGCGCCCAATCTGCTTATGAAGACAATTCTGAACACAGCGTTGATAAGTCGCCTGGGCACTCTTGAGCCCAAAAGGCATGGAGACATAGCAGAAGGCTCCAAAAGGAGTTATAAAAGCCGTCTTCTCCTGGTCCTTAACTGCCATTTTGAACTGACGATAACTAGAATAAGCGTCCAAAAAACACAAACGGTCACAACCCGCCGTAGCATCAATAACCTGATCAATACGAGGGAGGGCAAAGGGATCTGCAGGGCAAGCCTTGTTCAAGTCTGTGTAATCTACACACATACGCCAAGTGTCATTTTTCTTAAGAACCAGCACCGGATTAGCCAACCACTCTGGGTGAAAGACCTCCACGATAAACCCCGCGGCCGACAACCGAGCTACCTCTTCACCAATAGCCTTACGCCTTTCTTCATTGAAGCGGCGGAGAAACTACGGACTGGTTTAAACTTAGGATCAATGTTAAGTGTGTGCTCAGCGAGTTCCCTCGGTACACCTGACATGTCAGAAGGTTTCCATGCAAAGATGTCCCGGTTCTCACGGATGAACTCGATGAGCGCACTTTCCTATTTGGGACCCAGGTTAGCGCTGATGTTGAACTGCTTGGATGAATCACCAGGAACAAAATCAACCATCTTAGTATCTGTGGCCGATTTAAATTTCAATGCCAGATCGTGTTCCGTAGTTGGCTTTTTCAAAGAAGTCATATCTGCCGGATCAACTTGGTCTTTATAAAACTTCAGCTCCTCCGTGGCACAAACCGACTCAGCATAAGCCGCATCACCTTCCTCACATTCCAAAGCGATCTTCCTGCTCCCGTGTACTGTGATGGTCCCCTTATGACCTGGCATTTTAAGCTGTAGATAAACATAACACGGCCTCGCCATGAACTTAGCGTAAGCCGGTCGCCCAAACAAAGTGTGATACAGACTTTTGATTTTCACCACCTCAAAAGTCAATGTTTCTGATCTTGAATCATGATCATCTCCAAAAGCCACCTCTAAGGCTATCTTGCCCACTGGATATGCGGACTTACCAGGCACCACACCATGGAAAATGGTGTTTGACGGTTTAAGATTCTTATCTGTCAACCCCATACGACGAAAGGTATCATAATATAGAATGTTGATACTACTTCCCCCATCCATGAGTACCTTAGTGAACTTATATCCCCCAACTTGAGGGGCCACCACTAAGGCCAGATGATCCGGATTGTCAACCCGGGGCGGGTGATCCTCTCTACTCCACAAAATGGGTTGCTCAGACCAGCGCAAATACCGAGGCACCGCCAGTTCAACAGAGTTCACTGCCCTCTTGTGAAGCTTCTGATCACGCTTACACAAGCTAGTGGTGAAGACATGATACTGCCCACTATTTAACTGCTTAGGATTGCTCTGATAACCCGACTGCTGCTGGTGGTGGTGGTTCCCCTGATGGTTGTAACCTCCCTGGTTGCCCTGGTTCCCTTGATTGATGTGTCCGGTTTGATTGCCCTGAAATCCTGAACCGGAGCTGCCGCCTCCGTAACCCGGCCCATGGAAACCACCTTCTGAACCGCCGGGTGGGCCATTATCGTACTGAAACATATTGTAGTTCTTGAAATCTCGCATGATATAACAATCCTTCCAAAGATGTGATGCTGGCTTCTCCTTTCATCCATGCTTTGGACAGGGTTGATTTAACAGGCGCTCCAAATTGGGGCCTGACCCTCCGCCTCTCTGGGGCTGCTTGCCCTTACGGCGCTGACCATTCTCCTGAGCATTGGTGTTAGCCACAAAGTCCAAACTGTTGTCGGCCTTGTGCTTACCATTATTTCCATGGCCTGCCGGATTATGTTGCTGACCCTTGGTGTTGCCATTCTTTTTCCCTTTCCCCAGTTTGTCCTCCTCTGAGTCAGGGTCTTTAGTATTATCTGAATCGGCATACTTAACCAAAGCGGCCATAAGCGTTGACATATCATCGCAGTGACGTTTGAGCCTTCCTAACTTCTGTTTGAGCGGCAGAAAACGGCAATTGCCCTCCAACGTTAGCACTGCGGTATCTGCATTGATACGATCCGATGAATGCAAAATGGCTGAGACCCGCTTTACCCAATGGGTCGTGGACTCCCCATCCTCTTGGACACAAGCGGCCAGATCCACAATTGACATGGGCTGCTTACAAGTATCTTTGAAGTTCTGGATAAATCAGTGCTTCAATTCGGCCCATGATCCGACAGAGTTAGTTGGTAAGCTCTTCAACCAAGTACGAGTTGTTCCTTCCAACATCATGGTGAAGTATTTAGCACATACTGCTTCATCCACATCTAACATCTCCATTGCCATCTCGTAACTTTCAACCCATGCCTCTGGTTGCAGATCGGCGGTGTAATTGGGTACCTTACGATGTCCTTTGAAATCCTTGGGCAGTCGCACATTACGCAAAACGGGGGTGAGACACGGCACCCCTAAGGAACTGAATACCACACCTGGCTCTACTGAAGCGGTAGGGTGAACCGGAGTAGGTTGACGGGCTCCGTGCTGAGCTGCTAACTCGGCCTCTCGACGTGCGCGGCCATGATCCACCACATCCTGCGCATTAGCACCTCCCCTGCCGGGTTGTGCCCTCGCGGCGAGTTACGGTGATGTGCATTGCTTGACACGGCTGGTTCAACCTCAACGTGCCTGCTGTAGCTCCGGCTTGGACGGGGGGTGGAATGAATCCTCTCACGACTGTGCGAATATGTCTGCTGCTGATTTAGAGCTGTTTGAAGGAGATCTCTGGCCCGTCGTGCTTCAATCGCAACTGGTGATTCGCCGTCGGTTGGGAGGGCTGCCAACCGCGAAGCGGCGACCACGATGTTGTCCAACGGGTTGGAGTAATGCCCGGGGGGTGTTGGAACATACTGTGGCACAATGTTGTTCTGACGAGGCGGGTCCATCATGCGCGGCTGAACCGGCGCTCCTGTTCCTGGCGCCTCCGTCCGGTTTAATATTGGCTGGTTACTAGTTCCTGCTCCTGGCGTGTTGAAGAGATTTCTTGGCTCATAACTCAGCGGGAGATGCGGTCGGTATCTTCTTCTCATGACTTCTTCTGAAGCATTCTGATCCAGCCTAAGCCGGTAGGCCTGAGCTTCCAACTCGGCCTGTTCTGTAGCCATCCTAGCGTTCTCTGCCGCTAGGTCCACTTTAGCCTGAGTTATCTGATCTTTCACCTTTGCGATCTCCGTGTTGTGCTGATCCCAGGCTACTGCGTCCACCTCCGCGGCCATCAATGTTGCCAAAGCATCGAACAAGTCAGACAGAACTTGAGCCGGAGGTGGCGCAGAGCTCCCTGCCCCCGCCGGTGTGGCTGTTGCTGAACCGGAGAGCATTGCTGCGGCGGTTGATGAGTGGGGCGCTGATTGTGTACTGGCCATGAAGATGGCGGCCCGGTTTGGCAGATCAGGGGAGTCCGGAATACTGTTGCCCTCGGAACCTCCACTAATCTGGCCATCCTACAACTAATAGAGCGATTCGGTCTCTCCAGAAGACTCGTCGTCGGAGTAGACAACGGTTTCTCCATCGGATGCCGGTCCGTCCTCATATTCTTCTCCATGGATGACACCTACGAAAACATGCTTTGCCATGGGCTGAACCGGTGAAGGGCTTGCACACTGAGCCATCTCGATGATGTTGGTGCAGGTGTCTAGCTCAGGGCCCGGTTCGCCAATCTTGCCGATGAAGACGTGAATCCCACCAAAGGGGACCCGGTACCCATATTCGATGGAATCGGCCTCGGGGCCCCATCCCGCGGTGTCGATGTTGAGCTTGCCGCGACGACTCTTCGTCATCCGACCCACAGCGTATCCCTTGAGTCCATCAAAGCTGCCCTTTAAGAACTCGAAACCATCGTGCGATAGCCCCACGATGGGCACCAACTGTCGTGGGTTTGTCACGGCAGATGTCCTCGTGAAAGGACTTAGTCATGGAGCCATCGCAACGGGTTAGCTTAGAGGGGTTAAACCGGACAAGGGGACACGGGGAGTTTATACTAGTTCGGCCCCTTCGATGAAGGTAAAAGCCTACGTCTAGTTGTGATTGGTATTGCTAGGGTTTCGATGAACATGGAGCGAATCTGCTTTGGCTGGCCCTCGAGTTGTTGTTTTTCTGTCCTCAAACCGCGGTCGGGTCGTCCCTTTATATACACAGGTTGATGCCCGCCGGTTTACAGAGTCCCAAGGCCGGATCATAGAGGTGTTCGGCTCGGTCTCTATTCCTCTAACTTACAATACAAGTTTATATGATAAAGTCGGTTCATATCTACAGGCTTTAATCCGTCTTTGGGCCTTGGGCCTTCTTAAAGCGCCAGTATCTTCTCATCTTCATGGGCTTCAATCTTCATGGAGCTAATCCGGCCATGCCTAGCCGGTTTACCTCCAGTAACTATATCCCCAACAGGAGGCAAGAGACTAGAAGTCAACACAGCTTTTGAAATCACTGAAGATATCTATGATGGGTACTGCACACCCCCTCGAGAAACCAAGAATGAGCGCAAAGTGCGCATTCAGAAAATTGAGAGGAGATGGGCCAGAGAATGGAGGGACTACCAATATGTCACTCCGAAGTACATGAAGAAATTCGCTCTTCACCCTCCTTGTCCAAGACCTCCATTGGCACCTGGCCAAATGTGACAGCCTGGTTTTTGCCCTCTCTTATTTGTTTGAGTTTTCAATTGATTTTTTTGAAACATGGAGTTTTTGAATCTTTTCATTTGGACTTAAACACTTGGGTATCCCTGGCCTTCACCCAAGTGTTCATTTCTCTCCCAAACCATCATTTCACTTCTGATCCACCACAAAATAATCTTTGGAATATTTTTCTTAAATGAAAAATATTCATTTTCTCTCTAAAACCCTAAGCCAAATCTGTTTGCTCCAAAGCAACCCTAATTTTTATGGCTCAGAAAATTCTAAGAAAATTCACAAATATTCTAGGTACCCTAGGGCACCTCCCTGAGCAAAAATATTTCATTACTTTTTGGAATATTTTTGCTACAGAAAATCTTTTCTGTTCTGGACAGAAATGGTGGTTTCTACAGCAACTACCATTTTACTTGCTCCATTTGACCTGATCTTTCTTGTGCTTATTTACCTTAGTAACTCTAAGCTAGCCTCCAAAGCACAGCTTCAAACTCCCAGCCAGTTGACTGCAGTAACATCACAAAGTTACTGTCCAGAAACTTACCAGACTTGTAAAATTTTCTCTACTGCACCTGGATCCAAACCAAACTGTGGTAAACTTCAAAACCACCGCGAACAACATGCCAGACATGATTTTTGGACGAAGGCTGGCCTGAGGAGAGAGTTCGCGCGGTGACCACGCGTGTCCATGATGCCAGGCATGCGTGTCGACGCGTTCTGGGACCCGCCGAGCGCTCTGTTCACGCGTGCTCGCTTCCCCCGCCTGCCAAACCTTGCCAAAGCTCGCCACCATCATTGTCTTGACACCCTTAACTCCACCCTGGCACTCGCCGACGCCGGAGCTCACCGCAGCAAGCATGGGCAAGGTCCGGCCAGCCCAACAGTGCGGAGCACACTGTGCTCGTCATCACCCCCTTGATCATGTGCTCGTCTCCGCTCGCCCACACTGGCCGCGTGACCTCCGTCGCCTTCTCCCCCTCTCACTAACGCCGCTCGTCGCCGGGCGCCGTGGACAGGTGTCCACCAGCGGAACCCGAAGCACCCTCGCTGCTCGCCTATATATAGAGCCCCTCCCCAACCTCCTCGAGCATCCTCCAGCACTCACACACACACTCCACGGTCGAGTAGGAAGCCGTAGCCCGGCCGGGCAGGCCTCGGGCCGTTGTCCCCGAGCTCGAGCTCGCCGGCGATCCCCTCTGGTCGCCGCGGCAGCTCCAAACCCTCCCAGGCCTGGGCGACCCCTCCAGGGCCTCCGCCTCTCCCCGGTGAGGCCGTCTCGCCCGCTTGGAGCCTCTGGAGTGGCCCCTGCTCGCCGTCTTCTTCAACTCCGGTGACCCCCTTGTTCTGCCTCTGCTCGCGAGCAAGATTCCGACGCCGTCCGACCACCCCTAGCCATGCTAGGGGTACGGGCAGGTGCGCCTCAACCTCCTCTTGCCATCCCTCCCTCTCATTTTGGCCAAAGAGCCCTCGTCGTCGGCGAGAGCTCCGATGAAGCCGCAGGCATCTATGTTTCTCTCTCCCTCTTCCCTCACCTGACTAGCGGGGCCCGCTAGTCACCCACTCAATATGTGCGCGAAGCGGTACGAGTGGTGGTGCCAATAGGCTTTACGCCTTCGACGTCACCCCCCAGTCTTTTTCTTTTATTCAAATTCATTTGAATTTACAGAACACTTCAAACTATTATTACTTTTTAACCATAAGTCCAAATGAATTGATTCTTTTTGCATTATGTTCTTTGAAAGAAAATCTAACAGCTCACCAAAGATGAGATTTTTCTGAGCTGTTTAGAATTTCTGGTGAATTTCAGAAGTGTTCTTGATATTTTCTTTTTGTGTTTAAAATTATTTTCAGAAGGTGAGGCTTGCCTTGAGGATCACCAGGAGGCTTGTGAACCTCATCTGCACTAAGGCAAGCCACAGCAACATTTTTATGATGCCATTTCAATATTTGTGATTTTCTCACTTGAATTAAATGATTAATCCATGCATTTAAATGATTATTGAGTGATTTGCATTCTGTTAAATGTTGGATAGTTGTTATGCCTGATTTATAGAATAGTTGAAACTAGTTTAGTGGATAAATCAAGTTAAGATTTATTTGAGGTGATGTTAGAAATAATTTTGTTATGCATGGTAGTTATTTTAGCTATATTGTTGCCTTCCTGAAATTGATAAAAATTTGTTAGAAGATATTCTGTTAACTATTCTGTTAGATCATATTACTTGTTTTATAGAAAGTTTGAACCTAATTTAGTGATAAAGAAAGTAAGAATGGTTGATAGTAAACTCTTTTGTTATGCATATGAAAAAGTTATCGGAGTTGTTTTCTTGCTTAAGAAATTAATGAAACTTGTTGCAAAATATTTTGGTTCAGTTGTGAGTCATTTTGAGCTAGTAGAGTAATGTGAGTTGTTGACGGTTATGCTTGGTGTAAAGATAACATCGGTCATTTTTTTAATGATGCATGTGTTGTTTTGCATTTCATGGCATGCTATGACACCGGTCATTGTTAGTTTAAAGTTGAAACTGAAAATAACTCAACTTGAATACACCATTGACTGGGTCATGGTGCCGCTGAATCAAGTTCTTTCCAGTGCAAGCACATTTGCCTTTATGGGGGGCCTTGATTCGATCCATTGACACGGCCTCTGGTCGGTGCCTCCATCTAGGGAAGGTTATGTCGTGTTTGCCCTGGCCCGGCAAGCAGACATAATCTTGTGTGCTCTTTGATGAGATTATGGTACCGAGTCCCCGAGTGGGAGTGTCCCCGAGTGGGATTTGACCACGACGGTGGTCGGGGTGTCTTTGGTAGACACGGGGCCACCCAGGACCAGCTCGTTGGGGATTTGGGTCAGAGTGGCAATGGAGGGGTTTCATCAGAATGCCGTTGGTCCACTCGAATGGGAGTGCGAGGCCATGGGTTCTGTGGTGTGGGTACAATGCGCTACCTCTGCAGAGTGTATAATCTATCGATAGCCGCGTCCACGGTTACGGACACCTCGTAGTAGGTCCCACCATGAGTCAACGAATAATAAAAATTACACACTAAGCTGTAAAACGTTGCATTGTTGAGGATGGTAGAAAGGCCATAGAGGATTTTGGGACCAAATATTGGTCGTGGTTGTGATCGCCATAAGGATCACGAGTCATGTTGTTAAAGACCACGTTGGTGGTGTGTTTTACCACCTTGGTGGTGTGTTTGTGATCTGAGGATGATCACGGTTGGTAAGTTGTCCCAATGGACGTTCAAGCATGATCACAGCATGTTGACATATAGTGTTGCATTTTAATTGGTTCAATATCATGATATTGTTTGTCATTATGATTATGCTTGTTGTGAGCTTGCAAGCACATTCAATGTACTAACCTGGCATGTCATGCCAGATTTCAGAGAAGTCTCGTTGGAAAGGAGCGTTGTTCGAGTCTAGATCTTGTCCACATCGGTGTCCCTGTGATATGGAGCTTCCGCTACGACGTTATTCCGCTGCCACGTAGTTGTTCTGATCGAGGCTCCTTTATGTTCACTAAAAAATGTACATATTGTTCAGCCGCAGCGAGTGTGCCGCTTGGCCTCGACCACTGTTGTAATATGAACTCTGTTCCGCTAGCATCAATAAAGCGGTTGTTTTCTGTACCAATATGTTGTGTGTTGCCAGAAGACATGGTCTTTGGGCTGGCAATGCAGGGTAAACCGGTCGCTCTCTGCCGGGGTGCCACAACGATTGGTATCAGAGCCGCGCCGACTGTAGACCATGTTAGACTACGATGTGTTAACTGGACGCTAGGCGCGAGTAAATTTGAGTGTCGGTAACAGTCATAGCTGGTTGTTGCATTCTAGTCATTTGATTATTATTGTTATGCTAACCTGCTAATGGTTGTGAGTGTAGATGGCTCCGGTGCCGTATCCGTGCCAGTTGCAGCTGATGTCGTACACGTCACCGCACCTTCTCCGCAACGTGTGGCGTCGGCTGTACCCTCACGGAGACGAACCCGTCTACCGTGTGTACCGGGAGAATCTAGCAGATTCAGTGTATGAGTATCACGCAGTGGTTACTCTGCGCACCAGCTCCGATTCCGGCTCTTACACTCGCACTTCTCAGAGCGGTTACGCCTCCACCGCTTCTCAGGCTGTCCAGTTTGCCGCATTTGAGGTCCTTGTCGAGCTTCGTTATACCGAGGTTCAAATGTAGCACCACCCAAGTTTCTATTATTACCCATCTCTGCACGACAACAGTCGTGTCTGTTTTCCTCTCGTTGACCTGGAGTCTGATAGTGTTGCTAGCCATCTTGATCGCTATATCACTGCTAGCTATCTGATGATCCACGAGCTGGCTCGAGAGCTGACTCATGCCCGTACTGCTTTAGCCGCTACCTTGGTCACTACTAGATCCACCACTACTCCGTCCTCACTAGGATGTACCTCTTGTGTCCCAGTTACCTCTAGCTCCCCTATTTCGCCGGTTACTCCCCCAAGTAGCACAGGCGTCTCGGCCGTCAACCCTCTCAGTGCTCCTGCCGAGTGGGCCTCACTTCTTGCTACTCCTGCAGCCCCGATGCTTCATCCTACCCCTGCCCCTGAGGGAGAGCCCTCGAGGCAGCAGCTTCGCATTACCTTTGACCCAGAGGTTTATGTTAACCACGTCAGTTCGGGATCTGAGACCGCTTCAGGGGAGGACACCGCAGCACCAGCAGAGCAGTAGTGTCTTTGAGTATTCGCGGTCATCTAGATGGTGTACGGATGTAGTTGTACGAGTCATGATGCTTCATGTATGAGAGTAGTGGAACCAGTCAGGTCGTTTAATTTTCATGTACGAGTCTGTGTATAATTATGCTAGGACTTTAATCGCTGTATTTTCTTTGCTCTTTTGTCTTTTTCGAGATTTGTTGCTGGCTTTTCCCCCAATTTTATTCTTAGATGCCTCTCATATCGATTGCGTTGCCTTGGGAAAAATACTCAATAGGATGACGCGGGGAGGCAGCAGTAGCAACGTTTGTGAGGGAACTCCTGTTCGTCGTTCCGCACGACAGGCAGGATATTCTCCCGAACCGTACGTTCAGCCACCACCTCCACCGTCTGATCCTCCCTCCACCGAGCAAGTTTTGTGTATGTTTGAAGAGAAAAGGAACAATGATCTGATTGAAATATTGAGAAGTGTGCAGACAGAATGGAAATCACAATGGTCATCACTCAAAATTGTCAGATTTTCAGAGGACCAATCCACCCAGTTTCAGTCAGGTTGTTGACCCATTGGATGCGGACGATTGGTTGCGCACCATGGAGAAAAAGCTTGAGATCGCCCACACTGAAGGAAATGATAAAGTCCCCTTTGCAACCCATTACCTTGAAGGCGCAGCTGCCATATGGTGGGAAAATACAAAAGCCATGTGGCCGATTAATGAGGAAGTCACCTGGGAAAAATTCAAGGATAAGTTCCGCAAGTATCACATCCCTACTGGAGTTATGAAGTCCAAGAAGCGTGAATTTCTCGCGCTCGTCCAAGGAAATCAATCTATGGCTGAGTATCTGCAAAAATTCGATCATTTGGCATGTTACTCTCTGTATGACGTGGCCACTGAAGACAGGAAGATTGACAGATTTCTTGGAGGTATAACTCCGCAACTCTGGTGTGCTCTCAGCATGTTTGATTTCACCGATTTCCAAACTCTGGTAGATAAGGTGTTCATTGCTGAATGAGAGCACAAGCTTATATCAGATAATAGGCCTGCTAACAACGACAACAAGCGCAAGTTTGATCCAAAGAAGGACAGATAACCTGTGCAAAAGGCTTGTACCTGGCAGCAGACTCTGTAGGTCCCACCATGAGTCAACGAATAATAAAAATTACACACTAAGCTATAAAACTTTGCATTGTTGAGGATGGTAGGCCATCGAGGAATTTGGGACCAAATATTGGTCATGGTTGTGATCGCCATAAGGATCACGAGTCATGTTGTTAACGACCATGTTGGTGGTGTGTTTTACCACCTTGGCGGTGTGTTTGTGATCTAAGGATGATCACAGTTGGTAAGTTGTCCCAAGGGACGTTCAAGCATGATCACAGCATGTTGACATATAGTGTTGCATTTTAATTGGTTAAATATCATGATGTTGTTTGTCATTATGATTATGCTTGTTGTGAGCTTGCAAGTACATTCAATGTACTGACCTGGTGTGTCATGCCAGATTTCAGGAAAGTCTCGTTGGAAAGGAGCGCTGTTCGAGTCTAGATCGTGTCCACATCGGTGTCCCTGTGATATGGAGCTTCCGCTACGACGTTATTCCGCTGCCATGTAGTTGTTCGGATCGAGGCCCCTTTATGTTCACTAAATAATGTACATATTGTTCAGCCGCACCGAGTGTGCCGCTTGGCCTCGACCGCTGTTGTAATATGAACTCTGTTCCGCTAGCATCAATAAAGCGGTTGTTTTCTGTACCAATATGTTGTGTGTTGCCAGAAGACCCGGTCTCTGGGCTGGCAATGCAGGGTAAACCGGTCGCTCTGAGCCGGGGTGCCACACCAAATTACAGACCCCACCAGCCTCAAGCACAGTGAGGATTATCCTGATGAATGGGCAAAGCGTCAAGCTAAACTGGCCAAGATAGCAAAAGAGGCAGTGAAGAAATTCAATGAAGACTCTGCTGCTGCCATTGCTGAGGCCTCTGCTAGCAAGCCCAAGAAGGCCATGCCAAAGAATCCCGCACATGAGCCAGTGCTTCTTCTTCAATGCCCTCATGGCCAAGCCCCTCAGCAATGCCCTCACGACCCAGTTCTTCAAATCCATCACCAAAAATTCCTCAAGCTGCCCAAGTTCCTCAAGTTCCAATGTCCTCGGCTCTTCCGGCAAAGTCCTCTGCACCTGAACATCTCGCCACGTGTCAAAGGACCTCAGGCAAATCAATTGCCTCAGGAGCCTCAGGCAGTTCTTCAGCTCCTCCACAACCCTCAACAGGCCCCACTCTACTGAAGACTAAGGCCACTGCTGGACGAGGCACTAGACCAAGTCCTCACAAGAAGCAGGTCGCCTTCCAAGTACCATCTAGTGATGACAAAGCTGATGATGAGGAACTCGCTGAAATCATCAGAGACAGACAGGAAAGGGCCACTAGAGCCAAAGGCACTAATGTGCCATTGATGTTGGATCCAAAGTTGATCCTCGATTTCATTCATCTCTGGCACAAGGATCCCAACACCCCTATGCCCAACTTCAACCTCACTCCTGGCCAAAGTCACATGCTGACCGCCTTCATAGGCGAGGAAAAATAGAAATTTGAAAAGGCCAGGCAGCTGAAGAAAGCATAGTACAAGAAGGAACATGACAACTGATGAACTTGTGGCTATTCAAACTGAGATCAAAGGACCCAGTGATGAATTCAAGGTCTACCGCACAGACTGGCTTGGAGCCAAAGTCAGATTCATCAAGTTGGCTGAAGGATTCACCACCAATGTTGCAGCCCCAACGCAACATGAATATCCTCAGGCTGAGGCTTCTGCTCAGCCAACTGAAGAACATGCCAGCACCGCTGATGAAAATCAGGCTGTTGATGAAACTGCTAGTACCAGGGCTGATGACTCTATTCTAGCCGCTAATGAAATTACCAGGGCAACCACTAGTGTTGCGCCTGAGGAACAAGCCAGGCCAGCTCAAGCATCAACCGATGTGCCTGAAGAAACTGAAATTGCCCGGGCAACTGCATTAGTTGCGCCTGAGGAAACTGAACCAATTTCCTCTGCTCCTCCTGCACCAACGCCAAGTCCAGTTCTTCCTTCTGCATCAGAAGCGAAGAAAACCAAGGCTGCGGAACGAGCAGCAGTGAAGAAAAGGAAAGCATCTGCTTCATCAGATTCTTCAGTCCCGAAGAAGATGAAGACATTAGCCAGCTCATTTGAGAATCCTATTGATGTTGTTCCTGTCTCCAGTATGCCATCAAAGGAACTCATTCCCTTTGGTGAAGATTATGAGATCCCAAGCGGATCTGATGAAGATGTTCCTTCTACTGCTTTTTCAGAGCAGTTGGACGAAGAAATTGAAGCGGATAATACCCCTTCAACCCCAGTCGTCTCATCGCCCATGCCTCAGTTCACTGCTAAAGAGGCTGGCATTGAAGAATTGAATGAAGAAGAAGATGTGGGTGCTCCACTCCAGTGCTGAATGATGACTATTGGGATAGTCCGCACCCCAACTCTCCACTCTTCACCCCACTGCAACAAATTCCTCAGTCCCCAGTGCACACTGAAGTTCAAATGGGTTCTGAAGATCATCACTCCACTCCTTCCATTCCTGAAGAAATTCCGTCCACTAGTGCTAATGTCAATGTTGATGAAGAATTGAAGGCCCATGTTGTTACTGAAGCAGAAACTGAAATTCCTCAGCCTGTGGTTCCTGAGAATGTGATTCCTGAGGCTGTGATGACTTTAACTGACACTCCTCAGCCCAAGCCGAAGAATCCCTTCACCAAGAAGCAAAAATTCAAGGCTAATGACTTCTTCCATGAGCATGTATTCTTCACAGATTACAATCCGTATGACTCTGTGATACGTCTCCAACGTATCTATAATTTTTTATTCTTCCATGCTATTATATTATCAACCTTGGATGTTTTATATGCATTTATATGCTATTTTATATGATTTTTGGGACTAACCTATTAACCTAGAGCCTAGTGCCATTTTCTGTTTTTTCCTTGTTTTAGAGTATCGCAGAAAAGGAAAATCAAACAGAGTCCAATTGACCTGAAACTTCACGGAACTTATTTTTGGACCAGAAGAAGCCCATGAAGTATCGGAGTTGGACTAGGAGAGTCCCGGGCTGCCGGCGAGGGTGGGGGGTGCGCCCACCCCCTGGGCCCGCCTCCCTGCCTCGTGGACAGCCCGGAGATCCACCGATGTACTTCTTCCTCCCATATATACCCATATACCCTAAAAACATCGAGGTGCAAAATAGATCGGGAGTTTCGCCGCTAGAAGCCTCCGTAGCCACCGAAAACTAATCTAGATCCGTTCTGGCACCCTGCCGGAGGGGGGAGTCCCTCTCTGGTGGCCATCTTCACCATCCCGACACTCTCCATGACGACGAGGGAGTAGTCCACCCTCGGGGTTGAGGGTATGTACCAGTAGCTATGTGTTTGATCTCTCTCTCTCTTTCTCTCTCTCTCTCTCATGTTCTTGAGATGGTACGATCTTGATGTATCGCGAGCTTTGCTATTATAGTTGGATCTTATGATGTTTCTCCCCCTCTAGTCTCTTGTAATGGATTGAGTTTTCCCTTTGAAGTTATCTTATCGGATTGAGTCTTTAAGGATTTAGAACACTTGATGTATGTCTTGCGTGGGATACCCGCGGTGACAATGGGGTATTCTATTGATCCACTTGATGTATGTTTTGGTGATCAACTTGCGGGTTCCGCCCATGAACCTATGCATAGGGGTTGGCACACATTTTCGTCTTGACTCTCTGGTAGAATCTTTGGGGCACTCTTTGAAGTACTTTGTGTTGGTTGAATAGATGAATCTGAGATTGTGTGATGCATATCGTATAATCATACCCACGGATACTTGAGGTGACATTAGAGTATCTAGGTGACATTAGGGTTTTGGTTGATTTGTGTCTTAAGGTGTTATTCTAGTACGAACTCTATGATAGATCGAAGGAAAGAATAGCTTCACGTTATTTTACTACGGACTCTTGAATAGATCGATCAGAAAGGATAACTTTGAGGTGGTTTCGTACCCTACCATAATCTCTTCGTTTGTTCTCCGCTATTAGTGACTTTGGAGTGACTCTTTGTTGCATGTTAAGGGATAGTTATATGATCCAATTATGTTATTATTGTTGAGAGAACTTGCACTAGTGAAAGTATGAACTTTAGGCCTTGTTTCAACGCATTGCAATACCGTTTACGCTCACTTTTATCATTAGTTACCTTGCTGTTTTTATATTTTCAGATTACAAAAACCTATATCTACCATCCATATTTCACTTGTATCACCATCTCTTCGTTGAACTAGTGCACCTATACAATTTACCATTGTATTGGGTGTGTTGGGGACACAAGAGACTCTTTGTTATTTGGTTGCAGGGTTGCTTGAGAGAGACCATCTTCATCCTACGCATCCCACGGATTGATAAACCTTAGGTCATCCACTTGAGGGAAATTTGCTATTGTCCTACAAACCTCTGAACTTGGAGGCCCAACAACGTCTACAAGAAGAAGGTTGTGTAGTAGACATCACTCTGCTCGTTTGAGAAGGAAGCATTTCTGGACCGCAAGCCAAGACAACTTCTATTCTTCACTGCTTTTTGATAAGGACAAAGTATTTTATCATGTGCATATTCCTCATGTGGACATGGAATCACTGCCTTACTTCGCACCAGTCCTCAGTGTGCTTCATGAAGCTAGGCTGCTCAACTTCTGCACCGATGTCGGTGTCAAAATCGGCGGATCTCGGGTAGGGGGTCCCGAGCTGTGCGACTGAGGTTGATGGTAACAGGAGACAGGGGACACAATGCTTACCCAGGTTCGGGCTCTCTCTATGGAGGTAATACAAGAGTTGATCTACCACAAGATCGTAATGGCTAAAACCCTAGAAGTCTAGCCTATGTGATTATGATTGTCCCTACGGACTAAACCCTTCGGTTTATATAGACACCGGAGGGAACTAGGGTTGTACAAAGTCGGTTACATAGAAAGGAAATAGTACATATGGCCGCCTAGCTTGCCATCCACGCAAAGGAGAGTCCTATCCGGACATGGGAGAAAGTCTTCTATCTTGTGTCTTCATGGCCCAATAGTCCGGCCCATGTCCAACAGGCCGGACACCCGAGGACCCCTTAGTCCAGGACTCCCTCAGTAGCCCCTGAACCAGACTTCCATGACGAGGTGTCCGGCGCGCAGATTGTCTTCGGCATTGCAAGGCGGGTTCCTCCTCCGACTACTTCAAAGTCCCTGACTTAAAGAGTGGTATTCAACTTTTCCATTTAATGTCGCGCCCATCGGCTTCCATGCCTTCCTGACTTCAGCTTCCACGTGTCGAGCGAATACGAGAGGTCGGGGTATTTTTGCACATACCACCCTGACCATACAAGAGAGGTGCTTATTTAAAGAGAATAGATCTCGGATCCATTCCTCACCCTGCGAAAAAAAATCCTCGGAGCTCGCTAGGAGGAACCACTCCAACATGGCTAGCGCTCCCAGCTCTTCCTCTCGTCCCCATGGCTCCAAAAAAGGTGATTGGGAGAGATGTTCTGTATCTCACGTTCAGCTGAAGAAGATGCAAAAACAGGGCTTTCTTCCCCCCGCGGATCTAGTCCCCATCCGAGCAGGATTGACGTCCTTCAACGGTGGGGTTCAGGCGGAGAATTTCCCCAATCCGTCCAGGGGGAACGACTATGCTTCGTTCCCTACTTCCTAAGGGGCGTCGGATTTCCAATCCATCCCTTCCTCTGAGGACTTCTGGAGTATTATGGCCTCCAACTACACAGTTTCACTCCCGCTTCCATCCCGCACATCGCGGGTTATGTTGCTCTGTGTGAACTATTCCTGGGATGTGAGGCTCATTTTGAATTATGGAGAAAATTGTTCTGCCTCATCCCTCGTAACCAAGGGGGGTCAATATTCGAAGTGGGAGGAGTCAAGGTATGGCGCATCGTCGGGACCGGATACCTGTCCGGCACGCCGAAGAAGGCTTCCGAAGAGTGGCCTTCCTAATGGTTCTATATTGACGACGTCGCTCTTCCTGACCCAGTCTGAATGGGTCTCCCCGAATTTTCAAGTGCTCCGTTGAAGAAATGCCACAACTGGTGCCCTCGGAGCCTCGAGGAGGAGGATAGCACGAAAGTCAGTCAGTTGATGGGCAAGATTAAGACACTCACCCAGTCCATATTATCAATCATCGAGGTAATGGCAATCTCCATAGTGCGGGGGGTCCAACCACTCCAATATAGAGGGCTTCCCATGTGGAACTATAGTGGGGAAGATGACGCCTTACGCTGCGGTCGGAAAGGTCCGAAAACTCCCACTGCTTTGGCCAAAATATTGGCCGAACTGTACAAAGGGGAGAAGGAGGAGTTCACTCATCTCCAATGTCGAGATGGATTTTCCATGTATAATCCTCCTAGCTGGGTAAGTTCCAATTCCACCATTTTACTCAATCCTCTCCCTGAATCATTTCTAATGGATAGTAACCTATCCACACGCAACAGGAATGGCGGAAGGCTATTGAGGGGATCCATAGCCCCACCCCCAGCCGAAGGGCCACAACCGGGACCTTGACCCCAGATTAGAAGAGGATTCAGACATATTTGTGGAGCTTGAAAATGGAGTGTTCTACTAGACGAGCTATGATGGTACGGAAGTGCCCATCATTGCCGATTATCTAGGCCTCCTCCCTGCTTCGCATGTAAGTAATTTTAACAGACACCTTCTTCGAAAGAGCTTCTTTATTATGCCTCACCCACCGCACTATTTCGTGCTCTGAAGGGGAGGCGCTCGACGCCGCAATGCGCACCAGAAGCATCTCCGAGGAGACGGCTCCCACGCCGAGCACGTCTTCAAAGAGAAAGGCAAACGATAATACGGCGGAACCTTCATCAAAGAGGTAAGGCTTTCTTTAAAGATACACTTCCTGGTCGCCACATCAAATCATGATGTCATCCATCGCATTCTATCAGGAAAAGTGTCCGCCGGACTATGTTCGGGGATCCTACCGGTCGTGCCTCCACTAGTCAGGTTCCAGACCCTGCCCTGAGGACGGGGGCTGACACGGGAGTGGCGACGGACTCTCCTTCCGCAAAGGATTCAGACGATATGTCCATCACGAACTCTGAAGTGGAGAGCGCCATGAATCATCGTCGTTGGAGGGCTGTTCTCCGTGACCCCGGCTTTTCAAAGGAGGCGTCCGATGCCTTCAACTCGGCCGATGCGTACATCCGAGCTGCTCAGGATGGAGTTGCCAGAGCCACAGACCAGCATCTAAAAGATATGCGAGTAAGTGTAGATTTAATAATCATATACCTGTAGCCCCCGAGACTTAAAGTAGTTGATACAACTGATTAAAGGATCATTGTATAATCAGGCACTTATGGAGAAGAATAGCTTGCTGTCTCAAGAGCTGGCAAAGTGTCAGACTCAGCTAACTGCAGCTACCCCGAATTGGAAAAATCCAAGGAGGCACCTCCTGGTAATGCTTCTCCCCGTCAGAAAAAGGTATAATCAAATACCAGCTGTATTAATACTGTTATATTTCTGCTGACAGAATCAGTAGAGAAACTGAGAGGGAAACTGAAGGAAGCCCAGGATGGTGAACAAGAGGCCAAAAGACAACATGCGGCAGGCGAATGTGTGCTGACGCGGGTCAGGGATGAGAAGAACAAGTTGCAGGATTCCCATACCCAACTGGGCGAAGAACTGAAAGATGTTCGAGCCCGGCTAGCTGGCGCCGTCAAGGAGAATAGGAGGCTACAAGGCGACATATTCAGTATGCTCTTCAAATTCGCCTTCCTATAATTCAGTGAGGGCTGGAACCGACAGATTTATGTCTGCAGGTATGCTGACTGGCCGTCCCGAAGAGGAAATGTCCGGATCTCAAGGCGACCTGCTACAAGAGTTGTCCCAGATGCATGAGCGAGTTCGGCAAGCAATGCGGAGTGTTGCCAAGGCTTTATGGCCATCTGCCTCTCCTCCAGGAGGTATGACGGAGCTCGTGGAACTGTTCAAAGGGGCACGGTCGCGTATTTGATTATGGAAGATATCAGCCTGCCGGGAAGGTGCACGAGAGGCCTGGGCCATGGTAAAAACACGGTATACCAAGCTTGATCCAAATCATATGGCTCGGGTCGGACCTCTAGGGTCAGATGGGAAAGAAATTCCCGTTAATTTGGTGTATGACCAAGTAGAAGTGGCCGCCAAATATTCCCAACATGATTGTAAGCTAGACAGCCTGTTAGACGGTATAGAGGAGGAAATTTTTGAGTCTAAGTGACTATGTAATTTCCTGGACATATTCGTCCCTAGTCGGATTGTAAAACGTTTGTCATGGCTGACCTTTTCGCTTCGACCTCCGGACCCGAAGGTGCGGAGTGTTTCCAAATAACTGAGCGGCAAAATAGACCGGGGTATGCGCAGAAACCAGGCGTAGGGGTCATAGTTGCTTGAACAGACAAGTTGTATCCGGCTAGCTATGTTATATTACACTGTGATCGTAAGAAGCATCTTCCATAGAGAATAGTTCCGTTAAGGGTTCCTTTCCCTGGGTATACATGCGCTAATGTGCATGCCCGAACTGTGATTGAGAAGATCACAGTATAAGTAACATCTGGGGGTTCATAGTGGAAGAAATGTAAAAACGACTTTAGCCCGCTGACCGAATATTCCCTTAAGAATGCTAGCTTTCGGCTTCACCCAGTCTGAGGTGTTGGGGAACACAATAATTTCAAAAAAATTCCTACGCACACGCAAGATCATGGTGATGCATAGCAACGAGAGAGGAGAGTATCGTCTACGTACCCTCGTAGACCATAAGCGGAAGCGTTATGACAATGCGGTTGATCTAGTCGTACGCCTCCACGATCGACCGATCTAGCACCAAAGGTACGGCACCTCCGCGATCTGCACACGTTCAGCTCGGTGACGTCCAGCGAACTCATGATCCAGTAGAGCTTTGAGGGAGAGTTTCGTCAGCACGACGGCGTGATGACGGTGATGATGTTGCTACCGGAACAGGGCTTCACCTAAGCACCGCTACGATATTACCGAGGTGGAATATGGTGGAGGGGGGCACCGCACACGGCTAAAGATCAATGATCAACTTGTGTGTCCATGGGGTGCCCCCTCCCCCATATATAAAGGAGTGGAGGAGGGGGAGGGCCGACCCTCTGTATGGCGCGCCCTAGGGGAGTCCTACTCCCTCCGGGAGTAGGATTCCCCCCTTCCAAGTAGGAGTAGGAGAGGAAGGAAGGAGGAGAGAGGGAGGAAGGAAAGGGGGGCCGCCCCCTCCAATTCGGATTGGGCTTGGGGGGCACGCCTCCCTCTTTTCCCTTCCCTCTCCTCTATTCCACTAAGGCCCATATACTCCCCGGGGGGTTCGGGTAACCTCCCGGTACTCTGGAAAAATGCCCGAACCACTCGGAACCATTCCGATGTCCAAATATAGGCTTCCAATATATCAATCTTTACGTCTTGACCATTCCGAGACTCCTCGTCATGTCCGTGATCAAATCCGGGACCCCGAACTACCTTTGGTACATCAAACACATAAACTCATAATACCGATCGTCATCGAACGTTAAGCGTGCGGACCCTACGGGTTCGAGAACTATGTAGACATGACCGAGACATGTCTCTGGTCAATAACCAATAGCAGAACCTGGATGCTCATATTGGCTCCTACATATTCTACGAAGATCTTTATCGGTCAAACCGCATAATGGTATACGTTGTTCCCTTTGTCATCGGTATGTTACTTGCCCGAGATTCGATCGTCGGTATCTCAATACCTAGTTCAGTCTCGTTACCGGCAAGTCTCTTTACTCATTCCGTAATGCTACATCCCGTAACTAACTCATTAGCTACATTGCTTGCAAGGCTTATTGTGATGGACATTATCGAGAGGGCCCAGAGATACCTCTCCGACAATCGGACTGACAAATCCTAATCTTGATCCATGCCAACTCAACAAATACCATCAGAGACACCTGTAGAGCACCTTTATAATCACCCAGTTACACTGTGACGTTTGGTAGCACACAAAGTGTTCCTCCGGTATTCGGGAGTTGCATGATCTCATAGTCATAGGAACATGTATAGTTATGGAGAAAGCAATAGTAACAAACTAAACGATCATCATGCTAAGCTAACGGATGGGTCAAAGTCAATCACATCATTCTCTAATGATGTGATCCCGTTAACCAAATGACAACTAACTCAACCATCTTTGATTCAACGAGCTAGTCAAGTAGAGGCATACTAGTGACACTTTGTTTGTCTATGTATTCACACATGTACTAAGTTTTCAGTTAATACAATTCTAGCATGAATAATAAACATTTATCATGATTATAAGGAAATATAAATAACAACTTTATTATTGCCTCTAGGGCATATTTCCTTCAGTCTCCCACTTGAACTAGAGTCAATAATCTAGATTACACAGTAATGATTCTAACACCCATGGAGTCTTGGTGTTGATCATGTTTTGCTCATGAGAGAGGCTTTGTCAATGGGTCTGCAACATTCAGCTCCATATGTATCTTGCAAATCTCTATGTCTCCCTCCTTGACTTGATCGCGAATGGAATTGAAGCGTCTCTTGATGTGCTTGGTTCTCTTGTGAAATCTCGATTCCTTTGCCAAGGCAATTGCTCCAGTATTCTCACAAAAGATTTTCATTGGACCCGATGCACTAGGTATGACACCTAGATCGGATATGAACTCCTTCATCCAGACTCCTTCATTTGCTGCTTCCGAAGCAGCTATGTATTCTGCTTCACACGTAGATCCCACCACGACGCTCTGCTTGGAAGTGCACCAACTAACAGCTCCACCATTTACTAAAAAAAGTATCCGGTTTGTGACTTAGAGTCATCCATATCAGTGTCAAAGCTTGCATCAACGTAACCATTTACGACGAGCTCTTTGTCACCTCCATATACGAGAAACATATCCTTAGTACTTTTCAGGTATTTCAGGATGTTCTTGACCGCTGTCCAGTGATCCAATCCTGGATTACTTTGGTACCTCCCTGCTAAACTTATAGCAAGGCACACATCAGGTCTGGTACACAGCATTGCATACATGATAGAGCCTATGGCTGAAGCATAGGAAACACCTTTCATTTTCTCTCTATCTTCTGCAGTGGTCGGGCATTGAGTCTGACTCAACTTCACACCTTGTAACACAGGCAAGAACCCTTTTTTGCCTGATCCATTTTGAACTTCTTCAAAACTTTATCAAGGTATGTGCTTTGTGAAAGTCCAATCAAGCATCTTGATCTATCTCTATAGATCTTGATGCCCAATATATAAGCAGCTTCACCGAGGTCTTTCATTGAAAAATTCTTATTCAAGTATCCTTGTATGCTATTCAGAAATTCAGTATCATTTCTGATTAACAATATGTCGTCTACATATAATATCATAAATGCTACGGAGCTCCCAATCACTTTATTGTAAATACGGGCTTCTCTAAAAGTCTGTATAAAACCATATGCTTTGATCACACTATCAAAGCATATATTCCAACTCTGAGAGGCTTGCACAAGTCCATAAATGGATCGCTGGAGCTTGCACACTTTGTTAGCACCTTTTGGATCGATAAAACCTTATGGTTGCATCATATACAACTCTTCTTTAAGGTATTCATTAAGTAATGCAGTTTTGACATCCATTTGCAAAATTTCATAATCATAAAATGCGGCAATTCCTAACATGATTCGGACGGACTTAAGCATCGCTACGGGTGAGAAGGTCTCATCATAGTCAACTCCTTGAACTTGTTGAAAACCTTTTGCAACAAGTTGAGCTTTGTAGATAGTAACATTACCGTCAGCGTCAGTCTTCTTATTGAAGATCCATTTATTCTCTATGGCATGCCGATCATCGGGCAAGTCAACCAAAGTCCATACTTTGTTCTCATACATGGATCCCATCTCATATTTCATGGCCTCAAGCCATTTTGCGGAATCTGGGCTCATCATCGCTTCCTCATAGTTTGTAGGTTCGTCATGGTCAAGTAATCTGACTTCCAGAATAGGATTACCGTACCACTCTGGTGCGGATCTTACTCTGGTTGACCTACGAGGTTTGGTAGCAACTTGATCAGAAGTTTCATGATCATCATTGAGGGAGTCCTGGATTAGGGGTGTCCGGATGACCGGACTATACCTTCAGCCGGACTCCTGGACTATGAAGATACAAGATTGAAGACTTTGTCCCGTGTCCGGGAGGGATTTTCCTTGGCATGGAAGGCAAGCTTGGCGATACGGATACACAGATCTCCTACCATTGTAACCGACTCTATGTAACCCTAACCCTATCCGGTGTCTATATAAACCGGAGGGTTTTAGTCCGTAGGACAACATACACATCAGCAATCATACCATAGGCTAGCTTCTAGGGTTTAGCCTCCTCGATCTCGTGGTAGATCTACTCTTGTACTACCCATATCATCAATATTAATCAAGCAGGACGTAGGGTTTTACCTCCATCGAGAGGGCCCGAACCTGGGTAAAACTTCGTGTCCCTTGCCTCCTGTTACCATCCGGCCTAGACGCACAGTTCGGGACCCCCTACCCGAGATCCGCTGGTTTTGACACCGACATTGGTGCTTTCATTGAGAGTTCCTCTGTGTCATCGCCGTCAGGCTCGATGGCTCCTACGATCATTGATAGCGATGCAGTCCAGGGTGAGACCTTCCTCCCCGGACAGATCTTCGTCTTCGGTGGCTTCGCACTGCGGGCCAATTCGCTTGGCCGTCTGGAGCAGATCAAAAGCTACGCCCCTGGCCGTCAGGTCAGGTTTGGAAGTTTAAACTACACGGCTGACATCTGAGGGACTTGATCTTCGACGGATTCGAGCCACTGCCGAGCACGCCGCACTGTCACGATGAGCATGATCTAGCTCTGCCGCCGAACAGTGCCCTGGAGGCCGCACCTGCATCAGCTCCGACCCTTAATTCGGAGCCAACTGCGCCGATCGAGGATGGGCGGTTGGATGTCACCTCGGGGGCTGCGACCCCAACGGCGATTGAGCCAAACACCAGCCCCGCACTCCGCAAGACTCATGATTCCAAGGAGTCGGACTCCTCTCCGGACTCCGAACCATTCACGCCTCTGCCAATCGAATCCGATTGGGCGCCGATCATGGAGTTTATCGCTGCGGGCATCTTTCAGCACTCGCCCTTCGGCGATATTACAAAATCACTAAAGTCTCTCTCTTTATCAGGAGATCCCTGGCCGGACTACGGTCAGCGATATCGGGATGCGGACGATGAAAAAATTCAAAGCCCACCCATCACCCACTTTGTAGCCACTGTCGACGATTTAACCGACATGCTCGACTTCGACTCCGAAGACATCGACGGTATGGACGCTGATGAAGGAGACAATGAAGAACCAGCGCCTATTGGGCCCTGGAACGCCACCTCGTCATATGACGTATACATGGTGGACGCAACAAAAGATGACGACGAGGAGCGGAAGGACACACCGAAGGCTTGTTCCCTCGAAAAGCAGTCAAAGCGGCGACGCAAACGCCGCCCCAAATCCCGCCTCGACAGAAATAGCGATCACGCAGACCCAGCGCTGGAGCAGGGCGAATCGCTGCCGGACAACGGCAATCCGGATAATCAAACCGAACAAACAAATCCTATCAAGGATAATGGTCCGGACGACATAACGCCGGACAAACACCCGGAGCAACAGACTGCCCGTAAAAGGCTTGTTGCCACCGCGAGGAGCCTGAAAAAGCAGAAACAAAGGCTCAAGACCGCGCAAGACACACTCCAATTCAGATGGAATAAAATACTCAGCACTGCAGCAAGGTACGGCGACAATCTCCCTTTCAAAAGCTACCCAAAGCGGAAGCTGCTACCCGAATTCGATGAGGAGGCCTCAGAACCCCCACAACCAAATATCAAAGCAGCCACCTGGTCGGATAGACGACCACTCTACCAACACAGAGCGGCATACAATGCCGCTCACAATACAATACGCGACCCATGCGAGGGCTCGCACCCAAAGGACGGCGCAACCAGATCCATCTATGGACCACGCAAGCGCACCCCAACATACAATGCAACACAACAAACATCTGAACAACGCGGTACACCCAGCTACAGGGGTGCCGCACACCCCCTATGTTTCACCGATGAGGTGCTGGACCATGAATTTCCAGAGGGATTCAAGCCCGTAAACATAGAGGCATACGACGGAACAACAGACCCTGGGGTCTGGATTGAGGACTACATCCTTCATATCCATATGGCTCGAGGAGATGATCTCCACGCCATCAAGTACCTACCCCTCAAGCTCAAAGGGCCAGCTCGTCACTGGCTCAAAGGCCTCCCCGAAAGCTCCATTGGAAGTTGGGAAGAGCTCGAAGACGCCTTTCGGGCAAATTTTCGAGGGACTTATGTCCGACCTCCGGATGCGGACGATTTGAGTCATATAACTCAACAGCCCAGAGAGTCAGCCCGAAAGCTTTGGAACATGTTTCTTACTAAAAAGAACCAGATTGTCAACTGTCCGGACGCCGAAGCCTTAGCAGCTTTCAAGCATAGCGTCCGTGACGAATGGCTCGCCAGACACCTCAGCCAAAATAAGCCGAGAACGATGGCCGCATTAACAAACCTCATGACCCGCTTTTGCGCGGGAGAGGACAGCTGGTTAGCCAGATGCAGCACAGCGACCCCAGTACATCTGAAGTTAGAGATGGAAACGGGAAATCACGGCGCAACAGCAATAACAAATGCCGGAATAAAGAAGACATCACGAAGGGCACGGCAGTAAATGCCGGATTCAAAAGCTCTCAGCCAGGACAAAAGCCGCCCCTAAAGGCACCAGGGATGAATTGTCCAGCCTCAACAAAATTCTGGACCAAGTATGTCAGATTCATAGTACCCCTGGTAAACCTGCTAATCATACCCATAGAGAATGTTGGGTCTTCAAGCAGTCCGGCAAGCTCAACGCCGTACACAAGGGGGAGGATACACCAAGTGAAGACGAGGACGAGCCCCCCAAGCAAGACACGGGGGAACAAAAGAAATTTCCACCAGAAGTCAAAACAGCAAACGTGTTACACGTAATCAAGGGAAAAAAAAACAACGCGGCACTCTCAGGAAAATATACCCAGTAATTGGCGATTGGTCATCTCAACCACGAAGTCCTGCCACTGGTCATCTCAACCGATCACTTTCGACCATCGCGATTACTCAGCAAGTATCCGACACGCAGGATGGGCTGCCCTGGTACTAGACCCAGTAATTGGCGGATATCACTTCACAAGAATCTTGATGGACGGCGGCAGTAGCCTAAACCTAATATATCAGGATACAATCCGCGGGATGGGGTTAGACCCAACACAAATTCACCATAGCAATACTACCTTTAAAGGAGTAACGCCGAGCCCAGGGGCTCGTTGTACGGGCTCCCTCCTACTACAAGTTATATTCGGCTCCCCCGATAACTTCCGTCGCGAGCATTTAACTTTCCACATCGCCCCGTTTCAAAGTGGCTATCAAGCACTGCTCAGACGTGAAGCTTTCGCTTGCTTTAATGCAATACCACACTACGCCTCCCTCACACTCAAGATGCTCGGTCCACGTGGCATCATTACAGTGCATGGAAATATCAAGCGATCTCTGCGCGCCGAAGAGATTGAGGCTGCCTTGGACGCCGCATACTAAAGGCGCCCGGACAAGCGAAAGAATCCAATAGGTCGTCAAGACCTCAGATACAACTAATAAAGTCCGGTGCCGCTATGTATACGGAAATAAATGGTCACACCCCTATTTGTCAAAACAAGGGGCTCAACGCACAGACAAGTGACAATTTCTTATCGTCTTGAATTATACATGGTTTCTTTGAAAACTATCCTTTTGCACGACAACTTTTTCACTTAACCTCCTCTCTTTTACAGACGATCATCGTGCTACACCCATCCAGGATACAGCACAACGGAGACACAGGCGCAGACGTGCAGCAGGGACCCGCTCCAAGGATTCTTTTTAGATTAAGACCCTGTGTAAACCTTTTTTACTGTCTCTTGTTGATACATATCCACCGTTGAGAAGGATGCTGACGTCTTGGCATGTGGCCACGCTAGAACAATGCACGTGCCTGGACACACGGGGCTTCTTATAAAGGCCACTATTAAGGCCCGGTTTATACCACAAAGACCGAATACCTTAGGGAGTGTTCGGCGTTGCGAGTTTGGCCCTATATGCATCAGCTCCGAATCATTGTCTTTGGTCAAATGTTGGGTTTGCCCAGCTCCTGTGTTTTGGTGCCTTATGTTCCGCCTTACCGGCTAAGGTAGCACCAGGAGAACTGCTGCAATTGTGCCCTGGTTCATCCGGACGAGCAACTCAGTAGAGAAAGCCGAAAACTGACTGTCATGATATAGCGTGAGACTGGTCAACCACTCGATGACCTGTGGGAATGTTAGAATTCCTCCGCCTTAATGAAGGGTCGTTTACCGGCCAGGCATGTACGCACCCTGAGTTCGGGAGAGTGCGGAGCCACCAGGGGCTATCTAGTAGCCCCACTGTCAAACTCCTATGGCTAAGTGAAAGTGCTAAATCATTATAGTCCGGTTGCCTCGCTCGTTCCGCTATCACCTCCTTAATAGGACCAAGACGTTGGGTTAAGTGTGAATGCGTGTTTTTGCGAGAACATCCGCATCATATGCGTGAGGGTTGAAGCCGACGGCTGCAATCTTTCAGGTTATACACATGTATACATAAACGGCCGCCCAAGAGGCATCATATTACTTTCAGGCAAAAGTATAAAAATAGCCTTATAAAAATTTATAAAAGCATTTCGCTTACAATGAGATTACATATCACTCAAACATAATATTTTTTGAGCACTGGGTCTCTATCAGACGGGCACCCTCAAGAACTTCTTCAAAGTAGTGCTCGGCAGCCTTTCGACTTATAGCCGAATCCCGCGCTGCAACATTGGTAGCATCCATCTCCGCCCAATATGCCTTAACATGGGAAAAGGTCATCCGTGCGCCCTCTATGCACGCCGACCTCCTCATCGCATCAATACGCGGCACCACGTCAAGGACCTGCTGCACCAAGCTGAAATAGCTGTTCGGTTTTGGCCTTCCCGGCCATAGCTGATCCACAACAGACCTCATAGAGAGTTCGGACAACCTATTTAGTTCGGCCCACTCGGCTAATTGGTCAGTCAATGAAAGTGGACGCTCGGGAGAATGGAATTGCCTCCAAAACAGCTGGTCTACTCCATGGTCCGTATGACCCTGGAAGTACTTGGCCGCATCGGCAGCACTCGCCGCCAAATCCATATACGCATCCTCCGAACTCCACAGCCGATCCAGAGGGGCATACCGTGGATCTCCGAATTTCCTCCGCAACATAAAGGATTTTCCAGCTACAATATCCCCGGCATCCCGCAGCTCCTCCTTCTTTGCCCTCATAGCAGAGCGGAGATCCTTTTTCATCGCAGCGGCCTTCTCAAGGTCCGATGCCTTCGCTTGGTTTTCCTTTTCAAGAACCCGGCAATGGTCGGCGGCGGCTTTTAATTCTATAGCCATCTTGGCCATCTTGTCTCGGGTCTCTCTATGCGCGGCCCTCTCGACTTGCAACTCTTCGGCCACCCTCACAGCAGCCGCATTACCTAACCTCGCTTGTTCCTTGGCTCGGGCAAGTTCTGCCCGCAAGGCTTCAATAGTGCCAGCTCCATCTGCAGTCACAACATATTTAAGATACTGGCATCATCCTGCTCTTCCTATGTGGCGTTTACCAGATATTGACACTTACCCTGTGCCTCATCAAGCCTTTTGTTAACAAGCTTGATGTCGGCGTCTGCCGCATCCAACTGCCATTCTAAATGGGCAAACTCGCTAGTCCGGCTAGCCACCGGAGCTTCCATCACCTGCACATAAAGGCAGTATGGTTATTTCCTGGGAATATGATCCTCTGTTCGTCGTCGTTTCCGACGACAACCAGAGTCTCAGGGGCTACTACCTACACACAGCACACCTAGCATGTGCAGGATTATCATACATTCTTTTACGTACCTCAAAGCCTGTCAGTAGACTCATAAAAGCTTCATGCAATCCGCTTTCAGCGGACGATATTCTCTCCATCACCGTATTCATCAGCACAGGGTGTTCATCTGAGATGGCCGCTTGCCCCACCAACTCCCTCAGAACATCCGATTGCACACTAGATGGTGTTGGACTCTTTTGTCTTCTCTCTTCGGGAGCCGGACATTGGGAGCTTCGGGGATCAATGGGATTATCTTCTGGCCTCACCGGACTCGGAGAGGCCCTCCGTGACGACACTTCAGGATCGCCCGCTTCCGGAGTGGAGGAGTTCGGAGGAGGCGTTTCGCTCTCCATCATCTTTGGAAGAAGATCCCCCGAAGATGAGCTCATCTGAGAGGGGATGAGGCCCGAACTGCAAAAATATATGCAGTGGTTATCTCCTCAGAAGAAAAAGATGGCATATATGTACTATTAAAGTATTTCGGGTCACTTACGACTCGCGGGAGAATTGATCCCCCCCGCGGACTTTGTGCGGCAACGGTGCCCCCCAAGGAAGGACCCTCTGTGGGAGACTTCTTCTCCCGTTTGGAAGCTTCGGCTTCCGGATCCCCGGCGCAGTCCTTTTCCTCTTCTGGTCGCCTTCCCTCTTGCAAACGCTCGCTCCCTCAGCTAGAATGGGCAGCGTTGGGGGCCCGCGTCCGCCCGCATTATCCTCCACAGTATCTTCCTTCAAGGGCTCCGGGCAAGGTGTAGTCTGGAGCATCTTTTCCAATACCGGATTTTCCAAACCCTCAGGGAGGGGGGCCGAACACCGAATCAACTTCGCCTTTGTTAACCAGTCCTGGTCAAAAAGCAAACTCTCATATACAACTTTGTAACAAAGGAGAGATAGTATGTTCGGCCGGAAGATGCCTTACCTGTTCGGCGGCACGGTTACTGCTCAGGCCCACGTCCTCGGAGATTTCCGGACACTCCACCTGAGGTCCAAAGAATGACTTGTACATCTCCTCATGCGTCAGGCCGAGAAAATTTTGAATGACACGCGGTCCCTCGGGATTGAACTCCCATAGGCGAAGAGGCCGGCGTTTGCAAGGCTGGACTTGACGAACCAACATAACTTGTATTACCGCAACCAAACTAAAATCTCCATTGAAGAGATCTCGAATGCGGCTTTGCAGTATAGGCACGTCCTTGGCTGGCCCCTAGCTCAGGCCTCTGCTGATCCATGACATCAGTTGTGATGGAGGGCCCGAGCGGAAAACAGGGGCGGCCACCCACTTGGCACTTCTAGGAGCCGTGATGTAGAACCACTCCTGTTGCCACAATTCAGACACCTCTGGGATGGAACCTTTGGGCCACAGAGCTCCTGCCATCTTGCGTATTGAGGCACCTCCACACGCTGCATGTTGCCCCTCGATCATCTTCGGCTTCACTTCAAAGGTCTTGAGCCAGAGGCCAAAGTGAGGGGTGACCCGGAGGAAGGCCTCACACACGACAATGAATGTCGTGATATGAAGAAAAGAGTCCGGAGCTAGATCATGGAAGTCTAGCCCATAATAAAACATCAGACCCCTGACGAAAGGATCCAAAGCAAGGCCTAGACCTCGGAGGAAGTGGGAGACGAACACGACGTTCTCGTTGGGTTCGGGGGTGGGAACGGCCTGCCCTCGGGGAGGCAGCCGACGCAAAATCTCGGCGGTCAGATATCTGGCCTCCCT
The DNA here is from genome assembly GCF_056163025.1 of Triticum urartu. Taxonomy (NCBI): domain Eukaryota; kingdom Viridiplantae; phylum Streptophyta; class Magnoliopsida; order Poales; family Poaceae; genus Triticum; species Triticum urartu. The sequence goes on from NC_141876.1 coordinate 466,130,086, forward strand.
CAACTTCTTGATGTCTTCTTCCGTGATGGTGGAAGGCATCCATCGGCCTTGAAGGCTAGATCGGGACATGACTGAAGGTTCGGGGCGCCTGACCTGAACTTCGGGCGTTTGAGCTTGAGGTGCGGGAAGGATTCAATTGAGCACGGGATGGAAAAATAAAAGCCTTGTCCCCTTTATAAAGAGGGTGAATATCAAGCGTCCTCTCCGTGTCCGTTTGGACTTGCCTATAATCTAGGAGTCCTAGAAGCGGTTGGGTTACCCACGCCCGTATCGATGAGAATCCCGGGATAAGGGGACACGATCTCTGCTTTAACTGGACGTGCCAAGGAAACCGCCTCGCATAACGCGCTGAGATGGGACAGTAAAATGGTTCGAATAAAAGCTTGGCCGTGGTGTGATGTCGCACTATGGAATACGTCAGCAGATTAGACTTGTGTAAATATTATTCTCTCTATGGCAATATGTGGAAACTTATTTTGCAGAGCCGGACACTATCTTTGTGTTCAAAATCTTCTATAAAGTACTTGGAGGAGGAACCCGCCTTGCAATGCCGAAGACAATATGCGCGCTGGACTCGTCGTCATTGAAGCCTGGTTCAGGGGCTACTGAGGGAGTCCTGGATTAGGGGGTGTCCGGATGACCAGACTATACCTTCAGCCGGACTCCTGGACTATGAAGATACAAGATTGAAGACTTCGTCCCGTGTCCGGGAGGGACTTTCCTTGGCGTGGAAGGCAAGCTTGGCGATACGGATATACAGATCTCCTACCATTGTAACTGACTCTATGTAACCCTAACCCTATCCGGTGTCTATATAAACCGGAGGGTTTTAGTCCGTAGGACAACATACACATCAACAATCATACCATAGGCTAGCTTCTAGGGTTTAGCCTCCTCGATCTCGTGGTAGATCTACTCTTGTACTACCCATATCATCAATATTAATCAAGCAGGACGTAGGGTTTTACCTCCATCGAGAGGGCCCGAACCTGGGTAAAACTTCGTGTCCCTTGCCTCCTGTTACCATCCGGCCTAGATGCACAGTTCGGGACCCCCTACCCGAGATCCGTCGGTTTTGACACCGACAATCATCATTAGCTTCCTCACTTACTGGTGTAGGAATCACTGGAACTGATTTCATTGATGAACTACTTTCCAATAAGGGAGAAGGTACAATTACCTCATCAAGTTCTACTTTCCTCCCACTCACTTCTTTCGAGAGAAACTCCTTCTCTAGAAAGGATCCATTCTTAGCAACGAATATCTTGCCTTCGGATCTGTGATAGAAGGTGTACCCAACAGTCTCCTTTGGGTATCCTATGAAGACACAATTCTCCGATTTGGGTTCGAGCTTATCGGGTTGGAGCTTTTTCACATAAGCATTGCAGCCCCAAACTTTAAGAAACGACAACTTGGGTTTCTTTCCAAACCACAGTTCATAAGGTGTGGTCTCGACGGATTTAGATGGTTCCCTATTTAATGTGAATGTAGCTGTCTCTAAAGCGTAACCCCAAAACGATAGCGGTAAATCAGTTAGAGACATCATAGATTGCACCATATCTAGTAAAGTGTGATTACGACGTTCGGACCCACCATTACATTGTGGTATTCCAGGTGGCGTGAGTTGCGAAACTATTCCGCATTGTTTCAAATGAAGTCCAAACTCATAACTCAAATATTCGCCTCCACGATCAGATCATAGAAACTTGATTTTCTTGTTACGATGATTTTCCACTTCACTCTTAAATTCTTTGAACTTTTCAAATGTTTCAGACTTATGTTTCATTAAGTAGATATACCCATATCTGCTCAAATCATCTGTGAAGGTGAGAAAATAACAATATACGCCGCGAGCTTCAATGTTCATTGGACCACATACATCAGTATGTATGATTTCCAATAAGTCTGTTGTTCGCTCCATTGTTCCGGAGAACGGAGTTTTAGTCATCTTGCCCATGAGGCATGGTTCTCAAGTACCAAGTGATTCCAGAAGTCCATCAGAATGGAGTTTCTTCATGCGCTTTACACCAATATGACTTAAGCGGCAGTGCCACAAGTAAGTTGCACTATCATTATCAACTCTGCATCTTTTGGTTTCAATACTATGGACATGTGTATCACTACTATCAAGATTTAGTAAAAATAGACCACTCATTAAGGGTGCATGACCATAAAAGATATTACTCATATAAATAGAACAACCATTATTCTCTGATTTTAATGAATAACCGTCTCACATCAAACAAGATCCAGATATAATGTTCATGCTCAACGTTGGCACCAAATAACAATTATTTAGGTCTAATACTAATCCCGAAGGTATATGTAGAGGTAGCATGCCGACGGCGATCACATCGACTTTGGAACCATTTCCCACGCGCATCGTCACCTCGTCCTTAGCCAATCTTCGCTTAATCCGTAGCCCCTGTTTCGAGTTGCAAATGTTAGAAACTGAACCAGTATCAAATACTCAGGCACTACTGCGAGCATTAGTAAGGTACACATCAATAACATGTATATCAATTATACCTTTCACTTTGCCATCCTTCTTCTCCGCCAAATACTTGGGGCAGTTCCGCTTCCAGTGACTAGTTCCTTTGCATTAGAAGCACTCGGTCCCAGGCTTAGGTCCAGACTTGGGTTTCTTCACTTGAGCAGCAACTGGCTTGCTGTTCTTATTGAAGTTCCCCTTCTTCCCTTTACCCTTTTTCTTGAAACTGGTGGTCTTGTTGACCATCAACACTTGATGCGCCTTCTTGATTTCTACCTCCGCAGTCTTTAGCATTGCGAAGAGCTCAGGAATCGTCTTATCCATCCCTTGCATATTATAGTTCATCCCGAAGCTCTTGTAGCTTGGTGGCAGTGATTGAAGAACTCTGTCAATGACACTATCATCAAGAAGATTAACTCCCAGTTGAGTCAAGTGGTTGTGGTACCCAGAAATTCTGAGTATATGTTCACTGACAGAACTATTCTCCTCCATTTTGCAGCTGTAGAACTTATTGGAGACTTCATATCTCTCAATCCGGGCATTTGCTTGAAATACTAACTTCAACTCCTAGAACATCTCATATGCTCCATGACATTCAAAATGTCGTTGAAGTCCTGGTTCTAAGCCGTAAAGCATGGCACACTGAACTATCGAGTAGTCATCAGCTTTGCTCTGCCAAGTGTTCATAACATCTTGCGTTGCTCCTGCAGCGGGTTTGTCACCTAGCGGTGCTTCCAGGACGTAATTCATCTGTGCAGCAATGAGGATAATCCTCAAGTTACGGACCCAGACCGTTTAGTTGCTACCATCATCTTTCAACTTAGCTTTCTCTATGAACGCATTAAAATTTAATGGAACAACAGCACGGGCCATCTATCTACAACAACATAGACATGCAAAATACTATCAGGTACTAAGTTCAAGATAAATTAAAGTTCAATTAATCAAATTACTTAAGAACTCCCACTTAGATAGACATCTCTCTAATCATCTAAGTGATCATGTGATCCATATCAACTAAACCATGTCCGATCATCACGTGAGATGGAGTAGTTTTCAATGGTGAACATCACTATGTTGATCATATCTACTATATGATTCATGCTCGACCTTTCGGTCTCCAGTGTCCCGACGCCATATCTGCATATGCTAGGCTCGTCAAGTTTAACCCGAGTATTCCGCGTGTGCAAAACTGGCTTGCACTCGTTGTATGTGAACGTAGAGCTTATCACACCCGATCATCACGTGGTGTCTCGGCACGACGAACTGTAGCAACGGTGCATACTCAGGGAGAACACTTATACCTTGAAATTTAGTGAGAGATCATCTTATAATGCTACCGCCGAACTAAGCAAAATAAGATGCATAAAGGATAAACATCACATGCAATCAATATAAGTGATATGATATGGCCATCATCATCTTGTGCCTTTGATCTCCATCTCCAAAGCACCGTCATGATCACCATCGTCACCGGCTTGACACCTTGATATTCATCGAAGCATCGTTGTCGTCTCGCCAACTATTGCTTCTACGACTATCGCTACCGCTTAGTGATAAAGTAAAGCAATTACATGGTGATTGCATTTCATACAATAAAGCGACAACCATATGGCTCCTGCCAGTTTCCGATAACTGTGTTACAAAACATGATCATCTCATACAATAAAATTTAGCATCATGTCTTGACAATATCACATCACAACATGCCCTGCAAAAACAAGTTACACGTCCTCTACTTTATTGTTGCAAGTTTTATGTAGCTGCTACGGGCTGAGCAAGAACCGTTCTTACCTACGCATCAAAAACCACAACGCGGTATAGTGATTGCTTTTTGATCTCCAGAAAGAACCACGTTCATTGAATCCGATTCAACTAAAGCTGGAGAAACAGACACCCACTAGCCACCTGTGTGCGAAGCACGTCGGTAGAACCAGTCTCGCGTAAGCATACGCCTAATGTCGGTCTGGGCCGCTTCATACAACAATGCCGCTGAATCAAGAATCAACTAGTGATGGCAAGCAATATGTATATACCCACGCCCACAACTCCTTTGTGTTCTACTTGTGCATATAACATCTACGCGTAAACCTGGCTCGGATGCCATTGTTGGGGAACGCAGTAATTTCAAAAAAAACTCCTACGCACACGCAAGATCATGGTGATGCATAGAGACGAGAGGGGAGAGTATCATCTACGTACCCTCGTAGACCGTAAGCGGAAGCGTTATGACAACGCGGTTGATGTAGTCGGACGTCTTCATGATCGACCGATCTAGCACCGAAGGTACGGCACCTCCGCGATCTGCACACGTTCAGCTCGGTGACGTCTCGCGAAATCACGATCCAGTAGAGCTTCGAGGGAGAGTTTCGTCATCACGACAGCATGATGACGGTGATGATGTTCCTACCAGAACAGGGCTTCACCTAAGGACCGCTACGATATTACCGAGGTGGAATATGGTGGAGGGGGGCACCGCACACGGCTAAAGATCAATGATCAACTTGTGTGTCCATGGGGTGCCCCCCTCCCCCATATATAAAGGAGTGGAGGAGGGGGAGGGCCGGCCCTCTCTATGGCGCACCCTAGGGGAGTCCTACTCCCTCCGGGAGTAGGATTCCCCTCCCCCCTTCAAGTAGGAGTAGGAGAGGAAGGAAGGAGGAGAGAGGGAGGAAGGAAAGGGGGGCCGGCCCCCTCCCAATTTGGATTGGGCTTGGGGGGCGCGCCTCCCTCTTTTCCCTTCCCTCTCCTCTATTCCACTAAGGCCCATATACTCCCCGCGGGGTTCCGGTAACCTCCCGGTACTCCGAAAAAAATGCCTGAACCACTCAAAACCATTCCGATGTCCAAATATAGGCTTCCAATATATTGATATTTACGTCTCGACCATTTCGAGACTCCTCGTCATGTCCGTGATCAAATCCGGGACTCCGAAATACCTTCGGTACATCAAAACACATAAACTCATAATACCGATCGTCACCAAACGTTAAGCATGCGGACCCTACGGGTTCGAGAACTATGTAGACATGACCGAGACATGTCTCCGGTCAATAACCAATAGCGGAACCTGGATGCTCATATTGGCTCCTACATATTCTACGAAGATCTTTATCGGTCAAACCGCATAACGGTATACGTTGCCCCCTTTGTCATCGGTATGTTACTTGCCCAAGATCCGATCGTCGGTATCTCAATACCTAGTTCAATCTCATTACCGGCAAGTCTCTTTACTCGTTCCGTAATGCTACTTACCGTAACTAACTCATTAGCTACATTGCTTGCAAGGCTTATTGTGATGTACATTACTGAGAGGGCTCAGAGATACCTCTCCGACAATCGGAGTGACAAATCCTAATCTTGATCCATGCCAACTCAACAAATACCATCGGAGACACCTGTAGGGCACCTTTATAATCACCCAGTTACGTTGTGACGTTTGGTAGCACACAAAGCGTTCCTCTGGTATTCGGGAGTTGCATGATCTCATAGTCATAGGAACATGTATAGTTATGGAGAAAGCAATAGCAACAAACTAAACGATCATCATGCTAAGCTAACAGATGGGTCAAGTCAATCACATCATTCTCTAATGATGTGATCCCGTTAATCAAATGACAACTCATGTCTATGGTTAGGAAACTCAACCATCTTTGATTCAACGAGCTAGTCAAGTAGAGGCATACTAGTGACACTTTGTTTGTCTATGTATTCACACATGTACTAAGTTTCCGGTTAATACAATTCTAGCATGAATAATAAACATTTATCATGATATAAGGAAATATAAATAACAACTTTATTATTGCCTCTAGGTCATATTTACTTCATGAGGTACACATCCGGATGACCCGGCAGTAACAATCACAGAGGTGCTCCCTTTATGCCCTAGCCAAACTAACGGGAATGTAGGGCATAAGCATAGGAGCCAGGCAACCCAGCTTGGCCAAAACTTAAGTCATATCAATGCATATAATGGCGAAGAAAAGGTACATATGAGGAAAAAACGCATATGTGATGATCTTGATGCTTGAAAAATGACAATAATAAGCTTCTGTGCAAGAAGCCCCCAGGTATAATGGGCGTACACATTTAAGGATGTGTACATCATAGGTGTACGGTTTAGCCGCACGAAATCTTTAAGGCTAAAAGAGAAAAAAGGAAAAGGCTAAAAGAGAGGAGGGAAAATAATGAAAACAACAGGGAGAAGGAGACAAACGAAGAGTTTGGCGCTAGGCATAGAATCTTCGGAGTCTGGCCGTGTTCCAGGGGTTCGGCTCTAGGCGATTGTCTGATGCATCACACAAGCGGTATGCTCCTCCCGTGAGAAATTCGTTGATGATGAAAGGACCCTCCCACTTGGGCTTAAGTTTGTCCTTTTTCTTCTCCGGCAAGCGTAGAACAAGTTCGCCAACATTATAAGTCTTGGCCCACACTTCTCTGCTTTGATATCTGTAGTCTTGCTGTTGATAAAATGCGGAACGGGCTTTTGCAATGTCGCGCTCCTCCTCCAGGGCATCTAAGTTGTCCTTCCGATCAAGCTCGGCCTCTCTCTCTTCGTACATGCGCACTCGAGGTGAGTCATGAATAATGTCACAAGGTAACACAGCCTCTGCGCCGTACACCATGAAGAAAGGTGTATATCTGGTAGTGCGATTGGGCGTGGTCCACATCCCCCAGAGTACGGAGTCGAGCTCCTTAACCCAGTGCTTGTTTGATTCTTTCAAAGACCGCACTAGTCTGGGTTTGATGTCGCTCATAATAAGACCATTGGCTCGTTCGACTTGACCGTTTGTTTGCGGATGATAGACGGAGGCGTAATTGAGCTTAGTGCCTAGATTAGCACACCAGGATTTCACCTCATCAGTTATAAAATTGGAGTCGTTATCGGTGATGATGCTGTGTGGAACACCATAAAGGTGCACAACGCCGGATATGAAGTCTATCACCGATCCGGCCTCGGCCGTTTTAACCAGTTTGGCCTCTATCCACTTAGTGAATTTATCCACCATGACCAGCAGATACTTTTTCTTATGGCTTCCTCTTTTAAGGGGTCCAACCATGTCAAGCCCCCAAACCGCGAAAGGCCAAGTGATGGGGATTATCTGTAGAGCAGTGGGTGGCATATGGCTTTCGTTGGCAAAAGGCTGGCATCCGACGCAACGTTGGACAAGGTCCTGCGCATCTGCTCGGGCCGTCGGCCAATAGAAACCTGTACGGAAGGCCTTGCCTACAAGGGCCCGAGCTGCGGCGTGGTGACCACCGAGACCGACATGAATTTCAACCAAGAGCTGCCGCCCCTCTTCCTCGGAGGTACATCTTTGAAGTACTCCTGTAGCGCTTTTCTTGTAGATCTCTCCTTCGTGGACCTTGTAGGCTTTCGAATGATGAAAAATGCAGTGGGCTTCATTCTGATCCTCAGGGAGCTCTCGCCTATTAAGGTAAGCCAAGAAGGGTTCGGTCCATGGGGCAATGACTGCCATGATGAGATGGGCCGAAGGTGTTATTTCGGTGGCTGAGCCTCCGACGATATCGGTGTGTTCGGAATCTGGGGTTATGGTCGGATCCGAACTGTTGTTGCCACTCTCCCCTTGCCACACCACGGATGGCTTGAAAAGCCTTTCCAGAAAGATGTTAGGTGGGACGGGGTCACGCTTGGCGCCGATGCAAGCAAGGACATCCGCCGCTTGATTACTTTCTCGAGCCACGTGGTGAAATTCGAGCCCCTCGAACCGAGCCAACATTTTGAGTACGACGTTACGATAGGCCACCATCTATGGATCTTTGGCATCAAAGTCTCCATTTAACTGGGATATTGCGAGGTTTGAGTCCCCGCATACTTCCAGGCGTTGTATGCCCATGGAGGTAGCCATCCGAAGACCGTGCAATAAGGCGTCGTATTCGGCTGCGTTGTTGGAGTCTGTGTATAATATTTGGAGTATGTACTGAACTGCATATCCAGTGGGGGACGTTAAGACAACGCCCGCTCCTAAGCCCGCCAGCATTTTGGAACCATCGAAGTGCATGACCCAGTTGGAATATGTGTCGTACTCTTTAGGGAGTTCAACCTCTGTCCATTCAGCGATGAAGTATGCCAGTACTTGGGATTTGATGGCCCGGTGCGGCTTATATGTTATGTCGAATGGAAGGAGCTCAATGGCCCATTTGGCAATCTGGCCCATGGCATCGCGGTTGTTTATTATGTCATTCAGTGGGACTTCGGAAGCCACCGTGATCGAGCACTCTTGAAAATAGTGTCGTAGCTTCCGGGATGCCATGAAGACCACGTATGCTATCTTTTGATAATGAGGGTATCGGTATTTGCATGGAGTTAGGACAGTGGATACATAGTATACTGGCTTCTGGAGCGGGAATTTGTGTCCGTCCTCCTCTCGCTCGACAACGAGTACTACACTCACCACCTGGTGTGTTGCAGAGATGTATAATAACATTGGTTCGCCGACGCTTGGTGCAGCCAGGATTGGGTTGCTTGCTAAAAGAGCCTTTATTTCTTCCAATCCGGCCATTGCTGCATCCGTCCACTCGAAGTGGTCGGTGCGTCACATAAGTCGATAAAGTGGCAATGCTTTTTCTCCTAGTCGGGAGATGAAGCGGCTTAAAGTTGCCACGCATCCGGCTAGTTTTTAGACCTGTTTAAGGTCTGTTGGTGTGGCCAATTGTGATAAAGCCCGGATTTTGGCTGGATTTGCTTCGATTCCTCTATTGGAAACAATGAAGCCCAGTAGTTTTCCCGAGGGAATGCCGAAAACACATTTTTCGGATTGAGCTTAAAGTCATATGTCTGGAGGTTGTCGAATGTGAGGCGTAGGTCATCTATTAATGACTCGACGTGATTGGTCTTGATGATGACGTCGTCCACATATGCTTCAACTGTCTTGCCGATTTGTTTCTTCAGGCATGTTTGAATCATGCGTTGGTAGGTGGCTCCGGCATTTTTGAGCCCGAAGGGCATAGTGTTGAAGCAAAATGGCCCATATGGTGTAATGAATGTCATTGCGGCTTGGTCAGACACCTTCATTTTAATTTGATGGTATCCGGAATATGCGTCGAGAAAACACAGTGAGTCGTGTCCTGCAGTAGCATCAATGATCTGATCGATGCGGTGGAGGGGGAAGGGATCTTTAGGGCAAGCTTTGTTGAGGTATTTGAAATCGACACACAGGCACCAGGATTTATCCTTCTTTGGCACCATCACCAGGTTTTCTAGCCGGTCTGAGTGTTTTATTTCTCTGATGAATCCGGCCTCAATCAACTTGGCTAGCTCCTCCCCCATAGCTTGTCGTTTAGGTTCAGAAAAGCGCCACAGTGTTTGCTTGACCGGCTTATATCCCTTTAATATATTGAGGCTGTGCTCGGCCAACCTGCATGGGATTCCTGGCATATCAGAAGGGTGCCAGGCGAATATGTCCCAGTTCTCACGTAGGAACGCTCGTAGTGCGGCATCTACCATTGAGTCGAGCTGTGCTCTGATGGATGCTATCTTCTTTGGGTCCGTTGGGTGGACTTGAAATTTGACTATTTCGTCTGCTGGTTTGAAGGAGGTGGATTTGAAGCGCTTGTCAAGGATTAGGTCGTCCCTATCCACCGTCGAGCGCAGCACGGTTAACTCTTCGGCCGCAAGGGCCTCAGATAGTGCCTCGAGGGCCAAGGATGATGTTTTGTTTTCGGCGTGGAGGGCTATATCCGGATGACTAGCGAGAGTGATAATACCATTGGGCCCGGGCATCTTGAGCTTCATATACCCATAATGGGGTATGGCTTGAAAGCATGTGAATGCGTCTCGCCCCAACAGGGCGTGGTATCCACTGTTGAAAGGGGCCACTTGGAAGCTTATCTCTTCAGACCGATAGTTCTCCGGAGTGCCGAATACCATGTCAAGTGTAATTTTTCCCACGCATCGTGCCTCCCGAGTGGGAATGATTCCTCGGAAGGTCGTGCTACTTTGCTTTATACGGTTTCTTTCTATTTCCATTTTGTTGAGTGTATCCTCGTAGATGAGGTTCAATCCGCTGCCGCCGTCCATGAGAACTTTGGTGAGTCGAAAGCCATCCACAATTGGATTGAGGACCAAGGCGGCTGGTGTCCGGACTGACTGGATTTTTGGTTCATCACTGGTGTTGAAAGTTATGGCCATGTCGTTCCAAGGATTTATTATTGCGACTTGGCAGACTTCGGCGAGGTCACGAAGTGCTCTCTCGCACCGATTGTTTGAAGTGAAAGTCTCAAAGACTGTCAATACTCTGTGGTCGTCGTGTTCCGAGGGGAGTTGCTCCGCGGTGTTTTTGGTGAGGATATCCTCACTTCTCTTGGCCACTTGCCGGAGTATCCAACATGCTCTAAGGCTATGGGTTGGTATGGCATCCGGTGTTGTGTGTATTTTGCATGGCCTATCGAGCCGTCCGTCCAGAACGGTTCCGCGTCTCGTAATGGGTTTTGATTTCTTTACTATTTGGTCGGGCGCCCCGCGAGGGTGCATCCTTTTTGTCCTGACGAGGGGTTGAGTGGAAACCGGTGGTTCCCAATGAGCTCCCTGAGCTTTCCAGGTGCTTTCCATTGTGCAGAACTTCCGTACTATGGTTGCCAAGTGAGTGAAGTGTGATATGTGACGGCGGTTGATGGCGTTGAGGATTCCTTCGTCCGTGCAATTATTGCAGAATGTTGAGATGGCGTCTTCATCACGGCAATCTTTAACCTTATCTTTGACAAGGAGGAATCTAGCCCAAAAGTGATGGACTGTTTCCTGAGACTGTTGCTTTATGCACGTGAGGTCGTGCATATCTAGGTGGGTGGGTGGATTTAAATCCGAACCCTGACCCAATTTGGGATCCGAAGTTTGAGAAATTTCTGAGCTTAATAGTTCAGGCTCCGGGAGATCGGCCGATTTCTCAGGTCTACCGCCTGATTCCGGGTTCGGAGGACAAGGTATGTCGTTTCGCGGACAAGTGTCCGGCTATTCGAACTCGGAGATCCGAACATAGTTTGTCCTTAGTATCGAGGGAGAGTTGTTGCTTTGCTCCTCTACTATCGCTATCTGGTGGGTGATCGATGGAGATTTGATTTCTCTCTAATCAGGTTTCAGCCCAATCTGATCGTAGTCTGTAGCGACCCCTAAGGCGGCGATGCAATCCAGGAGTTCGTTCAAGGACGACAATTCTGTCGTGGAATTGTCACGGCAGATGTCCTAGAGCGAGGACTTAGTCGTAGGGCCATCGCAATAGGAAGCTTAAAGCGGTTAATCGGGACAAAGGACACGAGAGAGCTTTATACTAGTTTGGCCCCTTACGATGAAAGTAAAATCCTACGTCTAGTTGGGTTTGGTATTGCTGAGGTTTCGATCACCAAGAGGCTTAACTCGCCGGCTTGGTTATCGACTTGTTGTCTCTTTCCCTAAACCGCCACCGGGTCGTCCCCTTATATACAGAGGTTGACGCCAAGTGGCCTACAGAGTCCCGGCCGGCTCATAATCGTATCCGGCTCGGTGACTTTCTTTACATGTCTTTCTGTACAAGTATTTCCTTACATGTGGCGTTTTACAATATCGGGCCTTAAGCCGGCCCCAGGCCTTTGGGCCTTCTATAAGACTTAATAAACTACAAACTTGGATGTTTACTGAACTTGTTGCATAACCTGCCATTGAAGCTGACCCGGCCCCTCCTGAGCGGGTCTCAGCTGATATTAATATCCCCAACATTAGGCCCCAGGTTGACTCTGAACTTTGTTCTTCGTCAATCTTCAACACTTAGTCAGAATCCTATCCTCTGTCTAAAAACTTCTGTAACCCGCCGTGACGTCATATTTTGAAAACACAAAAAACCTTCATGAGGTCATCTTACAACGGATCTTTCATTTTTTTAATGCCTTCCAAGAATCGAGGCGTCTGTTCAGTTGGATAATTATTATTGGGTCTCCTTGATTTTCGTGCCCGCCTGTTTGCATTTGCCCTTATAAATAGGCACGCGACCGGTCCTTCCCATTCTCCTTTCTTCCTCATCTTCTTCCTCTCGCAACCTCCGTCGCTACTCGAGCTCCGTCGCCGCCGCGACTCTCATTGTCGTCATCAAGCTTGGCCGCTGCATTACCCTGAGTCCGACCAGAGGACGCGGCGATTCTTTGCGGCAGACCTGCATCTCGTAAGTTTTCTTCTCTCACACACCCAGATCTGTTCTAGGTTTGCAAGTTCTTCGGTGTTCTTCACCTGTTCACCATGGATCATCTGTAGATCTTCTCCGCAACTTCTTTTTGATCCAAAGAAGAGATATAACTCACGCGGTAGCTGTTTGGCATTTTATTTTTGATATCAGTAGATCCCTTTTACCTATATAGATGCTTCTTTATAATCGACGAACTCATCTGTACTAGGTTTTTAGGTCTAGAATATTTTCCTTTTTGAAACAGCCTTTTGATCTGAAATAATATCAATCACTTTGGGAAACTTGTTTGTCCCAATACTTAGCTGAATCCACTTTCTGAAAGAATCTATAGTCATGGTGGTTTACCGCACCGGCTCTCTTTTCCTTATATGTCATTAGCCCTTAGTTAAACCGCCATTGCTTGTTTTATAACTGACCGTAGGCTGAACCGGCATATTATTATCTAGTTTTCAGCTCTCTGCTCATCATGCCATCAAAGACACCCACCGTCTGTAACTGGGTCCCTTCGTCCATAATGGAGGAACGGTTAAAGGAGTTCTTCATCATTGGATTTCTGCCTTCGAAGAATGTCATGTATTATCGTGCTCCTGACCCGGAGGAAGAATGCCCCAATACAAAAGACGGAGAAGTGATTGTCTTCACTGACCACATTAATCGTGGCTCCTCACCGCCCGGTTCAAAATTCTTCAGAGAGGTCCTTCATTTTTTTCAAACTCCACCCTGAGGACCTTAGACCCAATTCCATTTCCAACATTTGCAACTTTCAAGTACTCTGTGAGGTGTATCTTCAGCAAGAGCCCACCGTAGAGCTGTTTAGGGAGTACTTTTATCTAAACCGGCAGAACGAATGCCCAAATGGTCCTAGCTTAGAACTTGGAGGCATCTCAATTCAGCGTCGCCAGGGTGCTGTTTTCCCTCTTATCGTCTTACCAAGTCACCCAAAGGACTGGAACCAAACTTGGTTTTATTGTCAGGATATTTCTCCAGCAAACGAGAAGCCTCTGTCAGGTTACCGCCCCGGTCGTCTTGGCTCCAAGTTCACCCTTCTGGATAAGCTCACCGTTGCTGAATGCAAGAAGCTACTTCCCTCCATCAGAAGAATCAATGCTTTGTTGGGCAATGGTTTAACCGGAGTAGATCTGACCCGCTGCTGGATCTCATGGCGGGTTATTCCATTAGGCCGTCGATCCCAACTAATGTATGAATATGACGAAAGCCCGGACAACTCTCTTCGTTACAGCTCAATTGAACTCACCGAAGAAGACATTGTTTCGATGTCAACTCTTTTGGTAAATGGGAAGTATGAAGATTGCAGTATTGTTGGGTTGAGTCCCTTTTGCAAGATTAATCCGGCGCCAGAAGTAAGTACATTCTAATCTCTTTTTCTTCTTGTTTTTCTCAGCTATTTGTACTTAATACTGATCTTTCTTCTTGTCTTTACAGGCCAATTCTGACTTCTGGAAGGTGAAATATGACCATGAAGCTGCCAAGAAGGCGAAAGCCGCCGCTATGAACACCAAGAAGACGACCCGGAAACAAAGAAGAAGAAGAAAACTACTACTAAGGATTTAATGAAGCTTGATGACTCGTCTGACTCTGAGGTAGCCCTTGATTCCCTTGACCACTTTTTTAACAATCTTATTGATACTGATCCTTACCAGGATGACACTAGGGCTAGCCAGGCCGGGGAAGCAGAGGTAACTATCATTTCCTCCGACTTAGAGCCCTTACCAAGACACGAAGTTCGATGAGTGATCCGTAAAGTAAGGTTTTCTAACCCCTTAGCTCATTTGAAAAAGCAGCAGCATGAAAGCCGTCGTGAAGTTGAGATTGAAGATGAGCTGGCTGTCGTCCCTGAACAGACCCCTCGGAAACATCCGAACGAGGTTTACTTATTACTGTCCTTACCTTTGTTTTAATGAATCCTGCTCCTTATATTTTCTTTAACTCCTTTCATTTACCTTTTCAGGAGGTGTCTCGTTCCTCGGGCGACTCATCACAAACACAATTTTCGGCTTTCAAGACTGCTCCTGGGTAATTAAAAACCCTCTTTTCTTCCGAGTTTGATCAATTGTTATCTTAATGCTGATTATCCTGCAATATTTTTCTTTAGTGGTCAACCTAAGTCCAAAAAAGCGAAGGCAACAAAACCAATGGAAGACACGCCAGTACTGGCATCTGAGCCAGCTAGGCCACCTTCTCCATTGACTGTCGCCCCAGAAGACCCGCCTATTGTTCATGAAGCAAATCCTCCAGAGCCATCCCTTGTCAAGAACACTATTAACCCTTCTACAGCTGGTCCATCAAGCTCAACCGGCCCACCGTCTCCCCGTGTTCAAGATGTTCAAATTACTGGGAGCCGCTATGTTGAGCCGGGGAACCCGACGGTTTTGGCACGGTACACAGCTAAGAAAGAAGCTTTGGAGAGGAGGAAGGTTCGTCTTGATGTTGCCAATTATGACCGTCTTAATGCCAGTGATATCTTATCCGGCTATCTCAGTCATGTACACTCCAATCGTGATTCTGAGATTGAGATGGTCAAGCAGCTTCAATTGAAGTATGAGGTATGTAATTTCCGGTTTATCAATATTCCTTCAGCCCCCAAGTTTGTAGATTATGAGAGAAACAGAATAACCTATAGACTTACAATATAGACTGATACTTTTACTTCTGAATCTTTGCTTCATATTGGTAGAACAAGACTTCACCCGTAGTCCCCAAGGACCAGTTTATTTAAGCATTAAGGAATCGGTACTTCAGAATTGAACACCATCTGTAAAATACTTAACATTCTGGTTTATCTTTGATAACCTTGCTGAATTGTGTACATTAGCCCCCAAGTGCCAAGTGTTGTTACTTTGAAAAGGACTTGGGACATCTAATTGTTGGGGAACATAGTAATTTCAAAAAAAATCCTACGCACACGCAAGATCATGGTGATGCACAGCAACGAGAGGGCAGAGTGTTGTCTACGTACCCTCGTAGACCAGAAGCGGAAGCGTTATAACAACGTGGTTGATGTAGTCGTATGTCTTCACGGCCCAACCGATTAAGCACCGAAACTACGGCACCTCCGACTTTTTGCACACGTTCAGCTCGATGACGATCCCTGGACTCCGATCCAGCAAAGTGTCGGGGATGAGTTCCGTCAGCACGACGGCGTGGTGACGATCTTGATGTTCTACCGTCGCAGGGCTTCGCCTAAGCACTGCTACAATATAATCGAGGATTATGGTGGAGGGGGGCACCGCACACGGCTAAGAGATCAATGATCAATTGTTGTCTCTCTGGGGTGCCCCCTGCCCCCGTATATAAAGCAGTGGAGGAGGGGCCGGCCAAGGAGGGTGGCGCGCCCAAGGGGGGGAGTCCAACTCCCACCGGGAGTAGGACTCCCCTTTTTCCTATTAGGAGTTGGAGAGGGAAGCAAGAGGAAGGAGGGGGAAGGAAAGGGGGGCCGGCCCCCCTCCCAATTCGGATTGGGCTTGGGGGGCGACCCTCCCTGGCTCCTTTCCCCTCCTTTCCACTAAGGCCCAATAAGGCCCATATACCTCCCGGGGGGTTCCGATAACCTCCCGGTGATCCGGTATTGTCCCAATCTTACCCGGAACCTTTTCGGTGTCCAAATATAGTCCTCCAATATATCGATATTTATGTCTCGACCATTTCGAGACTCCTCGTCAAGTCCGTGATCACATCCGGGACTCCGAACAACCTTCGGTACATCAAAATATATAAACTCATAATGAAATTGTCATCGTAACGTTAAGCGTGCGGACCCTACGGGTTCGAAAACAATGTAGACATGACTGAGACACGTCTCCGGTCAATAACCAATAGCGGAACCTGGATGCTCATATTGGCTCCTACATATTCTACGAAGATCTTTATCGGTTAGACCGCATAACAGCATACGTTGTTCCCTTTGTCATCGGTATGTTACTTGCCTGAGATTCGATCGTCGGTATCTCAATACCTAGTTCAATCTTGTTACCGGCAAGTCTCTTTACTCGTTCTGTAATACATCATATTGCAACTAACTTATTAGTTGCATTGCTTGCAAGGCTTAAGTGATGTGTATTACCGAGAGGGCCCAGAGATACCTCTCCGACAATCGGAGCGACAAATCCTAATCTCGAAATACGCCAACCCAACATGTACCTTTGGAGACACCTGTAGAGCACCTTTATAATCACCCAGTTACGTTGTGACGTTTGGTAGCACACAAAGTGTTCCTCTGATAAACGGGTGTTGCATAATCACATAGTCATAGGAACATGTATAAGTCATGAAGAAAGCAATAGCAACATACTAAACGATCGGGTGCTAAGCTAATGGAATGGGTCATGTCAATCACATCATTCTCCTAATGATGTGATCCCGTTAATCAAATGACAACTCATGTCTATGGTTAGGAAACATAACCATCTTCAATTAACGAGCTAGTCAAGTAGAGGCATACTAGTGACACTTTGTTTGTCTATGTATTCACACAAGTATTAAGTTTCCGATTAATACAATTCTAGCATGAATAATAAACATTTATCATGATATAAGGAAATAAATAATAACTTTATTATTGCCTCTAGGGCATATTTCCTTCAGTCTCCCACTTGCACTAGAGTCAATAATCTAGATTACACAGTAATGATTCTAACACCCATGGAGCCTTGGTGTTGATCATGTTTTGCTCGTGGAAGAGGCTTAGTCAATGGCTCTACTACATTCAGATCCGTATGTATCTTGCAAATCTCTATGTCTCCCACCTGGACTAGATCCCGGATGGAATTGAAGCGTCTCTTGATGTGCTTGATTCTCTTGTGAAATCTGGATTCCTTTGCCAAGGCAATTGCACCAGTATTGTCACAAAAGATTTTCATTGGACCCGAGGCACTAGGTATGACACCTAGATCGGATATGAACTCCTTCATCCAGACTCCTTCGTTTGCTGCTTTCGAAGCAGCTATGTACTTTGCTTCACATGTAGATCCCGCCACGACGCTTTGTTTAGAACTGCACCAACTGACAGCTCCACCATTTAATGTAAATACGTATCCTGTTTGCGATTTAGAATCGTCCGGACCAGTGTCAAAGCTTGCAGCAACGTAACCATTTACGATGAACTCTTTGTCACCTCCATATACGAGAAACATATCCTTAGTCCTTTTCAGGTATTTCAGGATGTTCTTGACCGCTGTCCAATGATCCACTCCTGGATTACTTTGGTACCTCCCTGCTAGACTTATAGCAAGGCACACATCAGGTCTGGTACACAGCATTGCATACATGATAGAGCCTATGGCTGAAGCATAGGGAACATCTTTCATTTTCTCTCTATCTTCTGCAGTGGTCGGGCATTGAGTTTTACTCAACTTCACACCTTGTAACACAGGCAAGAATCCTTTCTTTGCTTGATCCATTTTGAACTTCTTCAAAACTTTGTCAAGGTATGTGCTTTGTGAAAGTCCAATTAAGCGTCTTGATCTATCTCTATAGATCTTAATGCCAATATGTAAGCAGCTTCACCGAGGTCTTTCATTGAAAAACTCTTATTCAAGTATCCCTTTATGCTATCCAGAAAGTCTATATCATTTCCGATTAGCAATATGTCATCCACATATAATATCAGAAATGCTATAGAGCTCCCACTCACTTTCTTGTAAATACAGGCTTCTCCAAAAGTCTGTACAAAACCAAATGCTTTGATCACACAATCAAAGCATTTATTCCAACTCCAAGATGCTTGCACCAGTCCATAAATGGATCATTGGAGCTTGCACACTTTGTTAGCTCCTTTTGGATCGACAAAACCTTCCGGCTGCATCATATACAACTCTTCTTCCAGAAATCCATTCAGGAATGTAGTTTTGACATCCATCTGCCAAATTTCATAATCATAAAATGCGGCAATTGCTAACATGATTCGGACAGACTTAAGCATCGCTACGGGTGAGAAGGTCTCATCGTAGTCAATTCCTTGAACTTGTCGAAAACCTTTTGCAACAAGTCGAGCTTTGTAGACAGTAACATTACCATCAGCGTCAGTCTTCTTCTTGAAGATCCATTTATTTTCAATTGCTTGCCGATCATTGGGCAAGTCAACCAAAGTCCACACTTTGTTCTCATACATGGATCCCATCTCAGATTTCATGGCTTCAAGCCATTTTGCGGAATTTGGGCTCACCATTGCTTCTTCATAGTTCATAGGTTCGTCATGATCTAGTAGCATGACTTCCAGAACAGGATTACCGTACCACTCTGGTGCGGATCTTACTCTGGTTGATCTACGAGGTTCAGTAGTAACTTGTTCTGAAGTTTCATGATCATCATCATTAGCTTCCTCACTAATTGGTGTAGGTGTCATAGAAACCGGTTTCTGTGATGTACTACTTTCCAATAAGGGAGCAGGTACAGTTACCTCATCAAGTTCTACTTTCCTCCCACTCACTTCTTTCGAGAGAAACTCCTTCTCTAGAAAGGATCCATTCTTGGCAACAAATGTCTTGCCTTCGGATCTGTGATAGAAGGTGTACCCAACAGTCTCCTTCGGGTATCCTATGAAGACACATTTCTCCGATTTGGGTTCGATCTTATCAGGTTGAAGCTTTTTCACATAAGCATCGCAGCCCCAAACTTTCAGAAACGACAACTTCGGTTTCTTGCCAAACCATAGTTCATAAGGCGTCGTCTCAACGGATTTTGATGGTGCCCTATTTAACGTGAATGCGGCCGTAAAGCATAACCCCAAAACGATAGCGGTAAATCTGTAAGAGACATCATAGATCGCACCATATCAAGTAAAGTACGATTACGACGTTCGGACACACCATTACGCTGTGGTGTTCCGGGTGGCATGAGTTGCGAAACTATTCTGCATTGTTTCAAATGTAAACCAAACTCATAACTCAAATATTCTCCTCCACGATCAGATCGTAGAAACTTTATTTTCTTGTTACGATGATTTTCAACTTGAAATTCTTTGAACTTTTCAAATGTTTCAGACTGATGTTTCATTAAGTAGATATACCCATATCTGCTTAAATCATCTGTGAAGGTGAGAAAATAATGATATCCGCCACGAGCTTCAACATTCATTGGACCACATACATCTGTATGTATGATTTCCAACAAATCTGTTGCTCTCTCCATAGTACCGGAGAACGGCGTTTAGTCATCTTACCCATGAGGCATGGTTCGCAAGTACCAAGTGATTCATAATCAAGTGGTTCCAAAAGTCCATCAGTATGGATTTTTTTCATGCGCTTTACACCGATATGACCTAAACGGCAGTGCCACAAATAAGTTGCACTATCATTATCAACTCTGCATCTTCTGGCTTCAACATTATGAATATGTGTATCACTACTATCGAGATTCATCAAAAATAGATCACTCTTCAAGGGTGCATGACCATAAAAGATATTACTCATATAAATAGAACAACCATTATTCTCTGATTTAAATGAATAACCGTCTCGCATCAAACAAGATCCAGATATAATGTTCATGCTCAACGCTGGCACCAAATAACAATTATTTAGGTCTAATACTAATCCCGATGGTAGATGTAGAGGTAGCGTGCCGACCGCGATCACATCGACTTTGGAACCATTTCCCACGCGCATCGTCACCTCGTCCTTCGCCAGTGTTCGCTTAATCCGTAGCCCCTGTTTCGAGTTGCAAATATTAGCAACAGAACCAGTATCAAATACCCAGGTGCTACTGCGAGCTCTAGTAAGGTACACATCAATAACATGTATATCACATATACCTTTGTTCACCTTGCCATCCTTCTTATCCGCCAAATACTTGGGGCAGTTCCGCTTCCAGTGACCAGTCTGCTTGCAGTAGAAGCACTCGGTTTCAGGCTTAGGCCCAGACTTGGGTTTCTTCTCCTGAGAAGCAACTTGCTTGCTGTTCTTCTTGAAGTTCCCCTTCTTCTTCCCCTTGCCCTTTTTCTTGAAACTAGTGGTCTTGTTGACCATCAACACTTGATGCTCCTTCTTGATTTCTACCTCCGCAGCTTTTAGCATTGCGAAGAGCTCGGGAATTGTCTTATCCATCCCTTGCATATTATAGTTCATCACGAAGCTCTTGTAGCTAGGTGGAAGTGATTGGGGAATTCTATCAATGACGCAATCATCCGGAAGATTAACTCCCAGTTGAATCAAGTGATTATTATACCCACACATTTTGAGTATATGCTCACTGACAGAACTGTTCTCCTCCATCTTGCAGCTATAGAACTTATTGGAGACTTCATATCTCTCAATCCGGGCATTTGCTTGAAATATTAGCTTCAACTCCTAGAACATCTCATATGCTCCATGACGTTCAAAACGTCGTTGAAGACCCGGTTCTAAGCCGTAAAGCATAGCACATTGAACTATCGAGTAGTCATCAGCTTTGCTCTGCCAGACATTCTTAACGTCGTCAGTTGCATCAGCAGCAGGCCTGGCACCCAGCGGTGCTTCCAGGATGTAATTCTTCTGTGCAGCAATGAGGATAATCCTCAAGTTACGGACCCAGTTCGTATAATTGCTACCATCATCTTTCAACTTTGCTTTCTCAAGGAACGCATTAAATTTCAACGGAACAACAGCACGGGCCATCTATCTACAATCAAACATAAACAAGCAAGATACTATCAGGTACTAAGTTCATGATAAATTTAAGTTCAATTAATCATATTACTTAAGAACTCCCACTTAGAAAGACATCCCTCTAATCTTCTAAGTGATCACGTGATCCAAATCAACTAAACCATAACCGATCATCATGTGAAATGGAGTAGTTTTCAATGGTGAACATCACTATGTTGATCATATCTACTATATGATTCACGCTCGACCTTTCGGTCTCAGTGTTCCGAGGCCATATCTGCATATGCCAGGCTCGTCAAGTTTAACCTAAGTATTCTGCGTGTGCAAAACTGGCTTGCACCCGTTGTAGATGGACGTAGAGCTTATCACACCCGATCATCACGTGGTGTCTGGGCACGACGAACTTTGGCAATGGTGCATACTCAGGGAGAACACTTTTATCTTGAAATTTAGTGAGAGATCATCTTATAATGCTACCGTCAATCAAAGCAAGATAAGATGCATAAAAGATAAACATCACATGCAATCAATATAAGTGATATGATATGGCCATCATCATCTTGTGCTTGTGATCTTCATCTCCAAAGCATCATCATGATCACCATTGTCACCGGCGCGACACCTTGATCTCCATCGTTGCATCGTTGTCGTCTCGCCAATCTTATGCTTCTACGACTATCGCTACCGCTTAGTGATAAAGTAAAGCATTACAGGGCGATTGCATTGCATACAATAAAGCGACAACCATATGGCTCCTGCCAGTTGCCGATAACTTGGTTACAAAACATGATCATCTCATACAATAAAATTTAGCATCATGCCTTGACCATATCACATCACAACATGCCCTGCAAAAACAAGTTAGACGTCCTCTACTTTGTTTGTTGCAAGTTTTACGTGGCTGCTACGGGCTTAGCAAGAACCAATCTTACCTACGCATCAAAAACCACAACGATAGTTTGTCAAGTTGGTGCTGTTTTAACCTTCGCAAGGACCGGGCGTAGCCACACTCGGTTCAACTAAAGTTGGAGAAACTGACACCCGCCAGCCACCTATGTGCAAAGCACGTCGGTAGAACCAGTCTCGCGTAAGCATACGCGTAATGTCGGTACGGGCCGCTTCATCCAACAATACCGCCGAACCAAAGTATGACATGCTGGTAAGCAGTATGACTTATATCGCCCACAACTCACTTGTGTTCTACTCGTGCATATAACATCAACACATAAAACCTAGGCTCGAATGCCACTGTTGGGGAACGTAGTAATTTCAAAAAAATCCCTCCGCACATGTAAGATCATGGTGATGCACAGCAATGAGAGGGGAGAGTGTTGTCTACGTACCCTCGTAGACTGGAAGCGGAAGCGTTATAACAACGCGGTTGATGTAGTCGTACGTCTTCATGGCCCAACCGATCAAGCACCGAAACTATGGCACCTCCGAGTTTTTGCACACGTTCAGCTCGATGACGATCCCTGGACTCTGATCCAGCAAAGTGTCGGGGATGAGTTCCGTCAGCACGACGGCGTGGTGACGATCTTGATGTTCTATCGTCACAGTGCTTCGCATAAGCACCGCTACAATATTATCGAGGATTATGGTGGAGGGGGGCACCGCACACGGCTAAGAGATCAATGATCAATTGTTGTCTCTCTGGGGTGCCCCCCTGCCCCCGTATATAAAGGAGTGGAGGAGGTGCCGGCCAAGGAGGGTGGCGCGCCCAAGGGGGGGAGTCCAACTCCCACCGGGAGTAGGACTCCCCTTTTTCCTATTAGGAGTAGGAGAGGGAAGGAAGAGGAAGGAGGGAGGAAGGAAAGGGGGGCGGCCCTCCTCCCAATTCGGATTGGGCTTGGGGGGCGCGCCCCCTCCCTTGCTCCTTTTCCCTCCTTTCCACTAAGGCCCAATAAGGCCCATGTACCTCCCGGGGGGTTCCTATAACCTCCCGGTGATCCGATATTATCCCAATCTTACCCGGAACCTTTCCGGTGTCCAAATATAGTCGTCCAATATATCGATATTTATGTCTCGACCATTTCGAGACTCCTCGTCAAGTCTGTGATCACATTCGGGACTCCGAACAACCTTCGGTACATCAATATATATAAACTCATAATGAAACTGTCATCGTAACGTTAAGCGTGCGGACCCTACGGGTTCGAGAACAATGTAGACATGACCGAGACATGTCTCCGGTCAATAACCAATAGCGGGACCTGGATGCCCATATTGGCTCCTACATATTCTACGAAGATCTTTATCGGTCAGAACGCATAACAACATACGTTGTTCCCTTTGTCATCAGTATGTTACTTGCCCGAGATTCGATCGTCAGTATCTCAATACCTAGTTCAATCTCGTTGCCGGCAAGTCTCTTTACTCGTTCCATAATACATCATCTTGCAACTAACTTATTAGTTGCATTGCTTGCAAGGCTTAAGTGATGTGTATTACCGAGAGGGCCCAGAGATACCTCTCCGACAATCGGAGCGACAAATCCTAATCTCGAAATATGCCAACCCAACATGTACCTTTGGAGACACCTGTAGAGCACCTTTAT
Source organism: Triticum urartu (assembly GCF_056163025.1). NCBI lineage: Eukaryota > Viridiplantae > Streptophyta > Magnoliopsida > Poales > Poaceae > Triticum > Triticum urartu. The sequence goes on from NC_141876.1 coordinate 466,153,906, forward strand.
AATCACCCAGTTACGTTGCGACGTTTGGTAGCACACAAAGTGTTCCTCCGGTAAACGGGAGTTGCATAATCTCATAGTCATAGGAACATGTATAAGTCATGAAGAAAGCAATAGCAACATACTAAACGATCGGGTGCTAAGCTAATGGAATGGGTCATGTCAATCACATCATTCTCCTAATGATGTGATCCCGTTAATCAAATGACAACTCATGTATATGGTTAGGAAACATAACCATCTTCGATTAACGAGCTAGTCAAGTAGAGGCATACTAGTGACACTTTGCTTTGTCTATGTATTCACACAAGTATTACGTTTCCGGTTAATACAATTCTAGCATGAATAATAAACATTTATCATGATATAAGGAAATAAATAATAACTTTATTATTGCCTCTAGGGCATATTTCCTTCACTAATATGCTGGTAGAGTCACAAAAATTTGATTTGGCATACATTAGACCCCAAGTGCCAAGTGGTTTATTCGTAAAGTACTTGGGACTTTGTATTTTGAATATGTATATTGGAATTGAAAACCAAATCTTGACTTTTTTGAATGTTTCACAGAATGCATTATCTGAACTGAACTCCCAATTGACTGACGCAAAGACCTGGCTAGCAAGCCAGGAGTCAGAAATCAAATCTTCCACCTCCAAATTGCAAATGAGCCTTTCTGAAACGGAAAATTTGAAGACCAATTTTGCTGCCAAAGAGAAAATTTGGGAGAATGAGAAAACACCCTTGACCCGCCGAGCTGAGACAGCCGAAACAGCTCTGAAAGAAATTTCGACAGAGCTGAACAATTTGAAGGGCCAGATATCTCAGATGGTTGCTACGATTTTTGGTAAGCCTTCTGAATTGATCTTGAATATAATTTTCGTCAAACCGGAATATGATCCGCCAACTGACTCTGTTAAAAATATACAGGTCCGTGAAGCAAAAATCTGAGCCAAGACCCGTTGATTAAACTGAAGGCAGTATACACCCTGGTTCAACAATTGTACATTGGTACACAACGGGCTCTGGCCACTATCTCTCCAGTAAATCAAGGATCCAACCGGCTTAGCGATGTCCTGAAGAAGCTATCCATCCTTCCTGCTAGATTTCAAGAGGTAAAATGCTCCTGTGCGCGAGCCGGTGCACTGACTACCCTAAGCCGCTCCAAAGCTTGGGTGCCAGACCTAGACTCGGCGGATGTTGCAAGGGGCTATCCTACCGTGAAGGAGGACGAGTCTCCTTTTCATCAAGATGACTTTATAGCCTGCGTCCGTGAAGTCCGGCCTCAGGCGACTAGCCTTGGAGATGACACCAATGTGGACAAATACCAGCCGGGTTTTGACAGTGCAAATAAGAAGATGGCCACCCCTTCATACAAAGTTGCCGATCTGATCGCACCCGTGAGAGAAGATACATTTGCCCCGAAAATTGACCCGGTCGGCCTTATTGACGACGAAGCTGAATTTCTCGCCATGAACGGCTTTGACTGGTCAAAATCCAACTTCCAACAGACTCAAGATGGTGAACCAACGAGGGAAGGACGGTGATCATCTTCACGGGCTTATTAAAGTCTTGTAATAGCTTAGCTGTTTAAAACACCGCCTGTTTGCTTATGCCATCGCGCATAAAACACATCTACATGAATTTGTGCTTCCAGATGCCAATGCTTAATACTTTCTTATGCATCATTTAATGCTTGTCTCTGCAATGTTTGAACTCTGTTCCTGTGAACACAAGGAAAAAACCTGGCAAGGCGGTTTAGAATCAACTGGGCTTAAACACCTAATTTACAGCCCATATTTCTACCTCAAAAACAGAGACAAATATAAATAAAGGATAAGGTTTAATACCAACTCTAAAGTTAACGCAGCCGATAAGCGCATGTAAGTAAAAACCATACCTTGTCCTTGTTGATCCTTAGATCGCCGGTTTAAATAACCCGGGTGATGAATTTGAGAATTCAATATAAAAGTTAAGACTCCTTGAACATTCAATAATCATCATATCTCGGTAGCTCGTACCTTTGGATCCTTAGACCACCGGCTTGGATAACCCGGGCGGCTGTGTTGTCCAATAATTGAGCCGGTGAAGAGAATCATGCCATCTCATTTGTAATATTGAAACAACAGAAACTCAAAGGCAAGCAACAGATAACAAACATAATTTTAACTCTGTACTTAAAAGATTGGGGGCTTCTGATTCAAATACGATCAGTAAATCGGACCAAAGGGGTTAAGCTAAGGTTCGAATACGTCCATATAGCCCCCAGTGGCTTTGGCGTTGCGCCGATCAAGAGGGTACCGACAGCTATGTTCTCTTTGGTTCGAATACGACCTATGTTTGAACAGGAAGCCCCCAAATGACCTTGAGAGGTTTTTAACGACCCTGATTCGAATATGATCTAAGTCGGCTCAAAAGGGGTTAAGCTATGATTCGGATACGATCAAGAAGCCCCCAAGTGAGTTTGGCCTTGAGCCGATCAAAAGGGTTACGACAGCTATGTTCTCTTTGGTTCGAATACGACCTATGTTTGAACAGGAAGCCCCCAAATGACCTTGAGAGGTTTTTAATGACCCTAATTCAAATACGATCCAAGTCGGCTCAAAAGGGGTTAAGCTATGATTCGGATACGATCAAGAAGCCCCCAAGTGAGTTTGGCCTTGAGCCGATCAAAAGGGTTACGACAGCTATGTTCTCTTTGGTTCGAATACGACCTATGTTCGAACAGGAAGCCCCCAAGTGACCATGATATTTACAGCTAGATTCGAATACGATCATAAGCCAGACTAGAAAAGGTTAAACTTGATTCAAATATTATCAGCTCCTTAATAGTCATTTGTGAAAAAGTAATAAAGATGCATAATCTATGAAAAGAAAAGAGACTGATGGTCTTACTTTATTGCTTATCATCGTATATACAGGATGAATGTATGTACAGGATGAGAGCCGGTGGCTCAGGTATAGTATGGCCGAAGTTGAGCAATGTTCCACGGCCGGCGGGTCTCCTCTTCTGACTTACGTGAGTCTGCATGCTCTCGAACGTCAATGAGGTAGTAAGACCCGTTGTTTAAATTTTTACTGACCACAAAGGGTCCTTCCCAAGGTGGGGATAACTTGTGTGCATCTGAAAGATCTTGGATGAGCCGGAGCACCAAGTCGCCTTCCTGAAAAGTCCTGGTCTTAACCCGGCGGCTGTGATAACGACGCGGGTCTTGTTGATAGATTGCTGACCGTGCTGCTGCTAAGTCTCTTTCTTCATCCAACAAGTCAAGCACATCCTATCTGGCTTTTTCATTGTTAGCTTCAACATAAGCCACCACGCGGGGCGAGTCATGACGGATGTCACTGGCAATACTGCGTCTGCCCCATAAACCATGAAGAAGGGTGTGTAACCCGTAGACCTGTTGGGTGTAGTATTGATGCTCCATAACACTGAAGGCAACTCCTCTACCCAACAACCCGGCGTTCGCTGTAAAGGAACCATAAGCCAGGGTTTTAGCCCTTTCAGAATTTCCTGATTGGCTCTCTCAGCTTGACCATTGGATTGAGGATGAGCTACAGAAGAAACATCAAGCCGAATGTGCTCTCGCTGACAAAACTCTTCCATAGCCCCTTGGGATAGATTGGTGCCATTGTCTGTGATAATACTGTGCGTAAAACGGAAACGGAAGATTATTTTCTTCATGAACTGAACCGTCATGGCTGCATCACACTTACTCACAAGCTCCGCCTCAACCCATTTAGTGAACTTATCAACAGCCACCAGGAGATGTGTCTTCTTGTCCTTAGACCTTTTGAAAGGTCCCACCATGTCAAGCCCCCAAACTGCAAATGGCCAAGTGATCGGAATCATCCGGAGCTCTTGAGCCAGCACATGCGCTCGCCGTGCAAATTTCTGACATCCATCACATCTACTGACCAGATCTTCTGCATCAGCGTGAGCCGTCAACCAGTAAAAACCGTGACGAAACGCCTTGGCCACTAAAGATTTTGACCCGGCGTGATGACCACAATCGCCTTCATGGATCTCACGAAGGATTTTTTGACCTTCTTCGGGGGAAACACACCGTTGAAACGCTCCGGAAACACTGTGATGAAATAACTCTCCATCCGAAATCATCATGGACTTAGACCGCCGGGTTATCTGTCGAGCCAGAGTCTCATCTGCTGGCAATTCTCCCCGGGTCATGTAAGCCAAGAACGGCACCGTCCAATCTGGGATGACATGAAGAGCCGCCACCAACTGCGCCTCCAGGTCAGGAACAGCTAAATCTTCTTCTGTGGGCAACTTGACAGAGGGGTTATGCAAAACATCTAAAAAGGTGTTGGGTGGTACCGGCTTACGTTGAGACCCCAGTCGTCTCAAAGCATCAGTTGCTTCGTTCTTTCGACGGTCAATGTGTTCCACCTGATAACCTTTAAAATACCCTACAACAGCATCGACCTCTCGGCGATAAGCCACCATGAGAGGGTCTTTGGAATCCCACTTGCCAGACACCTGCTGAGCCACTAGATCTGAATCACCAAGACATCTGACCCGGCTCAAGCTCATCTCCTTTGCCACTCAAAGACCATGGAGCAATGCTTCATACTCTGCTGCGTTGTTAGTGCACGGAAACATCAATCGTAACACATAACAAAATTTATCACCTCGTGGGGAAGTTAATACAACTCCAGCCCCCGAGCCCTCCAATTGCCTGGACCCATCAAAATGAATAGTCCAATATGTGTTGTCCGGCTTTTCTTCTGGCATCTGCATCTCTGTCCAGTCATTGATGAAGTCAACCAGGGCTTGAGACTTAATCGCAGTGTGTGGAACATACTTCAGCCCATGAGACCCAAGCTCAATTGCCCACTTGGCAACTCGCCCTGTAGCTTCTCTGTTTTGAATAATGTCTCCCAAAGGAGCAGAGCTAACCACAGTGATTGGATGTCCCTGAAAGTAATGCTTAAGCTTTCGGCTTGCCATGAACACCCCATAAACAAGCTTCTGCCAATATGGATATCGTTGCTTAGACTCAATTAGCACTTCGCTGACATAATAAACCGGTCGCTGAACCGGATGCTCCTTCCCAACCTCCTTGCGCTCTACCACCATAGCCACACTAACGGCCCGTGAGTTGGCAGCTACGTATAACAATAGCAGATCTTTCTCAATTGGAGCAGCTAGGACTGGCGGCTCAGCCAATTGAGCCTTCAGATCCTCAAAAGCGGCGTTCGCAGCATCGCTCCAAACAAACACATATGTTTTCTTCATCAACTGATATAGAGGCATAGCCTTTTCCCCTAACCGGCTTATGAACCGGCTCAAAGCAGCCACACGACCCGCCAGTCGTTGAACATCATTGACGCAGGTTGGTTTAGCCAGGGATGTAATTGCCTTGATCTTCTCCGGGTTAGCTTCAATACCTCGGTTGGACACCAGAAAACTCAAAAGCTTGCCGGTTGGCACTCCAAAAACACACTTGGCCGGGTTAAGCATCATCTTGTAAACCCGAAGATTATCAAAAGTCTCTTTCAAGTTTGTGACCAAGGTTTCCTCTTCCCTGGACTTTACTACTATATCATCCACATAGGCATGAACATTGCGCCCAATTTGATCATGAAGAAAATTCTGCACACACCGTTGGTAAGTCGCCTGAGCACTCTTGAGCCCAAAAGGCATAGACACATAGCAGAAAGCCCCAAAAGGAGTTATAAATGCCGTCTTCTCTTGATCCTTGACTGCCATCTTAATCTGATGATACCCGGAGTAAGCACCTAAGAAACTCAACCATGCGTAACCCGCCATAGCATCAATGATCTGATCAATACGGGGAAGAGCAAAAGGATCAGCCGGACAGGCCTTGTTTAAATATGTGTAATCCACACACATACGCCAGGTGCCATTCTTTTTTAGCACGAGCACCGGGTTAGCTAACCATTCTGGGTGAAAGACCTCCACAATGAACCCGGCCGCCAAGAGCCGGGCCACCTCTTCTCCAATGGCCTTGCACCTTTCTTCATTGAACCGGCGAAGAAACTGTATGACCGGTTTGAACTTTGGATCGATATTAAGAGTGTGCTCAGCGAGTTCCCTCGGGACATCCGGCATGTCTGAAGGTTTTCATGCAAAGATGTCCCGGTTCTCATGGATGAACTCGATGAGCGCGCTTTCCTATTTCGGATCCAAGTTTGCGCTGATGATGAACTGTTTGGATGAATCGCCAGGCACAAAGTCAACCATCTTAGTGTCATCCGCCGATTTGAACTTTAACTCCGGCTCATGTTCTGTTGTTGGTTTCTTTAATAACGTCATGTCCGCCGGGTCCACATGATCCTTGTTGTCGGATTTCAGGTTCCGGCAGACCCTTGAGGTTCGAACACTGGGGTGCGCACGGAGATTTCGCCTTCTACCTACCTGCACCCCTCCGCCTCGCTAAGATCTAAGCTATGGAAAGAACAGCACAAGAGACACAGGGTTTATACTGGTTCGGGCCACCGTTGTGGTGTAATACCCTACTCCAGTGTGTGGTGTGGTGGATTGCCTCTTGGGCTGATGGTGATGAGCAATACAAGGAAGAACCGCCTCGCGAGGGTCTGTTCTTGGCTGGGGGGATGAACTGCTAGGAGGAGTTCAGTCGCCCTTCTCTCTCTCTCTCTTCTCGATTCTCTCTCTGATTTCGATCCGATCTCCGATTTCGATCCCCTCTCCCCTGTGGGTGGCTAGTCCTATTTATAGGCAAAGGCCCTGGGCCTCTTCCCAAATATTGAGCGGGAAGGGCGCCAACAATTGGCCATTTTGAAGGGGAACATCTGGTACACTTATCCTGACTAAAGTTGGTCCTCGCCTGCCAAAGGCTCTGGCGGTGACGCTGGCTTGGGCTCCACAATGACTTCCTTCCTGCCGTTGGGCCGGTCTTGGTCTCGTTGCACCGAAACGGGTGCCTTTGCTTGATGCTCTCGCCTGCGCTTGCTCCCTTTGCACCAAAGAGGAAAGGAGGACACTGCGCGGGCTGGCGCCCACCTGGCACCCTTGGTCGTCATGGCTTGCATCACGGGCACCTCGTGAGGTACCCCGCCTTGATCTCTCCGCCTTCTCGCGAGCCAGCCTGATGAGGCCGTGCCTGAGGAAGCTCCGTGTCGTCCTCCCCGCGAGGCTTGACCCCTCGCGAGGGTCTTGGGTCTGTGTTGATGAAGATGGGTCATGCTGGGCCCCTCCTCGAGCCACGCCGCAGGCCGCAGGCAGGCAAGTCTGGGGACCCCCATTCCCAGAACGCCGACAGTAGCCCCCGGGCCCAAGGCACGCCCGGACTTGGCCGTGTAGGGAGGCGAAAGGGCAAGAGCGAAGCGCCGTGGGCCCTAACAGCCTGCGGCCTTGGGCGCCGCGTGGCGGTTGATTGGACATGGGCGTCTCCACTTCCCCACGGCGCCTCGGCAACTGCGTGGATTGGACAAGTCCCTACATGCAAAGCGGGTCATGATTACCTGCGATCGTGGGGGCCGACGGTTGGCCCTCGCCGGCTATAAGTACGGATCGGCACGCGCCCTTCTAGTTCATCCCCCCCTCGCTTCTCCTTCTTCTTCATGGCCCCGTCGAGGAGGTTCTCAGCCGCAGAGAAGGGGAAGGCTCGCCAGGTTGAGCCTGCCTCTCCCCCGCCCAAGCGCGGCCGAGGGCGCCCTCGCAAACATCCTGTGGCCACCACGGCAGCTCCCCGCGGCCGTGGAGACGATTTCCAGCACGGTGACGGGCGGACTGCTGCGGCCGAGGGGCGCGCTTCGGTCGCGCGTTCCCCTAGGCCGCACTTTCGCGCTGCAGAGGTGCTACCGGAGTTCATTGTGTGGTCGGCGGAGCTGACTAGCACCCGGCTTCAACTTCCTCGCTTCCTCCTCGGTGAGCTCCCGGGCAGCCTCTGGCTTCAGGCAGACGGCTGCTGCAGCCGGGCCTCATGGGCTTCACTGGAGGTCTCCGCAGCCGGGAGCCTGGCCTTGACCCGCGGTTGGTAGACGTTTGCCTGCGCGCGTGGCCTGAGCCGTCGGTGCACCCTGCACTTCAAGTTTGACGGCGATGCCACCCTCTATGTGAGGGTGTTTGGGGAAGATGGTCGTCGCGCAGGGTGCTGCCCTGAGGACGACGACCGCGGCCGGGAACCCAGCCCCGGCGATGATGGAGAGGACAGCGCTCGCGTGATTGGCGGTGCTCAGGGTTCCCCAAGCTTCACCGGTTCTTCTTCAGGCGGCAACTATTCTAGCGGTGGCCGCGGTCAGCCTCCACGCCGTCGTACCTGCTTGGGAGGTGGTAGCGTGTCTACCTGCCGTCGCGCCTTGGTGAAGCGCAAGAGGGAGTCTGCCTGAGCCCCGGAGGCAGCTCGAGTCTTCCCTGCAGGTCGGTGTGAGGCGAGCTGCGCCTGATTTGCTCTTTCTTTTCCTTTTTCCTGCGTGAAAAGACAGTAGCATGGAGCCCCGCGGGGGCGTGTTTGGGTTATTGCTGTTAATCATCGCTTTGCTTCCGTTATCGTGCCTTCCGGCTACATGCCCGCGCGTGGATAGTTCTCGGCCCCAGCCGTGGGGGGGCGACCGACCCAGGCCCTGTGTTTGTGTTGCGGTGCCCGTGGGGCACGGACTGGAGGGGTGCTCCTGTAATGGACCCAGGTCGTGAAACCTTTGAACGACTAGGACAGGAACACTCGCGAGGGCGCTCGGCTGCCCCCCTCGTGAGGCCTCTACGGCCGTGGAGACGATTTCCAGCATTTGCTCTCTTCACAGGCTCCGGGCCTTTTCCAAAACACGACAGCTTCACAGGCATTCGCCTTTCACAGGCTCTGGGCCTTTTCCAAAACGCGACAGCTTCACAGGCATTCGCCTTCTTCACAGGCTCTGGGCCTTTTCCAAAACGCGACAGCTTCACAGGCATTCGCCTTCTTCACAGGCTCTGGGCCTTTTCCAAAACACGACAGCTTCACAGGCATTCGCCTTCTTCACAGGCTCTGGGCCTTTTTAGGGGTAGAACCTCCGGAGGTGCTGGATGTTCCATGCGTTCTAGACCGGAACCCCCTCCTGAGTCTCCAAGTGCGCGGAGCCGGGCCTGGAAACATGAACAACCTTGAACGGGCCCTCCCACATGGGAGAGAGCTTGTGCAGTCCCTCCCTGGAGAGAACCCGCCTGAGCACGAGGTCTCCTACCTCGAGAGTTCTGGGGCGGATGTTGCGGCAGTGATATCGTCGCAGCGCTTGTTGGTACCTCGCCGCTCGCAGCGCGGCTTCTCGGCGACGTTCCTCCCCCAGCACGAGGTCCATCCCCTGCATGGCGTCCTGCTGCGCCTCGTCGAACACCAGGACCCGCGCGGAGCGACATCTGACCTCGTGAGGGAGGACCGCTTTGGCTCTGTAGACCAGGAAGAACGGGGTCTCTCCAGTCGGCTTGGTCGCGGTTGTGCGGATGGACCACAACACGGACTGAAGCTCGTCATACCAACCTCTGCCACAGGCCTCCAGCTTCTTCTTGAACGTCCTGGTCTTGAGGCCCCTCAGGACCTCTGCGTTGGCTCGCTCAGCCTGGCCGTTGCTTCGGGGGTGCGCCACCGAAGCATAGCATATCTGCGTTCCAAGGTTAGCACAGTATGTTTTGAAGAGGTTATTGGTGAACTACGAACCGTTGTCTGTGATAATGCGGTTCGGCACCCCGAACCGGCTCACGATGCCCCTGATGAACTTGACCGCGGAACCCGCGGGGACGGTGCGGACGGCCTCTACTTCAGCCCACTTGGTGAACTTGTCCACGGCGACGTAGAGGTAGCGGTAGCCCCCTGGCGCCCAAGGAAACGGGCCCAGGATGTCCAGCCCCCAGACTGCGAATGGCCAAAAAAGGGGTATAGTCTGCAGGCCTCCTGCCGGCTGATGGATCTGCTTGGCATGGAACTGGCAGGCCTCACAAGCTTTCACCAGTTCGACGGCGTAATTGAGTGCGGTGGGCCAATAAAACCCACTGCGGAACGCCTTGCCGACGAGGGTCCATGATGATGAATGATGTCCACAGTCTCCGCCGTGTATATCTTCCAGCAGTTCCTTTCCTTGCTCCCTGGAGATGTAGCACAGGGATACATCATTTGGTCGCTTCCGGTAGAGCTCTCCATCCTTGATGCAGTATGCCGTGGCCTGCCGTGCCACACGCTCCGCTTCCTCCTCCTCCTCCGGCAGGGTCCCTTGTGTTAAGTAACTCCGGAGCTCCGTGATCCAGAACCCCTCCTGAGGTTCCATCGTCAGGAGCAGGCGTGCTCCTGAGGCCGGGCCACAGACCGGGGCTCCTGAGGCAGGTGGCTGGGGGAGCTCCTCCCGAGGCTGAGCCGTGTTTGACAATGACGGCAGGGCTGAGGGCTTGAAGAGACACTCCTCGAAGACGCCAGGCTCCTGAGGTAACCGCCTGGACGCCCGTTTGGCGATGTCGTCGGCCTCCTGATTGGTGCCACGGGGCACATGCTGCAACTCCAACCCCCAGAACTGCTTCTCCATCCTGCGGACCTCCGCAAGGTAGGCTTCCATGTGCTCATCTTTCGGCTCGTACACCTTGTTGGAGAAATTGACAAGGAGCTGCGAATCGCCCTTGATGGTGAGGCGTTTCACCCCCAGGGCAGCTGCGGCCTTCAAGCCCGCTATTAAACCTTCATACTCCGCTATGTTGTTGGAGACCTTTTCACCTTGCTGGAAACAAAGCTGTACATCATAGTAGAGCTTGTCCTGAGTGGGCGATATAAGCACCACCCCAGCCCCAGCGCCATGCCTGGAGAACGCCCCATCGAAGTACATGACCCAGCCTTCTGGCGCCTCGCTTCCCGGGGAGAGGGACCGATCCTCGTCGGCCTTGAGGCCTAGTGCCTCCGTCCATTCTGCCACAAAATCCGCTAATGCTGCTCCCTTGATGACTCTGGTCGTGCTGAATTCGAGCTGAAACGCTTGCAGTTCTATGTTCCACTCAGCGACCCTTCCAGCTGAGTTAGGGCTCCTGAGCACTCTCTCCAGGGGGTATGACGAGACGACCTTGATGGGGTGACCCTGAAAATAGTGCCGCAGCTTGCGCGAGGCCACCAGTAGCGCGAGGAGGAGCTTCTGAGGCATGGGGTACCGTTCCCTCATGTCCCGCAACACCGTGCTGACGTAGTACACTGGATGCTCAACGAGGTTGGGTGCGTCAGTGCTGGTGGCGCCCTCCAGAGACCATGGCGCCTCCTGAGGTGATGAGGCCTCCTGAGGCTGGCCATCTGGGAGAGGGGCCTCTTCCGCCTCTGGTGCACTCCTCTGCGGTGGCTGATCCTCCTCAGTCGCGGTGGCGGTTTCTGTGGGCCTTCCTTGTTCCTGTTTTGCCTTGTCCCGGGCTGCTGTTGTGGTTTTGATTCGACGCTCCTCCCTAACCGCCACCAGGGTTGCGCTGGCGGAGTAGGGAGTGGCGGCGAGGTAAAGCACCAGGGGCTCTCGAGGGCGCGGAGCCACCATGACCGGAGGGCTGGTCAGGTATCTCTTGAGATCCTGGAACGCCTTGTCGGCCTCTTTAGTCCATTCAAAGGGCCCCTTTTTCTTCATTAGCTGGAAGAAGGGCAACGCTCGCTCCCCCAACTTGGAGATGAAGCGCCCTAGCGCGGTCACGCGTCCAGTGAGCTTCTGCATTTCTCTGAGGGTCTTTGGTGGGCTCATGTCCTCGACCGCCTTGACCTTTTCCAGGTTAGCCTCGATGCCTCGGTGGGACACGAGGAAACCCAAGAGCTTGCCCGAGGGGACTCCGAACACACACTTCTCTGGGTTGAGCCGCAGGCTCACTGCGTTGAGGCTCGCGAAGGTTTTCTCCAGGTCTTGTATCAGGGTCCTGGCCTCCCGAGACTTCACCACAATGTCATCGACGTACGCCTCAACATTCTTCTCGAGCTGCGGGCCCAAGGTGATGTGCATCAGCTGCTGAAGGTCGCCCCTGCGTTACGCAGCCCGAATGGCATGCATGTGTAGCAGTACACCCCACACGGGGTTAGGAAGGCTGTCTTTTCGACGTCTTCTACCGCCATCTTGATCTGGTGATACCCAGAGAAGGCATCCAAGAAGCATAGCAGGTCACATTCTGCGGTGGAATTGACGATCTGGTCGATGCGGGGGAGCGGGAACGGATCTTGTGAGCATGCCTTGTTGAGGTTGGTGAAGTCGACACACATGCGCTCCTTCCCTCCCTTCTTTGGCACAACGACAGGGTTGGCCAACCAATCCGGGTATCGGACCTTGCGAATGACCCCAGCGGCTTCTAGTTTGTGGGTCTCTTGGACGATGAAGGCATGCTTTTCTGTGGACTGCCGCCTTGCCTTCTGCTTCACAGGGCGCACGTTGGGTCACACGTTGAGGTGATGCTCGATTACGCTCCTAGGGATCCCCGCCAACTGGTCAGGCTCCCAAGAGAATACCTTCTTGTTTGCGCGCAGGAACCTGACCAGGGCCTCCTCCTGCTCGGGCTCGAGGTTGGCGCCTATAGTGAAAGTGGCGTTGGTGGACCCGTCCTCATCAACGGGTATCTGCTTGGTTTCTGCCTTGTCTTGGGTGAACAACTATTTCTTCTTGGCGGGTGCCGACGCCGCCGTCTTGAAGGCGAGCTTGAGCACTCGCAGCGCGTCTCCGGTGTCCCCATGCACGGTGAGGACACCGCTGCTCCCGGGAATCTTCATGAGGTTGTACACCGGGTGCGTCGCGGCCATGAATTGGGCCAGCGCTGGGTAGCCGAGGATGGCGTTGTAGGGGAGGCCGATGGGGGCAATGTCGAAGTCGACCAGCTCCGTGCGGAAGTTGTTGTAGGTGCCGAAGGTTACTAGGAGCCGGATCTGTCCCAAGGAGCTGGATGATCCGCCCCAACGCCTGAGAAGGGTCGGCTGGGTTGCAGCCGTTTCAGGGGTATGCAGAGGAGGTTGAAGGCCTCAACCGAGAGCACGCTGAGGCCCACACCGCCATCGATGAGAGTTCTGGTGACGGCCACCTGGCAGATGGTGGGGGTGCACAGCATGGGGAGCGCACCCGAGCAGGCCGAGTTGGAGGGGTGGTCCTCCAAGCTGAAGGTCAGGCCAGCCTTGGGCGCCGCCTGGTCCGGGAGAGCCCCCTGCCGCGTGGAAGCGGCGCTGACCCGGCGGATGAACGGCTTGACGTGGTGACTTGTAGGCGGCGCCTGCGAGCCGCCCAGGAGGGCCGCGACGACCGGGGGTGTTGCTGTAGCGTGGTGGGCGGGGAAGAGGCTGCGGAGCTCTTCCCAAGAGGCCACGGAGGCTGCCGGCAGGTGGAGCAGCCATGCGCGTGGAGCGCCGGTGAGGGCCATGGGGAGCTAGTTGGCCATGACCCTATCGTCACCTCCAGCTTCGAGGATGGCCTCCTCGTACGCCAGCAAGAAGGCCAGCGGATCAGTCGTGCCGCCGTAGCGCGGCGGCGTCGTTGGCTTGAACTTGTCCGGCCACCGTACCCGTTGCAGGGCTGGGGCCAGGGCTCGGAGCCCCCTGGCCCCCGTGCTGGCGCCGGCGGCCGGAGCGGGCGACGCGCTACTCATCGTGAGGCAGGTCGTGGCGGTGGAGGAAGGGAAAACTCCGGTGCACCCCTACCTGGCGCGCCAAATGTCGGATTTCGGGTTCCGGCAGACCCTTGAGGTTCGAACACTGGGGTGCGCGCGGAGATTTCGCCTTATACCTACCTGCACCCCTCCGCCTCGCTAAGATCTAAGCTATGGAAAGAACAGCACAAGAGACACAGGGTTTATACTGGTTCGGGCCACTGTTGTGGTGTAATACCCTACTCCAGTGTGTAGTGTGGTGGATTGCCTCTTGGGCTGATGGTGATGAGCAATACAAGGAAGAACAGCCTCGCGAGGGTCTGTTCTTGGCTGGGGGGATGAACTGCTAGGAGGAGTTCAGTCGCCCTTCTCTCTCTCTCTTCTCAATTCTCTCTCTGATTTCGATCCAATCTCCGATTTCGATCCCCTCTCCCCTGTGGGTGGCTAGTCCTATTTATAGGCAAAGGCCCTGGGCCTCTTCCCAAATATTGAGCGGGAAGGGCGCCAACAATTGGCCATTTTGAAGGGGAACATCTGGTACACTTATCCTGACTAAAGTTGGTCCTCGCCTGCCAAAGGCTCTGGCGGTGACGCTGGCTTGGGCTCCACAATGACTTCCTTCCTGCCGTTGGGCCGGTCTTGGTCTCGTTGCACCGAAACGGGTGCCTTTGCTTGATGCTCTCGCCTGCGCTTGCTCCCTTTGCACCAAAGAGGAAAGGAGGACACTGTGCAGGCTGGCGCCCACCTGGCACCCTTGGTCGTCATGGCTTGCGTCACGGGCACCTCGTGAGGTACCCCGCCTTGATCTCTCCGCCTTCTCACGAGCCAGCCTGATGAGGCCGTGCCTGAGGAAGCTCCGTGTCGTTCGCCCCGCGAGGCTTGACCCCTCGCGAGGGTCTTGGGTCTGTGTTGATGAAGATGGGCCGTGCTGGGCCCCTCCTCGAGCCACGCCGCATGCCGCACGCAGGCAAGTCTGGGGACCCCTGTTCCTAGAACGCAGACACTTGTAGAATTTCAACTCCTCTGCTGCACAAATAGATTCAGCATAGGCAGCATCCCCCTCTTCATATTCCAAAGTGATCTTCCGGCTCCCATGGACTGTATGGTGCCCTTGTGACCCGGCATCTTGAGCTGTAAATACACGTAACACGGCCGAGCCATGAACTTGGCATAAGCCGGTCGCCCAAACAGAGCATGATATGGGCTTTTGATCTTAACCACTTCAAAGGTTAATTTTTCTGCCCTGGAGTCATACTCATCTCCAAAGGCTACCTCCAGCTCGATCTTACCAACTAGGTATGCCGACTTACCGGGTACTACACCATGAAAAACAGTGTTGGATTGTTTAAGATTTTTATCCGTCAATCCCATCCGGCGGAACGTCTCATAGTAAAGGATGTTGATGTTGCTGCCTCCATCCATGAGTACCTTAGTAAACTTGTACCCACCAACCTGAGGTGCCACTACCAAAGCCAAGTGACCTGGATTATCAACCCGGGGCGGGTGTTCCTCTCTGCTCCACACAATAGGCTGCTCCGACCAACGTAGATAATGTGGGATTGCCAGTTCAACGGCATTGACGGCCCTCTTGTGGAGTTTCTGGTCTCTCTTACATAAACTGGTAGTGAAGACATGATACTATCCGCTACTCAACTGCTTCGGGTTGCTCTGATAGCCGGATTGTTGCTGTTGTTGATTCCCTTGGTTGTGTTGCTGATTATATCCTCACTGGTGACCGGGATGTCCCTGACCATGAAAACCTCCTCCGCTTGAACCGGCGCCCGGGCCCTGAAAGCCGCCTCCACCTGGGCCGCCACCCAGGCCATGACCCCCATAAAATGCGTTTGAATTTTTAAATGCCTTCATGGTCGTGCAATCCTTCCACAAGTGGGTGGCTGGCTTCTCTCGGGTGCCGTGTTTTGGACAAGGTTCATTCAACAACTGCTCAAGGGTGGGGTCTGACCCGCCCGATCGAGGGGGTTGTGTGCCCTTGCGCCGCTGATTACCACCTTGCGCATTAGTATTAGCAACAAACTCATCAGCCTTATGCTTATTACCTCCTTGATTTGCCGGGTTATGCTGGTGACCTTTGCCGTTCTTCTTTCCTTTCATTGATTTTTCTTCATCAGATGCCGGGTCTTTGGTGGTGTTAGAATTGGCATACTTGACAAGAGCCGCCATCAACGTTCCCATGTCATTACAGTCACGTTTAAGCCGCCCCAACTTCTGCTTCAGAGGCTCAAAACGGCAATTCTTCTCCAACAACAAAACTGCTGAGCCGGCATCCATCTTATCAGATGAATGTATTATCTCCTTGACCCGGCGCACCCAATGGGTTGTAGATTCTCCATCCTTTTGCTTGCAGTTGGTCAGATCCACAATCGACATTGGCTGTTTACACGTGTCTTTAAAGTTCTGGATGAACCGTGCCTTTAACTCTTCCCATGAGCCGATGGAGTTGGGTGGTAATTTCCATCCAACATCATGGTAAAATACTTAGCCATTACAGCATCACTAACCTCCAATAGCTCCATAGCCATCTCATAACTCTCAATCCAAGCCCCCGGCTGTAAGTCAGCCATGTAGTTAGGCACCTTACAAGGTCCCTTGAAATCCTTGGGCAACCGCTCATTGCGTATGGCTGGGACCAGGCAAGGTATGCCTCCAGTTCTTGTAGCCACCCCTGCCTCAACCGAGGTCGCTGGATAAGCCGGAAAGGTTTGGTGAGCCGCCTGCTCTGCTGCTATCTGAGCCGCCCGTTCCGCCTCTTGACGAATCCTCTCCTGATCCGCCAAGTTAAGAGCTCCAGCCCGCACCGGCTCATACCTATATGGCCGGTTGTGACGTTGAGCATTACTTGACATTTCTGCAGATTCCATGCGCCTACTGTAACTCGGGCTCCGGCTCGGGCAAGGAGTTGAATGAATCCTGTCTCGGCTGTAGGAGTATGCATCCTGCTGGGCCAAAGCTGTCTGAAGTAGTTCTCTTACCCTCCGGGTTTCAATTGCTGCTGGCGAGTCACCTTCCATCGGGAGAGCTGCCAATCGAGCCGACGCCGCAATGAGGTTCTCCATGGGGTTGGAAAAGTGACCTGGGGGTGTTGATATATAACGAGGAGTTGTATTCATGTGTGGCGGCTTCATGGTGCGTGGCTGAACTGGTGCTCCGGGCGTCTCGACCCGGTTTACCTCCGGCGGGTTGCTCCCTCCAGCTCTGGGTGTATGGAACAGTTTCCTCGGATCCAGTGTTAGAGGCAGACGCGACTGATTTTTCTGACGCCTCCTCCTCATGACTTTGTTTGACGCATTAAGATCCACGGAGAGCCGGAAGGTTTCTGCTTGAAGCTGCTGAGCACGAGCATCCAAAGCTGCTCGTTCTACTGCCATCCGGGTTTCCTCCGCAGACAAATTTTCCTTAGCTTGCACCATCTCCTCCCGCACGCATGCCACTTCCGCATCATGCTGGGCTTTATCCGACGGCTCTACCGCAGCGGTTAACAGAGTCGTCAGTTTATCCATGAGGTCCATGAGAACCTGAGCCGGGGGGGCGCGCGGGGTCTCTTGACCCGGCAGCTGCCGACCCGGTGGCAGCTGCTGTCGCTGTGGTGGAGTTCTGCCTGGGCTGCGTCCCTGCCATGAAGACTCCGGCCCAATTTGGCGGCTCAAGGGGGTCCGGAATACTGCTGCCATCGGAACAGCCCCCGAGCAAGCCGTCTTGCAGTTGGTACAATGAGTCTGTCTCACCTGTTGATGATGCCGTATCAAAGCAGATGGCCATATCCCCGCCTTCCATTGATCCTTGAGAGAATTCACCGCCATGGATGCAGCCTACGAAGGCATGCTTCACGACAGAGTGAACACGGGTGGACCCGGCATGCCGAGCCGTTTCGATGAGGTCGGTGTGGACATCCGGCTCAGGCTCTGACTCGCCGATCCGGCCAATGAAGACGTGAATTCCGCCGAAGGGGACCCGGTGCCCGTACTCGATTGAGCCGGCCTCGGGGCCCCAGCCTTCGTCGTCGATGTAGATCTTGCCGCGACAACTCTTGGTCATCCGGCCCACAGCGTATCCCTTGAGCCCTTCGAAGTTGCCCTTCAAGAACTCAAATCCACCGTGCGCTGGCCCCATGGTGGGCGCCAACTGTTGTGGAATTTTCACGGCAGATGTCCTAGAGCAAGGACTTAGTCATAGGGCCATCGCACTAGGAAGCTTAAAGGGTTTAATCGGGACAAAGGACACGAGGGAGTTTTATACTAGTTCAGCCCCTTACGATGAAGGTAAAAGCATACGTCTAGTTGGGTTTGGTATTGCTGAGGTTTCGATCACCAAGAGGCTTAACTCGCCGGCTTGGTTATTGACTTGTTGTCTCTTGCCCTAAACCGCCACCGGGTCGTCCCCTTATATACACGGGTTGATGCCAGGTGGCCTACAGAGTCCCGGCCGGCTCATAATCGTGTCTGGCTCGGTGACTTTCTTTACATGTCTTTCTGTACAAGTATTTCCTTACATGTGGCGTTTAACAATATCAGGCCTTAAGCCGGCCCCAGGCCTTTGGGCCTTATATAAGACTTAATAAACTACAAACTTGGATCTTTACTGAACTTCTTGCGCAACCTGCCATTGAAGCTGGCCCGGCCCCTCCTGGGCAGGTCTCAGCTGATAGTAATATCCCCAACAAATTCCGTTGGATCCATCTGTTTGGAGTATTCGGAGTCAATTCAGAGGCGATTTTCGATGACCCGAGAAGTCATCGTCGGCTCACCGGTCGAACGGGCGGTCATGATAAAGCCACCCAGCCGGAGGGTTTGGCCTGAGGCCAGAGCTCCTCCAGCGGTGATATTGTCCTTGATCACAAGGTGAGCCATCAACTCTAACTTTGACGTCACAGTGGAACTCTCAATGAAAGCACCAATGTCGGTGTCAAAACCGGCGGATCTCAGGTAGGGGGTCCCAAACTGTGCGTCTGAGGTTGATGGTAACAGGAGACAGGGAACACAATGTTTACCCAAGTTCGGGCCCTCTCTATGGAGGTAATACCCTACTTCATGCTTGATTGATCTTGATGAATATGAGTATTACAAGAGTTGATCTACCACGAGATCGTAATGGCCAAAACCCTAGAAGTCTAGCCTATGTGATTATGATTGTCCCTACGGACTAAACCCTCCGGTTTATATAGACACCGGAGGGAACTAGGTTTGTACAAAGTCGGTTACATAGAAAGGAAATAGTACGTCCGGCCGCCTAGCTTGCCATCCACACAAAGGAGAGTCCTATCCTGACATGGGAGAAAGTCTTCTATCTTGTGTCTTCATGGCCCAATAGTCCGGCCCATGTCCAACAGGCCGGACGCCCGAGGACCCCTTAGTCCAGGACTCCCTCAACCGACATCCTAGACTGGAATGAAGAACTAATTCTTCTGTTCTACGCGACGCTGCACATCACAAGAAATGCTGAAGATGTGAATTCTTGGGTGTTGGACTGGATGACCGATAACACTCACTTCAAAGCACCGGCCTCTGAATTGCTTCATGCCCTGCCTGTCAGTCCTCCCCTTGAAAGTGTGCAGCTGATCTATCATGAACCTGAGCTAACTGACCATTACATGCAAGTCCTGATGAAACCGCTAAAGCCTGGTCAATCCCCAAGGACCAAATTCCTGATGAAGGAATTGATGTATGTGCCACGGACTGTCTATCGCATTCTGACCAAGACATTGAGTCCCATCAAAGGCCATGACTCGAATGAAGAAGAGGTCGTTGGCATCATGAAGAATTTGCTTTTTAATATCATCCATGGAGTTCCAATCAACTACCATGATTCTTCATGAGGACTCTGGCAAATGTTGCTTTGTCACCTTTTGAATTGAAGCCTTATGCTCCTTGGATTATGAGATTCCTTAGGTCGAGGTATTCAATCAATTACAAGGATGATCTGTAGAATCACGTCAGTTACTTGCCGCCCATTGAAGCCTTCAAATGACATATTTCCTCATCTGATGAGAAGGGCAAGGCAACTGCTATTATTGATGAAGGCATTCGTCCATTGGATGGTTAGTTCCGCAAAGCTGCATCTTACTCCACCAATGATGACTCTGCCACTCATGACTCTGCCGCCAATGCTTCAAAGCAAAATCCTCATGGCATAGCTCCAAGAGTGTTGACTAGTCATGAGCTTCTCCTTAGTCTCCACCAGAAGGTCGATCGCAACCACAAATGGGTCAAGCGTCAGTTTGGTTCCATTCTTCAGAACATGACCATCACTCAGAATTCAGTGAAGAAGAACCATTACTACCTCCATGAAGTATTTGATCGCACCTGGGCTGTTCTGACTCATCTCTACGGTGAAGATGACCTCAAGAAGATGGGCTACAAGCAGGACTTTGACTGGTCTCAGCCACCTTCAAAGAAATTCAATAAGGTCAAAGTTCCTCACTTGGTGGCCAGCTCTTATTCTTCCTCGTGCGAGACTAATGAAAATGAAGATTTGTACGACACTGTGGTAGGCCCTACTTCAACAACCGACCCCAACAATATTGGCGCTCCTCCATCGACTTAGTGATGATATTCTTCAGGGGCGTTAGTCCTCACTTTTCATCCCTTTTGGTCACTCGATGACAAAGGGGGATTTGAGTTAGTCTTCAAGCGGGTCTATTTATATGGGAGTTTTTTGCTAAGTTACAACTCTCATTCTTTTTGAAGACTTTGCTGGATCGAGTTGTAATCTTAAACCTGATGGTGGTCTGATACTTTCACTATGATTTTCTGCATGCTATTTCCTCAGTTATGATAATGCACGCATGCTGAATTACATCAGTCACCATATTTCATCATGCATTTCAAATTCTTCATATCCTATGTTAAATGCGTGTATGAATTACAAGATATAGGGGGAGATCTCCATGATTCTACTCTTCAAATGTGCATTGCTTCAAAAGCAAATTCCTCTCTATGCACATCTTCAGGGGGAGTTCTTCTATATCTTGCAATCAAATTCCTCAATATCAGTATTTACACTTCATATGTTTATCCTTGTTGAAAACTTAACCTATATTGTCATCAATCACCAAAAAGGGGGAGATTGTAAGTGCATCTATTGCCCCTTAGTGATTTTGGTGTATTGAAGACTTATAGGTTAAGGGACTAATGCATTTGTGAGTGTACACAGGTCTATAAGTCTATGAGGAGTTTGATATTTACAGAGAAAGTCGACCCCTAAAAATGAATGTCTTCAATTGAAGACTTTGGATTTCTGAAGACTTTCTGAAGACTTTTAAAGTGAAGAAATTGGTGTGGCCGTGAAGACTTGATATTCATGCGAGGAACATGAAGCGTGAAGACTGTTGTTTTCATAGTTTCATTTTCTCTTTCTTGAGTCATAGGAAGCACCGTACTGTTAAAGGGGGTCGAGGTAAAACTAAGGAAAAGCCTCCAGGTGATGCTCAACTCAAAATCCTACACCTCCCAATCCCTTCGAGTGAAGCCATTGGAAATTTCATACAGTTCAGTCAATTTCTTCAGTGACAGAGACGTACTTCTTTTGGTCTCTGAGGAATTTGTCCTGACTGAGGAGTTAGGAATTCGCGAGTGCGGATTGCCTACAAGTGAGGAACATGATAGCCCTGAGAAATTTGAACCTCAAATTTCCGACAGTTGCTGTGCTATGCGCCAGCTATCCCAAAATATCGTATCCACCTAATGGTCATATCATTGAAGGGCATTTATGTCTTATCATGGCGGGCTGCTCCCTAGGCTATAAATAGCCGGCCCCTACAACCACTAGTTGGTTGGCTGCTCCGTGAGAAACTAACACTTGTCATTGAGAGCATCCCATCCTCCGAGGACTTTGAGCGAAAATCATCAAGTGAGGAAAAACCAAAAACCCAAACCCAAACACCTACAAACCCAAAGTGATTGAGCATCACTGAAGAGATTGTTCCTGTGTGGAACCAACTTGTTACCTTTGAGGAATGTGCATCCTTCAGACGGTTAGGCATCATGGTCTAGAGCATCCAAGAGGAAATTGTGGATTGTCGGGTGACCGAGTTTGTGAAGGCTTGGAAGTCACCTGAAGACTTACCATGAGTATTGGGCGAGGTCTGTGTGACCTTAGCTCAAGGAGAATACGGTGAGGACTGTGTGCCCGGAACTAGGTGTCCTCGGGTTTGAATACCTAGCTGCTCCAACCAGACGTATGACTGTCACAGCAATTGGAACTGGTCTACCAAATCATTGTCTTCACCGAGCTAACTGGTTCTATTTCCTCAACCCTTCCATTTCCTCATTACTGTGTTGTGTACCTGTTCATATCTGTTTGAAGACTTTGACTGAAGACTTTCTCACTTCCCTCAGTTCAATTTCTTCAGTCTATTTTATCTTCATCTTGTTTTATCCTGTGTTTACGCTCTCTGTACTCTGTGCTTATTTTTATTTCATCATGATGACTGTGGTTATGTTATGTTATGTCTGCATCTGAGTACTTATTCCGCTGCAAGTAGTTCTTCGCTTAGGAATTTCCTCACCCTGAAATTCCTCAGTGAAGAATTCATAAAAATTGCCTATTCACCCCCCCCCTCTAGTCGACTTAACGCACTTTCATTTAATTATTGTTGTTCCATCTAGTGTATATAAATCAGATGAATCCATGAATTACAGTTTACATCAAGTTTGAAGTTGTCGACTGGCTAGCCGTTCGTGCATGCTAACAGCAGGCCGCAGGCTCGAACCCGTAGCAAATCAGCTTTCATTTTTTTACAACCTTTGTTGTTTCTCCTAAGGGCCTATTTGTAAGAAAAAATAATGCAGGGAGCTTTTCAAAAAAAACTATGCCACACACCCTCTTTCCTGCAATCCAATCATTGACAGCGGGCCCCAAGCCATGCTGGAATGCCTCGTCAACGCCATGGACATAATACATATGATATTTGAACCATATTTGCACCTCCTTGCCAAGTTCTAGAACCAATTTGATGTATTTTGCAAGTTCGGGCACTAAAGTGAACATCGGTGGTAAGTTTAAGCATCACCAGTGTATTTACCTCTTTGCAAAATATTAGCAATGCCAAATATTGGTAGCAAACAATCACCCTCGTATTGTCGAATGATTATCCAGGAGAGCAAACTAAAGATAGGAAGTCTTGAAATGGTCAATGTGATCCATGAGAAGCGGGAGCAGAATCTTGAAACACACAAGCTAGTAAAAGTTGCAATACTATTAGTTAACATTAATTGACCGTGAGACGCCTATCCAGCCGCCGCCTACCCAAAAAAACTAGGGTTCCTCTTCCTCCCACCGACGCCAGCGTCGGTCCGCCCTGTCTACCATGGCTTTAGTGTTGGGGAACGTAGTAATTTCAAAAAAATTCCTGCGCACACACGGGATCATGGTGATGCATAGCAACGAGAGGGGAGAGTTTTGTCCACGTACCCTCGTAGACCGAAAGCGGAAGCGTTAGCACAACGCGGTTGATGTAGTCGTACGTCTTCACTATCCAACCGATCAAGTACCGAACGTACAGCACCTCCGAGTTCAGCACACGTTCAGCTCGATGACGTCCCTCGAACTCCGATCCAGCCGAGCTTTGAGGGAGAGTTCTGTCAGCACGACGGTGTGGTGATGATGATGATGTTCTACCGACGCAGGGCTTCGCCTAAGCACCGCTACGATATTATCGAGGTGGACTATGGTGGAGGGGGGCACCGCACACGGCTAAGAGATCCAAGAGATCAATTGTTGTATCTATGGGGTGCCCCTCTCCTCCGTATATAAATAAGGGAAGGAGAGGGCCAGACAAGGGGAGGAGGCGCGCCCAAGGGGGCAGTCCTACTCCCACCGGGAGTAGGACTCCTCCTTTCCCTATTTGGAGAGGGAGAGGGAAGGAAGAGGAAGCAGGGAGGAAGGAAATGGGGGGCCGGCCCCCCTCCCAATTCCGATTGGGCTTGGGGCGGGGGGGCGCCCCTCCCTTGCTCCTTTCCCCTCCTTTCCACTAAAGCCCATTAAGGCCCATATACCTCCCGGGGGGTTTCGATAACCTCCCGGTGCTCCGGTATTATCCCGATCTCACCCGGAACCATTCCGGTATCCAAATATACTCGTCCAATATATCGATCTTTATGTCTCGAACATTTCGAGACTCCTCGTCATGTCCATGATCACATCTGGGACCCCGAACTACCTTCGGTACATCAAAAACCATAAACTCATAATATAACTGTCATCGAACTTTAAGTGTGTGGACCCTACGGGTTCGAGAACTATGTAGACATGACCGAGACACGTCTCCGGTCAATAACCAATAGCGGAACCTGGATGTTCATATTGGCTCCTACATATTCTACGAAGATCTTTATCGGTCAAACCGCATAACAACATATGTTTGTTCCCTTTCTCATGGGTATGTTACTTGCCCGAGATTCGATCGTCGGTATCTCAATACCTAGTTCAGTCTCGTTACCGGCAAGTCTCTTTACTCGTTCCGTAACACATAATCCCGCAAATAACTCATTAGTTGCAATTCTTGCAAGGCTTAAGTGCTGTGTATTACTGAGTGGGTCCAGAGGTACCTCTTCGACAATTGGAGTGACAAATCCTAATCTCGAAATACGCCAACCCAACAAGTACCTTCGGAGACACCTGTAGAGCACCTTTATAATCACCCAGTTATGATGTGACGTTTGGTAGCACACAAAGTGTTCCTCCGGTAGACGAGAGTTGCATAATCTCATAGTCATAGGAACATGTATAAGTTATGAAGAAAGCAATAGCAACAAACTAAACGATCAAGTGCTCCGATTGTCATGGTCAATTAACATGACCTCTAGAATAGGATTACCGTACCACTCTGGTGCGGATCTCACTCTAGTTAACCTACGAGGTTCGGTAGTAACTTGATCTGAAGTTACATGATCATCATCATTAGCTTCCTCACTAATTGGTGTAGGAGTCACAGAAACAGATTTCTATGATGATCTACTTTCCAATAAGGGAGCAGGTATAGTTATCTCATCAAGTTCTACTTGCCTCCCACTCACTTCTTTCGAGAGAAACTCCTTCTCTAGAAAGGATCCATTCTTAGCAACAAATGTCTTGCCTTCGGATCTGTGATAGAAGGTGTACCCAACTGTCTCCTTTGGGTATCCTATGAAGACACATTTCTCCGATTTGGGTTTGAACTTATCAGGATGAAACTTTTTCTTATAAGCATCGCAACCCCAAAATTTAAGAAATGACAACTTTGGTTTCTTGCCAAACCACAGTTCATACGGTGTCGTCTCAATGGATTTAGATGGTGCCCTTTTTAACGTGAATGTAGTTGTCTCTAATGCATAACCCCAAAACGATAGTGGTAGATCGGTAAGAGACATCATAGATTGCACTATATCCAATAAAGTACGGTTATGACGATCGGACACACCATTATGCTGTGGTGTTCCAGGTGGCATGAGTTTGTGAAACTATTCCACAATGTTTTAATTGAAGACCAAACTCGTAACTCAAATATTTGTCTCCACGATCAGATCGTAGAAACCTTATTTTCTTGTCACGATGATTTTCCACTTCACTCTGAAGTTCTTTGAACTTTTCAAATGTTTCAGACTTATGTTTCATCAAGTAGATATACCCATATCTTCTCAAATCATCTCTGAAGGTCAGAAAATAACGATACCCGCCGCGAGCCTCAACACTCATCGGACTGCATATATCAGTATATATTATTTCCAATAAGTCAGTTGCTCGCTCCATTGTTCCGGAGAACGGAGTTTTAGTCATCTTGCCCATAAGGCATGGTTCGCAAGCATCAAGTGATTCATAATCAAGTGATTCCAAAATCCCATCAGCATGGAGTTTCTTCATGTACTTTATACCAATATGACCTAAACGGCAGTGCCACAAATAAGTTGCACTATCATTATTAACTTTGCATATTTTGGCTTCAATATTATGAATATGTGTATCACTACGATCGAGATCCAACAAACTATTGTATTGGGTGTATGACCATCGAAGGTTTTATTCATGTAAACAGAACAACAATTATTCTCTGACTTTAAATGAATAACCGTATTGCAATAAACATGATCAAATCATATTCATGCTCAACGCAAACGCCAAATAACATTTATTTAAGTTTAACACTAATCCCGAAAGTATAGGGAGTGTGCGATGATGATCATATCAATCTTGGAACCATTTCCAACACACATCGTCACTTCACCCTCAACTAGTCTCTGTTTATTCTGTAACTCCTGTTTCGAGTTACTAATTTTTAGCAATTGAACAAGTATCAAATGCCCAGGGGCTACTATAAACACTAGTAAGGTACACATCTATAACCTGTATATCAAATATACCCTTGTTCACTTTGCCATCCTTCTTATCCACCAAATATTCAGGGCATTTCCGCTTCCAGTGACCATTTCCTTTGCAGTAGAAGCACTCAGTTTCAGGCTTTAGTCTAGCTTTGGGCTTCTTTATGGAAGTGACAACTTGCTTGTCATTCTACATGAAGTTCCCTTTCTTTCCCTTTGCCCTTTTCTTGAAACTAGTGGTCTTGTTAATCATCAACACTTGATGCTCTTTCTTGATTTCTACCTTCATCGATTTCATCATCATGAAAAGCTCGGGAATCGTTTACGTCATCCCTTGCATACTATAGTTCATCATGAAGTTCTACTAACTTGGTGATGGTGACTCGAGAATTCTGTCAATCACTATTTTATCTGGAAGATTAACTCCCACTTGATTCAAGCGATTGTAGTACCCAAACAATCTGAGCACATGCTCACTGCTTGAGCTATTCTCCTCCATCTTTTAGCTATAGAAATGTTGGAGACTTCATATCTCTCAACTCGGGTATTTGATTGAAATATTAACTTCAACTCCTGGAACATCTTATATGGTCCATGACGTTCAAAACGTCTTTGAAGTCCCGATTCTAAGCCGTTAAGCATGGTGCACTAAACTATCAAGTAGTCATCATATTGAGCTAGTCAAACGTTCATGACGTCTGCATCTGCTCCTGCAATAGGTCTGTCACCTAGCGGTGCATCAAGGACATAATTCTTCTGTGCAGCAATGAGGATAATCCTCAGATCAGG
This sequence comes from Triticum urartu, assembly GCF_056163025.1. Lineage (NCBI taxonomy): Eukaryota > Viridiplantae > Streptophyta > Magnoliopsida > Poales > Poaceae > Triticum > Triticum urartu. The sequence goes on from NC_141876.1 coordinate 466,180,534, forward strand.
GATCCAATCCGCATCATTGCTACTAACATCTTTCAACTTAGTTTTCTCTAGGAACATATCAAAAATAAAACAGGGGAGCTAAACGCGAGCTATTGATCTACAACATAGATATGCTAAATACTATCAGGACTAAGTTCATGATAAATTAAAGTTCAATTAATCATATTACTTAAGAACTCCCACTTAGATAGACATCCCTCTAATCCTCTAAGTGACCACGTGATCCAAATCAACTAAACCATGTCCGATCATCACGTGAGATGGAGTAGTTTCAATGGTGAACATCACTATGTTGATCATATCTACTATATGATTCACGCTCGACCTTTCGGTCTCAGTGTTCCGAGGTCATATCTGCATATGCTAGGCTCGTCAAGTTTAACCTGAGTATTCCCCGTGTGCAATTGTTTTGCACCCGTTGTATTTGAACGTAGAGCCTATCACACCCGATCATCACGTGGTGTCTCAGCACGAAGAACTTTCGCAATGGTGCATACTCAGGGAGAACACTTATACCTTGATAATTTAGTGAGAGATCATCTTACAATGCTACCATCATAACTAAGCAAAGTAAGATGTATAAAATATAAACATCACATGCAATCAAAATATGTGACATGATATGGCCATCATCATCTTGTGCCTTTGATCTCTATCTCCAAAGCATCATCATGATCTCCATCGTCACCGGCATGACACCATGATCTCCATCATCTTGATCTATATCAATGTGTCGTCACATGGTCGTCTCGCCAACTATTGCTCTTGCAACTATTGTTATCGCATAGCGATAAAGTAAAACAATTATTTGGCACTTGCATCTTATGCAATAAAGAGACAACCATAAGGCTTCTGCCAATTGCCGATAACTTCAACAAAACATGATCATCTCATACAAAAACTTATATATCATCACGTCTTGACCATATCACATCACAACATGCCCTGCAAAAACAAGCTAGACGTCCTCTACTTTGTTGGTGCAAGTTTTACGTGGCTGCTACGGGCTGAGCAAGAACCGTTCTTACCTACGCATCAAAACCACAATGATAGTTCGTCAAGTTAGTGATGTTTTAACCTTCTCAAGGACCGGGCATAGCCATACTCGGTTCAACTAAAGATGGAGAAACTGACACCCGCCACCCACGTGTGTGCAAAGCACGTCGGTAGAACCAGTCTCGCGTAAGCGTACGCGTAATGTCGGTCCGGGCCGCTTCATCCAACAATACCGCCGAACCAAAGTATGACATGATGGTAAGCAGTATGACTTGTATCGCCCACAACTCACTTGTGTTCTACTCGTGCATATAACATCAATGCATAAAACCAGGCTCGGATGCCACTGTTGGGGAACGTAGTAATTTCAAAAAATTCCTACGCACGCACGGGATCATGGTGATGCATAGCAACGAGAGGGGAGAGTGTTGTCCACGTACCCTCGTAGACCGAAAGCGGAAGCGTTAGCACAACGCGGTTGATGTAGTCGTACGTCTTCACGATCCGACCGATCAAGTACCGAACATGCGACAGCTCCGAGTTCAGCACACGTTCAGCTCGATGACGTCCCTCAAACTCCGATCCAGCCGAGCTTTGAGGGAGAGTTCTGTCAGCACGACGGCGTGGTGACGATGATGATGTTCTACCGACGCAGGGCTTCGCCTAAGCACCGCTACGATATTATCGAGTTGGACTATGGTGGAGGGGGCACCGCACACGGCTAAGAGATCCAAGAGATCAATTGTTGTATCTATGGGGTGCCCCTCTCCTCCGTATATAAAGGAGGGGAGGGGAGGGCCGGCCAAGGGGAGGAGGCGCGCCCAAGGGGGGAGTCCTACTCCCACCGGGAGTAGGACTCCTCCTTTTCCTATTTGGAGAGGGAGAGGGAAGGAAGAGGAAGGAGGGAGGGAGGAAAGGCCCCCCCCTCCCAATTCGGATTGGGCTTGGGGGGCGCGCCCCCTCCCTTGCTCCTTTCCCCTCCTTTCCACTAAGGCCCATTAAGGCCCATATACCTCCCGGGGGGTTCCGATAACCTCCCGGTGCTCCGGTATTATCCCGATCTCACCCGGAACCATTCTGGTATCCAAATATAGTCGTCCAATATATCGATCTTTATGTCTCAAACATTTCGAGACTCCTCGTCATGTCCATGATCACATCCAGGACTCCGAACTACCTTCAGTACATCAAAACCATAAACTCATAATATAACTGTCATCGAACTTTAAGCGTGCGGACCCTACGGGTTCGAGAACTATGTAGACATGACCAAGACACGTCTCCGGTCAATAACCAATAGCGGAACCTGGATGCTCATATTGGCTCCTACATATTCTACGAAGATCGTTATCGGTCAAACCGCATAACAACATATGTTTGTTCCCTTTGTCATCGGTATGTTACTTGCCCGAGATTCGATCGTCGGTATCTCCATACCTAGTTCAATCTCGTTACCGGCAAGTCTCTTTACTCGTTCCGTAACACATCATCCCGCAACTAACTCATTAGTTGCAATGCTTGCAAGGCTTATGTGATGTGTATTGTCGAGTGGGCCCAGAGATACCTCTCCAACAATCGGAGTGACAAATCCTAATCTCGAAATACGCCAACCCAACAAGTACCTTCGGAGACACCTGTAGAGCACCTTTATAATCACCCAGTTACGTTGTGACATTTGGTAGCACACAAAGTGTTCCTCCGGTAAACGGGAGTTGCATAATCTCATAGTCATAGGAACATGTATAAGTCATGAAGAAAGCAATAGCAACAAACTAAACGATCAAGTGCTAAGCTAACGGAATGGGTCAAGTCAATCACATCATTCTCCTAATGATGTGATCTTGTTAATCAAATGAAAACTCTTTGTCTATGGCTAGGAAACATAACCATCTTTGATCAACGAGCTAGTCAAGTAGAGGCATACTAGTGACACTCTGTTTGTCTATGTATTCACACATGTATCATGCTTCCGGTTAATACAATTCTAGCATGAATAATAAACATTTATCATGATATGAGGAAATAAATAATAACTTTATTATTGCCTCTAGGGCATATTTACTTCATTTAGGGCCATGGGGACGGAGTGGATCCCGGCCCTTGCCGGTGGGAGGGCTTCGTTTTTAGATCTTTTTTCAAGATTTGTTAGGGTTTGTGTCCTACTTAGGAAGGCGAGACGGTGGCGACTCCCTGAAGATGGAATAAAGGTCTCCCCGCCTAGTCCCCATTCTGGTGATGCGTCTAGCATCTCGGTGGGCGTGTGGAGGTGTGTCTCCGGTGGATCTGTCTCTGGTGGATTTGCTCTTATCTATTCGTAGTTCATCTTTGTTCGTGTGTCTTCGGGTTGGATCCTTCTTATCTACACACTTCATCGGAGGCGGTTGCTGTTCTGGTGCGTTGGTTCTACAGGTCCTTAGCACGACGACTTCCCGAGTGTCTACTACAACAAAGTTTGCCCGGCTCCGGCGAGGGAGGGGCGATGACAGCGGCGCGCCTTCGGCTCACTTCAGTGCTTGTAGTCGTCGCTAGCTGGTCTATGGATCTGGATGTAATTTTTATTATTTCTAGTGTTCGTTGTACTACCATGATTTAAGATGAATAGATCGAAAGTTGATCTCGCAAAAAAACATTAATTGACCGTACTGGCTATTGCTCAGCTAAAAATTTCCCTTGCGCTATGGTTTGGCTCCTCTAGCCAACGGCGGCGTTGACTTATCGTCTGTGCTATCCACCCCCTCCCCCGCGCGCTAGTTCCATTCAGGCAGATGAAGGGGCAGACGAGTTCTGCTACCCAGCCTTGGGAGACTTTCGTGGTGCTATCGGCGGCTCCGCACCATCTCCTCGGCAAGGGTTTTTGCAATGGCAACGTCGGCTAAATTTACTGAGACTCCCCTGCTGGTTTGATCTACTAAAATACAAGCAAATTTATGTCAGGGGCATGATCATGATAGGGAAGGATGGTAAGCAGGCTGATTTTTTAACAGATAATTAGATTGTAATGGCTCATTAAAGGACTAGTTTCTCAATCTCTTTGGGATTTGTACTGAACAAACTAACTATGTGAAACAAATGGCTAGGAACATCTAGAATCTTATATTTAGAAGATGGCTCGATTCTAACCATATGATCCAGTTGATTTAGAATTATGATGCAATCTATTAGTCTAGTGCCTGGGGAGGAAGATATACCAAGATGGATTTGGAATAGGAATGACAAATTCACAGTTAAATCAATGATGTGGGTTGTGGAGGACCATTTAAACATCCATGAAAAGTGAAATTTCCTCTAAAAATCAAGATTTGGTTCTGGCTAATACAGTATGGCATAATGCAATCGCCAGAACAGATAATCCTGAAAAGAAAGTGGACTAAGGACCCTCTCTGTCGCTTTTGTCCTGAAGTTGAGAATATTAACCACCTCTTCTTTAGATGTCTTGCATAGTTTACACAATATTTTTGGTAGATCCACAACTTTATTTCATAAAGCAGGAACCTACACATTGTAGGAACTGTTGTGGTGTGTTGAGTTACCTGGAAACTAGGTAACTAAGCCCGCTTTGAGGAAAATTGGTTCGCTCCATGACTGATCTGCTATGATTGGTCATTTATGCGTGATTGGGCAGGACTAAAAAACGAAGGAGATCGACTAGCGCTGGAGAAAGGAGTCAAAGCTTTGCAGAATGAATTAATGGGGATGAATGATAGCAATGAGGCTAGATTGGGGAGAGGCACACTCATGCTGGAGGCGAGGAGACCCAAAAAGGATAAAGATGAAGATAGAGAAAACGATGATGCCGAAGCAATAGAAGACGATAATTGAGAGTCATTTTATACGGATGATTATTAAATGTTGGAATGATGGAGATCCACTCTTGTGTAATATATACTGCTGGGTTCTTTGTGTTTTCTCTAGGTTTTCCTACTTTTTTTAGTTCTTGAGCCTGTTTTAGTTTTTGAGTTGCACTACGATGTTGTTTTACTTTTGTTTATATTTTTTGAGTGTCGTTTCACTTTTGTTTATATTATCTTATCATTAATAGTGGAACCCGATCCATCTTTCAATCAAATCGAGAAAGTTTAGCATGGGCTAGATTTGGCCCAATAGTTATACATGACTTAATCGACCTATGAAACTAAAACCCACAGGATTCCTAATTGCAGTGTGTTGCATGGGAGCTTGCCTTAAGCGCCGGAACATGTAGTTGGCGTCCGCAGCAGTGCCTTGCTGGGCCGGCCCGTGATGGGAAAGCGCAAGGAACAAAATCGCTATAAAATGCAAAAGATGTGGCTGAAAATTTTGGGGATTTCCTAGCTGCAGTGTGTTGCGAGTTGCGTGGGAGCTCCTGTTCGGCGCCTTAAGCGCCCGAAAAGGTAGCTGGCATCTGCAGCAGCGCCTTGCTGGGCCGGCCCGTGATGGGAAAGCGCAGGGAACAAAACCCACAGGATTCCTAATTGCAGTGTGTTGCGTGGGAGCTTGCCTTAAGCGCCGGAATAGGTAGTTGGCGTCCGCAGCAGCGCCTTGCTGGGCCGGCCCGCGATGGGAAAGCGCAGGGAACAAAATCGCTATAAAACGCAAAAGATGTGGCTGAAAATTCTGGGGATTTCCTAGCTAAAAAATGTGGCTGCTTCAGGGATCGAACCCGCATCACTCGCGGTACCGCAAGGCTGGTTCGACATTAGCTGACCACCACACCCACTGGACACAAGTTGTTTTCAATAGGGCTAACAGTAAATGAACCAGCATTTATTTATCATTCAGTTTTTTATTTCTTTTATAAATCGTGAATTTAAAACGTTCATCGATTTTGAGAAGTAGTTCATAATTTTTGAAGAAAAGTTCACCGATTTAGGAAAAAAGTTTTAAAAAAGTTCATCGTTTTCAAAAAAAATCATCTGTTTGGAAAAAAAGTTTATCGTTTTCGAAAAAATGTTCAGCGACTTTGAAAATAAGTTCATCGATTTTGAAAAAAGTTCACAAAAATGAAGGAAAATTTTATCACTCTTGAAAAAAGTTCATTGCATTTGAAAAAAAGTTTATAAAATTTGAAAATGTTCATTGAATTAGAAAAAAGTTCATAGAATTTTAAAAGGTTCATCAATTTAAAAAATGTGGATACATTCGAAAAAAAATCATCAAATGAGGAAGAAGGAAAAATACAAAAAAGAATAAAGAAAAACGAAAACAAAAAACGGAAAAAATGAAAAAAAAACGAAAGAAAAGATGATAAGGAAATGATGAAACTTAGCGCATAATGATTCGTGTGGCGTGGTGGTTACCACAGTGCGATGAGAGCCAGGAAATCTTCGGTTGGAGTCCCAGCTTTCGCGGATTTTTTGCGCCATGAATACTCGAAGGAAAGAGATGCGGGTTGGACCGGAGGCGAGCGCGAAATGGGCCGAGCCCAGATAAAGCGGCTGCAGGCACCGATTAACAGAAAACAATAATAACCGGCGCCTGCATCGCCAAATAGGGTTCGCCGCAGCGAATTGTCCACCAATCACACAGAATAGTGAGCAACCGACCAGCAGATGGGTCGGCCCAATTAGCTAATATTCATTTACGGTTTTGAAAACGTTCAAGCTACAGTTTTTATAATCGTTTTTTTTGTTGGTTCTTTTTCCAGATTTCCTTGTTTTTTATTTTAAAATTTTATCCAGAATTTCAGAAAGTTCAAGTTTTCAAAATAAAAATTCAAAATGTTACTGTGTTTCCTAAGAATATTTGTGTTTAAAATTTTTGTTCAGAATTTCAAAAAATGTTTCATTTTCAAAAACTTATGCACAGATCAGAGAAATGTTCACATTGAAATAAATCATTATTCTAATAAATTTTTAGAATTTTAAAGTCTTCATTTTCAAGAATTTTAAAAAATTCACGTTTTCAAAATCTGCGCAGAATTTTTTAGAAAATATTCAGAAATTTCAAAAAAATGTGTTTTAATATAAAAACATACTAAAGAAAACTATGGAAAAAGGAGTGTAGATTTTTTTTAGGATTAAAAGGAACGTACATGTGCTATCTACAGTACCGGCGCGCTACAGCCGGGCCGGCCCACACGGCGAAGCCCCTGTGTGAAAGCTCGACTCTTTGCCACAGCGAGCGGCAAATAGGAGCTCCCAAAAAATAGAACAAGCAACTAGCTCCCTCAGATGGAGACCCGAAGGCCTAAAAAGAGATGACTGAAATTCTTCCAGTTTCAGCGAACTGCTAGTCTTTGAATTGAAACTCAACATACGCGATCTTTCTGGCCAAGATATCTGCAGTCACCGTCCTAGCTTCTGAACAAATCTGGACGCGGCCATCATCTGAACACACTACCAGTTTTGCTTCTGCAATCTTCTCACTGCCTGGACCTTTGAATATTTGGCATGCCCCTGAACCCTCTACCGCTCTACGTCCTGACGCACACAGAAGAATCTGTTGGCATGTTGCTGGTGAGAGGCGTCCCGATCCGGCTACCCCACGACGCATCCTCCATCCATCCGTCCATCCACACGAAGGCCACGCCACAGAACTTGACCAGCTCTATCGTTTCCGAGCCAACATGACGACGTGTCGTGAAAAGAACCCAGAAGCCGGCGCACTTGCGGGCTGTCGGACACGTGGAGCATTTGACGTGTAAACCATTTGGTTGGATGCCATCCGCCCCAAAGACACCGCCCCAAAAAATTTTAAGCTATCAAGGAAAAGGTGCATCACTGTTGCCATCACTGTCGTCGCGGGAGTATAATAAGAACCTGGGGGATAGTAGAGTACATCATCGAGGAAACAGCTACGGCCTGCATGTATGTACGATACCATGCGCTGACAGGCCGTACGAGAAAGTGACAGAAACCAAATTTACCCCTACGGATACTATTTGGTTATAAGGCCACGAAACGGCCTAACACGGTACGGATTCATAGCAGCATAGTGCTGCAAGATTTGACCCTGGGCTCCCTCTATTTATCCGTCCTTAAAGAATGCAAAGGGCACCTTTTCCTCAGTCACGACTCGAGTTGTTCCACAAGCAACAGGAGGAGCTTATCCAATTGAGACAGCAACCAGGAAAAGTAGTACTAGCGCTATTACTGGAGTATGTATTATTTGCTACAGGGGAGCCCAGCGTGCCAAATAATAAGCACTCAACAATCTGAGAGCTTATCAAAAACTCCTCCTACTCCCGGCCTCGGAGCTCTTCTGTGGGTGGAGCAACCGCAGAGGAGGCGCACCTTATAAAGCGGCCCTTGAGAGGAGGAAAGGCCGGCTTATCGAAACGTGCAGATAAGAGAGGGCGCGCATATAAACATACGCACGCCCAGCAACAGCAACACAAAAGGTAAACAAAAAACAAAACGACGGCGCCAAGTTGCCACATTGCAACGCCATCCTTCTCAGGTCAACCAGGGTCGGATTAACAAATGATTATCGCCGATAACGCTAATCGCAAGTGGATACGCGAGAGATCCTCAGGCCTCGGCGCAGGAACAAACATCGCCTTTCTTCAGTCGTATCCATGCGTCCAGGAATTACTCGATATGGGACGGAGGGAGTATAATGCAACCCTACCGGAAATGACACCGGTGCTGGCTGTCTATGTCATTTAAGACCAATCGGTGGTGAAACCGAATCGCCTCAAAAGGGAAAAATCATGGAACACACCAACTATAACCCACCAACTTGCAAGATAAGATGACAACGATGGATGCTGCTCACCCTGCATCTTGTACCTCATTTACTCATCCACATCGTGAGTGGTTCCAGAAAAAGAAAGGTTCTCAAAAGAAGATGCAGGGTGAGCAGCAGCTGGCAGTCCCAGGGCAAAAACTTAATATCAAAACAGTTGCCACTTTGTTATGAGAAAATTTCTCTGGTTGTTAACAAGGTGTTGCGTGAGACATAGGACACCAGAATAGGTAAATGCCTCCAAATGGGGCAAATTCTATCCTTGCAGATACTTCGGCAAAAGAAAAATGCAGATAAACTCGGCGTTGCAAACACTGCGATCACTTCGGGCGGGGTTGAAGTTGAACTGGACACAATACCAAAGCATATGAAAGTGAATTCAAATTACTACAGCAGTGCACATAACTGATAAAGACTAAAATCTATATTGATGACAGATTGTTTACACTGGTACCTTGAAACAATTGCACTCGCCTCCCACCAATTTCTGGAAAGCGTTTGAATGCTAATAAAAACAATATAGTACCCACAAAACATGGACAAATCCTAGAAACACTTGCATGAACTCCTTTCCTGGATGAAGTTTCCAGGAACGCCCACAAAGCAGACTTCTCACCAACCTATGAAAACTAACTATAAATGCCTAAACAGACTGCTCGCCAGAGTAATGCACAGATGGAATGGAAGCACATTGAGCAGGCGACAAACCTTTCATACAAAGAAAAATTCCACAAAAGCAAAAGATAATACACAAGGTACTCCCAGCAACGATACCAAAACATAGGGCGAGTGAGTAATCCAGATATGCTCCTTGTGGCCTGTAGCATGCCCCTAAATTTCCACAGCTGCCAACTTCCAACTACCAGAATGCTTCAATCGACTAGGACTGCTCCGTCACAATTAGCAAAACTGAGCTGCATTTGTTGTATGGTAACATCCACACCTTGTCTCCCCGCATACTAGAGGGTTAGCAGACAAGACAGCAAAGGATCAGTCAAGAGCAGCTGACAATAATGGGCACTCTAACTACTACATGAACATCTATCACACACCTTCAACATGTTTTCATTGGCACCATGATGAGGGAGGCCTCAGGGACACACGGACTTCATGTTCTTCAGGTCCAGCACGGTGTTTAGGGACAATAATCTCTAGGCCTGTTCCTGATTCATCACAGTATGCTTCCAGAGTAGCATCTTCTGGGATCCGGGTAGGCAATGGAACTTCCCGGATGAACTCCCCTGGTGGACAATGCTCAGGTGAAGGATCCGTCAACTTGAAGGTCCGATCATGTCGCTTCAAGAATGGCATCCGTCCCACGCTAGTGCATGATATCTTAACGACGCCATTCGTAAGAGTGTTCTTCCAGGTAACCTTCACCTTCTGTATATCAGCAAATGGCAGGCTAATGATGATCAAGTAGCCCTTGCTATCTTCATATATTGTTTTTGCGGCAGTTACTGGCCCAGAAGCATGACGCATCACACCGGTGAAGTCATTTGTCCATGATGGCTCAAAAGTGTGGCTCACATCCATATCCTGAACCTTGTCTGAATTTGAATTGCTGCAATCCTCTTCCATGGCAGAGGGGGAGGAATCCTTCCTACGTTTGTGGCAGACAGCTGAGATGTCCATACCATCCCCAGAACCATGTTTTGATGCATGTGTCGACAGGTTAAGGCCAGAACCATTCAGCACCTTCTTGTGATGGCCATGTGAGGTGCTCTTTGCTGGAGCAGCAGTTGCAGGCCTCTCGAGCTCAAATTCCGTGGTCGGCAGATTCCTCCATGATTCAAAATCATCCGCCTCAGTGGGAACGGAGAAATTGGCATCTCTCCCGGTGAGCTCGAACCACCTCTTCATATCGGCCTCAGGAACACCCACTAAGTTTGGTGCCCGCACGATCTCAATCCCATGAAGGCACTGCGGGTTTGACAACCCCCGGTAGTGCTTACGCTGCATCCGGTGTGAGCGCACAAACCCTTTGTCTGCGCTGAAAGGAAACTGTGGCTCCCCGAGGCGCGAGTGACCATTCATGAAGCTCCTCAGCTGCATCTTCCCCAGGGCATTCTCCGGCCGATCCTTAAACACCCACATGTACATGTTCTCCATGTCATGCTGCACCAGGAAAGCATCCAGTGTGGCACTATTACCATTCCCGGCAGCAGTGGGTGCCTTCGTCTTGCCGCCCTTATCAGCCGACATGACCGGCTTGAAGTAGTGGGTGAAGAAGAACCATGCACCCCAGATGCTATCGTTCCGCTTCACGCACTTGCGCGCGGCGCTGGAACCGGAGCTCTTGGTGTGAGACACATGGACAGTTGTTGTGGTGGACACCGGGGCGGAGGTCGCGGCGGCAGCAGCAGGCGAGTCCGAGTCATAGAGCTGCGGGCAGCCGAGGCCAACATCTAGCATGTCGACGTTGGACTCATGGAGGGTGGTGGTCTGCAGGGCCGGAGGGGGAGGAGACGGGTCGGCGGCGAGGGGGAGGTTGATGTCAGGGGGGGCGGCTGCGGCGGCATGGAGGCAGCGCTGGAAGGGGCCTGGCGGCGGGAGGAAGAGGTCGAACTCGTCGTGGGAGGCAGTGTCCATGGAGAGGAAGGTGGAGGGGCCCTGGTGCGGGTGGTGGGCCGTGGCGGTGTCCATGGAGAGCGCGGTGAGCAGCGACTCCCCCATGGAGGCGGCGGCGGCGGCGGCCGTCAGGGGCGGAGCAGCCCTGTTCCAGGCCTCGACCCCCGGCGGCTGCGCGTCGTCCGTGGCTGCGCTGGTGCCCAACTCTCCGGCGCTTCCGCCTCCACCGCCTCCTCACCGCGCGCTCCTCTCCTCCGAATCTCTCCACGAGCATCAGTTAACAGCCAGGCTTCACATCTCCCTCGCGTCCATCAGACGGCCGGGAGGAGGCTCTCCCTGCAAATCACACGGGAAAAAAACCACATCAACCAATCAATCAATCTCGCATTCCAAACCCGAATCTAATGAGAAATCCCACGGATTCGAGATCCGGCCCGAGGAGAGCCACGTACCTACGCGAAATCCAAGGGCTTCGCAAACCCTAAAATCGAAGAACAGCTGCCCCGGCGAGAGCGTGGTGGAGGCCTCTCCCGCAGCAGAGCAGAGTTGCAATCAAACAATCGAAATCAAATCGAATTCCTGTTGAATGTTGATGAGCGGCGGGTGGGGGAGGTGGGAAGGGGGGAGACGGTAACGGAGGAGGGGGGAGTTAAAGGCGACGGTGGGCGCAGAAGGAGCCGGGGCGGGGGGCGGAGGCGGCCTCCCCCAGAAGGAGCCGGGACGAGGGGGAGGGTGGGGGGCCGTTACTTGACGGTGACGGCTGCCTGGGTGGGAAGGATTGGCTCGCCTTGGATCGGGAATGCCAGCCAGAGGAGGGTGAATGGGATCGACGGGCTCTCCTCGGCCCTCCTCTCTAGTCGAGTTTGGATTCTTTTGAGTTGCAAATATTGCTGTTTTGAAAAAATGAATAGTAAAGTATTTCCTCCGTTTCTAAATATAAGTCTTTGTAGAGATTCCACCGTTTCAAAACACTTCACATAGTAATTTTGCCTTCAGTCAAATTTTGTGAAGTTTGACGATGTTTATATCAAAAAAATCAACATTTGAAATACCAAACCAACATCACTAAATCCATCAAATTGTATTTTTTATTGTAGTATATTGATTTTCATCCTTTTTAATATAAATTTGACTTCAAACAAAACCAATATGTGAAATATTTTGGAACAGATAGAGTATACGGGTTAGCGACACAACATAAGCAAGATGCGAATGAGAGTAGATTTTCTGCACTCAGATGCTCTCTTTATTTTAGCAAATCTGAAATGTGAATTGAAGGTTTTGAAAATTTCCCAACAAATGGTCTGTAGATTTGAGTAACTCATGTGCCAACAATTTTCTTTTTGTGGGGAAAAATTGGAGAGCCGGAATGACATTATCTCATATGCCAATGTGTCTAACTTTTTTACTTCACACAGCTCGCATTTTTATCAAATTTGAACTCTGTAAACAAACTTGAGTTATCTGCAATTATTTTCGCTTCAGTAGAAAATATATTATTTACTGTAAATGGATTTTATGCCCCAACACACCTCATAGTTTTCGAGTTGCGAACGTGCATAAGTAGTTCGACTAGAATAATGGCCTTTTTGTTCAAACAAAAAAGGCACAATCTTTCATCAGTCTTTCTTCTTTGCCTATTAGTTAGGCAAGAGGATATCAAGTTCTAAATTCTAGCTTCGTAGGACATGAGTTTCTATTACTATGAAATTCATAAATGAAAATTAAGTAGTTAATGGGAGAGCTACCGTTATCCTTTACATGTGTCACTAAAAAAAAGACATTCCAATTTTTCTTAATTAATAGTTTGCTACATATGTCATTATTAATGGACCCCAACACCGAGCGAACGTAAGATTTTAGGGCTCCCAGGGAACACCGTCAAAGCCATTGAATCAAGGTCGAACAGATGGCGATTTCTCTACACGACATGGCAATTTATCTATCTTTTGTTTTTTGCGCTATATGGCAACTTTTTTGTCTTCTATCATGGCAAATTTACTGAAGTTGCCATGCCAACTACGTATGACATGGCAAATTTGGAGCGTCCGTTGGGAAAGCGCTCCCAAGAAACTTTCGCGACATAGCGTTTCCCTTATTAATAAGCACTATATATAACTATAGTGTGGAGCAGGTGTCCGCTTTGTATGGGCCTTTCTATAATATAGCTACAATATGGTCCATGTCTCGTTGTAGATGGGCCTCCTAATGGTTTCACTCGGGGCAGGACACCGTCATGCAAGCCTACGATGCATTAGCGGTGGGGCCGTGTCATGATGCTGATGGAGATTGACGGTGTTATGTTCCTGCGGTGCCTCACTTGACCGGAAGTCGGCTTGAGTAGGCCGGCCCGGGCCCCCCTAGGTCGCTTACGCCATGGGCTGATTAACCTGCGTACAACGAGATTACCGACAATGAGGAGGACTTCTCCAACCAACTTAAACATGTAGCCCTAAACCTCGGTGCCCATATAAGCCAGGTCAGGATAGTTGAATAGATAAAGAATCCTAGAGTTATTGCTCAACACCTCGATACTTGTAACCCCTACACCGGCAAGAGACACAAGAAGAAGTAGGGTATTACCTCTTCCGGGAGGGTCTGAACCTGGGTAAAACTCTGCCCCTATTTCCATCGGATCTGCTTGTTGGAAATATGCCCTAGAGGCAATAATAAAGTGGTCATTATTATATTTCCTTAATCATGATAAAGATTTATTATTCATGCTATAATTGTATTGGCCAGAAACTTAAATACATGTGTGAATACATAAACAAATACCAAATACCTAGTGAGCCTCTACTAGACTAGCTCGTTGATCAAAACATGGTTAAGATTTCCTAACCATAGACATGAGTTGTCATTTGATAACGTGATCACATCATTAGGAGAATGATGTGATGGACAAGACCCATCCTTTAGCTTAGCATATTATTGTTCAGTTTTTGCTACTGCTTTCTTAATGTCAAATACATGTTCCTTCGACCATGAGACCATGCAACTCCCGGATACCGGAGGAAGACCTTGTGTGCTATCAAACGTCACTTCGTAATAGGGTGACCATAAAGGTTCTCTATAGGTATCTCTGAAGGTGTCTGTTGAGTTTGCGTGAATCGAGATTGAGATTTGTCACTCCTTATGATGGAGAGGTATCTCTGGGACCTCTCAGTAATATAGCATCACAAGAAGATTGCAATCAAAGTAACTAAGGAGTTAGTTACAAGATGATGTATTATGGAACGCGTAAATAGACTTGCTGGTAACGAGATTGAATTAGGTATGGAGATACCGATGATCGAATCTTGGGCAAGTAACATACCAAGAGACAAAGGGATCGACGTATGTTGTCATAAAGGTTTGACTGATAAATATCTCCCTAGAATATGTAGGAACCAATATGGACATCCAGGTCCCGCTGTTGGTTATTGACCGTATAAGCATCTCGGTCATGTCTACATCATTCTCGAACCCGTAGGGTCCGCACGCTTAACGTTCGTTGACGATATAGTATTATATGAGTTATGTATGTTGGTGACCAAATGTTGTTTGGAGTCCGGATAAGATCACGAACATGACGAGGAGCTCCGGAATGGTCCATAGGTAGAGATTGATATATAGGATGAAGGTATTTGCGTTCCGAAAGAGTTTCGGAATGCACCGGATAGTTATCGGAGTGTAGGGAGGGGTTCCGGGAGGCCACCGGTAGGTTATACCTACTTGGTAGGCCTCACTGGCCAAGGAGGGAGGTGCACCAGCCCACAAGGGGGGTGATGTGGCTTGTACTACGTCAGTATTTCCCCAAAGAGGAAGGGATGATGCAGCACAGCTATGGTAGGTATTTCCCTTAGTGATGAGACCAAGGTTATCGAACCAGTAGAAGAACCACACAACACTATGTAAACGGTAACTGCACACAAAGATCAAATACTTGCAACCCGGCGTGTAAGAGGGGTTGTCAATCCCTCCCGGGTAAAAAGATAGATAAATTTGTACTAGATTGGATAAATAGATCTTGCAGAAACGCGAAATAAAATAAATAACAAAAAAGTGCAGCAAAGTATTTTTGGGTTTTTGGATTAATAGATCTGAAAATAAAAGCAAGTAAAAATAGACCTCAAAGGCAAATATGATAAAGAATAGACACGGGGGTGCGTAGATTTCACTAGTGGCTTCTCTCGAGAAAAATAGCATACAACGGGTAAACAAATTACTGTTGGGCAATTGATAGAACTTTAAATAATTATGACGATATCCAGGCAATGATCATTATGTAGGAATTGCATCCAAGATTAGTAGACCGACTCCTGCCTGCATCTACTACTATTACTCCACACATCGACCGCTATCCAGCATGCATCTAGTGTATTAAGTTCATGGAGGAACGAAGTAATGCAATAAGAACAATGGCATGATGTAGAGAAGATCTATTCATGTAGGAATAGACCCCATCTTATTATCCTTGATAGCAATGATACATACGTGTCATGTCCCCTTCTGTCACTGGGATTGAGCACCGTAAGACCGAATCCATCACAAAGCACCTCTTTCCATGGCAAGAAAAATCGATCTAGTCGGCCTAACTAAACCAAAGTTTCGAAGAAGAAATACGAGGCTATAAGCAATCATGCATATAAGAGATCAAAACTCAAATAACTTTTATGGATAAAATAGATCTGATCATAAACTCAAAGTTCATCGGATCCCAACAAACACACCGCAAAAAGAGTTACATCAAATAGATCTCCAAGAGACCATTCTATCGAGAATCAAAAGAGAGGAGAGAAAGCCATCTAGCTACTAACTACAGACCCGTAGGTCTACAATGAACTACTCACGCATCATCGGAGAGGCACCAATGGGGATGATGAACCCCTCCGTGATGGTGTCTATATTGGATCTGTGGTTTCTAGAACTTGCGGCGGCTGAAATTGTGTTTCATCGACTCCCCTAGGGTTTTTGGATTTTTGGGGTATTTATAGAGCAAAGAGGCAGTGCAGGAGGCGGCCGAGGTGGGCACAACCTGTTGGAAATATGCCCTAGAGGCAATAATAAATTGGTTATTATTATATTTCCTTGTTCATGATAATCGTTTATTATCCATGCTATAATTGTATTGATAGGAAACTCAGATACATGTGTGGATACATAGACAACACCATGTCCCTAGTGAGCCTCTAGTTGACTAGCTCGTTGATCAATAGATGGTTATGGTTTCCTAACCATGGACATTGGATGTCGTTGATAACGGGATCACATCATTAGGAGAATGATGTGATGGACAAGACCCAATCTTAAGCATAGCACTAGATCGTGTAGTTCGTATGCTAAAGCTTTTCTAATGTCAAGTATCATTTCCTTAGACCATGAGATTGTGCAACTCCCGGATACCGTAGGAGTGCTTTGGGTGTATCAAACGTCACAACGTAACTGGGTGACTATAAAGGTGCATTACAGGTATCTCCGAAAGTGTCTGTTGGGTTGGCACGAATCGAGACTGGGATTTGTCACTCCGTGTAAGCGGAGAGGTATCTCTGGGCCCACTCGGTAGGACATCATCATATGCGCAATGTGACCAAGGAGTTGATCACGGGATGATGTGTTACGGAACGAGTAAAGAGACTTGCCGGTAACGAGATTGAACAAGGTATATGGATACCGACGATCGAATCTCGGGCAAGTAACATACCGCTAGACAAAGGGAATTGTATACGGGATTGATTAAGTCCTTGACATCGTGGTTCATCCGATGAGATCATCGTGGAACATGTGGGAGCCATCATGGGTATCCAGATCCCGCTGTTGGTTATTGACCGGAGAACGTCTCGGTCATGTCTGCATGTCTCCCGAACCCGTAGGGTCTACACACTTAAGGTTCGGTGACGCTAGGGTTATAGAGATATTAGTATGCGGTAACCCAAAAGTTGTTCGGAGTCCCGGATGAGATCCCGGACGTCACGAGGAGTTCCGGAATGGTCCGGAGGTAAAGAATTATATATAGGAAGTGCTATTTTGGCCATCGGGACAAGTTTCGGGGTCATCGGTATTGTACCGGGACCACTGGAAGGGTCCCGGGGGTCCACCGGGTGGGGCCACCTGCCCCGGGGGGCCACATGGGCTGTAGGGGGTGTGCCTTGGCCTATATGGGCCAAGGGCACCAGCCCCAAGAGGCCCATGCGCCAAGAGATGGGAAAAAGGGGAGAGTCCTAAAAGGGGAAGGCACCTCCGGGGTGCCTTGGGGAGGATGGACTCCTCCCCACCCCTGGCCGCACCCTTCCTTGGAGGAAGGGGCAAGGGCTGCGCCTCCCCCTCTCCCTTGGCCCTATATATAGTGGGGAAAAGGAGGAGCAAACCAATCTAAGGCCTGGCGCCTCCCTCTCCCTCCCGTGACACATCTACCTCTTCCCGCAGCGCTTAGCGAAGCCCTATTGGAATCCCGCTACTTCCACCACGCCGTCGTGCTGCTGGATCTCCATAAACCTCTCCCTCCTCCTTGCTGGATCAAGGCGTGGGAGACGTCTCCGTTCCGTACGTGTGTTGAACGCGGAGGTGCCGTCCGTTCGGCGCTAGGATCATCGGTGATTTGAATCACGACGAGTACGACTCCATCAACCCCGTTCTCTTGAACGCTTCCGCGCGCGATCTACAAGGGTATGTAGATCCAATCCTCCCTCGTTGCTAGATGACTCCATAGATTGATCTTGGTGACACGTAGGAAAATTTTGAATTTATGCTACGTTCCCCAACAGTGGCATCATGAGCTAGGTCTATGCGTAGTTTCTATGCACGAGTAGAACACAAAGTAGTTGTGGGCGTTGATTTTGTTCAATATGCTTGCCGTTACTAGTCTTATCTTGATTCGGCGGCATCGTGGGATGAAGCGGCCCGGACCGACCTTACACGTACTCTTACGTGAGACAGGTCCCACCGACTGACATGCACTAGTTGCATAAGGTGGCTAGCGGGTGTCTGTCTCTCCTACTTTAGTCGGATCGGATTCGATGAAAAGGGTCCTTATGAAGGGTAAATAGCAATTGGCATATCACGTTGTGGTTTTGCGTAGGTAAGAAACGTTCTTGCTAGAAACCCATAGCAGCCACGTAAAACATGCAAACAACAATTAGAGGACGTCTAACTTGTTTTTGCAGGGTATGCTATGTGATGTGATATGGCCAAAAGGATGTGATGAATGATATATGTGATGTATGAGATTGATCATGTTCTTGTAATAGATGATCATGGAGCCCCAAGATGGAGATCAAAGGAGCTATATGATATTGGCCATATCATGTCACTACTATTTGATTGCATGTGATGTTTATCATGTTTATACATCTTATTTGCTTAGAACGACGGTAGTAAATAAGATGATCCCTTACAACAATTTCAAGAAGTGTTCTCCCCTAACTGTGCACCGTTGCGACAGTTCGTGTTTCGAAGCACCACATGATGATCGGGTGTTAGATTCTAACGTTCACATACAACGGGTGTAAGACAGATTTACACATGCGAAACACTTAGGGTTAACTTGACGAGCCTAGCATGTACAGACATGGCCTCGGAACACAGAAGACCGAAAGGTCGAGCATGAGTCGTATAGAAGATACGATCAACATAAAGATGTTCACCGACGTTGACTAGTCTGTCTCACGTGATGATCGGACACGGCCTAGTTGACTCGGATCATGTAATCACTTAGATGACTAGAGGGATGTCTATCTGAGTGGGAGTTCACAAGATGAACTTAATTATCCTGAACATAGTCAAAAGGATTTTGCAAATTATGTCATAGCTCGCGCTTTAGTTCTACTGTTTAGTTATGTTCCTAGAGAAAAATTAGTTGAAAGTTGATAGTAGCAATTATGCGGACTAGGTCCGTAAACTGAGGATTGTCCTCATTGCTTCTTAGAAGGCTTATGTCCTTAATGCACCGCTCAGTGTGCTGAACCTCGAACGTTGTGTGTGGATGTTGCGAACATCTGACATACACGTTTTGATAACTACGTGATAGTTCAGTTAAACGGTTTAGAGTTAAGGCACCAAAGACGTTTTGAAACGTCGCGAAACATATGAGATGTTTTGAGGGCTGAAATTGGGATTTCAGGCTCGTGCCCACGTCAAGAGGTATAAGACCTCTGACGATTTTCTTAGCCTGCAAACTAAGGGAGAAAAGCTCAATTGTTGAGCTTGTGCTCAGATTGTTTGAGTACAACAATCATTTGAATCAAGTGGGAGTTGATCTTCCAGATAAGATAGTGATGTTTCTCCGAAGTCATACCACCAAGCTGCTAGAGCTTCGTGATGAACTATAATGTATCAGGGACATATATGATGATCCTTGAGATATTCGCGATGTTTGACACCGTGAAAGTAGAAATCAAGAAGGAGCATCAATTGTTGATGGTTAGTGAAACCACTAGTTTCAAGAAGGGCAAGGGCAAGAAGGGATACTTCATGACACGGCAATTCAGCTGCTGCTCTAGTGAAGAAACCCAAGGTTGAACCCAAACCCGAGACTAAGTGCTTCTGTAATAAGGGGAACAACCACTGGAGCAGAATTACCCTAGATACTTGGTAGATTAGAAGGCTGGCAAGGTCGATAGAAGTATATTGGATATACATTGTGTTGATGTGTACTTTACTAGTACTCCTAGTAGCACCAGGGTATTAGATACCGGTTCGGTTGCTAAGTGTTAGTAACTCGAAATAAAAGCTACGGAATAAACGGAGACTAGCTAAAGGTGAGCTAACGATATGTGTTGGAAGTGTTTCCAATGTTGATATGATCAAATATCGTACGCTCCCTCTACCATCGAGATTGGTGTTTGCGTTGAGCATAGACATGATTGGATTATGTCTATCGCAATACGGTTATTCATTTAAGGAGAATAATGGTTACTCTGTTTATTTGAATAATACCTTCAATGGTCTTGCACCTAAAATGAATGGTTTATTGAATCTCGATCATAGTGATACACATGTTCATGCCAAAAGATAGTAATGATAGTACCACCTACTTGTGGCACTGCCACTTAAGTCATATCGGTATAAAACGCATGTAGAAGCTCCATGTAGATGGATCTTTGGACTCACTCATTTTTGAAAGGTTTGAGACATGCGAACCATGTCTGTTGGTGTATATGCATGAAGAAACTCCATGCAAATGGACCGTTTGGACTCACTTGATTTTGAATCACTTGAGACATGCAAATCATACCACATGGGCAAGATGACTGAAAGCCTCGGTTTCAGTAAAATGGAACTAGAAAGCAACTTGTTGGAAGTAATACATTTTGATGTGTGCAGTCCAATGAGTGCTGAGGCATGTAGTGGATATCGTTATGTTCTTACTTCAGAGATGATTTGAGTAGATGTTGAGTATATTTACTTGATGAATCACGAGTCTGAATTATTGAAAGGTTCAAGTAATTTTAGGGTGAAGTTGAAAGGTCGTCGTGACAAGAGGATAAAATATCTATGATATGATCATAGAGATGAATATCTGAATTACGAGTTTGGCACAGAATTAAGACATTGTGGAAATTGTTTCACAACTAATACAGCCTGGAACACCATAGTGTAATGGTGTGTCCGAACATCATAACTGCACCCTATTGGATATGATGCATACCATGATGTCTCTTATCGAATTACCACAATAGTTTATGGGTTAAGCATTAGAGACAACCACATTCACTTTAAATAGGGCACCACGTAATTTCGATGAGATGACACTTATGAACTATGGTTTAGAGAAACCTAAGCTGTCATTTCTTAAAAGTTTGGGGCTGCGACGCTTATGTGAAAAAGTTTCAGGCCGATAAGCTCGAACCCAAAGCGGATAAATGCATCTTCATAGGACAACCCCAAAACAGTTGGGTATACCTCCTGTCTCAGATCCGAAAGCAATAAAGGATTGTTTCTAGAATCGGGTCCTTTCTAGAGGAAAAGTTTCTCTCGAAAGAATTGAGTGGGAGGATGGTGGAGACTTGATGAGGTTATTGAACCGTCTCTTCAACTAGTGTGTGGCAGAGCATAGGGAGTTGTTCCTGTGGCACCTACACCAATTGAAGTGGAAGCTTATGATAGTGATCATGAAACTTCAGATCAAGTCACTACCAAACCTTGTGGGATGACAAGGATGCATACTACTTCAGAGTGGTACGTAATCATGTCTTGGAAGTCATGTTGCTAGACAACAATGAACCTACGAGCTATGGAGAAGCGATGGTGGGCCCGGATTTCGATAAATGGCTCGAGGCCATAAAATCCGAGAGAGGATCCATGTATGAAAACAAAGTGTAGACTTTGGAAGAACTACTTGATGGTCGTAAGGCTGTTAGGTACATATGGATTTTAAAAGGAAGACGGACAATGATGGTAAGTATCACCATTAAGAAAGCTCGACTTGTCGTTAAGATGTTTTCCGACAAGTTCAAGGAGTTGACTACGATGAGACTTTCTCACTCGTAGCGATGCTAAGAGTCTGTTGGAATTATATTAGCGATTACTGCATTATATATGAAATCTTGCAGATAGGATGTCAAAACCATTGTTTCCTCGACGATTTTCTTGAGGAAAGGTTGTATGTGATACAACCGGAAGGTTTTGTCAATCCTGAAAGATGCTAATAAGTATGCAAAGCTCTAGCAATCCTTCTAAGGACTGGAGTAAGCATCTCGGAGTTGGAATATATGCTTTGATGAGATGATCAAAGATTTTGGGTTTATACAAAGTTTATGAGAAACTTGTATCTCCAAAGAAGTGAGTGGGAGCACTATAGAATTTCTGATGAGTATATGTTTTAACATATTGTTGATCGGAAATGACGTAGAATTTCTGGAAAGCATATAGGGTTATTTGGAAAGTGTTTTCAATGGAAAGCCTGGATTAAGCTACTTGAGCATTGAGCATCAAGATCTATAAGGATAGATCAAAACGCTTAATGGTACTTTCAAATGAGCACATACCTTGACATGATCTTGAAGGTGTTCAAGATGGGTCAGTCAAAGAAGGAGTTCTTGCCTGAGTTGTAAGGTATGAAGTTAAGACTTAAAGCTCGACCACGGCAGAATAGAGAGAAAGGACGAAGGTCGTCCCCTATGCTTAAGACATAGGCTCTACAGTATGCTATGCTGTGTACCGCACCTGAAGTGTGCCTTACCATGAGTCAGTCAAGGGGTACAAGAGTGATCCAAGAATGGATCACAGGACAGCGGTCAAAGTTATCCTTAGTAACTAGTGGACTAAGGAATTTTCTCGATTATGGAGGTGGTAAAAGAGTTCGTCGTAAAGGGTTACGTCGATGCAAGCTTAACACCTATCCGGATAGCTCTGAGTAGAGATACCGGATACGTATAATGGAGCAACAATTTAGAATAGCTCCAAGTAGAACAGTTATTTGGAATAGCTCCAAATAGAACGTGGTAGCTACATCTAGGAGATGACATAGAGATTTGTAAAGCACACACGGATCTGAAAGGTTCAGAACCGTTGACTAAAACCTCTCTCGCAAGCAACATGATCAAACCCAGAACTCATTGAGTGCTAATCACATAGTGATGTGAACTAGATTACTGACTCTAGTAAACTCTTTGGATGTTGGTCACATGGCGATGTGACCTGTGAGTGTTAATTACATGACGATGTGAACTAGATTATTGACTCTAGTGCAAGTGGGAGACTGTTGGAAATATGCCCTAGAGGCAATAATAAATTGGTTATTATTATATTTCCTTGTTCATGATAATCGTTTATTATCCATGCTATAATTGTATTGATAGGAAACTCAGATACATGTGTGGATACATAGACAACACCATGTCCCTAGTGAGCCTCTAGTTGACTAGCTCGTTGATCAATAGATGGTTATGGTTTCCTAACCATGGACATTGGATGTCGTTGATAACGGGATCACATCATTAGGAGAATGATGTGATGGACAAGACCCAATCTTAAGCATAGCACTAGATCGTGTAGTTCGTATGCTAAAGCTTTTCTAATGTCAAGTATCATTTCCTTAGACCATGAGATTGTGCAACTCCCGGATACCGTAGGAGTGCTTTGGGTGTATCAAACGTCACAACGTAACTGGGTGACTATAAAGGTGCATTACAGGTATCTCCGAAAGTGTCTGTTGGGTTGGCACGAATCGAGACTGGGATTTGTCACTCCGTGTAAGCGGAGAGGTATCTCTAGGCCCACTCGGTAGGACATCATCATATGCGCAATGTGACCAAGGAGTTGATCACGGGATGATGTGTTACGGAACGAGTAAAGAGACTTGCCGGTAACGAGATTGAACAAGGTATATGGATACCGACGATCGAATCTCGGGCAAGTAACATACCGCTAGACAAAGGGAATTGTATACGGGATTGATTAAGTCCTTGACATCGTGGTTCATCCGATGAGATCATCGTGGAACATGTGGGAGCCATCATGGGTATCCAGATCCCGCTGTTGGTTATTGACCGGAGAACGTCTCGGTCATGTCTGCATGTCTCCCGAACCCGTAGGGTCTACACACTTAAGGTTCGGTGACGCTAGGGTTATAGAGATATTAGTATGCGGTAACCCGAAAGTTGTTCGGAGTCCCGGATGAGATCCCGGACGTCACGAGGAGTTCCGGAATGGTCCGGAGGTAAATAATTATATATAGGAAGTGCTATTTTGGCCATCGGGACAAGTTTCGGGGTCATCGGTATTGTACCGGGACCACCGGAAGGGTCCCGGGGGTCCAACGGGTGGGGCCACCTGCCCCGGGGGGCCACATGGGCTGTAGGGGGTGTGCCTTGGCCTACATGGGCCAAGGGCACCAGCCCCAAGAGGCCCATGCGCCAAGAGATGGGAAAAAGGGGAGAGTCCTAAAAGGGGAAGGCACCTCCGGGGTGCCTTGGGGAGGATGGACTCCTCCCCACCCCTGGCCGCACCCTTCCTTGGAGGAAGGGGCAAGGGATGCGCCTCCCCCTCTCCCTTGGCCCTATATATAGTGGGGAAAAGGAGGAGCAAACCAATCTAAGGCCTGGCGCCTCCCTCTCCCTCCCGTGACACATCTACCTCTTCCTGCAGCGCTTAGCGAAGCCCTGTTGGAATCCCGCTACTTCCACCACGCCGTCGTGCTGCTAGATCTCCATCAACCTCTCCCTCCTCCTTGCTGGATCAAGGCGTGGGAGACGTCTCCGTTCCGTACGTGTGTTGAACGCGGAGGTGCCGTCCGTTCGGCGCTAGGATCATCGGTGATTTGAATCACGACGAGTACGACTCCATCAACCCCGTTCTCTTGAACGCTTCCGCGCGCGATCTACAAGGGTATGTAGATCCAATCCTCCCTCGTTGCTAGATGACTCCATAGATTGATCTTGGTGACACGTAGGAAAATTTTGAATTTATGCTACGTTCCCCAACACAACCCACCAGGGCGCGCCCAGGTGGGTTGTGCTCCCCTCAGAGCCCCACTCTGGTACTTCTTTGGCCCATCTTGTGTCTTCTGGTCCAAAAAAAATCTCCAAGAAGTTTCGCTGCATTTGTACTCTGTTTGGTATTGATTTTCTGTGAAGTAAAAAACAAGCAAAAAACAGCAACTGGTTGGGCACTATGTCAATAGGTTAGTCCCAAAAAATGATATAAAGTTGCTATAAAATTATTGTAAAACATCCAAGAATGATAATATAACAACATGGAACAATCAAAAATTATACGTTGGAGACGTATCAGCATCCCCAAGCTTAATTCCTGCTCGTCCCCGAGTAGGTAAATGATAAAAACAGAATTTTTGATGTGAAATGCCGCCTATCATGTTCATCACATATTCTTTTCTTTGGTAGGATGGACATTTGGACTTTTATATGATTCAAAGAAATAGTCTAGTTTTGACATGAAGATTCCAATACTCAAGCATATCAAAAACAAACCATGTCTTTCAAAATATCAATACTAAAGCAAGTTATCCCTGGCCCATTATGCTCAGTCATTGATCCATTCATGAAACACACTCGCATATTAGCTACACCCAATGCTCAAGTACGACCATAGTGCTCCTTAGTTGTGCATAATAAGAGAATATGGAGACTCAAATAAAAATAAAAATTGCATAAAGTAAATAGAAAGGCCCTTCGCAGAGGGAAGTAGGGATTTGTAGAGGTGCCAGAGCTCAAAGCGAAAAAGATAGAGATAAAACATTTTGGGTGGCATGCCTTTCCTGTCAATGAAAACGATTGAGTAATTCCCAATACTTTCCATGTTAGATATATCATATGCGGTTCCCAAACAGAAAATAAAGTTTATTCCTTTTTCCACCATACTTTCACATTCCACAGCTAACCGAATCGATGTGTACTGTCCATACCAACACTTTCCAAGGAATTTATTATTTGACAACATAAAGTAAATTTATTTTTCATTTCGGGACTGGGCATCCCTAATACCTTTGTCGTACTATCATGCAATGACAAGTGAATAAACACTCATCTTGAGAATAACACATCTAGCATGGAAAAATATCAGCCACCCCCTACCGTTTCATGAGCAGTACGAGCACGCAAAAAGGAAGTTTATTTTGAAAATTAGAGATGGCACATACAAATTTGCTTAGAACGGCACGGAAATACCACATATAGGTAGGTATAGTGAACTCATATGGCAAAACTGGGTTTAAGGATTTTGGATGCACAAGTAGTAATCATACTTAGTACAAGTGAAGGCTAGCAAAAGATTGAGAAGCATGCAACCAAGAAACAGAAAATCTCATAAGCGAGTATTAAGCATAACTAACACCGAATAATGCACCACAAGTAGGATGTAATTTCATTGCATAACTCTTGACTTCCGTGCTTGCATAGGGAATCACAAACCTTAACATCAATATTCTTACTAAACCATAATTACTCATCAACATGACTCACATATCACTATCATCATATCACAAAACTATTACAAAGAATCAAGTTTATTTTGTCTGATGATCTTCATGAAAGTTTTTATTATATCCCTCTTGAATATCTATCACTTTGGGACCAATTTCATATGTTGCTTTTGATAGATCAAATAAATCTAAGTGAAGAACATGAGCATACAACTTTTCTTCTCTCAAAATAATATAAGTGAAGCATGAGAGAATTTCTTTAAAAACTCTACAAACTCTCAAATAAATCTAAGTGAAGCATGAGAGCATTTATTCAAAAATAATAAAGCACACCATGCTCAAAAAGATGTAAGTGGAGCACTAGAGAAATTCCATAGCTCAAAAAATTTAAGTGAAGCACATAGAGCAATTTAAAACAATAATGAGGCTGGGCAACTCGCTCCCAGGGCGCTCGCCCGATTTCTTCCTTCGATAGCCGTTCAATCCTGGTCAATGCAGTCATTTTCTCATTCCTGTCCGTTTGATCTTAGCTGGGAATTGACCTCTGCGTTTTGACCTACGGTAGATCCTGGGCGGGGGATGACTTGTGGGGCTCGCGCTCGGTTTGATTGGTTGGGTGCCGGTTTCTTCGATGCGCGGGGCAGCCTCTCCTGCCGCGCCGCGTGCGTGCGAAGGCCGTGTCATGGGTGCTGCGCAGGTTATGCGCTGCTCGGCCGACACATATATACCTGGTTTTTGTGCCCGCACCTGCGCTGGACCGATGACGGGTGGACCTGTACTGCTGCTGGCCCCGCTCGTCGGTTGAACTGGCTGCACGTCCCACGATGTTTCTCTCGGGTCAAACGTGCTTGGGGCCGCCGCTCGCAAGCACATAGCTTGCCTCGTCCGCTGCGCCCGTGTCGTGCGTTATGGGAGCAGCTGCGCGGGGCTCGGCCGGTGCATGTGTACCTGGCTTATGCACCAGTGTCTCTTCTATTGCGATGACAGGTTGGCCGGTCCTGCTGCTGGTCCCGCTCGTCCGCTGCACGGACTGCGTCATGTTGGTTGGTTGTGCGGACTGCGCTAGGTTGGCTGGGGCATGTTCGCGTGGACCCCTGGCTGACCGATGCATCGTGTGCGCGTCCTGCATGCCTCACCTCCGCCTACGGTTGGAGAGAGGAGATGGACTGGCAAAATATCTCGCGAGCCCACTTCCCGCATCTCCATCGACCTAGCCGCCTCCACGCTCGTGCATCCTCCCGCGTCACACTAAAAAGACACATCCGTGACATTTTGGGCCGAATGAAAAAAAATATGTCATACATATGACACTTCTATGACGATAATTGTGACAAAACCCGGTATCATCATAGATGTGGTGGGCTCCTACTTCTATGACAAAAAATCATGACAGAAAATGGGCTTTTCATCCTGGGCGGGCCGAAGACGCAGCTGCATGACATTCTTTGGGCCGTCCATGACGGAGAAAACCATGGTAGAAGCGAGGGCGAGGAAAATTTCGGGGAGTTCCCGATTACGGTGGGAGGTCGGGGGCCGAGCGATGCGCGTTTCTCTCGTACACATACTCACGTGTGTGCGAGGCGTTGGCTCTAACTGAACCCGAGCGAGGCGTTGGGCTCTAACTGAATCCGAGCGATTGCACTACAAGCTACGCGTTACTGAACCCGAGCGATCGATAGATGGCTGTTAACTGAACCCGATCGAGTGATTACTTCGCTACTGCTGCTAACTGAAGCCGATCGATGCTGCCTCTGGGATGAACAGTGAGCGTTGCGGGGGGGGGGGGGTGGATGAACAGTGAGCGATGGCGTTGCCTCTGGATGAACAGGACCCCGTGGTGTGGTGGAGGGCTGGATGAACAGTAGACGGTGGAGGGGTGCCCGTGGAGGGGTGGTTGAATAGGACCCCGTGGTGTGGAGGGCTGGATGAACAGTAGACGGTGGAGGGGTGCCCGTGGAGGGGTGGTTGAACAGTAGCCGGTGGAGTAGCGCGCGGTGGAGGCTGGATGAACAGGAGCCCGTGGAGGCCGGAGGAGGTCGACGGTGGAGATGAACAGTATCCCGTGGAGTCCCGTTTTGCGGTACGCCACACCCCTCCCGATGAACAGGACGCCCGTTTCGACCGTAGCGCTCCAACACAAGTCCGTTTCGTCCGTTTTGCGGTACGCCACACCCCTCCCGATGAACAGGACCCCCGTTTCGACCGTAGGAGGTCCGTTTCGTCCATTTTGCGGTACGCCACACCCCTCCCGATCAACAGGACCCCTGTTTCGACCGTAGGAGGTCCGTTTCCTCCGTTTTGTGGTACGCCAGACCCCTCCCGATCAACAGGGCCCCCTTGAGGCATCGTTTCCATCGCCTATTCCGTCCAAGCCTTCCCGATGAACACGACCACGCATTCCGTTCTGACCCAGCCGGTTGGCTCCCACGCGTTCCGTTGCCTCTCGATGAACACGACGCATTCCGTTACCTCCCGATGAACACGACGCATCCCGTTGCCTCCCCATGAACACGACGACGACGCTGTTTCTCCGTCCCGACCCAGCCATGTACACGAGCCCTAGCCGTACGTATGCGCGAGTAGGCGTTTGAGACCCTGCCCGTATGTACACATACGTGGCCGTATTTTCTTTCTTGCACCCTGGCCACTGTACGTACGTGTACATGCTACGTGCGCGCCTCTACTATGACACATGCGCGCCTCTACATCCACCAGTATATATGTACGTACACGTTCATGACCAGAATGACAATGTTACATACGCTTCGACCAGGTGGGTCCCGACTGTCAGGCACTTCCTTGCCTGCAAAGATGTAGTTGGTGGGTCCCAGCAGTTAGGGGGGCGAATCGTTTTTTTGTCCGGACACACTTCCTTGCGTGCGAAGATGTAGCTGGTGTGTCCCAGCAGTCAGGGGCAAACGTTTTTTTCACGAAATACAGTGGCCTGTCCGGTGGGTCCCCGCTGTCAGGTGGAGGAATAATTATTTTGCATGTAATAAGAAGGCACTTCCTTGCTGCGGCCGTGGACCCAGTTGTCAGCCTCTCCACGTATAGTCCACGTCCGATGGAAGCCGTTCCTTGACCACGTTGACCACGCCGCGCCGAGAGCACCAGGGCGGTAGACAACGGCGAGGCCTAGGAAGGGGACGATGCGGAGCCGGGGAAGACGCGGCAGTGGATGCCCGCGCGTAGAGGAGTACGAGGGTTCACTGGTTCGCTGCGGTGTGAGGCTGTCGTCGCCACAGAATAACAGGGGGTGTGGGTGAGTAAAGGGATGGCCTGGCCATCGGTGGGAGTAGTAGGGGGCGGTGAGGCCTCCGCCGCATCGCAGCCGGCCACGGGAGGCAGGAGCATGAGGCACGACCGGCACTGGTTTGGGCGGCTGGAGCAAGAAGACCAGAGGTTGAAGAAGCACTACGGCTATTGGATGGACATCGTACGGTCACTGGAGCTAGAATCGTGCATATCGACTAAGTTGACAAAGCCTTCCGTCCCCGTCAACTTAGTAGGCCCACAAGTCAGCCTGCCACTATACTGGGTCCCAGCTAACAGGGGGAGTATTCATTTTTTTGTGCGTAATAAGGAGGCACTTCCTTGCGTGCGAAGATATAGCTGGTGGGTCCGAGCTGTCAGCAGCGATAACATTTTTTTCGTGAAATACAGAGGCCCTTTTGGTGGGTCCCTGATATCAGGTGGAGGAATCATTATTTTGCACGTAATAAGGAGGCATTTCCTTGTGTGCGGCCGTGGACCCAGCTGTCGGCCTGTCCACGTACAGTCCACTTCAGATGCATGTCGGTCGTTGACCACGTTGACCAGGCCGCGCCGAGAGCACCAGGGCGGTGGACGACGGCGAGGCCTAGGAAGGGAACGACATGGAGGCAGGGAAGACCCGGCAGTTGTTTCCCACGCGGAGGGGAGTACGACTGTACGAGAGTTTACTGGTTCGTCTGCCGTCGCAGAGAATAACAGCAGGTGTGGGTGAGTAGAGGGATGGCTAGGCCAGCGATGGGAGTACGGTGGGGTGGTGAGGCCTGCGCGGCAGCAGAGCTGACCGCGGGGAGGAGGGAGCAGGCAGTCCCACCGGCGTTTGTTTGAGCGGCTAGAGCAGGAAGAGCAAAGATTGAAGAAGCACGACGGCCGTTGGATGGCCATCCAACAGTCACTGCTTGTGCGTCAACCTTTTTTAGGAAAGCCTCAAATCTGTGGAAAATAGCATACAACCCATCTGCCATTATTTCTAATAATTTACAGCCCATTTGCTAATTATTACGGTTTTTTATGGAGCCCATATTCTTTTTGTTAGCATTACAGCCCATATTGTGGCCACGGTTAAAAAATTATACGAAATTTGCATATTTCGGTGCGGTCCGAACTGTTTTTAATCCCGAAATTTCGACTCACATTCAAACTGATTTTAAAAATAAATGTATATCAGTATAAAATCCAACAAATTCTCCACGCACAAAAATTAATGTAATTTAAAATCTCGAAATGAAAAAAAAAGATATTTGAAACTAATTGCCGGTTTGATGTGTTTTAAAAATGTATAGCCCATTTCTCATTACTGATGGGCCATTTTCTCGGCCAGCTGAATGAAAGCTCTCCTCGTCTTGAAAGATTTGCAGCCCAACAGGCCTGACAAAGCGACTTACTTGGCAAATCACAAAAAAACTGGCCGGTGGCCGTGGACCCAGCTGTCAGCCTCTCCACGTATGATACTCTTCCGATGGAATGTCGTTGACCACGTTGACCACGCCACGCCGAGAGCCCCAAGGCGGTGGACGACGGCGAGGCCTAGGAAGGGGACGACGCAGAGCCGGGGAAGATGCGACAGTGGATGCCCACGCGGAGAGGAGTACGAGGGTTCACTGGTTCGGCTGCGGTGTGAGGCTGCCGTCGCCGCAGGGCCTGGCTAGCGGTGGGAGTAGTAGGGGGAGATGAGGCCTCAATGGCAGCACAGCCGGCCACTGGAGGCAGGAGCAGGCGGTCTCCCCGGCTGGTTTGGGCGGCTGGTGCAAGAAAAGCAGCGATTGAAGAAGCAGCAGGACCGTTCGATTCAAATCCAACGGTTACTGCTGCTAGAATCATTTGTTGACTAAGTTGATAAGCCCTGCGTATGCGTCAACTTAGTAGGCCCACATGTCAGCCTCCCAACCGGTGCACCCCAGATGTCAGTGGGAGGAATATTTTTTTCACGTAATAAGGAGGCAGTTGATTGCGTGCGGCCAGGCCAGCGGAGGGAGTAGGGTGGGCCGGGGAAGCCTACGCGGCATCACAGCGGGCCACAAGAGGAGGGAGTAGGCAGTCCCGCCGGCGCTAGTTTAGGCGGCTGGAGCAGGAAGATCAGAGATTGAAGAAGCACGTCGGCCGTTGGATGGACATCCAACAGCCACTGCTGCTAGAATCGTGTGTTCACTGATAAAGCCTTGCGTAAACAAGTCAGCCTCGAAATCTGTGGCGTGTACAACCCATATGCTATTATTTTTATAATTTTTACTCATTTTCTAATTCATATGGAATTTATTGCAGCCCGTTTTCCATTTCTAGAATTGCTGACCATTTTCTGGTCAGTACCAGGGTCAAAAAATTAACTAAATATGTGGGAAATTTTGAAAATTCACAAATTTTTGCTGGGGAACGAAATATTCTTAATCCAAAAATTAATAGCCATACTAAAACAAATTTAAAAATAAATTAGTACTATGTCATGTTAAATCCAATGAAATACATATAAGATATCAGTGAAGAACAAAAACAAAAAAAGAAACTTATATCCCATTTGCTATAATTTTTTTGGAATTTTAAACCCCTTTTGATATTACTTTTAACAGACATTGACCATACTCTTAAGCCAGGCCGGAATGCATCCCTCCTCGTCTTGAAAGATTTGCAGCCCGGTAATTCGGAGAAAACAAATAGGCATAGGTTGGGTATTTTTCAAAAAGAAATACTGGGCTACCTATTTTCCCAAAGAACTGGTGCATGAGCATTTAGCTTTATTTATTTATTTATGTTTAGGGGACCATGAGCATGTACCTGGGCCGGATTCATGTGAGAGCCTCCCTTCCAATTAATTATGGGCTTCTCTATTGGGCCTTCATCAGTGGGCTGCATGTTATCAACAAGTGGAAAATGTGTTCCGTACGAAAAATAGTATGCGCTACATACGGTACAGGGCACTAAAGGATCGAACCGTGCAACGACTTCCAAAACATTGTGTTTGTCATTCTAACAACACATTTATTCAACCAATAGACGAAATATACTACTGATTGTACATTGAAAACAGCAGCAGCAACAACAACCAGGGCTAGGGGTGCAACAGAAGCAGTAAGCAGGCCAGAAGAGTGAAGACGCAGCTCTCTCTTCCAAACCAAACATCAGCCATCATCACAAAAGGGCTAAAAAAAGGACAAGTGTATGCATCAAACTAAATAAAGATCCTACTACACCAAGTGTACGCATCTAACTAACTGGCTCAGTTAGACGTTACTATTTATTAAGCTATGGAGATTTGCTGACGGCTTGAACCAGATGGGTGCTTGACGGGGGAAACTCCAGACAGCAGGTCGAAGTCTGATACTTGCAACCCTCTCTCCTACTTTGGGCTACAGAGCGTGGCGACACATATCAGGGTATGGTGCATGCAGAGACGCTTGGTACGCCGTGTACACACATTTTTGCCTGATGAACGAAACCGCGCTGCCATCATGGTCCTTGCATGGTACTGAGATTGTCCACACGTGAAACAATGAGCTTGATTACCTCTGCGGGGAGCGAATTCCAGCCACTCTTTCGGCGGACGCTGCTCGGTTCTGCCATTGTTAGTGCTTGGGTTTCGGACGAGGGGGGGAGGCGCCTTAGCGGGGATGGAAGATTGGACGAGATTATGTGCGGACAAATGGAGAAGCGAATATGTGCTGCGGGAAGTGGACAGGTGATGATGACTATAGCACGCTGCTTGACTTACGAGACACATACCAGCAGCGTAGGGTCATGTCGATGCCAGACAACTTGCTTGAGTGATCACAGTACTGGTACTCCCTATAGTGCTATGCCCTAACTTGCTTGAGTAGAGTAGTAGAGTAGGACTCTGCTCTACTACTAGCACCAGAGGAGTAGTATATTCTAATCTAAAATAGTTACAAACTTCAATGCCCAAGCATGGAACGACTACGAACTGTGCTCAAAGGCCATGAAGGCGTCTGGTCCTCTTCCTCCCTCCCTCTCGCACCGCCCATGAAGGCGCCTCGCCGTATCTGCGCTCCATCTAACCCTGCCATCCAAACATCTTTTTGGTTAGAGTTAGTTCAGAGCTAGTTCAAGGTTAGAATCTAACTCTAACCTCTATCTGAGTTAGAGTATCCAAACAGGGCCCGTGTCTACGTGGTGTTTGGACATGGGCGACAACCTCAATGCCAATGGTGCTGCTCCCGTTGCACCGTATGTGTTTCTGTCCTTCCTGTTCGAAATCGTGGTAGAATTCATGTTTCTACTCTGTATCCTACTACTATGCTAGTCCACATGATTAGTTTCATCTCTGTTATAGCTGTCATGATTTATTTTGTGCTTATTCGGATTAAATCTCGTAGTAACTTGCTCATATATTCAACTGGTGCAACGTCCCCTACAGCCACTCCCGTTTCATGGACGACCTAGTCGATGCCTCCAAGGAGCCCTTCGTCCACTGCTATGAGTGCCCGATGCCATTTTGTGGCTCGCCAGCGGACATGGTGCATCACCTCACGGATGCGTGCAGCGGTCACTGCTGGCCCTTGGCGGAGAACATCAAGTACGAGACGTGCTACCCATTCACCATGCCGGAGTCGCTGGAGGATCACTGCCGTCTGCTAGTCTTGGAGGAGGACGACAGCGTCTTCCTCTTGATCGTGGGCACCGGTGAGGCCCGCGCAGGCCGCTGCCCCGTCTCTGTAATGTGCGTCAGGGGTGACGCCGCTGACGCTGACACTGACATGAGGCCGATGTACGGGTGCGTGGTCAGTGTTACTACCCCTCCGGGTCGCGTGGGCGGTGACACCGGCCTCATCGAACGGACTTGGACTCTGGGGAGCTGGGACTATCCCACCAATGTGGACTTGGAAAACCCATGGCATCCTTTACCCGCCGACGCGGTGCACGGGGACTCCAAGGAGGTTCACCTGGACATATGCATTATCAAGTTAAATGTTGATCATTAGTCTTCGCTCAATGTAATCCGCTGTCTAAGCATGTGGAGACTTCCATGCAGGATCTTGCTCTATTGGAGTATCGCGCATGAATAAAAGTGTATCCATTTATGGTTTAGTCTAGAATCTTCCATGTATGAATTTTTACTACAGTACTGGTGAAAGACTTACGATGAACCATTTCTTACATCTCC
The DNA here is from genome assembly GCF_056163025.1 of Triticum urartu. NCBI lineage: Eukaryota > Viridiplantae > Streptophyta > Magnoliopsida > Poales > Poaceae > Triticum > Triticum urartu. The sequence continues at coordinate 466,215,006 of NC_141876.1, forward strand.
TCTGCCCGCTTGCAAGTCATCCCGATTTAATCCCTCTGTCTAGGTGTATAAGGGCATGGTTAATATTAATTAATAGTATAGCCAACTGTTGACTATAAGAAAGTGCCATGTCATCTGTAGCCAACATGTATAACAATCGATACTCAAAAACTAATTCTTACTAGTGTGTATGCACATGCAATGCATGTCTTAACAGTATGGTGTGATTCCACCAAAAAATACTTTGAAAAATGAATTCCGAGCAAAAAAAATATTGTTGATGCACACGAAATAGAGTTTAGAAATTTACTAATTGGTAGTACAAAATGCAACTACTGCCTGCGGTCATCCAGAAATTTTTGAAGAATATAAAAAAAGTATGTGGTGGAACCCACAAATTGTTTACTTAAACTTTAGTTTCTCCTCCAGACCATCTCACATCGGCTCACAACCAACTCTTTTTTTACTCATCACAACCTGACAATTGCAGCATAGTAGAGGAGGCACAGGTCTTCTTTTCAGGAAGGTATGACACGGTGCAGCGATGGTTCTAGAACCAAGTAGATTCAGCTGCAGGCACTGTTCACTGCGAACCCCTCCAATATCAGCCGTTAGATTTAGGAGATGAGTGGCTAGGATTGATGCTCTAGGTGCAATCCAGGACTCGTATACTATATAGTAGTAGTAGTAGTATAGATAGTATAGAAAAGATCATTTCTTGTAAAGCACAATAAGTGTTATTTCTTCACAAGTTTTGGATGCAGGTTGAACAGTTGAATGCTTTTGTTTGCAAAAGATACCTTTTTTTATCTATTTCACCCGGATGTTTGTGAGCTCTAGAGATGAAATCATATCCGAAGAAACCTATCGATACCCGTTACACATGAGATGACCCCCACATCCTTTGTCAAAATAAACAACTCCCCGATCAATGCATTTCACTCTTCGGTGCAGCGCACGGGCACCTTACTACTATAGATTAGTACGACCAAAAATTGAACTAACATTATATATAGTACGATAAATGCTGATGCATGTCACCTAAAATTATATGATTCAAAACTATGTTCAAATACGAATCCAACGATATAGTTTTTGTTGACATGCACTAACATTTTGTCAGTTAAATCTTTAGTCAAATTCAATGGGGGACTAATAAACCACGATCGATGTAGTACAAGTGTAGAGGGCAGCGCTGCACGGGAGTCTCACCTCTCACCCCGCTCGTGGCGCGGAAGTAAAGCCGTCATATCACAAAACCCAACCACTCCCAGTAATAAGTGGCCTGGTAAAATAAACGAACAAGCAACCATCACATCCCTCCGTCTTTTTTGCATTTCATCTTTCTACATTTACTTTCTCCGGTTCATCTCGCACACTCGATCCCTAGCTACTACTCCTAGGGCCAGTTCTTTTGGCGGCTTCCCTAGCTTTTCCCACAAGACTAGTCACAGTGGGGAGTAACAATAAGGCGCCTCACTCATTTATTTGGGCTTCTAAACTACTACTCCGTCCTGGTTTATTCCTCACCATTGTAATTTGTGCTAAATTTTGACCAAAGATTTAACTGGTTTATTCCTCACCATTGTAATCCCTCCGTCTAGGTGTGTAAGTCATCTTACGAAAACCAAATAATCCCAAAACACTTAGGCGCGGTGCATTAACTTCTACCTCGTTTCTTGTTTCTTGACATATCAACCAATAAGAGATAAAGAGGGTGCATGCCTTTAATGACTTGAGATATCAAACACGACATGCAGTGGTTAGTTTATTGCATGCAATACTATTAATTAACAAATAAACATTAACGTTTCTCGTTTTCTCCTCCTCCTTGGTCACGGTGCACAGCCTAAGAGCAAGTACAATAGAGACTAGTCAGCAGGCTATAACATCTTCCACATCAGCAAAATCATAGCTGAAGGAGAGAGAAGTGAGAAGAAAGGACCAAGTAGGCGCTTCGCGAGTTGCTGGGCGATAGCACAAGCAACGAGGAAAAGGAGCCTGCATGCAGCCCATGCAAGCGCTACGGCCGGCGTTCAGCTCCCCCCAACCAATCCTGTCACTTTCCTTTGCCTAGCATAGCATGCATGCATTAAATGTATAGCCAACACTACAGCCATTCTACTGTATGAACCTTTTCAAATACAGGCTACAGGTGACATGGCTCTACTATAGAGCCGGCAGCAGGCTTTACTATTAACCTTGCTCTAAGATACTTACTCACCTAGACGGAAGGAGTAGTGCATGTGACATGCACTAACATTTCATTAGTTAAATTTATGATCAAAATTTGACACAGATTACAATGGGGACCGTCGGTGTCAAAACCGGCGGATCTCGGGTAGGGGTTCCCGAACTGTGCGTCTAAGGCGGATGGTAACAGGAGGCAGGGGACACGATGTTTTACCCAGGTTCGGGCCCTCTTGATGGAGGTAAAACCCTACGTCCTGCTTGATTATTCTTGATAATATGAGTAGTACAAGAGTTGATCTACCACGAGATCGGGGAGGCTAAACCCTAGAAGCTAGCCTATGGTATGATTGTATGTTGTCCTACAGACTAAAACCCTCCGGTTTATATAGACACCGGAGGGGGCTAGGATTACACAAGGTCGGTTACAAAGGAGGAGATATACATATCCGTATTGCCTAGCTTGCCTTCCACGCCAAGGAGAGTCCCATCCGGACACGGGACGAAGTCTTCAATCTCGTATCTTCATAGTCCAACAGTCCGGCCAAAGGATATAGTCCGGCTGTCCGGAGACCCCCTAATCCAGGACTCCCTCAGTAGCCCCTAAACCAGGCTTCAATGACGATGAGTCCGACGCGCAGTGTTGTCTTCGGCATTGCAAGGCGGGTTCCTCCTCCGAATACACCACAGAAGAGTTTGAATACAAGGATAGTGTCCGACCCTGCAAAATAAGTTCCACATACCACTGTAGAGAGAATAATATTTCCACAAATCTAATCCGCTGACACGTTTTGGCAGCATGACATCACGCCATTGCCTGGTAATTATTCGAACCGTTTTTCTTTAACTAGCCCCGCACATAACGCGAGGCGGTTTTTTGACACGTCTTGTCGAAGCAGAGATCGTGTTCCCCTTATTACGAGATTCTCATCAATACGGGCGTGGGTAACCCAACCGCGCCACCAATTACGGCGCTTGGGGGATAAGCGAGTTTTACCAGGCTAGTGTGGGGGCATAGTTTCGTCCGCCCTTATAAAGGGATAAGGTCTCACCTTTTTCCACTCATGCCTTCTTCCTCCTTGCTCATCCATTCTCGCGCACTCGAGCTCCAACGCCCAAGTCCACATCCTTCTCCTCGACTCTCTCCAAACATGTCCGGAGCGGGAGGCAAGTGGATGGCCTCCTTCGTCACGGAGGGGCACATCAAAAAACTGCATGGGGCCGGATACTTAGCCGCGGATATCGCGCACCGGCTGCCAGCCGCGGGGCAGGTCGTCCCTACCCCGGAACCTCACGAAAGGGTGGTTTTCCTCCCCCACTTCGTCTGCGGACTGGGGTTTCCCCTCCATCCATTCGTCCATGGCCTCATGTTCTATTACGGGCTGGACTTTCATGATCTGGCCCCGAATTTCATCCTCAATATCTCGGCGTTCATCGTCGTGTGCGAGGCTTTCCTCCGCATTCGGCCCCACTTCGGCCTGTGGCTGAAGACCTTCAATATCAAGCCGAAGGTGGTGGGCGGCCAACAAGCGGAATGCGGCGGAGCCATGGTGGGAAAAATGCCCAACATTATATGGCTCGAGGGCTCCTTCGTGGAGACCATAAAGGGGTGGCAATCGAGGTGGTTCTACATCACTGAGCCGCGCGACACGAACTAGGTGGCGGCCCCCGAGTTTCGATCTGGAATCCCCACGCGGCTCACTTCCTGGAAGGAGAAGGGCCTGTCCTGGGGTTCATCGGTGGAGCTGGACGGACTCCAAAAGTGTATCCGGAACATGATAAGCAAGAAACTCAAGCTTTTCAACATAGTCCAGGTCATGCTCTTCTGCCGGATCCTCCCGTGTCAACAACGGGATTTCAACTTATGGGAGTTCGACCCGGCCCAGCACCAGACTCTACACGAGCTCTTTGACACACCGCATAAGGACGTATGGAGGGTGCTATTCAAGGGCGCCGAGGTCCCTCCTTCTCTTACCGAGGACCGCGGGCTAAGCGCGAAGCGCCCTGCGAATTCGGTAAGTTATGTACATCTGGTAGGATATTTATTTCCCATAGCTTAACCATGTGCGGGGTCTGAGCTCCCATGCCTTTGACAGGACTGGGTGGAGACATGGGAGCAGATTAACTGTCCGGCCCCTCTGCCTGAAGACATTGTGGATGCTCTCCTGACGGAGATGCGGACTCCGGCCCCTTATGAGGTGCCGGAGAAGACCAAGAAGAAGGCCAAGGGAACCCGAAAGAGTTCCCGGCGCCAGGTGATATCGGACTCATCGTCTGATGACACTGAGACGCATTCCTCCCGTGAAAACGAGGAGAAGGAAGATGAAGATTCTCCCCCTCCAGCCGGGGGAGACAAGAAAAGGAAGGCCGCCCCAACCGGGGAGGCCGAAGGGTCCAAGAAGGGAAGGACTCTCCTTCCGGACTGCTCCACCGCCGCCGCCGCCGACGAAGACGAGTGGCTGCTCAGGGCCAAGCCCCTGGCGAAGTCGTAATTATTCGGATACCAGAGTAACTCATAGCATACCTTTGTCGCACTGCTTCTCCTAACGTCGAATATGATTATGAAGTCCGCCCCAAGCCCGTATCGATGTATCATCGTCGGACGGTTCCTTGGACTCGTTGGACATGAATAGTGATACACTTCCAACCGCCTCCTCTCCTTGCCCTACGGACAATGCTGAGGTGTTGTCTCAAGGGGCGCCGAGCCGGGGGGAGACAGTCCTGGAGGCGCCTCAAGGCGACCTTCCGGACTCCAGGAGCAAAGGGAGCAAGGCTCCCGGGGGCTCCAAGTTTGGCTCTCAGCCGAACACCGCGCCGGAACCTCCAGTGGTTCCAGACTCGGGCAGGCGGCCCCCTTCCAAAAGGGGCAAGCCGCCCGTGCCGATGACCTCTGTCCATCCAGAGGCACCGGACAACCTGCTGGGAGCGCTTCGCGGTGCTTCCATCGACGAAGAGCACCGCACTATTATGAGTGCGGTGATCAAGAAGGTTCAGTCTGCCAAGAGCAGACTGACTGAAGCCTGTGCCAGCCTTCTAACAGGCTTTGAGGTAAGTATTTAAAATATAGGAAAATATTACCGCATAGACAGTAGCCCCTGATTCTCTGTTTGGTGTTCACAAAGAAAAGCCGAATAGAGGATCAAATAATATCTGCAGGAGTCTAATATAAGTATGTCTGTATGCGTATGCAGGCTTCGCTGCTGACCTCTGCCGCACTGACTGCGGAGGTCGCCGCACTGAAGCAGGACCTCGAGGGGTCCGAGAAAGAGGTCGGCCTTGCCAAGAGGCAGCTCGAGGAGAACAAAGTTAAGTAATACCTTGTCTACATATAAAAGAAAATGTGGTTGCGAAATGACAAGATCATCATGAATGTGCCAGGGGCCACGACCGAAGTGGCGACCCTGAAGCAAGCGCTGTCCGAGGCCGAAAACAAAGCAGCCAAGGAGCGCACCGAGCGGGAAAAGCAAGAGGCACGGGTGGGCGAGGTGCAGCAAGAGCTCCAGGCTCTCGTGAAGAAGCACGAGGCTTTGGAGCTTGACTCAAAGACGTGAGAGTCCGAGCTTGCCGCGGCCCTCGAGAGCACAAAGAGTGCCAAGGACGAAGCCCAAAAGTCCCTCCAGGAGATTGAGGCGATGAGGAAGATAGCGGCGGGTAAGGCATTCAAAGCAAGCATGTGAAAGTAAATTACTTGTTACTTACTTGTTACTTATCCAGGAGCATTCGCAGATTTGCCCCGCAGCGTGTCGGATGCTGCGAAATATTACCAGGCCGAGGAGGGAAGCTCGCCGGAGAAGTTGTTCTGGTCTCAGTATACTGGGACCGAACACCCGATGCCTATGAGCGACCAGCTGAAGCAACTGGTCGAGCTGCACAAGGTGGCCGAACAGGCCATGAAGTGTTTTATAGTCTGGATGTGGCCTGGCGACTCCCTTCCCAACAGCTACTTCGGCCTGGTGAGGCGGCTTGTGGATGCCTGCCCACGGATGGAAGTCATCAAGCGGTCCGTCTGTATCGAAGGTGCCCGCCGGGCTTTTGCCTGTGCAAAGGTGCACTGGGCCAAGATGGACGCTGAGAAGATGGTGAAGGAGGGGCCGCCGCAGGGCAAGGAGCATCGCCACCCCGAAATGTATTATGAGGGTGTCCTGAAGGGTGCCCGTCTTGTGGCGAACGAGTGTGCGAAGGATGTAATTTTTGAATGAACTTGCTCGTGTGATCCTGTAATATGAAAAATTGTTCATATGCGCTATGCAACGCTTGTTTGAATTTAAAATATTACCTTCTGTGCGGCTGTTTATCAAATCTGAGAGATGGCCAGTCATCGGCTTCTGCCCCATGCCACGAGTGCTGGGGTGTTCGGGATAAACCCGAGCACTCTTTTTCCCATTGTTGGGTCCTTCGAGGGAGGTGCTCAGCACAACGAACAAGGCAACCGGACTATAATGCTTTATCACTCTCACTTAGCCATAGAATTCTATAATTTTAAATTTTGGCGAAGCCCCTAGTATTCGGAAGGCCGAATTCGGGGCGCTATACATGCCTTAAGCCGGACAAAGCCGGCTGCTCGCTCTAAGCGGCATACGTCTTTAGGGACTCGAGACCTCTCGAACAGCGACCATCTCTTGCCTTACCATGACAGTTAGTTTTAGCTTTCTCTACTGAGGTGCTTAGCCCATCTGAACCAGGGCACAATCGTAGTAGTTCTCCCAGTGCTACCTTAGCCGATATAGCGGAATGTAAGGTACCAAAACATGGGAGCCGGGCAAACCCAACTATTGACCCAAGACATGATTCGGAGCTGATGCATATAATGCTATAAGTTCGGGGTGCCGCACTGTCGAATGTGTTCAGACTTCTCACGCCGTATTATGGGGTATGCTTAAGCCCCTAACGTATTGGCTGTACCAGACTATACGGGTGCTGAATGTCATGAATGAACATATATATATAAACACTATTCTGATCACGGGATCAGAATAATATTCTGATCACAACCTGACCTGCCCCGCTAGTAGTACATTGAACTTCCCTATGAACTAGGTTGAACTTCCGCCAACATTGCCAAATGGGGCTTGTGATATACCGTTGGAAAGCTATGGACACCAATATCATGACCCAACTTAAATTTTTGGCAAAATATAAGCGGTTTAAGAGCAGTTTTGAAAACCGTTTTTTCTTCGCACAAAAAATGTGAATCGTATTTTCCATCGCATTTCTAAACCGTTTATCAGAATGAGGCATATAATATGGCGTTGGAAAGCTGCTGCAAAACTGCTCCTTCCACATGTTGAAAGTTTTCTCTAATTCCCTATGGTTAAAGAGTAATTTGAAAAAACGTAAAATTTCGTAAACCAAACAGCTGAGTTCGTTTTTTCGATGTCATTTCTAAACGGCTAATCCAATGGAGGCATATGATACGACGTTGGAAAGCTTATGAAAATGCACTACTTTTTCATCTTGAAAGTTTTTTTTTTCTAATTTTGAATGGTTTAAGAGTAATTTAGAAAATGGTCCAAGTCCTACCGAGTTCGTATTTTCGAGCTAATTTTTTAACCATGCGTCCGAATGCAGCAAATGATATGGCGTTGGAAAGCTTGAACGAATGTGAAACTTTTTGGTATGTATTGTTTCTCCAAATTCTTTACGGTTTTAAGTCAGTTTCGAAAATGGCAAAAAACGTATTTCCGCCGTAATTCCTACAAAAATTTTCAGAATGGGGCGAATAATATACCACTGAAAAGCTACGGAAAATGCGAAACTTTTTCTTGTTGATGGTTTTCTCTAATTCCTAGCCGTTTTCAAGTAATTTTGAAAACGGCGGGATCATGCGTTTTGCCTTTATCGCGAAACAGATTCTTCGAAAATGCACCACATGAAGAACCTGAACTTCTCGGCGCGTGTACCTGAACTTCACTCTGTTTTCACGTGATTTTTTTGCTCGTAGGTCTCCATCCACTGCTCGTGACTCTCCATCCACTCACCGGAATTGAGCAAGTGATATACCAGTGGAAAGCTGCTGTAAGCACATAACTTTCCCACGTTGATCGTTTTTTCATACTCGTGATGATTTTAAAAGTTTTTCATCTGAAATTCATTCAGCATAGTAGTTGAACTTCATGCTGTTTTCATGTTGAACTTCTTTGACGTATTTTTGTTTGTAATTTTCTCATCCATTCGTTAGTGTTACACAAATGCTACTCCTTTTGTACAAACCCCTCTCACAATAAATTTTTTTTAACTTTCTCTGACCGAGGACTTGAAACTTACACAAATGATATTCCTGTAGTTTTAAGGTAAATAAGAAAATGGCGAGATCATGATTTCTGCGTTCATCGCGAACGGAAATGCACTGCGTGAAGTAGTTGAACTTCTGGGGCATGTCTGTTTGAACTTCACTCTGTTTTTTGACGTGTTGTTTTTCGCATTGCATGAAGTAGGTGAACTTCTGTGGCATGTCTGTTTTGAACTTCACTCTGTTTCACTTTATTGTATATTTCTTATATGAAATACACACCATGTAGTATGTGAACTTCCAGTTGTTATCACTTTTGAACTTCTCTCTGGTTTGAGAGAATTATTTTAAAACACAAAAAACATAGTTTTTCCTTGTTTTTAACATGTAATTGAAGGTTGGACGTCTCGCACTAGAGATATCGAGCTTCACCGGGAGGAGCACGTGAACTTCTTGCAACAAACCTTTGAAGCTTTTAGTTTTATGTGCTTATATTCTTATCTGAAATGCATTCTGAGTAGTAGTTGAACTTCCCGCTGTTTTCACCTTTAACTTTTGTCACGTATTTTTGTTCAACCTCTCTCACAAGAATTTTTGAACTTTCTCGGGTAGATCACTTAACTTCTAGCAACAAAAATTTTAGCCTTTCCTTTTTCATTCTTTTTTTAATACAGAATGCACACCGTGTAGTACGTGAACTTCTCGCAGTTATCAATCTGAACTTCTGAGATCATGCATTCTGTCTTCATCACAAAAACCGAGTATCCGAAGATGCACTGCATGAAGAGGTAGAACTTCTAGAGCAGTTCTTTTTGAACTTCACTCTGTTTTTCATGTGCTGCTATTTTCTAAACTCCGTACTTCTCTGCTATTTTAATTTGAACTTAGTAGTTCCATTTTTATAGAAGAAAAAATTGACTTTTCTAAGAAAGCATCGAACAACTTTTTTGAATTTAATTTTTGTTCTAGAAACGAGAAGAATTTGAGGTTTTGTATACATTGAGCTGCTCCATTATTTTAATTTGAACTTCTTAGTTTTATTCTTTAGTAACAAGAAAACTTTGGGTTTTTTTAAAACGCCAAAAAGATGTTGTTGTTTTTTGTTTTTTGAACTTGTAAATCCTAGGTTTTAACATACTTTGAACTTCTGTGTTATTTTTAGTTGAACTTCACATTTTTATGTTTAATTAAATATTTTATTGATTTTTAAAACAGAAGCATAAAACAACAACTTGATGTCCATATAGAGTTAACCTTCTTCAACAATTCACTTTGAACTTCAAATAAAAAAATTGAAAAAACAAAAATACTTGCACAGTACCGCAACCATTCTCATCCATTTTTGAGAAATACATGAAGAAAAATGTCCAGCCCTTTTGTTGACATTTTCAAAAAACGGGTGAATGGCATAAAAAGAGAGGGGTCTAGGCAGAGTCACTTGCTGGTGAATGTTGCTTCCCTTGCTGGTGAAACCTTGTTCATTTGGTCAATGCTAAAGTAGATCTGGAGGAACACACACAAACAGACATACAGTCATACACACACATGTGGAGTGAGAAATCATGTGTACACACTTAGTAATACATGAACTTTCCTGGAAGTAATACATGAACTTATCTGTACAGACTTTTTTCTCACGTACACACGCACATCGGTTTTCCATGGAAGTTGAGGTTTGTGATCTTTAAGCACATCACCAAGAAGTCTGGAACAGAGGCGCACCACTTCATGTGAAGCTGCCAACTAATACTCACAATGGCTGATTAAGGCTGCAATTTTACTCAAAGAAAACACGAAATTTGCTGCCCACTTTGTTGCAAAACCATTCCATCAAGAAAACAAAATCTATTATTTAGTAAGTGCATAACTTTTACACCAGCAATGGGAAGCAACCTGGAGCCATGGGACGAGCGCGGAAGTCCTGTCCAGTCAACCAGAGAAGGCCGGTATCACCTATGAGCAGCGATAGGGACGGACGTCAGCTGAAGCAGCACCTCTGCTCCAATCGCTGGAGCACGGACCCTCCGTTGTGGCTAGCCTCTGACAGAGGTGGCAAACAGGGTGGCGTAGTTTGTGAGGGGCGAGGCGTTGCCCATGAAGTAGGAGGCCGAGGGAAGATGCAGCATCGGGGAGGCCAGTCCTGGTGGCAGGGGCCGAGGGTGCCGGTGGCATGGGGGATGAAGAGCCAGTGCCGCGATGGACGCAATGGGAGGGACTTCGCTACTGAAGTTGAAGCAGGGGCAGGGAGGACGCGCCGGCGGCATGATTGGAGGTCAGTGCCTGGCGGCGGCGGCGATGGTCGTAGGGGCAGCGGTGACGCACTTGGTGGTCGGAGCCCGGCGGTGACGCGAGCCAGGGAGGGAGGCAGCGGTTGCGGGCGTTGACCGGACGCGCTGTGGTGGCTGGGCGGCGCGCGGTGGCGTGGTTCACCTGGCGGCGCGCGGCACAGGGGAGCAGGCGACGGCGCGCAGGAGGTGGGACAGTTGCTGCGGGAAGTGCGGGAGGTGCTGGATCGGGATCGGGGGAGGTGGTGGATCGAGATCGGAGGAGGTGGGCTGGTATTTTTTTTCTTTTTCTTTTTGTTGTCGCTGCCCGGTTCGGGAGTTCGGGAACGGACCCATCGGGCCCTATATAGGGCCTGCTGTGATCCAAATAACTATCCTAATCCCGGGATTAGAATAGTGCTGTCCTATATATATATGTATATATATATATAAAGAAGAATAGAGAATGCGATAATAGTCTAGTGCTATGCATTGTTTATTCAATAAGGTGCGTCAAAGCAGAATGATACAAGTAATGCGATAAGCAGAAAGTAGGACTATTTGGCATGCCCCCTCCAAGGGAAACCTGAGGAATGGTATTTAAAGCAAGTATTTCACTCGTTATCAGAGGCCACGTGGGAGTTCCATGGTGCGACATAGCTTTCTACCTCCTTGGTTGTTGCATCATGTGTCCGACAATCATACTGCTGGACAGGGTTTCCAGAGATTAAAGTCCTGAAAGAGAGAAAAATGACAAAGCGGGAAGCCCCTAATGCGGTTAAGCCGCGTCTTGGGGCGTGCCATAGTCGTGCCCCCCTCCCCACCTGTGCCCATGGTATTTTCAATGCGTAATTATGTACGTGTGGCACGGATTTTGCCGTTTGGCTGGGACTGGGGTGGGGGCCACATTGCTATGCGAGCTCAGAATGTGCCAGACGGTCTTGTTGCCGATTACTCCGGGCGCGCTTGAAGGTGTCCGGGTCCTTAATCGCCGAACTGGTGGATTGCCTTAAGAGGTTGCTTTGCGCTTCTGCTGCAAGGGCCGCAGTTTGCTCCTCCGTGCGGAGAGAGCGCTCTGTGTTTCCATTGACTGTGATGACCCCCCGAGGTCCTGGCATCTTGAGCTTGAGGTATGCATAATGCGGTACCGCATTGAATCTCACAAATGCGGTTCGCCCGAGTAGTGCATGATAGCCACTGCGGAACGGGACTATATCGAAGATTAACTCCTCGCTTTGGAAGTTATCCAGGGATCCGAAGACCACTTCCAATGTGACTGAGCCTGTGCAATGGGCCTCTACACCTGGTATGACGCCTTTGAAGGTCGTTTTCGTGGGTTTGATCCTTGAGGGGTCTATACCCATTTTGCGCACTGTGTCCTGATAAAGCAGGTTTAGGCTGCTGCCGCCGTCCATAAGGACTCGAGTGAGGTGAAATCCATCGATGATTGGGTCTAGGACCAGTGCGGCGAATCCGCCATGACGGATACTAGTGGGGTGGTCCCTGCGATCGAAGGTGATCGGACAGGAGGACCATGGGTTGAACTTTGGGGCGACTGGCTCCAACACATATATGTCCCTTAGCGCACGCTTCTGCTCCCTCTTGGGGATGTGGGTTGCGTATATCATGTTCACCGTCCGCACTTGTGGGGGGAACCTCTTCTGTCCTCCGGTGTTCGGCTGCCGGGGCTCCTCCTTGTCATCGCCATGTGACCCCTTATCTTTGTTTTCGGCATTTAACTTGCCGGCCTGCTTGAACACCCAACAATCCCTGTTGGTGTGGTTGGCTGGCTTGTTGTGGGTGCCGTGTATTTGACACGAGCGATCGAGTATACGGTCCAAACTGGACGGGCCCGGAGTGCTTCTTTTGAATGGCTTTTCCGCTGACCGGGTTTAGAGCCTTTGAATCCGACATTGACTGCCGTATCCTCGGTATTGTCGTTGTTGATGCGGTGCTTGTGTTTGTTGCGACGTGACCTGCCATTGCCATCCTTGGTATCCGAAGTACCATGGTTCTTTGATATGTTATTACTGCGAGCCAGCCAGCTGTCCTCTCCCGCACAAAAGTGGGTTATGAGTGTCGTGAGGGCTGCCATAGATTTCGGCTTTTCCTGGCCAAGGTGCCGGGCGAGCCACTCATCGCGGATGTTGTGCTTAAAAGCTGCTCGGGCCTCTGCATCCGGACAGTCGACGATTTGATTTTTCTTTGTCAGGAACCGTGTCCAGAATTTCCTGGCCGATTCCTCTGGCTGCTGAATTATGTGGCTCAAGTCATCGGCTTCTGGTGGTCGCACATAAGTGCCCTGTAAGTTGTTGAGGAATGCGGCTTCCAGATCTTCCCAACAGCCAATGGACTATGTTGGCAAGCTGTTGAGCCAATGTCGAGCTGGTCCTTTGAGTTTGAGTGGGAGGTATTTGATGGCGTGTAGATCATCACCGCGGGCCATGTGGATGTGCAGGAGGAAGTCCTCGATCCATACCGCAGGATCTCTTGTGCCGTCATATGATTCGATATTTATGGGTTTGAAACCCTCTGGGATTTGGTGATCCATTACTTCGTCTGTGAACCATAGGGGGTGTGCGGCGCCTCTGTACTGGGCTATATCACGACGCAGCTCAAATGAGTCTTGTCCGTTGTGTTCGGCCCGGCCGGATTTACTTTTACTGTATCCGGCATGATGGTTATCGTCTCGCATAGTGGCGCGCCCTCGTGATCCGTAGATCGATCTTGTGTGTTTTGCTTTGTCCTCCAATATGTCTCACAGGTCTGGCGTATTTCCCCATGCCTTGACATTTTTATTTGAGTGGCGTCGGAGTGCGGGCTGAGCTTTTGGCTGAAATGCCTCTTTGTCGCGGCCACGAGGTGGCCGATCAGCCGCGTCATACGCTAGAGATGTAGGTTTTGGTGCTTCCTCCTCCAATTGGGGTAGCAACCTGTGCTTTGGGTAACTCTTGGAGGGGCGTTCGAGTTTATATTCCTCAGCCGCAAGGACTTCAGTCCGTCTGTTGGCTAGCAAATCTTGATCAGCTTGAAGCTGTTGTTGCTTTTTCTTAAGGCTATTTGCCGTGGCTATAAGCCGGCGCTTGAAGCGCTCTTGTTCGACGGGATCCTCAGGCACGACGAATTCGTCATCGTCGAGGCTTGCCTCGTCTTCGGAGGAAGGCATGTAATTATCATCCTCCGCCTCTCCATCTGCCGCTCTCTTGGGAGGGCTGGCTTCTCCATCCTCCTGCCCTAAATCTTGCTAGAGGGGATTGTTGTCATCTTCGGCACTGTCCGGAGTGCTATTATCTCTTGTGCCGGTGTCACCGCTTTTGCTTTGGCGAGACTTAGAGCGGTGCCGGTGACGTCGGCGCTTGGGTTGCTTCTTGGAGGGGTCATCCTCCGTTGTCCCGTCGCCATTGCCTTCTTTGGGTGTGTCCACCATATATATGTCATATGACGAGGTGGCTGTCCAGTGCCCTGTGGGCAGTGGTTCTTATTCGCCTCCAGCATCGTCGTCCATGTCGTCGATGTCTTCGGAGTCGAAGTCGAGCATGTCGGTCAAATCGTCGATAGTGGCTACTAAGTGGGTGGTGGGTAGGCGGCGAATTTCTTCTTCATCCGCATCCCAATCCTGCCGGACATAGTTCGGCCAGGACTCTCCTAACAAGGAGAGAGACCTTAATGAGTTCAGTATGTCGCCGAAGGGCGAGTGCTGAAAGATATCCACAGAGGTAAACTCCATGATCGGTGCCCAGTCAGATTCGATAGGCATGGGCGCAGGCGGTTCGGAGTCCGTGGCCGGGGAAGGATCTGGCAGCTTGGCATCATGGCTCTCGTGAAGGGTAAGGTCAATACTCGGCTCGATCGCCGCTGAGGATACGGCCTCCGTGGCGGGGTCTATCCACCCGTCCATGGGTGGCACAACTGGCTCCGAATTGAGGGTCGGAGCGGTTGCCGACGCGATCTTTTGAACATTGTCCGATGGTAGAGCTAAATCATGCTCATCGTGACCGTGTGGCGCACTAGGCAGGGGCTCGAATCCGTCAAAGATCAAGTCTCCGCGGATATCGGCCGTGTAGTTTAAGCTTCCAAACCTGACCTGGTGGCCAGGGGCGTAACTCTCGATCTGCTCTAGATGGCCAAGCGAGTTGGCCCATAGTGCGAAGCAGCCGAAAATACAAAGATCTGTCCGGGGAGAAAAGTCTCATCCTGGACTGCATCGCTATCGATGATTGAAGGAGCCATCAAGCCTAATGATGACGACACAGAGGAACTCTCAATGAAAGCACCAATGTCAGTGTCAAAACCGGCGGATCTTGGGTAGGGGGTCCCGAATTGTGCGTGTAAGGCGGATGGTAACAGGAGGCAGGGGACACGATGTTTTACCCAGGTTCGGGCCCTCTTGATGGAGGTAAAACCCTATGTCCTGCTTGATTATTCTTGATAATATGAGTAGTACAAGATTTGATCTACCACGAGATCGGGGAGGCTAAACCCTAGAAGCTAGCCTATGGTATGATTGTATGTTGTCCTACGGACTAAAACCCTCCGGTTTATATAGACACCGGAGGGGGCTAGGGTTACACAAGGTCGGTTACAAAGGAGGAGATATACATATCCGTATTACCTAGCTTGCCTTCCATGCCAAGGAGAGTCCCATCCGGACATGGGACGAAGTCTTCAATCTCGTATCTTCATAGTCCAACAGTCCAGCCAAAGGATATAGTCCGGCTGTCTAGAGACCCCCTAATCCAGGACTCCCTCAGGGACCAATAAACCAGGATGGAGGTAGTAGTTATGGTATTACTAATCTAGAAGCCTAAAAGAACTGGCCCCTGGTACTCCTACTAGTAGTAGTACTCAAGTTGGAATTCCAATTGCACGACACAACTTGTTAGGCAAAAAATTCGATACAGGGTGTAGGAAGCGGTTTGGGAATTTGCATGCCTTTCCAACCAGTGAGATACTCCGTACAAAGTACGACAGAGAAATAACCACATAGAAGGAAGCTAAAAGTAAACAATCAAACGAGCATTTTTGCATTTGTTTTGCATTGAATTGTTTCACAAGCTTGACTAGTGTTGTTTTTCTACTTTTACAAAAACCGCATCGTAATGTTAAAACATGCATTTGCACGTACATAAGTAATAGTAGTACTCCCTCTGTCTAGGTGTATAAGTCTTCCCTCCTTCTTGGTCACAGTGCACAACCAAAGATGACTTATTGACCTGGACGGAGGGAGTAGCACAGTCTGCAAGCATATATCGAGAGAGACGTGTAGTGCGATAGTATATAGCAAAGTTTGTGCTATATGCACGTACTTGCAAAATGCGTACGAATACACAAGGTTTCCAAACTTTCCCTTTTACATACTTAATTAAGGACGCTAAAAATTCCTGAACGTTCGGGATTTATCATTTGCGTCCTAAAACTAATGAGATCGCCTTACGAAACAAAAATTATACTCCTCCTAAAAGCCACGGCGCTCGGAGGAGCGCTTGCGGCGCGCCACGAGTGCCTTGGTGCGCGGCCGTTTCCCAGCGTGCCGACACAACGCCTCTTCCTCAGCCTTGCAACTCGCGAGGTGCTGATTGGCGGCTTGCCGGCGGGCGAGCGCGATCTCACTGGTGTGGTGATCCGGCGCCAACAGGTACTCCTCCTCGCTGGAAGCGTGCACCCGATCCACGTATCGCCAAGCGTAGATGAGGTGCTTGGGCCCGACTGCACTCAGGGCGTCGGCACGGGCGTCCTCCGCCACCCTCACGACCCTCGCACGAGCCTTCTGCCAAAGAGCCAATCGCCTGACTCTCTCGGACGCGACATAGGCCTCCCAGGCAGCTTGTTTCATGGTGCGCTTCTCTTCCTCGGCCTTCTTCTCCGCCTCTATTTTGGCGCGCTCTACTGGAGGCAAAGCCTCCTACAAGGCAACATCCATTTCTTTCCAAAGCTCCTCAAGGCTGGGGGGCTCGGCGGGCGGCGCGGTGTTCTCCTCGTAGTGGGGAGCCGACGCGTCCTCCGGCGCGCGTGCTGGCGAGATTGGGAATGCCGACGTGTCCACCTCTACGCGTCGCGGCGAGGAGCGGAACACCGACGCGTCCTCCTCGACTAGTGGCGGCGAGGAACGGAACGGTGACGCGTCGCGTCGCGGCGAGGAGCGGAACACCGACGCGTCCTCCTTGACTAGTGGCGGTGAGGAACGGAACGGCGACGCGTCGCGTAGCGGCGAGGAGCGGAACACCGACGCGTCCTCCTCGACTAGTGGCGGCGAGGAATGGAACGGTGACGCGTGACCGTCCGCGCGGTGCAGCGAGGGGCTCCTAGGGCTTGGGAGGGGCGATGCCATGGTGGTCGACGTGAGAGGGAGGGGAGGAGATAGCGATGGACGTGAACATGAGGGGGAGGAGATAGCGATGTCGTGGGAGGCGTAGTATTTATAGCGAGCAATGGCACACCTACGTAAGATATGGACTGAGCTGCACTGACTTAACTGCAGGTCCAGTTGCGTCACTGACATGTGGGCCAGACCCCTGTTGGGCCCATATGTTAGTGAGCCAATGCACATGCAGTTAAGTAACAGCTACGTGGGCATATTTGTTGGAGTAAATTACGGGGGAGCGAAGGGGTGGAAATATTGCTGGTCACAACGCATTGGACGAGCATGGGGGGGGGGGAGGAGAGTCATGCATGCAGATTTTTTCACACGGGGTGGAGTGGTGGGACCGCCGGAGGGAGAAGGAGAGTTTGGCAGGCATATTGTTTCCACACATGGAGAGGAAAAGATTTGGAGACGAACGGGCTTCCTGCAGGTATGGGGAACGGTGCATAATAAGTCATCTTGCATGCCGGGCTAGGTGTAGTCTCAAGTCATTAAAAACATACACGCCCCACACATGTTCATATTTCAAGGTGCACTAAATTATTGCACGCGATGATTAAGGCTGGCCATAATGGTGGCATCTTAGCTGGTATCATGCACACGGGAATAGGAAACATGCTGATGTGGCAAAGAACTAAAGAAGAGAGGGGGGTTAGAGTAACTAGTGTTCATGCATGCATCTCGTTTTCCATTCACATTTTACAAGTAAAATTCGTGGACAAACTTTGACCCAAAGTACGATGGGGACTAGTAAACCAGAATGGAGGTAGTAGTTTTTTAATCAAAGAAGGGTTTCCCCTTCCGATTTTCATTACTGAAAACCAGCATCTAAATCTAAACCATAGTATTTGCCCTAGAACTACCAGGTTCAACATCTCGCAACATAAACCCATACAACCTCCATCGCAAAAAACCATACAACCATACGCCAAGGAGGTATGTAGTACTATGAACTCCATTTTCGCTCCATACCAATCGTTCTAAAAACTACTTATTACTTATAACGCGCCATTGAAAATCGGAACTCTTAACCCCGCTAAAAAACGATATTTTAAACGTGGCTACTCGATCTGTGGCAACTGGCGAGCCACCGCGCTCCAAGTCGTTCACGTGTGGTCTCGACCATCAACTCCTATGGATCAAATTATCACGCGAGCTGACTATTCCTACAAAGGTGCTCCACCATGTACCCGGTACCCGCGAATGCAGCAATCGTGCACCTAGGGTTTTAGGGTTTATTTGTTAACGTCGCCTTTACGTAACACTCATGTGTGCGAGACAGTGAGAGGCCGACTGCGTGCGTGCGCCTCTTCCCTTCGTATATGTACTCCACCGTTTGTCTGGTGTCCAAAAAATTATAATAACTACTAGCAATGTGCCAATGCGTTGCCACACGATCAAAGTAGATTAATACATATTCACTGATTTGATAGAAAAAAAGTCTAGTTTTGAAATACGTATATCACTAAAAATATGTTATGTTTCACTCAAAATATATTCCTTTGGCGGTTTTGATGAGATAAGGGAGGAATGTTGTTGGTTTCAAGATTCGAGAAGTGGTATATGTCTAATTTCTACTCTTACTAGCAAGATGCCCGTGCGTTGCATGGAACATCAAGATCTTGTGGGAGAAAAGGATGAACAAGGGAAGGCCTTATCTGCAAATGTGGTGAAGAGTGCGGGTAAATTGCCATATTTTCCTTCCTATCCGTCAGATATAAATCGGATGACCTACATTGCAGGATGGCAGGCCCACCATCATTGCCAACTCTATTTTTTATCCCTACTCTTATAAAAAGCATTATCGGTGATGATCGTGTGCCTGCCATCCTGCAATATAGGCCGTCCGATCTATATCTGACGGATAGGAAGGAAACTATGGCAATTTTGCAAGAAGATACACACACCCCTCTCCACATTTGCAAATAAGGCCTTCCCTCGTTCATCCTTTCCCCCACAAGATAAACTACTCATACAAATGCATCTTGATGTTCCGTGCAACGCATGGGCATCTTGCTAGTTGTTGCAAAAAGCCCATGTGTGTGTGAGAGAGAGGGAGAGTGGAGGAGGACGGAGTGCATGTGTGACAAAGACACATGGAGTGTGTGTGCGATAGGTATCAGCTTAAAATGAGGCGATAGTGTGTGTGTGCACGATCGAGAGGGCGTGTCTCAAGAAGGGAAGAAAAATCTACATAGATACAAGGAGCGGGAGAGAGACATGTATGCGATGGTGGAAGCACGAGTGTGCGGGTGTATAAACCTATCTAGAGGCTAGCTAGTCGATAAATGTTTGTGAGAGAAATACGAGTCGGGGTGCGAAAGCGAGAGTTTTGTGTGTGTGAGAGAGAGACGGTAGTCGGGAAGGGGAGTGGAAGCAGGAGTTGTGTGTGTGTGTGTGTGTCTGTGAGAGAGAGAGAGAGGAGATGGTAGTCGGGGTTGTCTGACCGGTAAACAAATGAATAATGTCAGTCTAGGATGGAGACGAAAAGGAGAACGCAACAAATGTTGTGTCTACAGGAGAGAGAGAGTAATTTTAGTGGTATGAGTCATATGTAGAGACATATAAGGTGTGTGAGAGAATCCCATAGAGAGAAATACAAAGTGAAAGACGAGTGGAGACTGTGTGTGTGGCGGTGAAAAAGAAAGCTTAGGTACCGAGTGATACCAGAGAACAGTAGAGACGTGAGAGATAATGAAAATTGTGTAATGTATAATGATACGGAGAGTGTGACACTTCTCAAGGGAGACGTCGAGAGACCATGTTTGCGAGGATAGGAGAAACATGAAGTGAGCATGCGGGTGAGCTGGAGAAAAGAGAGTGATAGCTACCTGAAGGAGCATGCATGCGAGAGAGATGGGCGTGAAAGGAGTGAACAAAAAAGGGATTCAAATATTTGAATTCGAGATGATGATACATGTAATCCATACTCGAACCAAAATTGATCTATCAAACATGCATACTCATTTGAATTCACGCACATCTATGTTATTTAATATGTAGATATTACTGATCCATACATTTTAGTAGAACATAATTTGGTTAAATTTTTTCGAATTCAACCTTAAGATTTCGAGATCGTTGTATTTGTAAATCATATTATACATATAAAGGAGCAGAATTCTTTGTTGTGCTTTTGAAAGTATATAAAAAAAATGATGTATATAGAATGTAATTCCAATTGAAATTGGACCCCGCCCGAAAAAATAGAATACAAACGGGATTCGAATTGAGTTGGCACGGTAAACGTGCACTCTGCAAAATTTGAACGAAGTGGGGAAAGTCGCAGTAACCGCCCGAAACCAGAATCTATGAGATGGAAATCACTACTGCCTATCCCTGCCACGCAAAGCCTATCTGCTGGATTTCTATAGGTTTTGATAGGGGTAGGTTTGTAATTTCACCCAAACATGACGTAACCGCCTCTCACCCGGATTCACTCACGGTGGGCGCCAAAACACAGTGTGTCCTCGGCCGAAACCAACTTCCTCCCCGATTCATATTCATACACGGTAGGCGCCAAAAACAAACTCTCGTCGGCAAATATTCGGTGTATGCGAGATTACCGTCCTATCCCCAACCAACTAATGTTGTTGTGATGTAGTAGAAATTTGAAACGGGGGCTAAGTTTGTAAATTTCCTCGCATTTGAGACAAGTGCACCCTGAATACATGGTTCCCCCTTCCTCTCTACCTCCCTTTTCCCCATTCGTACTCCATGGGCGCGAAAACACCCTCTCCACACCACCCTCCTCCGTCCGCCGCCATCCGCCACCCCATCCACCGCCGTCCTCCTCCACCATGCCGGAGCTGATACCCCGATGCTGCCTTCCATTACAAGAGATCGACCTCTCTCATCCATGGCTTCATACCGGGATCCTTGCATCCCGTCCTCTCGCTTCATCCCCGCCGTCGTCCACCTTGCCGGCGCCGCTCCTATGACCGTCTTGTCCACTGCCCCCCGCCGCCACCGTCTACCCTCCTAGATCTGCTTCCACGCTGCCGACAGCCAGCGCTACCGCAACACCGTCAAATTCTCAGCAGATGCCTACACGGCGCCGCACCAGAGGCGGTACTCTTTCGTATCTGCTCAACTTATTTATCACAGCAAGAAAATAGATCGCCACTGCTTTACTCTGATTTCTTGTCTTGGTTGCGAAGTTGCCTTTGTCCAGTTTGCACCTTCAGATCCGCCATGGCACGCTCAACACTATACTCCCAATGCTTATGGTTTTCCCCTTTTATATTCCACACTAGTTAAATCATAGTAGACTAAATTTCAAAATTGGGTCAGTCTATTTTTCAGAGCTCGCCGGAGTTCGCCGGTGTGATCGAAGGGGCTCGGGTGGTTGTGGGGCCTTGCCGAAGGAAGAAAACTCGACGCGGGTGGGGGTTGGGGCGGGGGTGGGGGTGGGGGTGGCGGAGGAACACAGGCGGTGGGGGCCGGTGGTCCGGCCGGCGGCCCGTGCGGTGTTTTGTATGGGAAGAATCAGAGACGAGGAAGAAGAGGGGTTAAGAGACATAGGATCTTCATCCAACCGTCTGAAATGGTCAAGAGACAGCTGGGAGTTGCATTCTTAATGTGCTCTGGTTCATCATGTGTGGGCACTGCGCAACCAACATTTTATTATCCAAAATCTGCTTCTTCTTCTTTACCATGTTCCTCTTCCATTCTTATTTAACATGCACTCTCTCCGTTCCTAAATACAAGTCTTTGTATAGATTCCACCATGGACTACATATGGAGCAAAATGAGTGAATCTACACTCTAAAATGTATCTGGATACATCTGTATGTGATCCATAGTGGAAATCTCTACCAAGACTTATATTTTGGAACAGAGGGAGTATGATAGTAGTACAGTATGTTCCTTGTACTGAAGATGAGCAGGGACATTTGTAGTGTAGATGTCTATACGGTCGGTTGTGATGGACACTTTGAGCCTCTTTGATTCGTAAGATCTTGTAAACATAGGAATAGGATTTGTAGTGGCCTGCCCACTTGAATCCTATAAGAATAGCAAGGAAATGCGGGAGTTGTGTCGCCTTTGAGAGTTACACTGATATTAACAGTACCGCACCTTCACTTGAAGAGAGCTGGTATCCGAAGCCTTTCTAGCCGTACCGGCAATACTAGCACATATATTCCAGCAAGTTCCACTTTGCTGATTTTACTCTGATGCTTAAGGTTTTCCCGTTATATCTACACTATGATCTGCGTAGCTGCTTTGTGTCGCACTAGCAGCACTCCACTCTTGAAGCTAAACACTGCAATGCCTTACAAAATTGGCACCAAGGCATTGAGTGCCATTCTGGATGCAATGAAACTCATACGCTCCCCACCTGCTGATTCTTGTTCAGAATATGATCCTAATGACTATTCTAACCTCGAGGAGTCAAAGGCAGATGGCCTGTCCTGTTCACCCATCAAGGTGCCTATTCTAATTTGGCAATGTTTAATTGATTGCGGGTATCTTGCATATGTTGTATTGCATTTCTTCTACTTTGTTGCACCGCCATCTGCTTAGTTTACTCATCATATATGTCAAGATGCCATGCCCATCCATTATCAATACATATTCCATCTGTCATCATACCATGTTTTTCCACTCAAATGCTGTTCTTGTGCATCAGACATCAAAAAGGAAGAGGGTGATTGCCGAACCTGAAGGAGCACTAGCAAAGTCCTTGAAAAACGTGGTGGTGCCGGAGAAATCAGACAGCACCCCACTTATATTGGATGTACAACCAGTGACACAAAACATAGGACCGACTCCAGCAGACTGTACCCATACTTCACTGGCCACACCACTAGCCCCACCACACAGGACCTGCACTCCAGCAAAAGGTATACCGATTTCATCTGCCATAGCACCAGCTGTACCACAGAAAAATCCCACTCCAGCAAAAAGTACAACAAGTCCACTAGCCGAAGACCTATCCCAACTGCAGAACCGGCCAATTCCTGTAGATTGGAACCCCATTCCATTTATTCCCAGTTTAAAAGAAAATTATTTCAATGTTGTTAGGGACTACGTGCATATATTCCCATCATGGGAAGATTATTGTGAAGACAAACACCATTTTCACATCTTCCTATCCAACTTACGTGTAAGTGCTATTACTCATGGTTATTATTTTCCTGTTTTCTGCTGATTGAACACATCAATGATTTACATTACATTGTTGTAACTAGGCGAGGGTCAATCTGGATAGTCATGACGAGCAAAGCTTGCTTGTGCTTTTCAAGGAAGCATTGCAGCAGTATCGGTGTTACCTGAGGAAATCACACTTTGATGGCAAGTCTATAAACGAATTTCCGGTGAAGTCTCATGTGCTAAATTTAGAAGACATTGAATGGAAAAACCTTGTTATGCACTGGTCTCGTTCCCAGGATGAGGTACTGTCTATGAAATCACATGACAATTTGAACTTCTACTTTTCCGCATGTGCCTTACGGATCTTTTTTGCAGGAAATTAGCTCGAAGAAGAATTCTGGTTTGACAAGAACGACAGGATATCGCAAATATGCTGCTCGCTGCTTTGCTCTTGTTAGTACCAGTTGTCCTGTATCGCTGTACTTGCATACATACCTGGTTCATTATGTGACAACAGTATGCATGATAGCTTGCTTATCAATTGTTCACTCCAAATTATCTGATCTGTATGAATGGTTACATTAGTGTAGAATATATCCAATGCCAATGTCTTTTTAGCTCTGCATTGTTCTTGTAAGTACATGCTGTCCTTTATTAGTGTACTTATAATGACAGATAGTTTTTCATGTACCATCACTCTGCAGCTTATTTTCCTTTGCCCTCCATTTTCTACACATCAGATCTATATTTACTCTTACCATAAGGTTGGTACTGAAGAAGTTTAGCTGTGCATTGCTCTTGGCTGTACCTTTTGCCTGTATCGCTGCACTTACATTTATAGCTACTTGGTTATGTAGCATCACTCTTCATCTTATCTTAAATATTCTCCATTTTTTCGTATATTATCACATCTATATTTACTCTTAACAAAATGTAGAATAAAGGCAATGCTTTTGAAGAAGATTCTGTGGTAAACTTCTTGAATTGCCCCCCCATCAGCATGGACAAGGCCTTTATAGAGCCTGTCTTCACCAATAATGTAAGTTTGTCCATCTCAAGCCTTCAATCTTTGTTGTATATATTTGGTTAGGCATGACTGCAACAACTGTTTATTTTTAGTGTTTGTATCAAATTGCTTGTTTAAAGTTTATTATGTAGTTCATAAACAAAAGTTTGTCCTTTCTCAATTTAAGTTTTCAGTTGTACAACCAAGTTCCTTCTTCATACCATGTCAATTAAACTATACAGAGCAAGTGATCTTCTTTTGCACTGCATGTATGCTTCTGTTCTTCATCCGTAATCCAGTGGTGTGGTGAACCTACCCACTACAGCACAATGTCATATTCTGCAATGTCTTAACTATGAACAATGTCATATCATTCTACTATTATTTAAACCGTCTCTTTATTTGCCAATCTAAAATGGTATAAATTGACAACACACTAACCATAGGTATTTATGAGTTCTTGATCTGTAATCCAGTGGTGTCGTGAAGCTGCCAACTCCTTCACAATGTCATTTCCTGCCATGTCTTGACCTGAACAATACCATATTGTGTTAATGCAATTTTAAACTGTGTCACTTTATTCGTCAGTAAGAAATGTGATGAATTGTTAGCACTGATACTTTTATGTGCAAAACCTGTCATTTGTCTGCTTGTTTATCTTTTAGAGTGAGGAAGATATAAGTGTTGAACAAGCGCAGTCTCATTATCTTGCTCAGCTGCTTGTGCTGCAGCTCCCCAACAAGGCTATCCTTTCTTGAACTCTATTGAAGTGATGTCGGTTTTGTATATTATTTTGTCTGCGTGTTTATTTGCACTGGTGGCGATCTTTGATGCCCAGTGTATGTAATCTGCCGTCTGCTTGTGCTTTATTAACATACTGGTGAACTTTGATGCCCAGTGGATGTAATATGCCGTAATTTCTTTATTGTATAGTCTAGGTTTTTTCTTATTCACGATGCTGCAGTTATTTTACTGTATATATATCCTGTCTTCGTAGTAAACCGGCCAAACTGTAAAATTACGGTACATAATCGGGTCGTCATGCAATCACGATGTAGGTTGGGCCTGAAACGTGCCGAACAGCTCGCGGGTCGGCAGCAGCCCGAAATGAACCCCGACCCATGATTGTGCGAATCAAATCACGGGCTTTTAACAGGTTAATATTGTCTCGGTCCTTGTTTGGCCCAATCAGATATCGGCTGCGAGTAGGCCGGATGCAAACCGGGCTGTAGTTAGGCCCAACTATATGACGGGCTTTTAACTGGCCGAAATTAATATAGGGCCGAAATGTTAAACGGGCCCTTAATAGGACAAAACTAATATCAGGCCGAATTACTAAGTGGGCCTTTAGCAAGTGGGCCCAAAAGCATAGTGTCCAGTTGACGGGCCGAATCTGATATGGGCCATAATTGAGCCTAAAGCCTCTTAAAGGGCTGGACCTGATCTGGGCCGTAATTTGGCCCAGATCGTGGTAGGCTTTTAACGGGCCGGATCTCATATGGGCCACTATTAGGCCCGGAGCGTGGTAGGCCATTAATGGACTGGATCAAATATGGGCCGGCATTTGGCCCAAAACATGGCAGCCAGTTAATGGGCCGGCCTACTAGGGTCCTCAAAATCTTGTGGGCCTACAGCTAGGCCGGCCCATTAATGTCGGCGAAATCTCGTGGGCCTTTAGCTGGGCCGGCCCATTATGATCCGCAAGAATCTTGTGGGCCTTTACCTGGGCCGGCCCATTATGGCACACAAAAATCTTGTGGGCCATTACCTGGGCCGGCCCATTATGGCCCGCAAAATCTTGTGGGCCTTTATCTGGGCCGGCCCATTATGGTCCGCAAAATCTCGTGGGCCTTTAGCTGGGCCAGCCCATTATGGTCCGCAAAATCTTGTGGGCCTTTAGTTGGGCCAGCCCATTTAAACTTGATGGGCCGGTCCACATGTCAACATATCATAGGCGCGTCTCGCCCATTGGATGAGTGACACCTGTGCCAACGCGGACCTGACACGTGTCTCCTCCAGCCAATGATGATTTTACACGTAGAAAATCCCCATTGGTCGGGGCTGTTTACGGGTTATCGGATCCAAAACCCGACCCAATAGCTTAACGACGTTCCGTTACGGTGGATGCCACGTGTCGGTCACCCTTGACGAAAGCACTTCTGTGACGCGCGATTTATCATCATGGAAGTGGACA
Organism: Triticum urartu; assembly: GCF_056163025.1. Lineage (NCBI taxonomy): Eukaryota > Viridiplantae > Streptophyta > Magnoliopsida > Poales > Poaceae > Triticum > Triticum urartu. Next base: position 466,241,325 of record NC_141876.1, read on the forward strand.
CTTCCGTGATGATAATTTTGGTAATATCATGGAACACTTCTACGACAGCATAGGAATGACTATCTTGATTCTGTCATAAAATCGTCATGGATGTACATGCATGACAAAAAACGCGACCTACTGTGACAAACACGTATCATCATGGAAGTGTATTTTTTTGTAGTGTCAATCGCGCCCAAACCTCCTCATCTCGGATCCCGTGGGACCGAGGTGTGGGCATGGAGGCGAGCTTCCCTGGCGGCCGCGGCGACCTGCAGGCAAAGGGTGACGGCGGCGGCGCTCGATTAGATCTGCGGGAGAGAGAGAGGATGAGAGGGAGAGATAAGGAAGAAGATGAGAGGGAGAGAGAGAGGAAAGGGGAGAGGGAAGGCTTCTACATCGCCGCTCTCTGGATGCACGCCATCCACCCACGCACGCTCGCCGCCAACCTCGCCGGCTTCGCCAGGTTCGGCTGCCTCAAGGACCTCCCCGAGATCCTCTATCGTTTCCTCCACGACCCCCGCGATGAGCGCAAGGACTAGGAAGACGTTGCTGCGGCGGCCCCGGTGGCAAGAGCGGCAAGCGGCGCTGCGTCGACGGCCTTGCCGCCGCCACGGCTGAGTCCGCCAAGGCCCGGCGCGAGAAGGAGGCGGAGCACGCGCAGGCCATGCTCGCGCGCTACGACTCTGACGAGGCCTTTCGCAAACTCTACGACGGCGTCGCCGACCTCTTCGCCGGGATGCTCAAGTCGGACCAGGAGCACCTGCACGCGGGCGACACGGCCAAGATCGTGTTCGCCGCCAAGTGGTGCCTGTCGCTGCGCTCGTCGTACGACCATGCGACGCTGCTCTGCGAGGCCATCGCGCGCCGGGTCTTCCCACGCGACTCGAGCCGAGTACCTCACTATCCCCAACAAGCTCTATGCCTACCACATCTGCAACCGGCTCCGCCATGAGGTGCAGGTGCCGCTCCGCAAGGTGCTCGAGCTCCCCGAGGTCTACATGAGGGCCGGCAAGTGGGATGAGCTGCCCTGTGCGCGCACTTGGCTTCCACGGCCATGCGCCAGTACCAGAGGCGTCCTGGCTGTGCTTCTTTCTTCTGGTAATGCACTGCTCCTTTGCTTCTTTCTTTGCATTTCTTATGAGTTTTGCGTATGCTGTTGCCTCTGCAAGTGATGGTATGTGCTTTCTTTTGCTTGGTATAATTTTGGTGTGTGTGTTTTCTAGCGCTAGGCCTACTTTTGTCTCTGGTTTAGGTGTCTGCATATACCATGGGTTGTGCGCTTGTGTGCTGATGTTGATGTTGGCATGGTTTATATTGTCTATTCTTTCTGGTTGATCAGCTAACAATCAGATTGGTGTAGTGGAGCTAAAAATACATTGGCTGGTTGTGTCTCTTAGTTTGGCAGAAAGCGCAGCATGTCAAATTGATCGGTGTCCATCTCCCTCAATTTCTGCATATTTATATTTGGGAAGTGAACCAGGCTACTCATCGATTAATAAAAGCTTTATAGTTCTGTTCTCCTTCCATTATTTCTTCAGTATTATTCATTTATTCTCTTAGATTAAAGGTATTATTGTGATGATGTCCTGTTGTTTTGTAATGTATTTTTGATTTTTTTCCTGTGATTGTACTCAATGGTGCTTGCAGGTCCATGGACATTGTCATAATGGTCACCTTATCGCAGTGTATTATTTTTGGATCTCATATTCCTCAAGGTAATGGACAAGAATTTGTGTACTCGCTTGGCTAATGTTTTACTAGACCTAAAGATTTTCCCTGCTCTACTCTGTTAGGCGCTCCATCCTCTGATTCGATGTTGGCCGATCTGAGAAATAAGTGGAGGAATAATCCAGCAGAAGAATTTGGTGAAGAAGAACAAGGTGATATTTCTCTTGTGTGAACACGATCATTGTTTTCGTGATGTTATCACCCATGTGTTAATGTTGTAGAAGATTTATCATTTGATTTCTTCTTTTAGGTTTAATTTGTGTTTAGTTAATGCCCACAGATTGTGATGTTCATATATGGGGATTTTTTTGTTAATTTTGTTGCTTCAATATGTAGGTGCTACTGTCCATGTGGGATATCTAATAGGTCGGACTGGTTTGCTAGCTTAATTTTTTAGCTTGATGTTTTCATTTAGGGGTGTCCTCTTCAGCTGCATCTTTTGTGCAGCTCCAAAATTCTATGTTTCAAAGCACTTATTTCCATGTTCTGTTTATTATTTTTAAGTCATGAAAACTCTTTTTGGTGTGCTTGATCACTCCACTTCCATGTTTATCCTTGCAGAAAAGAATACCTTTATCCTGATAGGCATGGAAACACCGGTTCGCATTGAGTGCATCATCGCTAATCAGCTACTATGTATGGTCAGCGGACATGCTTGCTTATTCCTGTAACATATCATTACTCTATCTGCTCTTTAGAAGTTCGTACAGATCTAGAAGTATTTGGTTTTGTTGGTCAAATCCATTACCTGTATGTCCTTATTTATTTTATTGTTCGAACAAGATATCAGATCACCTACATTCATTATTCTTGATTACAGTCTCATACTAAAGTAGTCTAAAATGGTCTGAATAGTTGTAGTAATTCATAAATATTTTCAGTGTAGTTCTTATTTGGTTTCTAGGAATATAATTTACTTCAAAATTTTGATCTTTATTTGGTTAGTAAGGCTCTAGAATAAAACAGACCAATGCTATATATACAAACAGACACAATAGGAGTTAACTGGTACCTAGCTTTTGAAACCTCTGATATATACAAAATATTATTTGAGTAGAACAGGAGAGATGCAATCTTATGGATATTTCTGCATTTGTAAGAAACTTTCCAGCTTGGCAAGAGGGCTTGACTAGCCATGTGTAGGACTCAGCCATGCTGCCTTCCAAATGATTACTCATTGGTGTTTTCTTATGTTCGTGTTAGCCTAAGTGCATCGATAAGTAGACTGTTATCTTGAAAAAAGGAAAGAGACTATTTTGTTACTTACAGTACAGATATATGCTATAACATATTACCTTTATGCTCTCGATTTCAGTATACGCCTGCGAACAAGTAAGTCAGTAATATCAATGCCTAAGAATTACTTCATTTGCCATTCTAATTGTTACATCAGAGAGCAATGGATATAGAAGAAATATGTAAACAGTTGTCCCTAGAAGAAATATGCAACAACTTATTCAGGTTACTTAATTAATAACGCATCAATATCATTACATACACATACTGAATGTGCCTTTTGAGAGTGAGCTTCTATCAGTACCTCATACTTATCTTATATGCCACTCCAACTATCTGTTGCAATAGAGAGCAAGGGACATATAAGAAATCTCCAGGCAGCTTCACTTAGATGCATCATCTTCTGCTAGGAGTCAGCTTGAAGAACGACCTTCTCAGGTTAATTCTTAGGTCAGTGTTTCGGCTTTTCTCCATTGGTTCGTAAAAACCACATGGTAACTTGACTTTACAGAGAACCTGCTGCACTATAACTTTGGTTTAATCTATCGATAATGCCCATGATTATATTCTTAGTGTATGTTTGACCAGATTGTTTTAACTTGTGTTGTTCCTATGCTTTAGGAGACTGCAACTGACATGCTAGATGGGGAATAACCAAATTTGTGGACAAAGACAAAGAGTTCATCGCAAGGGGTGGTGTTTAGGATATATACACAAAAGAGGAAACTTTTTTTGTACAGAACCAAATTATATGATGTAATTGACCACTATTTCTAAGAAATGTTCATCATGTATTAAGTACATTTTATTGTGTCACTTTTTTTGAGGGGTAGCTTTATTCATCAAACATCACAAAGTGTGCGATAGAGTTCATCAAACCAGGCTTTATTGTGTCACGTATGTTTACCTTGTTTTTTATTGTGTCACCTACGTTTACCTTCTCAAGTATATATTTTGAAGGACAAGTCTATTCTTTTTTATAAAAATAGTTACAGTTTGTGTCCTATGTGATTGCTCAAGCCTATAGTAACCTATTCATGTCACACAAATATTTTCTTTTTCCAAACCCATTGCCAAAAAATACAACCATGCCAACTTTACTCTCTCATCATAGTGGGCATATTTTCAAACTGAACATATTCATATTATGCAATTTCCCTTTTTCCATACTATTATTTCACAATGTAATAAACATGTTTAAAAAAATAGCATGATTTAGCAGAAGGTCCTTGCAGCATGAAACTATTTTCATTGATAGCATGTCTTCAGCGGGTCTCTGCGCCATTTGGCGCAACAGGTCAACTAGTTCTAACAAATCATAGTATAATTTTCGCTCTCTCAAATAGGTGTGTTCAGCAAGGATACTTGACTCAAAACAAAAAGCAAAAAAACCAAAGACTCAAATAATACAAGACGCTCCAAATAAAACTCATGATATGTGACGAATAAAAATATAGCTCCAAGTAAAATACCGATGGTCGTTAGAAGAAAGAGGGGATGCCACTCGGGGCATCCCCAAGCTTAGTTGGTTGTTCCTCTTTGGATAATAACTTGGGGTTCCATGAGCATCCCCAAAATTAGGCTCTTCTTACTCCTTATTCCTTCATCCATCACGATCTCAACCAAAACTTGAAAATTTCAATCACACAAAACTCAACAAAACCTTCGTGAGATCCGTTAGTATAACAAAGCAAATTACTACTCTAAGTACAATCGCAAACCCATTCATATTTTATTTTTGCATTATATCTACTGTATTCCAAAATTACCATGGCTTATACCCTCCAATACAAACCATAGATTCATCAAAATAAGCACACATCACAAAGAAAAACAGAATCTGTCAAAAACAGAATAGTTTGTAGCAATCTGAAAACTTTGAATACTTCTGTAATTCCAAAAATTCTGAAAAATTTGGACAACGTGGGAAATTCGTATATCAATATTGTGTACGAAAATCTGGATTTTATCGCTCTTCTGTTAAAAATTAAAATTGTTTTACTGGGCGGAAAAGTTTCTGTTTTTCAACAAGATCAAATCAACTATCACCCAACATGATCCCAAAGGCTTTGCTTGGCACAAACACTAACTAAAATATGAAAAACACAATCATAACAGTAGCACAATTGTGCAAACACTCAAGAACAGAAAGAAAAAGACAAAAATAAATTTTATTCATTGGGTTTGCCTCCCAACAAGCGCTATCGTTTTACGCCCCTAGCTAGGCATAATGCATAGATCTAAGTATTGTTATCTTTATTTTCATTTTCCTTAGAGGTGTTTTTGTTAGGGGGTTTTGCAAAAACAACATAAAACACCTTATCCATAGATACTTTAGCACTGTCAAGTTGCTTGTCATCATATCCCCTTTGATTTCCGGCAACAATCCAAGAATAGTGTTGATTAACATAATTGGAAACTTGCTGGATTATGTCTAAAACCAGGGCTTCCTTTTTAAGATTCTCATCAAAGATTCGATTATCCCCAAGCAAAGTCTTAGCACATAATCACTATTATAAATAATGTCATCTATAACCAATTTTTCACGATTCATACCATAAAAATCAAAGATTTCCCTAGCTTCCCGTATTATGTAATCAAATCATTCATAAGAACAAGGGTGGCCAGCTTTTTAGCTTTGGGATTCTTTATAACAGGTAACTCAAAAAAAAATCTTTGCAAGGTAGGATGGGTATGGATAAATTTATTTTCAAGTTTCAGAACTAGTGCTAAAACAGCTTCCGCATAAGATTTAGTCCTTTTAAGTATAGGAACATCGTCAAGACTTAAATTTCCAACAGAGTTCAAAAATTCTTGGTTACGTTTGATACATCCATTTTGCATCATGTTTTCTTACTGTTATTTATAATGTTTTTATCCATAATAATACTTTTTGGAGTAATTCTAATGCCTTTTCTCTCATAATATGCAAGGTAGACACAAAGAGGGAGAATTCCAGCAGCTGGAGATCTGGACCTGGAAAAGCTACATTAGGCCACCTATTCTGCACAATTCCAAATGAGTTGAAACTTCACGGAGAATTTTTATGGAATATATGAGGAATATTGGAGCCAATAAGTACCAGAGGGGGCCCACCAGGTGGGCACAACCCACCTGGGCGCCAGGGAGCCCAGGCGCGCCCTGGTGGGTTGTGCTCACCCAGGCCCACCTCCAATGCCCATCTTCTGGTATATAAGTCATTTTGACCTAGAAAAAAATGAGAAGAGGACTTTCGGGACAGAGCGCCACCGCCTCGAGGGGGAACTTGGGCAGGACAACTTTTGCCCTCCGGTGGAGCGATTCCGCCGGGGGGAACTTCCCTCCCGGAGGGGGAAATCATCATCACCAACAAATCTCCCATCTTGGGGAGGGCAATCTCCATCAACATCTTCAATAGCACCATCTCCTCTCAAACCCTAGTTCATCTCTTGTGTTCAATCTTGTTACCGGAACTATAGATTGGTGCTTGTGGGTGAATAGTAGTGTTGATTACATCTTGTAGTTGATTACTATATGGTTTATTTGGTGGAAGATTATGTGTTTAGATCCAATATGCTATTTAATACCCCTCTGATCATGAGCATGTTTATTATTTGTGAGTATTTACTTTTGTTCTTGAGGTCACGGGAGAAATCATGTTGCAAGTAATCATGTGAACTTGATATGTGTTCGATATTTTGATAGTGTGTATGTCGTGATTCCCTTAGTGGTGTCATGTGAACGTCGACTACATGACACTTCACCATATTTGGGCCTAAGGGAATGCATTGTGGAGTAGCAATTAGATGATGGGTTGCGAGAGTGACAGAAGCTTAAACCCCAGTTTATGCGCTATTTCGTAAGGGACCGATTGGATCCAAAAGTTTAATGCTATGGTTAGAATTTATTCTTAATACTTTTTTCGTAGTTGCGGATGCTTGCAGGAGGGTTAATCATAAGTAGGAGGTTTGTTCAAGTAAGAACATCACCTAAGCACCGGTCCACCCACATATCAAATTATCAAAGTACCGAACACGAATTAAGCCAACATGATGAAAGTGACTACATAAAATTCCCGTGTACCCTCAAGAACGCTTTGCTTATCATAAGAGACCGTTTTGGCATGTCCTTTGACTCAAAAGGATTGGGCTACCTTGCTTCACTTTTGCTACTATTATCATTACTTGCTCATTACAAATTACCTTGCTATCAAACTACTCTGCTTCTTACAATTTTAGCACTTGCAGACATTACCTTGCTGAAAACCACTTGTCATTTCCTTCTGCTCCTCGTTGGGTTCGACACTCTTACTTATCGAAAAGAGCTACAATTGATCCCCTATACTTGTGGGTCATCAAGGCTATTTTCTGGCGCCGTTGCCGGGGAGTGAAGTGCCTTTGGTAAGTGGAATTTGCTAAGGAAACATTTATATAGTGTGCTGAAATTTATTGTCACTTGCTACTATGGAAAACAATCCTTTGAGGGGTTTGTTCGAGGTATCTTCACCTCGTCCGGAACCACAATTAATTACCCCTCAACCTACTACACCTACTGAAAATATTGAATATGAAGTTCCTTCGGGTGTGATAGAACAACTGCTAGCTAATACTTATGCAGGAGATGGAACCGAGCATCCTGGTATGCACTTGATATATGTAGAACAAATTTGTGGATTGTTTAAGCTTGCAGGTCTACCCAGGGATGAAGTTACGAAGAAGGTTTTCCCTTTATATTTGAAGGGAAAATAATTGGCATGGTATAGGCTATGCGATGATATTGGATCTTGGAATTGGAATCGTTTGAAATTGGAGTTCCACCCAAATTTTTATCCTATGCATCTAGTTCATCGTGATCGGAATTATATATATAATTTTTGGCCTCATGAAGGAGAAAGTATCACTCTAGCTTGGGGGAGGCTTAAGTCAATGTTATATTCATACCTCAATCATGAGCTCTCAAGAGAAATTATTATCCAGAATTTTTATGCTCGGCTTTCTCGTAATGATCAAACCATGCTTGATACTTCTTGTGCTGCTTCTTTTATGAAGAAGACTATTGAATTCTGGTGGGATCTTTTGGAAAGAATTAAACGCAATTCTGAAGATTGGGAACTCGACAAAGGTAAAGAGTCAGGTATTAAACTTAAGTATGACTGTGTTAAATCTTTTATGGATACCGATGCTTTTCAAAAGTTTAGCACTAAATATGGACTTGACTCTGAGATAGTAGCCTCCTTTTGTGAATTATTTGCTATTCATGTTCAACTCCCTGAAGAGAAGTGGTTTAAATATCACCTACCTATTAAAGAAGAAACTAAAGAACCAGTACCGGTTAAAAAAGAAACTATACTTTATAATGTTGATCGAGTTGTTCCTTTTGCTTATATAGAGAAACCACCTTTCCCTGTTAGGATAAAGGAACATGCTAAAGTTCCAACTGTGGTTAACAGAAGCTATATTAGAACACCTAAACCTGATGAACAAATTAAAGTGGAACCTAGTATTGCTATGGTTAAAGATCTCTTGGAAGAAGATGCAGATGGGCATGTTATTTACTTCTATGAAGAAGCTACTAGAATTGCCAAACCTGATAAAAAGGATAAACATAGACCTGTTGCTGGCATGCCCGTTGTCTCAGTTAAAATAGGAGATCCCCGTTATCATGGTTTATGTGACATAGGTGCTAGTGTGAGTGTTATTCCTTACACCTTATATCAAGAAATTACGAAAGACATAGCACCCGCAGAGATAGAAGACATAGATGTTACTATTAAACTTGCTAATAGAGACACAATATCACCGATTGGGATTGTTAGAGATGCTGAAGTCTTGCATGGGAAAATAAAATACCCTACTGATTTTCTTGTTCTTGGTTCCCCACAAGATGACTTTTGTCCCATTATCATTGGTATACCTTTCTTGAACACTGTTAATGCTAAGACAGATTGCAAGAAACAAACTATCGGTGTTAGTTTCGGTGATGAGTGTCATGAATTTATTTTTTCCAAGTTTAGTAGAAAGCTTCATGAAAAAGAATTGCCTAGTAAGGATGAATTAATTGGTCTTTCTTCTATTGCTGTACTGATAACCACAAGTATAGGGGATCGCAACAGTTTTCGAGGGTAGAGTATTCAACCCAAATTTGTTGATTCGACACAAGGGGAGCCAAAGAATATCCTCAAGTATTAACAGTTGAGTTGTCAATTCAACCGCACCTAAAAGACTTAATATCTGCAGCAAAGTATTTAGTAGCAAAGCAATATGGAAGTAGCGATAACGGTGGCAAAAGTAACCGTAGTAGTTTTTGTAGTGATTGTAATAGTGGCAACGGAAAAGTAACTAAGCAAAGATCAATATGTGAAAAGCTCGTAGGCAATGGATCGGTGATGGATAATTATGTCGGATGTGATTCCTCATGCACAATTATAACATAGGGTGACACGGAACTAGCTCCAGTTCATCAATGTAATGTAGGCATGTATTCCGAATATAGTCATACATGCTTATGGAAAAGAACTTGCATGACATCTTTTGTCCTACCCTCCCGTGGCAGCGGGGTCCTATTAGAAACTAAGGGACATTAAGGCCTCCTTTTAATAGAGTACCGGACCAAAGCATTAACACTTAGTGAATACATGAACTCCTCAAACTACGGTCATCACTGGGAGTGGTCCCGATTATTGTCACTTCGGGGTTACCGGATCATAACACATGGTAGGTGACTATTAACTTGCAAAATAGGATCAAGAACTCACATATATTCATGAAAACATAATAGGTTCAGATCTGAAATCATGGCTCCCGGGCCCTAGTGACAAGCATTAAGCATAACAAAGTCATAGCAACATCAATCTCAGAACTTAATGGATACTAGGGATCATACCCTAACAAAACTAACTCGATTACATGATAAATCTCATCCAACCCATCACCGTCCAGCAAGCCTACGATGGAATTACTCACGCACGACGGTGAGCATCATGAAATTGGTGATGGAGGAAGGTTGATGATGACGACGGCGACGGAGTCCCCTCTCCGGAGCCCCGAACAAACTTCAGATCAGCCCTCCCGAGAGAGATTAGGGCTTGGTGGCGGCTCCGTATCGTAAAACACGATGAATCCTTATCTTTGATTTTTTTCTCCCCAAACGTGAATATATAGAGCTGGAGTTGAGGTCGGTGGAGTCTCAGGGGGCCCACGAGGCAGGGGGCGTGCCCCAGGGGGGCGCCTTGAACCCTCATGGACATGGTGTGGCCCCCTGGTGTTGATTCTTTTGCCAATATTTTTTATTAATTCCAAAAATATTCTCCGTGAAGTTTCAGGTCATTCTGAGAACTTTCATTTTTGCGCACAAATAACACCATGGCAATTCTGCTGAAAATAGCGTTAGTCCGGGTTAGTTCCATTCAAATCATGCAAGTTAGAGTCCAAAACAAGGGCAAAAGTGTTTCGAAAAGTAGATACCTTGGATATGTATCAACTCCCCAAGCTTAAACCTTTGCTTGTCCTCAAGCAATTCAGTTGATAAACTGAAAGTGATAAAAGAAAAACTTTTACAAACTCTGTTTGCTCTTGTTGTTGTAAATATGTAAAGCCAGCATTCAGGTTTTCAGCAAAGATTATGAACTAACCATATTCACAATAACACTTAGGTCTCATATTTACTCATATCAATGGCATAATCAACTAGCGAGCAATAATAATAAATCTCGGATGACAACACTTTCTCAAAATAATCATAATATGATATAACAAGATGGTATCTCGCTAGCCCTTTCTGAGACCGCAAAACATAAATGCAGAGCACCTCTGAAGATCAAGGACTGACTAAACATTGTAATTCATGGTAAAAGAGATCCAGTCATACTCAATTTATATTAATAGTAATGCATCACATGATAGCGGTGCTCTCCAACTAGTGCTTTTTAATAAGGGAATGATGAGTCAACATAAAAGTAAATGGATAGGCCCTTCTCAGAGGGAAGCAGGGATTTGTAGAGGTGCAAGAGCTCGAGTTTTGAAATAGAGATGAATAATATTTTGAGTGGTATACTTTCATTGTCAACATAACAACCGAGAGATCTCGATATCTTCCAGGCTACACACATTATAGGCGGTTCCCAAACAGAATGGTAAAGTTTATACTCCCCTACCACCAACAAACATCAATCCATGGCTTGTCCGAAACAATGGGTGCCTCCAACTAACAACAATCCTTGGGGAGTTTTGTTTGCAATTATTTTAATTTAAGCAAGGGACTAGCCATCCCGGTTACCAGCCATTTTCTCGTGAATGAGGAGCGGAGTCCAGTCCTTGTGAGAATAACCCACCTAGCATGGAAGATATAGACAACCCTAGTTGATACATGAGCTATTCGAGCATACAAAACATAATTTCATTTGAAGGTTTAGAGTTTGGCACATACAAATTTACTTGGAACAGCAGGTAGATACCCCTTATAGGAAGGTATGGTGGACTCATATGGAATAACTTTGGGGTTTATGAGAGTGGATGCACAAGCAGTATTCCCGCTTAGTACAAGTGAAGGCTAGAAAAAGACTGGGAAGCGACCAACTAGAGAGCGACAACAGTCATGAACATGCATTAAAATTAATCAACACTGAGTGTAAGCATGAGTAGGATATAATTCACCATGAACATAAATACTGTGGAGGCTATGTTGATTTTGTTTCAACTACATGCGTGAACATGTGCCAAGTCAAGCCACTTGAATCGTTCAAAGGAGGATACCACCCTATCATACCACATCACAACCATTTTAATAGCATGTTGGCACGCAAGATAAACCATTATAAACTCCTAGCTAATTAAGCATGGCATGAGCAACTATAATCTCTAATTGCCATTGCAAACATGTTTCATTCATAATAGGCTGAATCAAGAATGATGAACTAATCATATTTACAAAAACAAGATAGGTCGAGTTCGTACCAGCTTCTCTCATCTCAATCAATCCATCATATATCGTCATTATTGCCTTTCACTTGCAAGACCGAACGGTGTGGATAATAATAATAATCGTGCACGTGCATTGGACTAAGCTGGAATCTGCAAGAATTTAATACAAGGGAGAAGACAAGGTAATATGGGCTCTTGGTTAGATCAACAATAATGCATATGAGAGCCACTCAACATTTTCATCATGGTCTTCTCCTCTCGACCCCCAAAGAAAAGAAATAAAACTATTTACACGGGAAAGCTCCCAACAAGCAAAAGAAGAACGAGAAATATTTTTGGGTTTTCTTTTAGTTACTACTACTACAAGCATGGAAAGTAAACTAGCTAAAAGCTACAAATAATTCTTTTGGTTTTTCTTAAGGTTTTTCAAACACACAAGAAGAATGCTGGAAAAGAAAATAAACTAGCATGGATAATACAATGAAAAAGTATGGGCGCCGACAACTGGAATGAGTGTGTGAACATGAATGTAATGTCGGTGAGAAATATGTACTCCACCAAGCTTAGGCTTTTGGCCTAAGTTGGTCTATGGCCACTAATGGCATGGTGGATATCCAAAGTTGTAGCTAGGGTCGTACTGAGATGCAACAGCTACTGCCTGACGAGCTGCAGCTTGGAAGGTGAGCTGCCTCCGTCCTCCTCTCATATTCATTTGCTTCCTCCCTGGTTATAACGTATCTCCTTTTGCCTGAAAGTCAAAGAAAGTAGGAGCAGGGAGGGCAACATGGACGGTGCGCCGTCTGTCTAGTCGGTACTGGAGGAATTGTTCATTCCTCTCAACAAACTAATGGCGAACCATGGCATTATAATCTAGGTAAGCAGGAGGTAACTCTATATCATTTCCATGTATGGGTATATTAAGATAATTAGCTACACGAGTTGCATAAATTCCACCAAACAAATCTCCACTTACACTATTGTGATGCAACCTTCGTGCAACAATGGCCCCCAAGTTATATTGTTTATCACCTAATACCGCACTCTTGAGGACACTAAGATCTGGAACGCACATGTGACAAGCCTCATCTTTACCGTTAATGCATCTACCAATGAAGAGAGAAAAATAATGTATGGAAGGGAAATGAATGCTCCCTATGGTAGCTTGTGTGATTTCCCTAGATCCCCCCCCACAGTGATACTAGCAAGAAAGTCTTTATATTCAGATTTGCGAGGTTCACTAACATTGCCCCAGTGCGGGAGTTTACAAGCAATGTTAAAATCTTCTAGGTCCATGGTATATGATTTATCATAAAGATCAAATAAAATAGTGTGAGAATTGCGCAAGGATGTAAATTTAAAACTTCTCACAAAGGAATCAGTTAGGTAGTGGTACTACCGGCACTTATCGGACACGAAGTCCTCAAGATCAGCATTACGCATACACATGTCAAATTCATCCTTGATGCCTGCTTGGACCATAAACTCCTCTGACGGCCATTCACAAGGCCGCACTTGAGCTTCCCTTGGTGGTTCATCGTCCTACTCACGTATCACGAGCCTTGGTCCTTGCTTCCTTGAGGAACCACCTTGGTACATTTTCCTAAACATTTTTCTTCCTCTGAAAAATTTCTGAAATTTTTAGTGACTCAAAATAAAAGTGAATCAGACTCAACAAGATTGATAGCAACTACTCCCACAAGTGCCTAGAGGCTATATCATGCATTAAAACTACTTTTGACCACATAAATTTGACATGCAAGCTCAAGAACAGGGTCACCTAAGCAGCAAAAATTTGCAATAAATAAAGCACTAGAACAAAAACTAATTGGACCACTGGAGGAGTCACATACCGAAGAACAATCCCCCAAAGCAGTTTTGTGAATGGAGCTTTGAGTTAGGAGATCGAAAATGGCAGCAAGATGAGCTAGAACTCGGGTTTGAGTTGTGGGATGATTTTTTCTGGAGGAAGACGAAGTGTGTGGGTGCTGGAATAAGTGGAGGGGGCCCACGTGGGGTCCACGAGGCAGGGGGCTCGCCCCAGGGGGGTGGGCGCGCCCTGGACCCTCATGGCCAGGTGGTGTGGCCCCCTAGTGTGTTCTCAGTGCCAATACTTCTTAAATATTCTACAAAAAATCATGTTTCATTTTCAGGGCATTTGGAGAACTTTTATTTTCGGGGTATTTTTTTATTGTAAGGATAATTCAGGAAACAGACTAAAAATACTATTTTTGCTTTATTTAATCTAAATAACAGAAAGTAAAAGGAGGGTATAGAGAGTTGTGCTTCCTAACTTCATCCATCTCATGATCATCAAAAGGAATCCACTAACAAGGTTGATCAAGTCTTGTTAACAAACTCTTTCCGAATAACATGAAAACGGAGAATTTTTGAATAACACTAAGTTACCTCAACGGGGATATGCATGTCCCCAACAATAAGAATATTATATTTCTTCTTGACAGTAGGGAGAGGAAATTCAAAACCTCCAATAGTAATCGTTGAAGTTTTCCCAATAGAATTGATACTGTGGACTTGAGGTTGTTTCCTCAGAAAGTGTACCGTATGCTCATTACCATTAACATGAAAAGTGACATTGCCTTTGTTGCAATCAGTAACATCCCCTGCAATATTCAAAAAGGGTCTACCAAGAATAATAGACACACTATCGTCCTCGGGAATATCAAGAATAACAAAGTCCGTTAAAATAGTAACGTTTGCGACCACAACAGGCACATCCTCACAAATACCGACATGTATATGATAACCCACAAGTATAGGGGATCATAACAGTTTTCGACAAGTAAGAGTGTCAAACCCAACGAGGAGCTAAAGGCAGAACAAATATTCCCTCAAGTTCTATCGACCACCGATACAACTCTACGCACGCTTGACGTTCGCTTTACCTAGAACAAGTATGAAACTAGAAGTACTTTGTAGGTGTTGTTGGATAGGTTTGCAAGGTAATAAAGAGCGCGTAAATAAAAGCTAGGGGCTGTTTAGATAAAGACACAACTAAGTTAGTTTTAGTAAAGAGCTTTTTGTTACGAGAAAGTTATTTGTCCCTAGGCAATCGATAACTAGACCGGTAATCATTATTGCAATTTTATATGAGGGAGAGGCATAAGCTAACATACTTTCTCTACTTGGATCATATGCACTTATGATTGGAACTCTAGCAAGCATCCGCAACTACTAAAGATCATTAAGGTAAAACCCAACCATAGCATTAAAGCATCAAGTTCTCTTTATCCCATACGCAACAACCCCCTTACTCGGGTTTGTGTTTCAGTCACTCAAGCAACCCACTATAAGCGAATCATGAACATATTGCAACACCCTACAGCGGGGATCCCTCACACTTGCGCGACACGGAGAGCACCATAGGACAACACCAATAATAAAACATGCAACTCAAACCAATCACGATCATCAAATAACCCATAGGACAAAACGGATCTACTCAAACATCATAGGATAGCCATACATCATTGGGAAATAATATATAGCGTTGAGCACCATGTTTAAGTAGAGATTACAGCGGGCAAGAGAGAGGTTACACCGCTGCATAGAGGGGGGAGGAGTTGGTGATGATGGCGGTGAAGATTGCGGTGATGATGATGGCCACGGCAGCGTTCCGGCGCCACCGGAAGAGAAGGGGAGAGGGGGCCCCTTCGTCTTCTTCTTACTTGACCTCCTCCCTAGATGGGAGAAGGGTTTCCCTCTGGTCCTTGGCCTCCATGGTGTGGGAGGGGCGAGAGCCCCTCCGAGATTGGATCTGTCTCTCTCTGTTTCTGCGTTCCCAGATTCTACCCTTTCACCGTTTCTTATATTCCCGGGGATCCGTAACTCCAATTGGGCTGAAATTTTAACACGGTTTCTATCCGGATATTAGCTTTCTTGCGGCGAAAGAAGGGCACCAACTGCCTTACGGGGTGGCCACGAGGGTCAGGGGCGCGCCTGCCCCCCTAGGGCGCCCCCCTGCCTCGTGGCCCCCTCGGGCACCGTCTCACATGGATTTTTCTTCCCAAAAATCATATATATTCCAAAAAAATCTCCGTTAGTTTTTATCCCATTTGATATGGATATTCTGCGAAACAAAAAACATGCAACAAACAGGAACTGACACTGGGCACTGGATCAATATGTTAGTCCCACAAATAGTATAAAGTTGCCAAAAGTATATGAAAGTTGTAGAATATTGGCATGGAACAATCAAAAATTATAGATACGGCGGAGACATATCAGTATAGCAGTTGATTTATCAGCCATTTGCAAAGATATTTCAGTAGGTGTCAACTTATTCAAATCAAGTCTACGATATAAAGAGAGAGGCATAACACTAACACCGGCTCCAAGATCACATAAAGCAGTTTTAACATAGTTTCTTTTAATGGAGCATGGTATAGTTGGTACTCATGGATCTCCTAGTTTCTTTGGTATTCCACCTTTAAAAGTATAATTGGCGAGCATGGTGGAAATTTCAGCTTCCGGTATCTTTATTTTATTTGTGGCAATATCTTTCATATACTTAATATAAGGATTCATTTTAAGCATATAAGTCAAGCGCATACGCAAAAACATAGGTCTAATCATTTCAGCAAAGCGCTCAAAATCCTCATCATCCTTTTTCTTGGATGGTTTAGGAGGAAAAGGCATGGGTTTCTGAACCCATGGTTCTCTTTCTTTACCATGCTTCCTAGCAACGAAGTCTCTCTTATCATAACGTTGATTCTTTGATTGTGGGTTATCAAGATCAATAGCAGGTTCAATCTCTACATCGTTGTTATTGCTAGGCTGAGCATCAACATGAACATTATCACTAGGTTCGTGTTCATTACCAGATTGTGTTTCAGCATCATAAATAGAAATATCATTGGGATTCTCAGGTGTGTCTAAAACAGGTTCACTAGAAGCATGCAAAGTCCTATCATTTTTCTTTTTCTTCTTCTTAGAAGGACTAGGTGCATCAACATTTTTTCTCTGAAAATCTTACTCAATTCTCTTAGGGTGGCCCTCAGGATACAAAGGTTCCCGAGTCATTCTACCCCCTCCAGTCACAACTCTAACAGCCTTATCATTTTTCTTATTATTTAATTCATTGAGCAAATCATCTTGAGCTTTAAGCACTTGTTCTACTTGAGTGGTAACCATAGAAGCATGTTTACTAATAATTTTAAGCTCACCTTTAACTCTATACATATAATCACTCAAGTGTTCAATCATATAAGCATTATGTTTCAATTGTCTACTAACATAAGCATTGAAGTTTTCTTGTTTAACAATAAAATTATCAAACTCATCTAAGCATTGGCTAGCAGACTTATAACGAGGAATATCACCTTAATCAAATCTATTGAGAGAATTTACCTTTACTACCTATGTCGGGTTATCAAGACCATGTATCTCTTCAATAGGTGGTAAATTCTTAACATCTTCAGCCTTAATACCCTTTTCTTTCATAGATTTCTTTGCCTCTTGCATATCTTCAGGACTAAGAAGTAGAATACCCCTTTTCTTCGGAGTTGGCTTAGGAGTTGGTTCAGGAAGTGTCCAATCATTATCATTACTCAACATATTATTCAATAGCAATTCAGCTTGCTCAACAGTTCTTTCCCTAAAAACACAACCAACACAACTATCCAGGTGGTATCTAGAAGCATCGGTTAGTCCATTATAAAAGATATCAAGTATTTCATTTTTCCTGAGAGGATGATCAGGCAAAGCATTAAGTAATCGGAGAAGCCTCCCCCAAGCTTGTGGGAGACTGTCTTCTTCAATTCGCACAAAATTATATATTTCCCTTAAGGTAGCTTGTTTCTTATGAGCGGGGAAATATTTAGCAAAGAAGTAATAAATCATATCCTGGGGACTACGCACACAACCAGGGTCAAGAGAATTAAACCATGTTTTAGCATCACCCTTTAATGAGAACAAAAATAACTCAAGGATATAGTAGTAACGAATTTTCTCCTCATTAGTGAACAGGGTGGCTATATCATTTAATTTAGTAAGATGTGCCACAACAGTTTAAGATTCATAGCCATAAAAAGGATCAAATTCAGCCAAAGTAATTAACTAGGGATCGACAGAGAAATCATAATCCTTATCAGAAATACAGATAGGTGAAGTAGCAAAAGCAGGGTCATATTTCATTCTAGAATTCAAAGACTTTTCTTTCAGTTTAACTAACAGTTTCTTAAGATCATATCTATCTTTGTAAGCAAAAAAGTCTCTAGGAGTTTCTTCATCCATAACATAACCCTCAAGTACATCAGGCAATTCATATCTAGGGGGAGAATCTTCATCATCACTTTAATCGATATTATCAGTTTCAATAATTTCATTCTCTCTAAACCTAGCAAGTTATTTATCAAGAAATTCATCTAGTGGCACAATATTATTAAGCATAGAAGTTGTTTCATCATAAGCATAATGTATAGCGGAAGTGGCATCATCAATAACATGCGACATATCAGAATCAATAGCAGGAGTAGGTGTCGCAAGTTTACTCAAAACAGAAGGTGAATCAAGTGCAGAGCTAGATGACAGTTCCTTACAGCCCCTCATAGTTGAGGGAAAAATCTTGGTTCTTTCATCTTTAAAGTTCCTCATAGTGATCAACAGATATAAATCCCAAGTGACTCAAATAATAGAGCTATGCTCCTCGGCAACGGCGCCAGAAAATAGTCCTGATAACCCACAAGTATAGGGGATCACAACAGTTTTCGAGGGTAGAGTATTCAACCCAAATTTATTGATTCGACACAAGGGGAGCCAAAGAATATTCTCAAGTATTAACAATTCAGTTGTCAATTCAACCGCACCTGAAATACTTAATATCTGCAACAAAGTATTTAGTAGCAAAGTAATATGGAAGTAGCGGTAACGGTGGCAAAAGTAACAGTAGTAGTTTTTGTAGTGATTGTAACAGTGGCAACGGAAAAGTAACTAAGCAAAGATCAATATGTGAAAATCTCGTAGGCAATGAATCAATGATGGATAATTATGTCGGATGTGATTCCTCATGCAACAGTTATAACATAGGGTGACACAGAACTAGCTCCAGTTCACCAATGTAATGTAGGCATGTATTCCGAATATAGTCATACGTGCTTATGGAAAAGAACTTGCATGACATCTTTTGTCCTACCCTCCGTGGCAGCGGGGTCCTATTGGAAACTAAGGGATATTAAGGCCTCCTTTTAATAGAGTACCAGACCAAAGCATTAACACTTAGTGAATACATGAACTCCTCAAACTATGATCATCACCGGGAGTGGTCCCGATTATTGTCACTTTGGGGTTACCGGATCATAACACATGGTAGGTGACTATTGACTTGCAAAATAGGGTTAAGAACTCACATATATTCATGAAAACATAATAGGTTCAGATCTGAAATCATGGCACTCGGCCCCTAGTGACAAGCATTAAGCATAGCAAAGTCATAGCAACATCAATCTCAGAACGTAATGGATACTAGGGCTTGGTGGCGGCTCCGTATCGTAAAACGCAATGAATCATTCTCTCTGTTTTTTCTCCCCGAACGTGAATATATAGAGTTGGAGTTGAGGTCGGTGGAGTCTCAGGGGGCCCATGAGGCAGGGGGCGCGCCCTGCACCCTCGTGGACAGGGTGTGGGTCCCCTGGTGTTGATTCTTTCGCCAGTATTTTTTTATTAATTCCAAAAATATTCTCCATGAAGTTTCAGGTCATTCCGAGAACTTTTATTTCTGCACAAAAATAACACCATGGCAATTCTGCTGAAAACAGCGTCAGTCCGGGTTAGTTCCATTCAAATCATGCAAGTTAGACTCCAAAACAAGGGCAAAAATAGTGTTTGGAAAAGTAGATACGTTGGAGACGTATCATGTACCACCTACTGATCCTTCAGAACAATATTTGCTAGACCATGAAAATGACTTACATATGCATGAAAGAAATGAAATAGATGAAATTTTCTTTGAACAACGTCCTCTGCTTAAACAAAATTTGCCTATTGAAACTCTAGGAGGTCCTTCTCCACCTAAAGGTGATCCTGTGTTTGAATTAAAACAATTGCCAAACACTTTGAAATATGCTTATCTTGATGAAAAGAAGATATATCATGTTATTATCAGTGCTAACCTTTCAGAACATGAAGAGGAAAGATTATTGAAAGTTCTAAGGAAGCACCGAGCTGCTATTGGATATACTCTTGATGATTTAAAGGGCATTAGTCCCACTCTATGTTAGCACAAAATTAATATGGAACCTGATGCTAAACCCGTTGTTGATCACCAACGTCGGTTAGACCCGAAGATGAAAGAAGTGGTAAGAACGGAAATATTAAAACTTCTGGAAGCAGGTATAATCTATCCCATAGCTGATAGTAGATGGGTAAGTCCTGTTCATTGTGTCCCTAAGAAAGGAGGTATTATTGTTGTTCCTAATGATAAGAATGAACTTATTCCACAAAGAATTGTTACAGGCTACATAATGGTAATTGATTTTAGAAAATTAAACAAAGCAAGTAGAAAAGATCATTACCCCCTGCCTTTTATTGATCAAATGCTTGAAAGATTATCTAAGCACACACATTTTTGCTTCCTTGATGGATATTATGGTTTTTTCACAAATACCCGTTTCTCAACCTGATCAAGAAAAGAGCACTTTTACTTGTCCCTTTGGAACCTATGCTTATAGACGTATGCCTTTCGGTTTATGCAATGCACCTTCTACCTTTCAAAGATGTATGATCGCTATATTCTCCGACTTTTGTGAAAATATTGTTGAGGTTTTCATGGATTACTTTTCTGTTTATGGGAAGTCTTTTGATGATTGTTTAAGCAATCTTGATCGAGTTTTGAAGAGTTGCGAACAAACAAATCTTGTCTTGAATTTGGAGAAGTGCCACTTTATGGTTAATGAAGGCATTGTCTTGGGTCATAAAATTTCTGAAAGAGGTATTGAAGTGGACAAAGCTAAGGTTGATGCAATTGAGAAAATGCCATGTCCTAAAGATATATAAGGTATTCGTAGTTTCTTAGGTCATGCTGGTTTCTATAGGAGATTTATCAAAGACTTCTCTAAAATTTCTAGGCCTCTTACTAATCTCTTACAAAAGGATATTCCTTTTGTTTTTGATGATGATTGTCTAGAAGCCTTTGAAACACTCAAGAAAGCCTTAATTTTGCACCTATTGTTCAACCACCTGATTGGAACTTGCCTTTTGAAATTATGTGTGATGCTAGTGATTATGCTATTGGTGCCGTTCTTGGACAAAGAGTAGATAATAAAGTGAATGTTATTCATTATGCTAGTAAAACTATAGACAGTGCTTAAAGAAATTATGCTACTACTGAAAAAGAATTCTTAGCAGTTGTGTTTGCTTGTGATAAATTTAGACCTTATATTGTTGATTCCAAAGTAACTATTCACACAGACCATGCTGCTATTAAATATCTTATGGAAAAGAAAGATGCTAAACCTAGACTTATTCGATGGGTTCTCTTATTACAAGAATTTGATTTACATATCATTGATAGAAAAGGAGATGAGAACCCAGTAGGTGATAATTTATATAGGCTTGAAAATGTGCTTGATGACCCACTACCTATTGATGATAGTTTTCCTGATGAGAAGTTAGCTGCAATAGATGTTGGTTATTACTCCTTGGTATGCTGGTTGTGCTAATTACATTGTTGCTAAATATTTACCACCTAGCTTTACATACCAACAAAAGAAAATTTTCTTCTATGATTTAAGACATTACTTTTGGGATGACCCACATCTTTATAAAGAAGGAGTAGATGGTATTATTAGACGTTGTGTACCTAATCATGAACAGCGACAAATCCTAAGGAAATGTCACTCCAAAGCTTATGGAGGGCATCATGCTGGAGATAGAACTGCTCACAAGGTATTGCAATCTGGATTTTATTGGCCTACTCTCTTCAAGGATGCCCATAAGTTCGTCTTATCTTGTGATGAATGTCAATGGATATGTAATATCGGTAAGTGTCAAGAAATGCCTATGAATTATTCGCTTGCTGTTGAACCATTTGATGTTTGGGGATTTGATTACATGGGACCTTTTCCTTCCTCTAATGGGTATACACATATTTTGGTTGCTGTTGATTATGTTACTAAATGGGTAGAAGCTATTCCAGCCAGTAGTGCTGATCAGAACACCTCTATTAAAATTTTGAAGGAAGTTATTTTCCCAAGGTTTGGAGTCCCTAGATATTTAATGACTGATGGTGGTTCACACTTTATTCATGGTGCTTTCCGTAAAATGCTTGCCAAGTATGATGTTAACCATAGAATTGCACCACCTTATCATCCTCAGTCTAGTGGTCAAGTTGAACTTAGCAATATAGAAATAAAATTAATTTTGCAAAAGACTGTCAATAGGTCTAGGAAGAATTGGTCCAAGAAATTAGATGATGCACTTTGGGCTTATAAAACAACATATAAAAATCCTATGGGTATGTCTCCTTATAAAATGGTTTATGGAAAAGCTTGTCATTGCCTCTTGAGTTAGAACATAAAGCATATTGGGCCATCAAAGAGCTCAACTATGATTTTAAACTTGCTGGTGAAAAGAGGTTATTTGATATTAGCTCATTAGATGAATGGAGAACCCAAGCTTACGAAAATGCAAAATTATTCAAAGAAAAAGTTAAAAGATGGCATGACAAAAGAATCCAAAAGTGTGAATTTAAAGTGAGAGAATATGTTCTTTTGTACAACTCTCATTTTAGATTCTTTACAGGAAAACTCCTCTCAAAATGGGAATGCCCATATGTCATCGAGGAGGTTTATCAGTCTGGAGCCATCAAAATAAATAATTTTGAAGGTACTAACCCGAAGGTTGTCAATGGGCAACGAATAAAACATTATATCTCAGGTACGCCCATTAATGTTGAAAGTAATATTATCCAAACTTTGACACCGAAAGAACACATGAAAGAGTCCTTCTGGAACACTCTAGAATCGTGAAAATAAGGAGGTACGTGATACGGTAAGTAAACGGACTCCGAAAAATCCACACAAATATTTTTTATCAGTTTTGGAATATTTCGAAAATTAGGAAATAAAGAAACTTCCAGGAAGCGTCCCTTGGTGGGCACAAGACACCAGGGCGCGCAAGGCTTGCCCAGGTGGGTTATGCCCACCTAGGACACCTTCCATACTCCGTTTTTCTACCTTATGCTTGTCCCCCAAGATAAAAAATCTATATAAACTTCCCGAACCTGTTGATCACCGTATCACGGAGAAATCCTCTATTCTCTTTTCTTGCAGGTTTTCTGCCAGATCCCATCTATCATGGCCACATCAAGCTCTTTCAAGGACAAGTTCTTCAAGAACGTCATCAACCGATATCTGCGGGAGGTGGTGCAGCACCCTCAGACCATCCAGATGCATGAGGGGGTGCTTCACCTTCGCGATGTGCCATGTCCCAAGGGGACGGGAACCGTGGAGGCCAGCCTTGAAGCTATGGAGCAAGATGTCTTCTGGTGCAAGGGGATGGTGGAGCGTGGGCTCAATGCCAATCACCTCATGATCACGGACCTCTCCCGTGATCTCAAGGTGGATGGCAAGCCCATGAAGGACATCGTCTTCACCCTCAATGAGCAAATCAACTTCCTCCAAAGCCAGATCTATGGCCTCTAAAACCAAGTCTTTGAATATGAGGCGAGGTTTAAAGGTATGAGTTAGGATGCTAATTGCAGGACCCGTGAGACTCACTCCTCCTCTTATGATGGTGGACCACTGGCATGGAAATCCGAGGACAAGATCTCTTCACCACCATCATCATCTTCACCACCAAAAGAGAATTGAGTATCGGGTATGGGCACTCCCCTTGGCTTCCGCCAAGCTTGCGGGAGGTGCCCCGGTATCGTATCATCCCACTATCTTTTTTCCTCTACTTATTTTAGTTCGATATTTTTGCTTTAGATGAATAAAAGTTACTTATGTCCTTTCTTCTTTTCGAGAGTGCGTAGTGATCTATCCTTGTAATCGTGTGCAAGGTATATAATAAAGTTTAGTGTGAGTTTTTGCTTTCTTTACTTTCATGTTGCAATTAAAGAAAGGAAATGAGAAAGAATAAAAGAAAGGAAATAAATAATGAAAAGATCATATACTAATCCTATGGTAGGCGATGACACCACATAAGGAAAAGTATAAGTGGAAAATTTTATTAGAGATTGACAAACATAGCATTAGTCAATGATGCAACTCATGAAATAATTAATAAGGGAAGAGAAGATTCACATATAAATATACTATCCTAGAAATCGTTTGTGATTGTGAGCCCTCATCAAAATATTATATGCCAAAATTGTTGACGTTGGACAAGGAAGATAACTTAATGGTTTATGTTTGTTTATATTCACATAGAAGTCATATTGTGATGGATCCTTTAACATGTGGTGCTTGCCCCCTAACTTTGCTAGCCAAGAATTCCGCACTAAGTAGAGATACTACTTGTGCATCCAAAAACCCTTAAACCCAAATGTTATTTTCGAGTGTCCACCATACCTACCTAGGGATTGAGCAAGATCCCTGAAGTAAGTTGTCATTGGTGCAAAAAGGCAATAAAAAAAGCTTCTAAATGTGTGAGATCATTTAGTGTAAGAGAAAATTGAGCGCTGCACGAACTTGTGATGGTGAAGAATAAAAGCGACAGACTACATAATAAAGGTCGCTATCACAAGGGGCAATGTAACATGACGTTCTTTTCCACTAAGGGGTTGAGCATACAAATAAATAAGCGCATGGCAACCTCTGCTTCCCTCTGCGAATGGCCTATCTTTTACTTCTACGAATTTATTTTTATGCAAAGAGTCAAAGTTTTCCTTCTATTCCTTTTTATTTTTTTCCTTTGGCAAGCATCATGTGGTGAGGAAAGGTCTAGGCACATATGTCCAGCTGAATATAGGTAGCATGAGTTATTATTGTTGACACCACCCTTGAGGTGATTACGTTGGGAGGCAAAACTATAAGCCCCTATCTTCCTATGTGTCCGGTTGAAATGTTTTGATCATGTGTACGAGGTGAGTGTTAGCAATCATAGAAGACTATATGATGGTTGAGTATGTGGACTTTCCTAAAGGCTCCAACACGTGACCCTTCCTGAAAAGATGATGAATTGTAGTTGCAAAATTGACTGAGAACATAGTTTGTTGGTTTCTAATAGAGTTTTTGCTTTATACTTCGATTGTGTGATGAATTGTTACTTATTCATGAGAAGTATATGATAAAAGTCTTATGTTTAATCTTGTTGCTGTTATAATAATCAACATGATGCTTCTATGCCCGTATTTTGTTTTTATCGACACCTCTCTCTCAAAGCATGTGGACATGTTTTTCAATTTCGGTTTTCGCTTGAGGACAAGCGAGGTCTAAGCTTGGGGGAGTTGATACGTCCATTTTGCATCATGTTTTCTTACTGTTATTTATAATGTTTATATCCATAATAATGCCTTTTGGAGTAATTCTAATGCCTTTTCTCTCATAATATGCAAGGCATACACAAAGAGGGAGAATTCCGGCAGCTGGAAATCTGGACCTGGAAAAGCTACGTCAAGCCACCTATTATGCACAACTCCAAATGAGCCAAAACTTCACGGAGACTTTTAAGGGAATATATGAGGAATATTGGAGCCAATAAGTACCTGAGGGGGCCCACCAGGTGGGCACAACCCAGCTGGGCATGCCAGAGAGCCCAGGCGCGCCCTGGTGGGTTGTGCTCACCCAGGCCCACCTCTGATGCCCATCTTCTGGTATATAAGTCATTTGACATAGAGAAAAATGAGGAGAGGACTTTCGGGACGGAGCGCCGCTGCCTCGAGGCGGAACTTGGGCAGGAGCACTTTTGCCCTCCGGGGGAGCGATTCTGCCGGGGGAACTTCCCTCCCGGAGGGGGAAATCATCATCATCATCATAATCATCATCATCATCATCATCATCACCAACAACTCTCCCATCTTGGGGAGGGCAATCTCCATCAACATCTTCAACAACACCATCTCCTCTCAAACCCTAGTTCATTTCTTGTGATCAATCTTGTTACCGGAACTATAGATTGGTGCTTGTGGGTGACTAGTAGTGTTGATTACATCTTGTAGTTGATTACTATATGGTTTATTTGGTGGAAGATTATATGTTCAGATCCAACATGCTATTTAATACCCCTTTGATCATGATCATGTTTATTATTTGTGAGTAGTTACTTTTGTTCTTGAGGGCACGAGAGAAATCATGTTGCAAGTAATCATGTGAACTTGATATGTGTGTTCGATATTTTGATAGTGTGTATGTTGTGATTCCCTTAGTGGTGTCATGTGAACGTCTACTACATGACACTTCACCATATTTGGGCCTAAGGGAATGCATTGTGGAGTAGCAATTAGATGATGGGTTGCGAGAGTGACAAAAGCTTAAACCCCAGTATATGCGCTATTCTGTAAGGGACCGATTGGATCCAAAAGTTTAATGCTATAGTTAGAATTTATTCTTAATACTTTTCTCATTGTTGTGGATGCTTGCGGGAGGTTTAATCATAAGTAGGAGGTTTGTTCAAGTAAGAACAACACCTAAGCACCAGTCCACCCACATATCAAATTATCAAAGTACCGAACACGGATTAAGCCAACATGACGAAAGTGACTAGATGAAATTCCCGTGTACCCTCAAGAACGCTTTGCTTATCATACGAGACCGTTTTGGCCTATCCTTTGCCTAAAAAGGATTGGGCTACCTTGCTGCACTTTTGCTACTATTATCGTTACTTGCTCGTTACAAATTACCTTGCTATCAAACTACTCTGCTACTTACAATTTCAGCACTTGCAGACATTACCTTACTGAAAACCACTTGTCATTTCCTTCTGCTCCTCGTTGGGTTCGACACTCTTAATTATCAAAATGAGCTACAATTGATCCCCTATACTTGTGGGTCATTAATGTTCTTTTCTTATAACATTCCCTTGCCGCAAAACATAAGTTTTAGCATCCATATTGCTAGATCGTCCTATTTTAGGAGTTAGGCCATCCTCTGTTTCTGCCATACCAATGCCACTCATGATGGCAAGTTCAAGCAAACAAGAGATTTGACGAGAAACAGCGAACGGAAAAAAGGGCAAAAAAGACAATTTTTTGTGAAGTGGGGGAGATGAAAATGAGAGGCAAATGGCAAATAATGTAAATTGCAAGGAGATGAGATTTGTGATTAGGAACATGATAGATGTTGATGATGTCTCCCCGGCAACAGCGCCAGAAATTCCTTTTGATGTGGCTTGAACTATGTCGGTATTTCCCCAAAGAGGAAGGGATGATGCAGCACAGCTACGGTAGGTATTTCCCTCAGTGATGAGACCAAGGTTGTCGAACCGGTAGGAGAACCACGCAACACTATGTAAATGGTGCATACACACAAAGAACAAATACTTGCAACCCGATGTGTAAGAGGGATTGTCAATCCCTCCCGGGTAAAAAGATAGATAAATTTGTAGTAGATTGGATAAATAGATCTCGCGGGAACACGAAATAAAATAAATAACAAAAAAAGTGCAACAAGGTATTTTTGGGTTTTTGGATTAATATATCTGAAAATAAAAGCAAATAAGAATAGATCTCAGAGGCAAATATGATAAAGAATAGACCCGGGGGGCGTAGATTTCACTAGTGGCTTCTCTCGAGAAAAATAGCATACGGTGGGTAAACAAATTACTGTTGGGCAATTGATAGAACTTCAAATAATTATGACGATATCCAGGCAATGATCATTATATAGGCATCACGTTCAAGATTAGTAGACCGACTCCTGCCTGCATCTACTACTATTACTCCACACATCGACCGCTATCCAGCATGCATCTAGTGTATTAAGTTCATGGAGAAATGGAGTAATGCAATAAGAATGATGACATGATGTAGAGAAGATCTATTCATGTAGGAATAGACCCCATCTTGTTATCCTTAATAGCAACGATACATATGTGTCATGTCCCCTTTTGTCACTGGGATTGAGCACCGTAAGATCGAACCCATCACAAAGCACCTCTTCCCATTTCAAGAAAAAATGATCTAGTCGGCCTAACTAAACCAAAGATTCGAAGAAGAAATATGAGGCTATAAGCAATCATGCATATAAGAGATCAAAACTCAAATAACTTTCATGGATAAAATAGATCTGATCATAAACTCAAAGTTCATCGGATCCCAACAAACACACCAGAAAAAGAGTTATATCAAATAGATCTCCAAGAAAACATTGTATGGAGATTCAAAAGAGAGAGAGAAAGCCATCTAGCTACTAACTACGAACCCGTAGGTCTACAATGAACTACTCACGCATCATCGGAGAGGCACCAATGGGGATGATGAACCCCTCTGTGATGGTGTCTAGATTGGATCTATGGTTTCTGGAACTTGCGGTGGTTGGAATTGTGTTTCGTTGACTCCCCTAGGGTTTTTGGATTTTCAGGGTATTTATAGAGCAAAGAGGTGGTGCGGGATGCAGCCGAGGTGGGCACAACCCACCAGGGCGCACCTGGGCCCCCAAGCACGACCAGGTGGGTTGTGCTCCCCTTGGAGCCCCCCTCTGGTACTTCTTCGGCCCATCTTGTGTCTTTTGGAGCTTCATGTGCCCCCAGCCAGAGCTGGGTGCCGCCGACACTTACTGGAGCAGGAGCAGGGGGCTGAGTGTGCCGGCGTCCACATACACCCACTACTTCTGGAACCCTTTCACGTCTAGGCGGGGCGTGAAGTCGATGCCCGAGCCAAGTCGTCGCTGCCACGGCCTGGAAGACCACACATCCAGTGCGTTGGTGGGCGTCGACCAGGCGGAGCAAGAAGAAATGGTGAAGCAAGGCAACAGAGGGAGCAATGCCCACCATGGCCTCACACAGGAAGGCGAAGACAGCGAGGAGGATGATGGATTGGGGGTCCAGGTTGTAACGCCCCGGATGTAACTTGCCATATTTGTTAACTCCGACTCTGCCATTTTCAGCTTTAAATTATGAGATTCCCTTCGTGGTTGGGTTTTGTCTTCGTTTTGCATTTTGTTCATGTCATGCTTTGCATATCATGTCATCATGTGCATCTCATTTGCATACGTGTTCGTCTCATGCATCCGAGCATTTTCCCCGTTGTCCGTTTTGCAATCCGACACTCCTACGCGCACCGGCGTACCCTTTCGTCTCTTTTCGTGAGCGGGTGTTAAACGTTCTCGGAATGGGCCGAGATTTTCCAAGTGGCCTTGGTACACCACCGGTAGACCGCCTGTCAAATTTCATGCCATTTGGAGTCCGTTTGATACTCCAACGGTTAACTGGGGAACCGTAAAGGCCTCGTGTGTGTTGCAGCCCAACACTCCTCCAAAACGGCCCAATAACCCTTCCAAACCATCTCCATGTCCTCCACCGTCGGATAACGATCGCGTGGTTTAAAACTACACTCCATTTGGACACTCCAAACTCCTCCTACCTATAAATATGTCCTCTTCGTCCAAAATCTGGGTCCAAAACCCTAGCCCCGCTCCCTCTCCGCCGCCGGACACGTCCGGTCCAGTCGGACAGATTCCGCCGCCGCCCCGCACCACTCGTAGCCAGACACGTGTCCACCGCGCAGCACCTCTGCCGCTGCCCCCGCGCCGTCCTTCCGCCTCGCCGCCGCCCGTGCTCCGCCCGTGCCGCCGCGGAGCATCCCGCCGCCACTCCGGCCGCGAGCCGCGCACCGCCCAGCCCCGGCGACGCCCCGTCCGGCGCCGCCGCTCGCTGCCCCACGGGGCTCGCGCTCCGGTGAGCCCCGCGCCGTCCGGCCCCTCTCCTCCTTCTCCTTCCTCTCCTCCCCCTCACCCGAGCTCCCTTTCTGCACAGGTGCTCCGACCACCGCGGGACGAACTCCGGCGAGCTGGCCTCGCCTCGACATCCATGCAAGACGAAACCCTAGATCTGGGAATTCCCGAGGTCGTAATTCTCTCTAAGTCCTTTTCCCCTCACTTTTCAGGCCATGTTCATCGCATCATAACTTTGTGTGTACGGCTCCGTTTCATGCGCATGATATATCAAAATGTTCATTGGGAGATGCCCTTCATTTCATTCCATTGTGAAATGCTTGTTTGAGTCCATCTTGATACCCAAATCGTGTTTGCAAGAGTGCTATAAATTGTTAGGTGCTGATTCTTATCAGAGTATGAGGATTTGTCATTTTTGCTACATTTGTTGTGTGCTGCATATGGGCATGAGCTCTACATGTATTTTGATCTATGCCATGCCATATTTACAGGGGTGTGTTTGCCATGTATTGTTTTGATCAATGTGGTGACTAGCACAAGCATGCAAAGTAGCCTTCATGATATTGCTGATTTCAGGGACTTAGGATTTTGCTAAGTCCTTGCTCTGCTGTTATTTTTATGCCATGTATCCATGATGCTACAGTGAGATCCATGCTTGTTTTGAGTATCTTCATTAAGGATGATTTGGACATATGGTTGTGCTCTATCCATCCATGCCCCTGTTTGCAATTATGGAGTACCCTAGAATGTCTTAATCTTGCTCTACTTTTGCTATAAAATGTTCCTGGCAGATTGTTTACATGTTAATCAATTTTGCCATGGTTGTTGTAGTTGATCCAAACATGCTATAAACTTGTTCTTGACATGGTTAGACTTATGATCATGTCTTCTTGCTGGTAGTATGCTTATCTTGTCATGCAATGCCTTGTGGTGAGTGAATCGAGCTTGCAAAGATGCCTTCATAATTCTGTTTATGCCATGCTCAGTTTTCTGCTAAGTCTGAATGTGTTAACAAAACTTGCTATGTTTACATGGGTGCCATAATATCTTCTGTGCCTTTTTGGCTCTTGATCAGTAAGGGACTTTTGATCTATGCTTTTATTAGATTCATGCCATGCCTTTGTTTGCTATGATCTGTTCCTATAGCATGTTGTTTGCTTGCTCTAAACCTGGCTTCCTGATGTTATTTTTTGGCATGTTAGTATTTTCACTAAGTCTGATGCTGACATCTTTTGCACTTTTGCCATGTTTGTTTGAACCTGCTCTTGTGTTATTTAGCCGTAGCTTAGTGTTCAACTTTTGTCAAGCATCTTGAGTAGATCACTTCCATGTGCTTTGTTGTTATGTTGGAGTGCAGTAGCTTAGTTTCTTTTTTGCATTCTAGATGGCATCGTGCTGTTAATTGCATAATTGTGACATTCTTGTTTTGCTTGCCATTTGCAAACCGTGCATCTGACTCCGGTGATCTTTATATCGATTTCGATCAAAATAACCTCATCTTTCCAGCGGCGCACTTGGTTTTCCAAGTTTATGCCTTTATCAATCTTTTCCTTCCGGAGCACGCATATGCATTGCATATCACATCTCACATATCATGCCATATTTTGCATCATGTTGCTTGCGCATTGCACCATGATTGACTGTTGGTCCTTTGCTTGTGTTCTTGCTTTGTGTAGAGCTGGGAGACGAGTACGTGATCGAGGAACCTGTTAAGTACGCTTACGAGGATCAAGCTTTGGTCAACTCTGAGAACATTGCAGGCAAGATGACCATACCCTCGAAATCACTTCTATCTTTGCTTGCTAGTTGTTCGCTCTATTGCTATGCCACGATACCTACCACTTGCTTTATCATGCCTCCCATATTGCCATGTCAAGCCTCTAACCCACCTTTCCTAGCAAACCGTTGTTTGGCTATGTTACCGCTTTGCTCAGCCCCTCTTATAGCGTTGTTAGTTGCAGGTGAAGTTGGAGTTTGTTCCTTGTTGGAACATGGATTTTTGTTGGGATATCATTATTATATATTGTCCACTTTAATGCATCTATATACTTGGTAAAGGGTGGAAGGCTCAAACTTATGCCTGGTGTTTTGCTCCACTCTTACCGCCCTAGTTTCCGTCATACCAGTGTTATGTTCCTTGATTTTGCGTTCCTTACGCGGTTGGGTGTTATGGGAACCCCTTGACAGTTCGCCTTGAATAAAACTCCTCCAGCAAGGCCCAACCTTGGTTTTACCATTTTCCACCTAAGCCTTTTTCCCTTGGGTTCCGCAGACTCAAGGGTCATCTTTATTTTAAACCCCCGGGCCAGTGCTCCTGGAAGTGTTGGTCCAAACTAGAGCACCGTGCGGGACCGTCCCTTGGCAACTTGGGTTATGTTGGTTCCTGTACGCTTAGCTTACCGGTGTGCCTTGAGAACGAGATATGTCCAGCTCCTATCGGGATTTGTCGGCATAGAGGGTGGTCTTGCTGGTCTTGTTTTACCATTGTCGAAATGTCTTGTAACCGGGATTCCGAGTCTGATCGGGTCTTCCTGGGAGAAGGAATATCCTTCGTTGACCGTGAGAGCTTGTGATGGGCTAAGTTGGGACAGCCCTGCAGGGTTTTGAACTTTTGAAAGTCGTGCCCGCGGTTATGGGCAGATGGTAATTTGTTAATATCCGGTTGTAGAAAACTTGACACTTAACTTAATTAAAATGAATCAACCGCGTGTGTAGCCGTGATGGTCTCTTTTCGGCGGAGTCCGGGAAGAGAATACGGTCTCGTGTTATGCTTGAACGTAAGTAGCTTTCAGGATCACTTCTTGATCACTATTAGCTTCTCGGCCGTGCTTTGCTTCTCTTCTCGCTCTCTTTTGCGTAAGTCAGCCACTAGATATGCTTAGTGCTTTGCTGCAGTTCCACCTCACAACCCCTTTCCTACCCTTAAGCTTAAATAGTCTTGATCGCAAGGGTGTGATATTGCTGAGTCCCTGTGACTCACAGATACTTCCAAATAGATGCAGGTGCTGATGATGCCAGTGCAGGGGACGCTACCGAACTCAAGTGGGAGTTCGACAAGGATTCGGGCCGTTACTATGTGTCTTTTCTAGATGACCAGTAGTGGAGCCCAGTTGGGGTGATCGGGGATCTAGCATCTGGGGTTGTCTTTCTTTATTTTGGTTCCGTAGTCGGACCTTGATTGTATTCTGGATGATGTATGATATATTTATGTTTTGTGTGAAGTGGCGGTTGTAAGCCAACTCTTTATCCCTTTCTTATTCAGTACATGGGGTGTGTAAAGATTACCCCTCTTGCGACATGCCTACCATGCGGTTATGCCTCTAAGTCGTGCCCCGACACGTGGGAGATATAGCCGCATCGTGGGTGTTACACAGGTGCAGTGCCTGAATCTGGTAGTGTGAGATCACGGCATTGAAGAAATCAGAAAAAGGGAGAATCAAGCCAGCCAAGAGAGCATGAAGATGAATGGGGATCTCAGTGGCTTCCATGTCAATCATGGCCCGGGAAGCGGGCCAGACCGTCGCCGCCTTCCACTCGTTGGAATCGGAGGCCAGGGCCGGCCGGACCTTGTCCAGCCCCTCGCGGTTGATCACCGTCGACCGCTAAAGAGCAGGCTCCAAGACTGGCCAGGATTTGGCTAAAGCGCAAGCCTTTCCCTTCTTCTTCGACCATAGGGCCATGGCGGCAAGAGAGGGTTGGCACCGGTGTCGAATTTGGGAGAAGAGATGCGGGTTCGCAGAAGAAAGGAGGGGCCAAGGGCGAGGACGATGAACAATGAAGGCAGAGCTGTGCTAGCAACGGGCGGCCACCAGCCCTGGCAGTTATCTAGGCTGGATGGGGAAGTGGAGACTCCCACGTCCCATCGATCACCATGCATCGACGAAGGCCGCAAGCGGTTAGGGCCGACGGCGCTCCACACTTTCCCCTTGGCTTCGCCCCGAAGCCAAGTCCGAGCGAGGCTTGGGTCCGAGGGCTATTGTCGGTGTTCTGGGAACGGAGGTACCCAGACTTGCCTGCCTGTGGCCCACGACATGGCTCCATCGACGGCCTGGTACGGCCCACCTTCAGCATCGACAACTCAAGACCCTCGCGAGGGGCCAAGCCTCGCGAGGTGGATGACACCAAGACCTCCAGGAGGAGCGGCCTCCCCAGGCTGGCTCTTGAGGAGCGGAGATTTCTATGCAAACCCCACCTCGTGAAGTTCAGATGACGTGAGCCATGACGACCAAGGCCAGGCGGGCGCAGGACAGTAGATTCCTCCTCAGTGCTAAGGAGGCAAGCGCAGACGCGGAGTCCCGAGGAATCAGCCAAAGGTTTCCATTCTCGTGCAACAAGACCAAGACCGCCAGGACGGAAGGACAGAGGTCATCGCCAAGCCCAACACGGCGTCATTACCATAAGCTTTGCATGCGAAGACTACTTTTGTCAGGATAAGATGTACTAGTTGTCTCCCTTCGAATTTGGCTGTTGGGGGATCCCTTCTCGCCTTCATTTGGGAAGAGGACCAAGGCCACTATAAATAGGACCTAGCCACCACCATAGAGAGGGATCGGATCGGATTGAGTTAGATCCATTCCATCCTCACTAGCTCACCAGCCTGCTCGAGCACAAGAACACGCCTTCTCCTGAGGTTGTTCTGCCACTGTACTAGTTTATCCTCAGCCCCTCGAGGCCAATCCACCACAAAGTAGGAGTAGGGTTTTACACCGCAAGGTGGCCCGAACCTGGGTAAATTGTTGTGTCCCATTTCCTTCCAGTTCATCAAGCTAGGCCATGATATTGGTGAGTAGGCAGACTGGGGAGGTTGAGTTCTGCGCACGCACCCCAGAGTTTGAACCTCTTAGGGGTCTGCGGAGCCCGAAATCCAATAGTTTTCTTCATCATCTGGTATAAAGGAATAGCTTTTTCTCCCAGACGGCTTATAAACCGGCTTAAAGCAGCAATACGACCCGCCAAACGCTGGACATCATTAATACATGCCGGTTTAGCCAAAGAAGTGATAGCCTTGATTTTCTCGGGGTTAGCTTCAATACCTCTCTCAGAGACCAAAAAACCCAAGAGCTTGCCCGCTAGCACACCAAAGACAGATTTGGCCGGGTTAAGCATCATCTTGTAGACCCGGAGTTGTCAAAGGTCTCCTTCAAATCATCTAACAAGGTTTCCTTCTTCCCGGATTTAACAATCATATCATCCATATAGGCATGCACATTGTACACAATCTAGCTGTGGAGGCAATTCTAAACACAACACTGATAAGTCGCCTGGGCACTCTTGAGCCCAAAAGGCATAGACACGTAGCAGAAGGCTCCAAAGGGAGTGATGAAAGCTGTTTTCTCTTGGTCCTTAACTGCCATCTTGATATGATGATAACCAGAATAGGCATAAAAAAACTCAAACACTCACAACCCGCTATAGCATCAATGATCTGAGCAATACAAGGGAGAGCAAAAGGATCAGCCGGACAGGCATTGTTAAGGTCTGTGTAATCCACACACATACACCAAGTGCCATTTTTCTTAAGTACCAACACCGGGTTAGCCAACCATTCAAGATGAAAAACTTCAATAATAAACCTGGCCGCCAAGAGTCGGGCCACTTCTTCATCAATGGCCTTGCGCCTCTCTTCCTTAAAACGACAAAGTAATTGCTTGACCGGTTTAAACTTTGGATCAACATTGAGAGTGTGCTCAGTGAGTTCCCTCGGTACACCTTGCATGTCTGAAGGCTTCCATGCAAAGATGTCCTAGTTCTCACGGATGAACTCGATGAGCGCTGTCGGTGTCAAAACCGGCGGATCTTGGGTAGGGGGTCCCGAACTGTGCGTCTAGGCGGATGGTAACAGGAGACGAGGGACACAATGTTTTTACCCAGGTTCGGGCCCTCTCGATGGAGGTAAAACCCTACTCCTGCTTGATTAATATTGATGATATGGGTAGTACAAGAGTAGATCTACCACGAGATCAAAGAGGCTAAACCCTAGAAGCTAGCCTATGGTATGATTGTTGTTCGTCCTATGGACTAAAACCCTCCGGTTTATATAGACACCGGAGAGGGCTAGGGTTACACAGAGTCGGTTACAATGGGAGGAGATATACATATCCGTATTGCCAAGCTTGCCTCCCATGCCAAGGAAAGTCCCATCCGGACACAGGACGAAGTCTTCAATCTTGTATCTTCATAGTCCAAGAGTCCGGCCAAAGGTTATAGTCCGGCTATCCGGACACCCCCTAATCCAGGACTCCCTTAGTAGCCCCTGAACCAGGCTTCAATGACGATGAGTCCGGCGCACAAATTGTTTTCGGCATTGCAAGGCGGGTTCCTCTCCAAATTCCGTGCACCTATTTAAGTAGTGTCCGGCTTCTTGTGAATGTTGCGCTCCTTGGCTTCCACGCCCAATAATGGCCACTTTCCACGTGTCGAGCGAATGTGAAGAGCCAGGGTGTTTTTACATTTACCCCCCTAGCTGTGCGAATGAGCTGCCTATTAAAGAGACAAGGATTCAGATCCAAATCACACCATCCTCCCTTGGCGAGCCTTCATCGGAGTGCATCCGACAGAGATCCATTCCATCATGGCCGATCGACACAGCTCCTCCTCTTGCTTCCCTAGCCCCAAGCCTGGAGATTGGGAGAGATGTTTCGTCCCGCACAGCAAATTAGTGATGCTTCAGACCAAGGGATTTCTTCCCCCAGCATACATGGTCCTGGTTCGAGCCGGGCTCGCCACTAATAATGGCGGAGAGCAAGCGGAGATCCTTCCCAATCCCTCCAAGGCAGAGCGGGTATGCCTTGTCCCTCATTTGGTAAGAGGGCTCGGATTTCCAATTCATCCGTTTCTCCGGGGGCTCCTGGAGTTCTACGGCCTCCAGTTGCACAACCTTACGCCTGCCTCCATATTGCATATCGCGGGCTTCGTAGCCCTTTGCGAGCTATTTTTGGGCTGTGAGGCTCATTTCGCGCTGTGGAAGAAGCTGTTCTGCCTTGTGCCCCGTTCTCAGGAGGGGTCAATATATCAAGTGGGCGGAGCCGAAGTGTGGCGTATTGCCGGGACCGGATATCTATCCGGAACCCCAAAGAAGATGTCCGAAGACTGGCCTTCAGAATGGTTTTATATAGAAGACGTCCCCCTCCCGGACCCTATTCGAATCGGCCTCCCTGAGTTCGACAACGCTCCTTTGAAGAAGCGCCAGAGCTGGCGTCCACGGAGCCCCCAGGAGGAACATGACAGGGACGTTCTTTACCTGATGAGCCAGATAAGTTTGTTAGCTCGATCCGGATTGACCATGATCGAGGTCATGGCCACATGTATTATGCGGGGGGTGCAGCCGCTTCAGTATAGAGGCCACCCCATGTGGGATTTCAACGGGGAGGATGACGCCACTCGCTACGGACGTAAAGGGCCGGAATTGGTTGCTACTCTAATAAAGATAATATCCACTTTGTACAAGGGAGAAGAGGAGGAATTCCTCCACGTCAACCCGCAGGGCGGATTTTCTATGTACAATCCTTCGAGCTGGGTAAGCGGACACTTTTTCTCGCCCATCCGTTTCATATTCCCATAGTTAAGTATTCAGTCTAGCGATTTCAACGCAGGAGCTGCGCCAGGCTGTAAGGGAGATAAACAACCCTCCTCCACAACCCGAGGACCCGGAACGGTCCCTTGACCCGGCCTCCCAAGAGGATCTGGACATATTTGTGGAGCTGATCGATGGGGTATTTTACCAATTGAGCAACGACAACGCCTTGGTGGCCATTACGGCCGATTACCCTGGGCTACTTCCAACCTCACAGGTAACTGAGACCGAAGTCCTAGTACTTTGAAAAGGGATCCGTCCTTGCGTGTTTTTGATTACCGTATAACAACCGTGTTTTGCAGGGGAGGTTCTCGAGGCGGAAGGCCGAGCCTGCGGCGACTAGCCAACAAGGGGCCGCGAGGCCAGGCAGGCTGAAAAGACACGCAGTCCGGATTGAGACACCGGCGCAGCGGTACGGTGCACCGTATTTATTCCAAGACATTATTCTCAGAGGCATACTAACACCCATGCCTTATTTTTAGGAAAAAGAGTGCTCGCCGGACTATATCCGGAGAGGCTACTAATCGCACCTCCACCAGCTAGGCTCCAAGGCCGGATTCGGAGGCGGGAACGAATACGAGGCGTGCGCAGGGCGCTCCTCCGATAGAGGATGCAGATAGACTGTCCGCCACCAATTCTGAGGTGGAAAGTGCCATGAACCACAGGCGTCGCCGGACTGTTCTTCGTGACGCTTGTTTCTCCCAAGAGGCATTGGATGCCTTCAACTCGGGAGATGCGTACCTCTGTGCCTCTCAAAATGGTCTAGCCAGAGCCATGTAGCAGTATGTAAAAGACATACGGGTGAGAAAATTTGGTGATTATATATATCAGTAGCCCCTGAGACTTGAAACAGTTAGAATAACTGATTTAAGGATCATTTGTTATGCAGGTTCTTACAGAAAATAATACCCAACTGTCCCAGGAGCTGGAAGACTACAAAGCCCAACTTCAGGCCGCACTGGCCGCAGCAGGGGAGCCTAAAGAGACCCCCTCTGGTAATATATCCTTCAAATGATAAGTATCATATAAAGTGCGGCGTATATGTAGATCTGACGATAAAATTGCAGATGACGCTGGAGTAAATCCGGATAAGCAACAGCTCCTACGCCAGCTGAAGGCCGGTGAGAGCGTGCTTATGAGGGTGAGGCAGGAGAAGAATGATCTCCTAGATGCCAACACCAAGCTGGGCGTGGAACTAAAGGATGTTTGTGCCCAACTGTTGGACTCCGTTAAGGAGAATCGGCGGCTTTGACGCGGCATATTTAGTAAGTGCTTGAACGAACTTTGAAAAAGAGTTCGGCGAGGAAGTTGGCTGACAGAGTTATGTCTGTAGGTATGCTAACAGGTCGTCCTGCAAAGGAAATGCCCGGTTCTACGGGTGACCTTCTTCCCGAGCTCTCACAACTACACGAACGAGTTCGGCAGGTGATGCAAGGCGTCGTCCAGGCCCTGTGGCCATCCATCTTCGTGCCCGAAGGACTTGGAGATCTTGCGAAGAAGCTGAAGGGAGCTCGGCGGCGCTTCCGATTATGGAAGATATCGGCCTGCCGTCAAGGTGCTAGGGAAGCCTGGGCCATGGTGAAGACGCGGTACACGAAGGCTGACCCAAACCACCTGGCCGAGGTCGGACCTGTGGGGCCCGATGGGAAGGAGATCCCTGTGAGCTTAGTGTACGGCCAAGTAGAATTGGCCGCAAAGTATTCCCAACAGCACTGTAGACTAGACAGCCTATTGGATGGTATTGAAGAGGAATTCAACCAGTCAAATTGACTATGTAATTTAAAGTGACATGTATAATGCCTTCTAGCCGGATTGTAGATCGTTTGTCGTGGCTGACCTTTTCGCTTCAACCTCGGGACCCGACGGTCCAGAGTGTATCCGAATACCCTCTCGGTTATGTAAGAACCGGGGCATGCATGGAGACCAGGCGTAGGGGTCATTAGTGCTTGAACAGACAAGTGCCCAACTAGTTATGTTATATTACATGGTTAGTAAGAAACATCTTCCAGGGAGAATAGTTCCGTTAGGGTTTCCTTTCCTTGGGAGGCATGCCCTAAAGTGCATGTCCGGACTACGAGAAGAGACGCAGAAAAAACATCTGGGGCGCATAAGTAAATAAGTGAAAAATCATCTTTAGTTCACCGACCGAATATTCCCTTAATAACGCTAGCTTTCGGCTTCACCCAGTCTGAGGTACACATCCGGCTGACCTGACAGTAACAATCGCAGAGGTGCTCCCCTTATGCCCTAGCCGAATTAACGGGAATGTAGGGCATAAATACAAGAGCCAGGCAACCCAGCTTGGCCAAAACTTAAGTCATATCGATGCATATAATGGTGAATAAAGGGTACATGTGGTAGGATAACACATGTGTTGGGCATAAAGCCCGTATGAATAAGCTTCTGTTAAAGAAGCCCCCAGGTATGATGAGCGCGGATAGCGCGTTAGTTGCGTGCAAACAAGGCACAAATGGGCCTTTAAAGGCTCTGAGAGAAGAGAAGGGGAGAAGGAGAAAAATATCAGACAGATTGTGTATAAAAAATGGACAGAGGAAGGAGACGAACACAGAGTCCGGCGTTAGGCGTAGAATCTTCGGAGTCGGGCTGCGTTCCATGGGTTCGGCTCGAGTCGATTATCCGATGCATCCCGTAGACGGTACGGTCCACCTGTCAGGACTTGGTCAATAATGAAGGGACCTTCCCACTTGGGCTTGAGTTTGTCCTTTTCCTTATCCGGCAGGCGTAGAACTAACTCGCCAACATTGTAAGTTTTGGCCCGTACTTCTCTGCTTTGGTATCTTCGAGCCTGCTGTTGATAGAATGCGGAACGGGCTTTTGCCATGTCACGCTCCTCCTCCAAGGCGTCCAAACTGTCCTGTCGATTGAGCTCGGCTTCTCTTTCTTCGTACATGCGCACTCAAGGTGAGTCATGTATTATGTCGCAGGGTAGAACTGCCTCTGCGCCGTATACCATGAAGAATGGTGTGTATCCGGTAGTGCGGTTCAGCGTGGTCCGCAGCCCCCAGAGTACGGAGTCGAGCTCCTCTACCTAGTGCGTGTTAGATTCCTTGAGGGACCGCACTAACCTGGGTTTGATGCCGCTCATGATTAGACCATTTGCTCGCTCGACCTGACCGTTAG
This sequence comes from Triticum urartu, assembly GCF_056163025.1. NCBI lineage: Eukaryota > Viridiplantae > Streptophyta > Magnoliopsida > Poales > Poaceae > Triticum > Triticum urartu. The sequence continues at coordinate 466,281,668 of NC_141876.1, forward strand.
TTTGTGGGTGATAGACTGAAGCATAGTCGAGCTTGATGCCCATGTTTTTGCACCAGAGTTTTACCTCGTCGGCCGTAAAGTTTGTGCCGTTTCAGTGATGATGCTGTGGGGGACGCCGTAACGGTGTACGACCCCGGGTATGAAGTCTATCACCGGTCCAGATTCGGCCATTTTAACAGGCTTGGCCTCTATCCATTTGGTGAACTTATCCACCATGACCAGTAAGTATTTTTGCTTGTGGGTTCCTCCTTTAAGGGGTCCAACCATGTCAAGCCCCCAGACCGTGAAGGGCCAGGTGATGGGGATAGTTTGGAGGGCGGTGGGTGGCATATGGCTTTGGTTAGCAAAAAGCTGGCAACCAACGCATCGTTGGACTAAGTCCTGAGCGTCTGCCCGGGTCGTCGGCCAATAGAAGCCTGTACGGAAGGCCTTGCTTACAAGGGCCCGGGCTGTAGTGTGGTGACCGCTGAGTTCGGCATGAATTTCAGACAGAAGATTCCGCCCTTCCTCTTCGGAGATGCACCTTTGAAGGACTCCGGTGGTGCTTTTCTTATAAAGCTGTCCCTCATGGACTTTATAGGCTTTAGATCGCCGCACTATGCAGCGTGCCTCATTTTGGTCCTCAGGAAGTTCCTGCCTAGTTAGGTTGGCTAGGAATGGTTCTGTCCACGGGGCGATGACTGCCATTATTACGTGGGTTGAAGATGTTATTTCGTTGGCAGAGCCTCCAATTATGTCAGAATGTTTGGTGTCGGGTAGTGCGGTTGGGTATGGGCTGTTATTTTCGGGTTCCCCTTCCCATACTACGGATGGCTTGAACGGCCTCTCCAAGAAGATGTTGGGGGGGGGGGGGGACGGCGTCGCGTTTTGTGACGGTGCGTGCCAGGACATCTGCTGCCTGATTGTTTTCTCGGGCTATATGGTAAAATTCGAGCCCCTTGAACCGAGCTGACATTTTTAGGACGACGCTGCGATAAGCTGCCATTTTCGGATCCTTGGCATCAAAGTCTCCATTTATTTGGGATATCGCGAGGTTCGAATCCCCGTGCACCTTTAGGCATTGAATGCCCATGGATACTGCCATCCGGAGACCATGTAGAAGGGCCTCATATTCGGCTGCGTTGTTGGAGTACGTATTGAACTGTATCTCCTGTTGGGGACGTCAAAACGATGCCAGCCCCCAGACCAGCCAACATTTTGGAGCCGTCGAAGTGCATGATCCAGTTGGAATATGTGTCGTACTCTTTAGGGAGTTCGGCTTCCGTCCATTCGGCGACGAAGTCGGCCAAAACTTGTGACTTAATAGCTCACCGTGGCTTGTAAGTTATGTCGAACGGGAGGAGCTCAATGGCCCATTTGGCAATCAGGCCCGCCGCATCGCGGTTGTTTATGATATCGTTAAGTGGTACTTCCGAGGCTACTATTATCGAACACTGTTGAAAGTAGTGTCGCAGCTTCTGGGATGCCATAAATACCGCGTACGCTATCTTTTGATAATGCGGGTACCGTGACTTGCATGGAGTAAGGACAGTGGACACATAGTAAACCGGCTTTTGAAGGGGGAATTTGTGTCCGTTCGTTTCTCATTCGACGACGAGCACTGCGCTTACAACTTGATGAGTTGCCACAATGTATAATAGCATTGGTTCGCCAATGTTTGGCGCGGCCAGGACTGGGTTTGTTGCCAATATGGCTTTTATTTCGTCGAGTCCGGCCGTGGCGGCATCCGTCCACTCGAAGTGTTCGGTGCACCGGAGGAGGCGATAAAGGGGTAATGCCTTTTCTCCCAAGTGGGAGATAAAGCGGCTTAGAGCCGCCACGCGTCCGGTCAATTTTTGTATTTGTTTGAGGTCCTTTGGGATATCCAATTGTGACAGAGCTTGGATCTTGGCTGGATTTGCTTCAATTCCTCTACCAGATACAATGAAGCCCAAGAGCTTTCCGGCTGGTACGCCGAAAACACATTTTTCCGGGTTGAGCTTGATGTCGTATGTTCGGAGGTTATTGAATGTGAGCCTCAAGTCGTCTACTAGAGATTCGACATGCTTGGTTTTGACGACCACGTCATCTACGTATGCCTCCACTATTTTTCCGATCTAGTTTGCCAGACATGTCTGAATCATGCATTGATATGTTGCGCCGGCGTTTTTGAGCCCGAAGGGCATTGTGTTGAAGCAGAATGGGCCGTATGGTGTGATGAATGCCGCCGCGGCTTGGTCTGGCTCTGCCATCTTAATTTGATGGTAGCCGGAGTATGCATCAAGGAAACACGATGAATCGTGTCTTGCGGTAGCGTCGATGATTTGATCGATGCGGGGAAGGGGAAGGGATCCTTTGGGCAAGCCTTGTTGAGGTCCTTAAAATCGACGCACAAGCGCCAGGATTTGTCCTTCTTTGGTACCATCACCAGGTTTGCTAGCCAGTCCGGATGTTTTATGTCTCTGATGAATCCGGCCTCGAATAGCTTGGCTAGTTCCTCTCCCATGGCTTGTCTCTTAGGTTCGGAGAAACGCCGAAGAGCCTGCTTGACTGGCTTGAATCCTTTTAGGATATTTAGGCTGTGCTCGGCCAGCCTGCGTGGGATTCCTAGCATGTCTGAAGGGTGCCAGGCAAAAATGTCCCAGTTCTCGCGTAGGAACTCTCGTAGTGCGGCGTCTACATCAGGGTTTAATTGTGCCCCGATGGAAGCTGTTTTTGTAGGGTCCGTTGGATGGACTTGGAATTTGACTATTTCGTCCGCCGGTTTAAAGGAGGTGGACTTGGATCTTTTATCGAGTATCACGTCGTCCCTGTTTACCGTGGAGCGTAGCGCAGTCTGTTCCTCGGCCGCTAAGGCTTCAGATAGTGCCTCGAGGGCCAGTGCGGCTGTCTTATTTTCGGCGCGGAGTACTATGTCCAGATCACTAGCAAGAGTGATGATTCCGTTGGGCCCGGGCATTTTGAGCTTCATGTACCCGTAATGGGGTATGGCTTGGAAGATTGTAAATGCCTCCTGCCCTAATAGAGCATGGTATCCGCTACTGAACGGGGCCACTTGGAACGTGACCTCTTTGGACCTGTAATTGTCCGGCGTGCCGAACACCACATCTAGTGTGATTTTTCCTATACAGCGCGCTTCCCGACTGGGGATTATTCCTCTAAAGGTTGTGCTGCTTCGCTGAATGCGGTTCCAGTCTATTTCCATTTTTTGAAGGGTTTCCTCACAAATGAGGTTCAATCCGCTGCCACCGTCCATGAGTACCTTGGTGAGTCGAAAGCCGTCCACTATTGGACTGAGGACCAATGCGGCTGGTGCTCGGGCTGTTCGGAATTTAGGTTCGTCACTGGCATTAAAAGTAATAGCCGTGTCACTCCATGGGTTTATTGTTGCCACGTGGTAGACTTCGGCAAGGCTGCGGAGTGTTCATTTTCGCATATTATTTGATGCGGAAGTCTCGAAGACTGTTAATACCGTACTGGTATCCCTGGGCTGGTGCTCTGTGGCTTCTGGGGTTAGAAGATCTTCGCCACTTTTGGCCACCTGCCGGAGTATCCAACATGCTCTAAGGCTATGAGTTGGTGTGGCGCCCTCTGCACTGTGAATTTTACAGGGTCCATTGAGCCATCCCTCCAGTACGGTTCCATGCCCTGTAGAGGGTTTTTGCTTTTTGGTGTTTAACCCGGGTGTCTGGCGATAATGCACCCTTTTATTTCGGACTGGGTTTGTATTCAAGGCCGGATTGTCCCAAAAATTTATTTTGGTTTTCCAGGCGCTTTCCATCGCACAGTACTTTAGTACTATGGACACCAAGTCGGCAAAGCGTGTAATTTCACGGCGACTGATGGCGTTGAGGATTCCCTTGTCCGTGCAATTATTGCAGAAGAATGAAATTGTGTCTTCCTCGCGGCAGTCCTTTATCCTGTTCATGACCAGGAGGAATCTGGCCCAGTAATGGTGTACTATTTCTTCGGGCTCTTGCCTAATTTAGGATAGATCGCTTATGTTTGGGTGGGTGGGTGGAATTGAATCCGAAACCTCACCCAATCTGAGACTCAGGGGCCAAGGAGTTTCCGAACTCGAAAGTTTGGATTCTTGGATGTTTTCCACTGAATCTAGCCCGCTGCCTGACTCTAGGTTCAGGTCTTGAGTGATGTCCTCCCCTCCGCGAGTATCCGGCTTGGAGGGATTGGGAATCCGGACATAGCTAGTCCTTAAGATAGATGAAGGGTCGCTGCATTGTTCCTCCACCACTGCAACGTGATGGGTGACCTGGGGAGAGTTGATCTCTCTCAGATCGGGTTTAGGCCCAATCTGATCGTAGTCTGTAGCGACTCCCAGGGCGGCGATGCGATCCAAGAGCTCGTTTAGGGAAGAGAGCTCCATTGGATCTAACTGCTCGGCGAGTTCCGAGTTGACGTGAAGATTGCTTTTGACGACCCGAGAAGTCATCGTCGGCGCAGCGGCCGAACAGGCGGTCATAAGAAAACCACCTAGCCGGAGAGTTTGGCCGACAGCTAAAGCTCCCTTAGCAACAGTGCCATCTTTAAAGACGGGATGAGGCATCCTTCCTAATGGCGACGGCACAGCGGAACTCTCAATGAAAGCACCAATGTCGGTGTCAAAACTGGCGGATCTCGGGTAGGGGGTCCCGAACTATGCGTCTAGGCGGATGGTAACAGGAGACGAGGGACACAATGTTTTTACCCAGGTTCGGGCCCTCTCGATGGAGGTAAAACCCTACTCCTGCTTGATTAATATTGATGATATGGGTAGTACAAGAGTAGATCTACCACGAGATCAAAGTGGCTAAACCCTAGAAGCTAGCCTATGGTATGATTGTTGTTCGTCCTATGGACTAAAACCCTCCGGTTTATATAGACACTGGAGAGGGCTAGGGTTACACAGAGTCGGTTACAATGGGAGAAGATCTACATATCCATATTGCCAAGCTTGCCTCCCATGCCAAGGAAAGTCCCATCTGGACACGGGACGAAGTCTTCAATCTTGTATCTTCATAGTCCAAGAGTCCGGCCAAAGGTTATAGTCCGGCTATCCGGACACCCCCTAATCCAGGACTCCCTCAAGCACACTTTCCTATTTCAGATCAATATTGGCACTGGTACTGAACTATTTGGATGAATCGCCAGGAACAAAATCGACCTGCTTGGTGTCATCTGCTGACTTAAACTTTAACAAGGGGTCATGATTGATACGTCTCCAACGTATCAACTTTTCCTAACGCTTTTCCTCTTATTTTAGACTCTAATTTGCATGATTTGAATTAAATTAACCCTGGTCTGACCTTGTTTTCAGCAGAACTACCATGGTGTTGTTTTTGTGCAGAAATAAAAGTTATCGGAATGGAACGAAACTTTGCGAGTATTTTTTATACAATAAATAAGAATTTTTGGAGCCAAGATCCATCGGAGGGCGGGCGCCATGGTGGGTTGGCCCCACCTGGTGGCCCCGTAGACCCTGAAACCGACGCTACAAAATCATATTTTTCCAAAAAAAATCAGGGAGAAAGAATTATCATGATCCACGAGACGGAGCCGTCGTCACCTCCTGTTCTTCATCGGGAGGCTAGATCTGGAGTATGTTTGGGGCTCCAGAGAGGGGGATCTTCGTTTTTCGTCATCACCAACCCTTCTCCATCGCCAATTCCATGATGCGCCCCACCGAGAGTGAGTAATTCCTTCGTAGGCTTGCTGGTCGGTGAGGAGTTGGATGAGATTCATCATGTAATCGAGTTAGTTTTGTTAGGTCATGATCCCTAGTATCCACTATGTTCTAAGATTTATGTTGCTATGACTTTGCCATGCTTAATGCTTGTCACTTTGGGCCCGGGTACCATGATTTCAGATCTGAACCATTTATGTTATCACCATTATATCCATGTTCTAGATCCGATCTTGCAAGTCATAGTCACCTACTACATGTTATGATATGGCAACCCCGGAGTGACAATAGTCGGGACCACTCCCGATCATGACTGTAGTTTGAGGAGTTCATGTATTCACCATGGGTTAATGCTTTGTTTCGGTTCTCTATTAAAAGGAGGCCTTAATGTCCCTTAGTTTCCAATGGGACCCCGCTGCCACGGGAGGGTAGGACAAAAGATGTCATGCAAGTTCTTTCCATAAGCACGTATGACTATTTACGGAATACATGCCTACATTATATTGATGAACTGGAGCTAGTGCCATATCGCCCTAGGTTATAACTGTCTCATGATGAATATCATCCAACAAGTCACCGATCCAATACCTATGAATTTATCTTATATTGTTCTTGCTAAGTTACTACTATTATCGTTACTGTTGCACTTGCTACAAAACTATTGCTATCACTGTTACCGTTACCATTGCTACTGGTACTATTATCAAAACTATCATATTACTTTGCTACTGATCACATTGCTGTAGATAATTAATCTCCAGGTATGGTTGAATTGACAACTCAGTTGTTAATACCTTCAAATATTCTTTAGCTCCCCTTGTGTCGAATCTAATTTGGGTTGAATACTCTACCTTCGTAAACTATTGTGATCCCCTATACTTGTGGGTTATCAAGACCTTTTTCTGGCGCCGTTGCCGGGGAGCATAGCTATATTTATTGAGTCACTTGGGATTATTATCAGTTTATCACTATGAAGAATCTGAAGGATGCTAAGACTAAGATTTTTCCCTCAAAGATGAGGGGAGGTAAGGAGCTGCCATCCAGTTCTGCTTTAGATTCACCTTCTGTTATAAGTAAACTTGCAACAACACCACATGCTATTAATTCTGATATGTCGCAAGTTATTGATGATGCTACTTCTGCTATGGATAATGCTTATGATGATGCTAGTACCTTGCTTGATAATGATGATGTGCCACTTGGTGAATTTGTTGATAAACAAATTGCTAGAGTAATACAACATGATGTTGTTGAATCTGATGATGAGCTTGAAACTGAATCTCCTGAAACACCTGCTAGAACTAGCCTTCCTAGATATGAATTGCCTAAGGTACCGGAAGGTTATGTTATGAATGGGGAGACAGCTAGAGATATTCTTGCTTGTAGGGATAGAGATGATCTAGAGAAATTATTATGCAAGTATAAAGAAAAATCTCTGAATGCTAGAATGAAATATGATCCTAAGTTTGCTACTTCACCTATCTTTATTGACGATAAGGATTATGAATTCTCTATCGGCCCAGATTTAATTACTTGGTTGAATCTGATCCTTTCCATGGTTATGAAACTGAAACTGTTGTGGCACATCTTACTAAGTTGAATGACATAGCCAGCCTTTTTAATCATGATGCGAAAACTTGCTATTACTTTATTCTCAAATTATTTCCTTTCTCATTAAGGGGTGATGCTAAAGCTTGGCACAATACTCTTGCTCCTGGTTGTGTGTGTAGTCCCTATGATATGATTTATTACTTCTCTGAAAAATATTTTCCTGCTCATAAGAAACAAGCTGCCTTGCAGGAAATATTTAAATTTGTGAAAATTAAGGAAGAGAGTCTCCCACAAGCTTGGGGGAGGCTTTTCCAGTTACTTAATACTTTGCCTGATCATCCTCTTAAGAAAAATGAAATACTTGATATCTTCTATAATGGACTAACCGATGCTTCTAGGGATTTCCTAGACAGTTGTGCTGGTTGTGTTTTTAGGGAACAAACTGTTGGGCAAGCTGAAGAATTATTGAATAACATATTGAAAATTTATGATGATTGGACTCTTCCTGAACCACCGGCTAAAACCACTCCGAAGAAGAGGGGTATATTATATCTTAGTCCTGAAGATATGCAAGAGGCAAAGAAATCTATGAAGGAAAAAGGTATTAAAGCTAAGGATGTTAAACATTTACCTCCTATTAAAGAAATACATGGGCTTAATACACCACCACCGCCTAATGTGGTAGAGGTAAATTCTCTAATGAAGTTCAATGATAATGACAATCCTCACAATATGCACCCTAGCCAATCCTCACATTAGAAAACAAGATCACTTCAATGCAAATGTTATGAAATAGTTGAAGTACAATTCTGATACGATTTCTCACTTGAGTGACTTATTATTAGAATCTCAAATGATGTTAGATGTGTTGGAAAACATGCTTCTATGGTTCAAACTCAGTTAGAACAAGTTGCTAAATCTCAAAGAGAGTTGCTTGATGAAATGAATAATAATATACATGACTTTGTTGTTAGAGTTGCAACTAGAGGAGGTAAAATGACTCAGGAACCACTTTATTCTGAGGGACACCCAAAAAGAATAGAACATGATTCACAAAGGAACAACACCACTGCACCTAGTTCTTCTAAAAAGAAAAACAAAAATGATAGGACTTTGCATGCTCCTAGTGAACCCGAAATAGAAAAACCTCCTAATAATGATAATGAAACTTCTATCTCTGATGCTGAAACTCAGTCTGGCAATGCACATTCACCTAGTGATAATGAAAAAGATAATGCTGATGTTCATGAAGACTCTCAACCTAATAATAGTAAAGAACAAGACAATGATGTTGAAATAGAACCACCTGTTGATCTTGATAACCCACAACTTAAGAATAAAAGGTATGATAAAAAAAGACTTTGTGGCTAGAAAACACAGTAAAGAAAGAGAACCGTGGGTTCAAAAACCAATGGCTTTTCCACCTAAGTCAACTAAAAGGAATGATGATGAAGAATTTGAACGCTTTGCTAAAATGCTGAGGCCAGGCTTTTTGCATACTCGCTTGACTGATATCTTGAAAATGCCTCCTTATGCAAAGTATATGAAAGACATCATCACCAATAAAAGAAAAATACTAGAAGCTGAAATCTCCACTATGCTTGCTAATTATACTTCTAAAGATGGAGTACCTAAAAAACTTGGAGATCCGGGAATACCAACTATACCTTGCTCCATCAAAAAGAATTATGTGAAAACTGCTTTGTGTGATTTAGGAGCTGGTGTTAGTGGTATGCCTTTCTCTTTATATAAAAGGCTTGATTTGAATAAACTCACACCTACTGAAATATCTTTGCAAATGGCTGATAAATCAACTGCCATACCTATCGGTATTTGTGAGGATGTGCCCATTGTTGTTGCCAATGTTACTATTTTGACTGACTTTGTTATACTTGAGATGCCAGAGGACAACAACATGTCGATTATCCTTGGTAGACCCTTCTTGAATACTGCAAGGGCTGTTATTGATTGCAATAAAAGCAAGGTCACTTTTCACATCAATGGTAATGAGCATACAGTGCACTTTCCTAAGAAATAACTCCAAGTGAACGGTATTAATGTTATTGAAAAATCTCCGACAATCACTATTGGAAGTTTTCAAATACCTCTACCTACTGTAAGAAAGATATATGAAATGCTTATTGTTGTGGACATTCATATCCCCATTGAGGTAACTTAGTGATTTACGAAAGTTCTTCGGTTTCATGCTAATCGAAAGTGGTTGTTAATAAGACTTGGTTAACCTTATTAATGGATCATTTTTAGAGGTATGAAGTTGATGAATTTTGTAGGCACCACCTTTTGTCCCTACCTTTTGTTTTCTATTTTTATTAGTTAAATAAAATAAAATGCCATGTTTTTATGTTTTTTGAATTTCCCGTGTAATAAAAAAATGACTCGAAAATAAAAGTTCTCAGAATGCTTTGAAAATTTAATACGATTTTTTCTCTGAATTTTCTGAATTTCTGGTGCAAATAATATCAGACGGAGGTGCACCAGGTGGGCACAACCCACCTGGGCGCGCCAGGACCCCCAGGCGCGACCTGGTGGGTTGTGGTCCCCACATGGGCCCCCTCACTTATATCTTTACACCACATCATCACCTACCTCTAGAAAAAAATCCCCATAGCTCTCTCTCCCGTTTTCTTGCTCTTAAGCCCGCGGATTTCGATCTCTTTGCTCGAAGCTCCATTTTCGAAACTGTTTCGGGGGATTGCTGCTTGGTATGTGACTCTACCGTTTGTCCAATTAGTTTTTGTTTTAGTGGTTTATATTTTGAATAATTAGCTACTCTTGGTGCTGCTGTAGATGAGCTTGCATGTTGAATTCTTAGAGTTCTAAGTAGTTTGAATGCTTGCTTTGGCCTCTATGTATACCTATGAGTAGCTGGTATAATTTTTGGGAAGTTTTGTTGAGAAAATTTTGTGGACTAAAAATTTCAGAATTTTTGTTCATAGGAAAACCATGAATATCTTTAGGAAGTTTGGCTCCAAGAAGAACTCCAAGGGTGTTATTGGGGAGTCATCTGACAGTGATATCCATCCTCGGAGGTTGGCGGAAGTACGACCGTGTGAATGGGCGCACACCCCAGTCATGTAAGAGGCTGGAATCCTTGAGGAGTTCACACAATATGCTGCTAATGCCGGCCTCACCGACTTCATCGCAGTTGAATGCGAACAGTATCATCTCCTCACAAACTCCTTTGTTAAAAGTTTTACTTTCCTTCCTAGAAATAATCCTCCTAAAGTGCGGTTTGATTTATATGCTGGTTAGTTATAATGTTGGCTGAAAACCTGGGTGTTGTTTAAGCTTATTTATGCAAACAAGAGCAAAAGAGTTCGTAATTTTTTTTCCTTTTTCACTTTCAGTTTATCAACTGAATTGCTTGAGGACAAGAAAATGTTTAAGCTTGGGGGAGTTGATATGTCTCCAACGTATCTAATTTTCCTAACACTTTTCCTCTTGTTTTGGACTCTAATTTGCATGATTTGAATGAAACTAACCCTGGACTGACGCTGTTTTCAGTAGAACTACCATGGTGTTGTTTTTGTGCAGAAATAAAAGTTCTCGGAATGGAATAAAACTTTTGCGAGGATTTTTTATACAATAAATAAGAATTTCTGGAGCCAAGATCCGTTGGAGGGGGGCGCCTGGGTGGGCACAACCCACTAGGGCGCCCCCTCCTGGCGCACCCAGGTGGGTTGTCCCCACCTGGTGGCCCCGCAGACCTTGAAACCGATGCTATAAAATCCTATTTTTCCAGAAAAAAATAAGGGAGAAAGAATTATCGCGATCCACGAGACGGAGCCGTCGTCACCTCCTGTTCTTCATCGGGAGGCCAGATCTGGAGTCCGTTTGGGGCTCCGGAGAGGGGGATCTTCGTTCTTCGTCATCACCAACCCATCTCCATCGCCAATTTCATGATGCTCCCCACCGGGAGTGAGTAGTTCCTTCGTAGGCTCGCTGGTCGGTGAGGAGTTGGATGAGATTCATCATGTAATCGAGTTATTTTTGTTAGGGCTTGATCCCTAGTATCCACTATGTTCTAATGCTTTGTTCTGGTTCTCTATTAAAAGGAGGCCTTAATATCCCTTAGTTTCCAATGGGACCCCGCTGCCACGGGAGGGTAGGACAAAAGATGGCATGCAAGTTCTTTCCATAAGCACGTATGACTATTAACGGAATACATGCCTACATTATATTGATGAACTGGAGCTAGTGCCGTACCACCCTAGGTTATAACTGTCTCATGATGAATATCATCCAACAAGTCACCGATCCAATGCCTACGAATTTATCTTATATCGTTCTTGCTAAGTTACTACTGCTATCGTTACTGTTGCACTTGCTACAAAACTATTGCTATCACTATTATCGTTACCATTTCTACAGCTACTATTATCAAAACTATCATATTACTTTGCTACTGATCACGTTGCTGCAGATAATTAATCTCCAGGTGTGGTTGAATTGACAACTCAACTGCGAATAGCTTCAAATATTCTTTGGCTCCCCTTGTGTCGAATCTATAAATTTGGGTTGAGTACTCTACCCTTGAAAACTGTTGTGATCCCCTATACTTGTGGGTTATCGATGCTCTATGTTTGGCTTCTTCAAGGGGGTCATATCCACCGTGTCAACATTATTTTTGTAGAACTTCAACTCCTCTGTTGCACAAACAGACTCAGCATAGGCAGCAAGGCCCTCTTCACACTCCAAAGCTGTCTTCCTATCACCATGCACCGTGATAGTACCCTTATGACCCGACATTTTAAGCTACAGATAAACATAACAAGGTTGTGCCATAAATTTGGCATAAGTCGGCCGTCCGAATAAGACGTGATAAGGGCTCTTGATCTTGACCACCTGAAAAATCAATGTTTCAGCCCTATAGTCATGCTCATTGCCAAAAGCCACTTCCAAGGCTATCTTACCCACTGGATATGCCGACTTATCAGGCACCACTCTGTGGAAAACGGTAGAAGACGGCTTAAGGTCTTTATTAGTCAAATTCATACAACGAAAAGTATTATAATAAAGGATATTGATACTGCTGCCCCCTTCCATAAGTACCTTCATGAACTTGTATCCTCCAACCCGAGGAGCTACCACCAAAGCCAGCTGACCTGGGTTATCAACCCGGGGTGGGTGATCCTCACGGCTCCATACAATGGGCTGCTCTAACCATCACAAGTATCGAGGGACTGACGGCTCAACCGCGCTCTCCGCTCATTTATGAATCTTCTGGTCCCACTTGCACAAACTCATGGTAAAAACATGATATTGACCACTATTCAGCTGCTTTGGATTGCCCTGATAGCCGGACTACTGCTATTGATTACCCTGATTGGGCTATTGACTAAAACCGCCTTGATTACCTTGGCCTTGAAAGCCAGAGTTTGAGCCACCACCTCCAAAGCCGGGTCCATGAGAGCCGGATCCTGACCCGCTTTCGGGCCATGATTGTCCTGATAAAAGCCGGAATTTCTATACTCCCTCATGATGAAGCAATCTTTCCATAGATGAGTGGTTGGCTTGTCTTGAGAATCGTGCTTTGGGCAAGGCTGATTCATGATCGCCTCAAGGTTGAACTTTGGCCCGCCAAACCGGGGCATTGACAATTTCATTTTCTTGATATAGATTGCAATCCTATATGTCCTATTATTCTTGGTAGACCTTTCCTTAGAACGATTGGTGCAATTATTGATATGAAAGAAGGAAACATTATATTTCAATTTCCGTTAAGGAAAGGCATGGAACACTTTCCAAGAAATAAAATTAAATTACCTTATGAATATATTATGAGAGCCACTTATGGATCGCAAGCCAAAGATGATAATACTTAGATCTATTCATGTTTTTATGCCTAGCTAGGGGCGTTAAACAATATCGCTTGTTGGGAGGCAACCCAATTTTATTTTTGTTCTTGCTTTTTAGGTCCTGTTTTGCATGAAATAATTTATCTAGCCTCTGGTTAGAGGTGGTTTTTATGTTTTAGTTAGTGTTTGTGCCAAGTAAGACCTTTGGAATAGCTTACGGTGATAGTTGATTTGATCTTGCTGAAAAGCAGAAACTTTTGCGCTCAGGATATTAGTTTTCATTTTTAGCAGAAGCGCGATAAAATACTGATTCTTTTTGTAGAAGATTGATAAACAAATTGCTTAGGTCGTCCTAATGTTTCAGGATTTTTGGATTTACAGAAGTATTAGAAATCTCCAGATTGCTACAGACTATTTTGTTTTTCACAGATTCTGTTTTTCGTGTGTTGTTTACTTATTTTGATGCATCTATGGCTATTATCGGGGGGTATGTGATAATCCCCAAGTGTAGGGAATCATCGTAGCAATTTCCAAAGGTGGAAGTGATAAGTACGGAGTGTTGAACCCACAAGGAGCTAAAGGTAAGATCAATATTCTCTCAAGCCCTATCTGCCACTGATACGACTCTACGTACACCAAACATTTGCTTCCAACTAGCAACGAGAAATAAAACTACGTTGTGGGTATGAATAGGATAACTTTGTATGATATCGGAGATCTAAAATATAAAAGTAGGTGTTGCTATCATAAAGTTAGAATATACTACTAAATATTATAAATAGCGAGTGTGGGATGATGGTGGATCGGTGTGTGGAATTGTCCTAGGCATTTGTTAACAAGACCGGTAATCACTATTGCAGTTTCATATGAGGGAGAGGCATAATCTAACATACTTTCTCTTCTTGGATCATATGCACTTATGATTGGAACTCTAGAAAGCATCCGCAACTAGTAAAGATCATTAAGGTAAAACCCAACCATAGCATTAAAGTATCAAGTCCTCTTTATTCCCATACGCCATGTCCCGCTTATCCGTGTTTGTGTTTCAGTCACTCACGCAACGCAGACAATAAGAAAACCATTGACATATTGCAACACCCTACAGCGGGAATCCCTCACGCTTGCGCGAAACGGAGGGCACCATAGGACAGCACCAAAGTAAAACATACAACTCATACCAATCTAGACCATTAATCAACCCAAAGACAAAGGACATCTACTCAAAACATCATAGGATGGCAACACATCATTGGATTATAATATGTGGCATAAAGCACCATGTTCAAGTAGGGATTACAGCGGGGTGCGGGAGAGTGGACCGCGTAAAAGAGATGAGGATGGTGATGATGATGGTGATGTTGATGAAGACAATCACCGCGGCGATGATTCCCCTCTTGATGGCACTCCGGTGCCACCAAGAGAGAGGAGGAGAGGTTCTCCCCCTTGTGCTTCCTCCTCCATGGCCTCCCCCTGGATGGGGAGAGGTTCTCCCTCTGGTCCTTGGCCTTCATGACGATGATGGCCCCTCCGGGATCCTCCTCCATGGCCTCTGGTGATGATGGCCCCCTCCGGCAGGGTGCCAGGGAGGGCCTAGATTGATTTCTCGTGGCTACAGAGGCTTGCGGCAGCGGAACTCCCAATCTAGGTTAATTTCTGGAGGTTTCTGTATTTATAGGAATTTTTGGCGTCGGTCTCACGTCAAGAAGGTGCCCGAGTTGTCCACGAGGAAGGCCCACGCGCTGGGGGTGGGGGGGGGGGGTGGGGCGCGCCCCCACCCTCGTGGACAGCCCGGGACTCTTCTGGCGCAATTCTTTTACTCCGGGGTCTTCTTTTGGCCCATAAAAATCATCAAAAATTGGCACGTCAATTGGACTCCGTTTGGTATTCCTTTTCTGCAAAACTCAAATACAAGAAAAAAACAGAAACTGGCACTGGGCTCTAGGTTAATAGGTTAGTCCCAAAAATCATATAAAATATCATATAAATGCATATAACGCATCCAAGGTTGATAATATAATAGCATGAATACTTCATAAATTATAGATACGTTGGAGACGTATCAGTATGAACCATGGAAAAGTTGGAATACAGTAGATATTACACCAATATAAATAAAGAATGAGTTCACAACAGTACCAAAAGTGGTGATTTATTTTCTTATACTAACGGAGCTTATGAGATTTTATGTTGAGTTTTGTGTTGTGAAGTTTTCAAGTTTTGGGTAAGGATTTGATGGACTATGGAATAAGGAGTGGCAAGAGCCTAAGCTTGGGGATGCCCAAGGCACCCCAAGGTAATATTCAAGGACAACCAAGAGCCTAAGCTTGGGGATGCACAAGGCACCCCAAGGTAATATTCAAGTACAACCAAGAGCCTAAGCTTGGGGATGCCCCGGAAGGCATCCCCTCTTTCGTCTTCGTCTATCGGTAACTTTACTTGAGGCTATATTTTATTCACCACATGATATGTGTTTTGCTTGGAGCGTCTTGTATGATTTGAGTCTTTGCTTTTTAGTCTGCCACAATCATCCTTGCAGTACACACCTTTTGAGAGAGAGACGCATAAATTGTGATTTATTAGAATACTCTATATGCTTCACTTATATCTTTTGAGCTAGGCAAATTTGCTCTAGTGCTTCACTTATATCTTTTTAGAGCACAATAGTGGTTTTATTTTATAGAAATTGATGAACTCTCGCACTTCGCTTATATTATTTTGAGAGTCTTTTAGAACAACATGGTAATTTTCTTTCGCTATAAAATTAGTCCTAATATGATGGGCATCCAAGATGGGTATAATAAAAACTTTCATATAAAGTGCATTGAATAATGTGAGAAGTTTGATTCCTTATGATTGTTTTGAGATATGAATATGGTGATATTAGAGTCATGCTAGTGAGTAGTTGTGAATTTGAGAAATACTTGTGTTAAAGTTTGTGAGTCCCGTAGCATGCACGTATGGTGAACCGTTATGTGATGACGTCGGAGCATGATTTATTTATTGATTGTCTTCCTTATGAGTGGCAGTCGGGGACGAGCGATGGTCTTTTCCTACCAATCTATCCCCTAGGATCATGCGCGTAGTACTTTGTTTCGATGACTAATAGATTTTTTCAATAAGTATGTGAGTTCTTTATGACTAATGTTGAGTCCATGGATTATAGGCACTCTCACCCTTCCACCATTGCTAGCCTCTCTTGTACCACGCAACTTTCTCCGATACCATAAACCCACCTTATACCTTCCTTAATACAGCCACCATACCTACCTATTATGGCATTTCCATAGCCATTCCGAGATATATTGCCATGCAACTTTCCACCGTTCCGTTTACATGACACGCTCCATCATTGTCATATTGCTTTGCATGATCATGTAGTTGACATCGTATTTGTGGCAAAGCCACCGTTCATAATTCTTCCATACATGTCACTCTAGATTCATTGCACATCCCTATACACCGCCGGAGGCATTCATATAGAGTCATATTTTGTTCTAAGTATCAGTTGTAATTCTTGAGTTGTAAGTAAATAAAAGTTTGATGATCTTCATTATTAGAGCATTGTCCCATGTGAGGAAAGGATGATGGAGACCATGATTCCCCCACAAGTTGGGATGAGACTCCGAACAAAAAAAGAGAGGCCAAAAAATGAGAGAAGGCCCAAATAAAAAAATGAGAGAAAAGAGAGAAGGGGTAATGCTACTATCCTTTTACCACACTTGTGCTTCAAAGTAGCACCATGATCTTCATGATAGAGAGTCTCCTATGTTGTCACTTTCATATACTAGTGGGAATTTTCATTATAGAACTTGGCTTGTATATACCAATGATGGGTGTCGGTGTCAAAACCGGCGGATCTCGGGTAGGGGGTCCCGAACTGTGCGTCTAAGGTCGATGGTAACAGGAGACAAGGGACACGATGTTTACCCAGGTTTGGGCCCTCGCTATGGAGGTAATACCCTACGTCCTACTTGATTGATATTGATGAGTATGAGTATTACAAGAGTTGATCTACCTCGAGATCGTAATGGCTAAACCCTAGAGGTCTATCTTGTATGGCTATGATAATGAGTGTCCTATCCGGGCTAAGTCCTCCGGTTTCTATAGACACTAGGAAGACCTAGGGTTACCCAAGGTCAGTTACAAAGAAGGAAATCTACATATCCGGTTGCCAAGCTTGCCTTCCACATCAAGGAGAGTCCTATCCGGACACGAGTACAGTCTTCGGTCTTCGTATCTTCACAGCCCATCAGTCCGGCCCATGGCTAATAGGTCGGATGCCCGATGACCCCTTAATCCAGGACTCCCTCAGTAGCTCCCGAACCAGGCTTCAATGATGAGGTACTCGGCGCACAGATTGTCTTCGGCATTGCAAGGCGGGTTCCTCCTCCGACGCCCTCCAAGCAGGGTGTTCGGCTTTCAATTCAACGCCGCACCCCTCGGCTTCTGTGCATTTATGACTTCATCTTCCATGTGTCGGGCGAATGTGGATAGTCAGGGTATTTTTTGCAAATATCACCCTAGCCCTGCAAGAAAGAGTGTCTATTTAAAGAGATTAGATCTCAGATCCTTTCAACATCACGCGGAGAAAATCCTCACGCACTGCCAGGCAAAACCATTCCAACATGGCAAACATTCCCATCTCCTCTTCCTGTTCGAACCTAGAGAGGGGCGAGTGGGAGAGGTGCTCTGTGCCCCACAGTCAATTGGCAAAACTGCAAATGCAAGGGTTTCTTCCTCCTGCAGATCTGGTCCCTTTTCGAGTAGGATTGGCCTCCTTCAACGGAAAAACCCAGGCGGAGGATTTCCCCAATCCGTCTGCGGGAGAATGAGTGTGCTTCGTCCCCTATTTGCTGAGGGGTGTGGGGTTCCCAATTCACCCATTCCTTCGAGGGCTTCTGGAGTACTACGGCTCCCAGCTACATAATTTTACTCCGGCCTCCATTCTGCACATCACGGGCTGTGTCGCTTTATGCGAACTATTCCTGGGTTGCGAAGCCCATTTCGATTTGTGGAGAAGACTATTCCGCTTCATCCCTTGCAATCAAGGTGGGTCAATCTTCGAAGTGGGAGGAGCCGAAGTGTGGCGTATCGCCGGGACCGGATACCTGTCCGGCACGCCGAAGAAAGCTCCTGAAGAGTGGCCGTCCGAATGGTTCTACATCGACGACATTGATTGCTCTACCCGAACCTGTCTGCATGGGCCACCCTGAGTTTTCAAACGCTCTGCTGAAAAAATGCCATAGCTGGCATCCTCGGAGCCTCGAGGAAGAGGTTAGGGCAGAGATCAGCCTGCTGCTGGGCAAGATTAAGATGCTTGCCCAGTCCGGATTGTTAGTAGCCGAGGTGATGGCGATTTCGATAACGCGGGGGGTCCAGCCGCTTCAATATAGAGGGCTGCCCATGTGGCAGTATAATGGAGAAGGCGATTCCTCACGGTATGGCCAAAAGGGCCCAAAGACTCCTGCCGCCCTAGCCAAAATACTGGCCAAGGTGTATAAAGGGGAGAAGGAGGAGTTCACCCGTCTCCAAATCCGAGACGGGGTTTCCATGTATAATCCTCCCAGCTGGGTAAGGTTCAGCTCCACATATTTTATTCTTGTCCCTGAATCATTCTTGACAGGCATCGTCTTATCTTACTCATAATAGGAATGTTGAAAGGCTGTCGAGGGGATCCATGACCCAGCCCCTTAGCCGGAGAATTGCAACCGGGATCTTGACCCCGGATATGAGGAAGATCCGGACATATTTGTGGAGCTTGAGGACGGAGTATTTTATCAAATGAGCTACGATGGTACATATGTACCCATTATCGCCGATTACCCCGGCCTCCTTCGTGCTTCACGCGTAAGTAATCTGAAGACACCTTATCCAGAAGAGTTTTCTCATTCCTCCTTACCCACTGCACTGTCCTGTGCTTAGAAGGGGAAGCGTTCGATGCACCATGCTGCCCCGGGAGTGTCTCCGAGGAGAGCGTCCCCCATACCAGGCAAGCCTTCCAAGAGGAAGGCAAAGAAAGATACGGTCGAGCCTCCATCGAAGAGGTATGAATTCGCAAGTATGCACCTTGGCAGTCATGTCTTACTGTAACCTTTCTGTTTACCCTTTATCAGGAGAAAGGTGTGCCGGACTATATCCGAGTGTCCGGCCAGTCATACTTCTCGCAGCCAGGATTCAAATCCTACCATGAAGACGGGGGTTGAAGCGGGGGTGATGTCGGACTGTCCGCCAGCGGAGGATTCAGATGATGTATCCGTCACCAACTCGGAAGTGGAGAGCACCAAGAATCATCGGCGCCTCAAGGCCATTTTACAAGACCTTGGCTTTTCAGAAGAGTCATTTAACGCCTTCAACTCTGCCGATGCATATATCCGAGTGTAGGATCGAAAGTATGTCTAGAGGGGGGGTGATTAGACTACTTGACCAAATAAAAACTTAACCTTTTCCCAATTTTAGTTCTTGGCAGATTTTAGCTATTTTAGGACAAGTCAAGCAATCATCATATAATTCAAGCAAGCATGCAAAGAGTATATTGGCAGCGGAAAGTAAAGCATGCAACTTGCAATAATGTAAAGGGAAGGGTTTGGAGAATTCAAACGCTATTGGAGACACGGATGTTTTTCCCGTGGTTCGGATAGGTGGTGCTATCCTACATCCACGTTGATGGAGACTTCAACCCACAAAGGGTAACGGTTGCGCGAGTCCACACAGGGCTCCACCCAAGGGTAACAGTTGCGCGAGTCCACACAGGGCTCCACCCATGAAGGGTCCACGAAGAAGCAACCACCCACAAAGGGTCCACGAAGAAGCAACCTTGTCTATCCCACCATGGCCATCGCCCACACAGGACTTGCCTCACTAGCGGTAGATCTTCACGATGTAGGCGATCTCCTTGCCCTTACAAACTCCTTGGTTCAACTCCACAATCTTGTCGGAGGCTCCCAAGTGACACCTAGCCAATCTAGGAGACACCACTCTCCAAGAAGTAACAAATGGTGTGTAGGTAATGAACTCCTTGCTCTTGTGCTTCAAATGATAGTCTCCCCAACACTCAACTCTCTCTCATAGGATTTGGATTTGGTAGAAAGAAGATTTGAGTGGAAAGCAACTTGGAGAGGCTAGAGATCAAGATTCATATGGTAGGAATGGAATGTCTTGGTCTCAACACATGAGTAGGTGGTTCTCTCTCAGAACATATGAGTTGGAATGGTGTGTGTGTTCTAATGGCTCTCTCCACTAGCTCTCCCACAAATGAAGAGGAGGTGGAGGGGTATATATAGCCTCCACATAAAATCCAACCGTTACACAGTTTTCCAATCTCGGTGGGACCGAATCAACAAACTCGGTCGGACCGAAAATGTAAACCTAGTGACCGTTAGAGATTTTCGGTGGGACTGACATGCAACTCGGTAGGACCGATATGGTTAGGGTTTGGGCATAACGTAATCTCGGTGAGACCGATTACACAAGCTCGGTGAGACCGAATTTGGTAATTAGCTAACCAGATAGTTGGTCAGGCAAACTCGGTGGGACCGATTTGCTCTTTCGGTGAGACCGAGTGGAACTCGGTGAGACCGAAAAGTTACAAAGGGGAAACACTGAGTTTACATTGCAATCTCGGTGAGACCGAGATCCTTATCGGTAGGACCGAATTTCTAGGGTTTGGCAGTGGCTTATGACAAATGAAACTCGGTGGCGCCGGATAGGAAGAATCGGTAGGACCGAGTTTGGCTTAGGGTTTAGGTCATATGTGGATATGGGAAAGTAGTTGAGGGTTTTGGAGCATATCACTAAGCACATGAAGCAAGAGGCTCATTAAGCAACACCTCATCCCTCCTTGATAGTATTGGCTTTTCCTAAAGACTCAATGTGATCTTGGATCACTAAAATATAAAATGAAGAGTCTTGAGCTTTTGAGCTTGAGCCAATCCTTTGTCCTTAGCATTTTAAGGGTTCCACTTTCACATCCATGCCATGCCAATCATTGAGCATTCCTGAAATAATCATCTTGGAATAGCATTAGCTCAATGAGCTATATGTTGTTATTAATTACCAAAACCACCTAGGGATAGTTGCACTTTCAATCTCCCCCTTTTTGGTAATTGATGACAACATATAGATCAAAGCCTCGACAAATGATAATAAGCATGAAATATATCGTCGCTTTGAGAAGTATGTGATAAGTAAGAGCTCCCCCTAAATTTGTGCATATTTAAAATTTGCTTTGGACTGCAAATGCACAGGGAGTTAGAATCATGGGTTACTCTTCCATGTCACATACATCTTGGTGGAGCGCTCAAAATGATAAGAATGAAATACATGCACTCATCACCAATAGTGAATGATCACACAAGATAGATAGGATAATAGCAATAAGCAAGCATTAAGTGTAGCTTATGATCAAACACATGATCATCAATGTCTCACAAGCATAGTATCTCAAGCACTCAAAAGCAAACAAGTTTGAAAAAACACCAAATAAAGCAAGAGAGAAAAGCAACACACTCTCTCTCGAAGCCTATGATCTATACATCTTCTCCCCCTTTGGCAACAAGTTACCAAAAAGTTCCTAGAAAATGCATAGCACTAGATCGACGCTCAGGCTTGATCTTCTGGTGGTGGTGGAGTCCGGATCACTCCAAGGACGAAGGCTTCGGTAGATGCTGAAGTAGAAGCTGGAGTTGGAGCTGAAGTAGATGCTGGAGCTGGTGGAACTGAGGCTGTAGCTGGTGCTGAAGTGGTGGCTCTGGTGTCAGCAACTGGCACGGCAGACGACCTTGGACCTCTTGGCACTCTGGCAAAGGCATGAGTGGTAGTCTTGCCTCTCCTTTCCTGCATGTCCTCCTGGAGCTGCTCCACTGCAGACTGAACTTCCGTTACTTTGACATCCAAGTCATAGAACTTCTGTTCCATGATTCTCTCTAGGCTCTGCTGATTTTGAGTGAGGGTGGCCAGACTTTGCTCAATCCTCAGCATGGATGCAATCAAGTAACCAAGCTGCTCTTGTTTGGTCTTCAAGAAATATTCAGATGCCTCCTCTTGAGTAGGCATCTTGGCAGCTTTATTCTTCCTTGCCTTCTCCTTCTTTGCGTATGCTTGGGCAGATGATGACTCATTCTCGGTCATGACAACTTCATTGTCCTCAAAATCTGGACAGATGGGCAAATGTTCCTTGTCCAATAAGTATATGCCCGTGCCCATCTTGGAGTTGATGAGCTCCTGAATTTGAGGGGCATATCCGCAGCTCCTCTTCTAATCTGCTGCAGTCCTCTTGATTGTTTCCACTATGAGGCTCATCACTTTGAACTTCTGAGGCACATCAAACACATGTAGCAAGTTGATAGCATGGCCTCTGATCATCTTGTGATCACCTGACTTGGGTAATAAGGTGTGCCTCAAGATCCAATTGATAGTCGGGAGCCCTGACAGAAGGTAGTGCACTGAGCCAAATTTGAACGTGTCAAGTGCCTCATTGGGAATTTCCTTGTACATATTGGACATGGAGTTATGGTCCATCTTCTTCTTGGCATATATATCCAAGTCATCATCATGCTCCTCTGGGGCATTAATGATCTGTGCCCACTCAGCAACTGTGGATTGGTACCTCGTACCCTCAGACATCCATGTGATCCTCCCATCTGGATAAAAATGTGCCGTGGAGTAGAACTGCATTATAAGCTCCTCATTCCACTTTGTGAGCTTCTGCCCAACAAAGTCAGCTACTCCACAAGCTATGAAGCTGTCTTGCACTCCAGGATAGTGCTCTTCGTTGTCCTTGATATATTGCCAATCAACCCATCGCATATCACAGACAATGGGCTTCTTATCAAGCAAAACTGTCTCATAAAAATCTTGCTGCTCCTTGGTGTGGAACCTGTAATCCACGACAGTCCTCCTCCTAGAAGCATATGGGTCTGCTTCTCTCCACTTCCTCAGCCCTGAATCTCTCCTGAGCTTCATGTCCTCAGCCACAGGATGAGCATCGTTGTGGTCTGGGATCTTGGGCTTGAGCTTTCTCAGGACATTCTCTTCCTCTTATTCTGCAACAGTCTCAGGCACTGGGGCCTTGTTCTTCTCAGCTGCAGGAATGCTCCTTGTATTCCTCTTTGGTTTTGGCTTGGAGGCAGCTTTGGGCTTAGATGCAGTAGCCCCTGACCTTATGGCATCACCCATCAGCTTGGGTGCCTTGGGTGCTGGTGCAGCTACCTCTTCTTCCTCTTCTTCTTCCATGATGGAAGCCTTTCCTAGTACTCTGGCCACAGTATTCTTGACCCTTTCCTTTCTTTTCTTGCCCTCAGCTGCAACTGGCTCTATGGGCTTCTCAGTTGACATTCTGGCCTTTGACATTGGCTGCCTGCCTGCTGGCCTTTTGATTTTCAGGCCTGGCTTAGTGCCTTGAGCTGGCTCAACTCTCTTGGAAGTGGCCTCTTCCTCTGCCACATAGTCTTCATCTTCGGAATCTGAAGTCCTCTTCTTTCTCTGTCTCGTGGCAGCTTTTGGCAAGTTGCTAGGAGTGCTCCTGCTGCCTTCATCAGAAGAGCTGGAGGGACTAGTGCCCTCACTCATGTGCACCTGCTACTCTGACATGTTCTGGCTATCACTCTGGTCTGACATGCTGCAAGATCTGACTGCTGACCCTGTGAACAGATTATAGATGAGGTAGAAAAGATGAGCATCACAAAATGCAGAGATTTTTGCAAAAAGAATGATCCAAAAACTTAGTTTTAGTTTCCCACTAAAATCATCTCGGATCTACCGATTTTCAAACTCGGTGATACCGAAGCAGTTTTGGAACCTAAACTAGTGAACTCGGTAGGACCGAGTCACAGTTCGATGGCACTGAGACTGCTAGGGTTTCTCAGAGTTCCAAAATCGGTCACACCGATAAGTAATTCTCGGTCAGACCGAGTCTCACTTGTGCAATGGCATAAGCCAAATCGGTGGGACCGAGTTTTTCAACTTGGTGGGTCCGAGATGGTTTTGGCGGAAACCTAAACCTAGAATTTTCGAATCAAACCTAATCTATGAGTTCATTGACTGGATAGAAGTTTATCAAACGTGGCTAGAATCAATATGATCACAATGTGCTAGGAATCAGATTGGGGAATAGCACAAAGATCAAGTCCATACCCTAGTTCGGCGGGGACTTGCTACGGCGGCAACGGCGGGGCAGAATTCCCGTTGACGGCGACGGAGACCAGCGACTGGAGGCGGCTGGCGGCGAGAAGAC
The DNA here is from genome assembly GCF_056163025.1 of Triticum urartu. NCBI lineage: Eukaryota > Viridiplantae > Streptophyta > Magnoliopsida > Poales > Poaceae > Triticum > Triticum urartu. The sequence goes on from NC_141876.1 coordinate 466,305,927, forward strand.
GATCCGGAGACCACGAGGGCAGAGCAGGCTATCGCGCGGGCGAAGGGGTTCGGAGAAATTTCCAAAATTTTGCCCGTGACTATATATAGCCCGACCCTGTCGGTGTGACCAAGTGGAACAACTCGGTGGCACCGAGATTCATAACTGCATGCAGTTACTGAAACTCGGTGTGACCGAAATGTTCAAATCGGTTGCACTGAGATCGAAAACCTAGATCAAATTAATGATCTCGGTAGGACTGAAAGTAGGGTATCGGTCAGACCGAGAATCATAAAGAGGTTTTGGAAGTTTAAGTCTATGACGAATCGGGGACTCTGAGCGCTCCTCACACAGAGTGGTTCGAATCTGACTTGATCAAATTTTGTGATGCAGCATGAATAGAATTTGAGACGAGAAAAGCATAGATAGCTAGAGGAGGTTCTTAGGCATTCTTGTCCATCCACTTGGCAAAAAGAAATAAAACCAAACAATCAAAACAACAAGTGGATGTCCTCGAATGAGTAAAATATGCAACCAGCATGCTCATACAATAAGATGGCAAATGAAATATGTGGCAAGGCATGCACAACCAATTCTAGCATCTATCAAGCAATTTGCGATGACTAGGTCATCTATATATGAGTATATTGACTTAGGAGTCAAGTGAGAACACTTGATCATAGGTCATACTCATCGTTTAAGCTCAAGTGGGGTTACCACTTTTACATAAAGCATTGTTTTGTTCACATCTTTAGAGTTGCTTTAGCTCAAGTCTTAGAGTAAAGCTCCCCCTAGATGTGATATCCCCCCTAAGAGGGATGAACTAACCTTGGGTTTTGTCGATGATGACTTCATGTAGATATTGAAGATGTGGATGCTCAATGTTGATGTAGATCTCTTGGAGCTATCCATTTGAGTGAATTGCACTTTCAATACCTACATGGGTTAGTCCCACAAGGAACAAACAAGGATATCCATAGACATAGAGTGATGCACACACAAGATGATGTCCATGAAAACTTTTAGGTTACCTTGTCCCTTGTCTTACCAACAAGAGGGTTTATGACTCCTTGAACTAGTGCAAGATGTGGAAGTTGATTGCACTTGTTCTTGCCAAAATGATAAGAGTGAAGTATGTTGGCGGAGTCACCCTCGAGAACTCTCTAGTTCTTCTTCTTTTGGATCCACATCATCTTGATGGGAATCCTTGGAGTTGTAGTCGTACTTGATGAAGTGGAACTTGAAGTAGTCTTGGGAATCCACTTGACTAAGGTCTTTGGAGCTTCTTCAAATGCATCAATTTCCTCTTGAAGCTTGTCCTTGCCTTTTTGCTTGTAGTCTTGTGGTGGAAGATCATCTTGAGCTTGTGTCCCCTTGAAAGAAGTATCATACTTCTCTTGTTGAGGAATAAACTTTGTCTTGGGGTATTGATCTTCTTCCCACTCAACTCCATTGGCATTGAACTTTCGTTCAAAACCAACACCTTGATTCTTCCAGTGCATTCCTTGCTTGCGCACAATTTCCTCGAATTGCTTACTCCCGGCAAGGCTTTGGTACACTCCTTTCTCTATAATTCCCTTCAATAAACTATTTTCTTGCTCAAGTGTAACTTGGCTAAGAGAATCATTAGTGGAATCAAGAGAACTACTAGAAGCAACAATATTGGATTTAACATGATCATTGTTACTGCTAGAGGAAGAATCTTTCTTGTTACTAGACTTGACTTGAGGCATGTAAGTGGATAAGAGTAAACGCTTGGCAATGTAAGAAGAACTTTTCTTGCGGAGATCATCATTGATTGCTTTTAAGAACTCATGCTCTTGCTCAAGATTGAGCTTCTCAAAGCGTAATTTCTCATGAGCTCTTAAAAGTTCTCGATGATCTTCGAAGATGGTTTCATGAGCTAACTTAAGAGTGTTTAGTTCTTTAGTTAGGGCCTCAATCTTCTCCTTATCATTGTCATTCATTTTATCTTGATTAGCATGTTTAATTGACATTTCATCATAGTATTCATCACTAGAGTTGTCAATAAGCAAATCATCACCTAACAAGTCATCTTCATCACTATTGAAATCAACATACTCGGGGTGTGTTACCTTAGGACCTTTGGCCATGAAGCATCTTCCAATTCCTTCGTTTGGTGAGTCAAATATGTCGTAGGAGTTGGTTGACACAAGTGCTAGACCGGCAACACCTTCATCTTGAGTATCTTCGGAGTCGGAGTGATAACTTCTCTCGGAGTGGCTGTCAGAGTCGGAGCCAGATACCCATTCACCAACATGAGCTTGATGTCTTTGTCTTGTGTAGCTCCTTGATGATTTTTCCTTCCTTTCCGAATCCTTGCTTCTCCGTGAGTATCTTCGTTCATAACGATCATCTCTACTCCTTCTCTCTCTTGGTGGCGATTCTTTGCTTCTTCTTCTTGGAGAATCTTCTCTTCTCTTGTAGGGAGCCGTACACTCACTGGAATAGTGTCCGGGTCTTCCACAATTGTAGCAGTTTCGCTCTCGACTAGAAGATCTTTTGTCATTGTAGGACCTTGACTTGAAGCTTCTATCTTTGCTTCTACTCTTGTAGAACTTGTTGAAGTTCTTCACCAATAAGCTCAATTCTTCATTGAAGTCCTGTTTCTCACTTGATGATGTAGGGGCTTTATAGGCACCACTTGATTTGTTGTGAAGTTCCTCTTTATCCTTAAGTGACATCTCATGAGCAACAATTCTTCCAATCACTTCCGTTGGCTTGAGATCTTTGTAATTGGGCATCATTTGGATCAATGTGCACACGGTATCATATTTTCCATCCAAGGCTCTTAGAATCTTCTTGATGATGAATTTATAGGTCATCTCTTCACTTCCTAAGCCGGCAATCTCATTTGTGATGAGAGCAAGCCTAGAGTACATTTCAGCGACACCTTCACCATCCTTCATCTTGAACTTGTCAAGTGGGCTTTGAAGCACATCCAACTTGGATTCCTTGACGGAGTCGGTACCTTCGTGCATATCAATCAAAGTGTCCCAAATTTCCTTTGCATTCTCAAGACGGCTGATTTTGTTGAATTCTTCGGGGCACAATCCGTTGAAGAGAATATCACAAGCTTGAGCATTGTATTGCAACATCTTCAACTCATCCGCGGTAGCTTCACGGTTTGGTTCTCTCCCATCAAAGAAGTCACCTTGCAAACCAACACACACAATAGCCCAAACGGCGGGGTTATGTCCAAGAATATGCATTTTCATTTTATGCTTCCAACTAGCAAAATTAGTACCATCAAAGTAAGGACCTCTACGGTGATAATTTCCCTCGCTAGACGCCATACTCTCCTAGGTTGTGAAACCAAGGCTATGACCACCAAAAGCTATGGAGATCAAAGCAAATGGAGACCAAAGCTCCGATACCCCTTGTAGGATCGAAAGTATGTCTAGAGGGGGGTGATTAGACTACTTGACCAAATAAAAACTTAACCTTTTCCCAATTTTAGTTCTTGGAAGATTTTAGCTATTTTAGGACAAGTCAAGCAATCATCACATAATTCAAGCAAGCATGCAAAGAGTATATTGGCAGCGGAAAGTAAAGCATGCAACTTGCAAGAATGTAAAGGGAAGGGTTTGGAGAATTCAAATGCTATTGGAGACACGGATGTTTTTCCCGTGGTTCGGATAGGTGGTGCTATCCTACATCCACGTTGATGGAGACTTCAACCCACGAAGGGTAACGGTTGCGCGAGTCCACACAGGGCTCCACCCAAGGGTAACGGTTGCGCGAGTCCACACAGGGCTCCACCCACGAAGGGTCCACGAAGAAGCAACCACCCACAAAGGGTCCACGAAGAAGCAACCTTGTCTATCCCACCATGGCCATCGCCCACACAGGACTTGCCTCACTAGCGGTAGATCTTCACGAAGTAGGCGATCTCCTTGCCCTTACAAACTCCTTGGTTCAACTCCACAATCTTGTCGGAGGCTCCCAAGTGACACCTAGCCAATCTAGGAGACACCACTCTCCAAGAAGTAACAAATGGTGTGTAGGTAATGAACTCCTTGCTCTTGTGCTTCAACTGATAGTCTCCCCAACACTCAACTCTCTCTCATAGGATTTGGATTTGGTAGAAAGAAGATTTGAGTGGAAAGCAACTTGGAGAGGCTAGAGATCAAGATTCATATGGTAGGAATGGAATGTCTTGGTCTCAACACATGAGTAGGTGGTTCTCTCTCAGAACATATGAGTTGGAATGGTGTGTGTGTTCTGATGGCTCTCTCCACTAGCTCTTCCACGAATGAAGAGGAGGTGGAGGGGTATATATAGCCTCCACATAAAATCCAACCGTTACACAGTTTTCCAATCACGGTGGGACCGAATCAACAAACTCGGTCGGACCGAAAATGTAAACCTAGTGACCGTTAGAGATTTTCGGTGGGACTGACATGCAACTCGGTAGGACCGATATGGTTAGGGTTTGGGCATAACGTAATCTCGGTGAGACCGATTACACAAGCTCGGTGAGACCGAATTTGGTAATTAGCTAACCAGAGAGTTGGCCAGGCAAACTCGGTGGGACCGATTTGCTCTTTCGGTGAGACCGAGTGGAACTCGGTGAGACCGAAAAGTTACAAAGGGGAAACACTGAGTTTACATTGCAATCTCGGTGAGACCGAGATCCTTATCGGTAGGACCGAATTGCTAGGGTTTGGCAGTGGCTTATGACAAATGAAACTCGGTGGCGCCGGATAGGAAGAATCGGTAGGACCGATTTTGGCTTAGGGTTTAGGTCATATGTGGATATGGGAAAGTAGTTGAGGGTTTTGGAGCATATCACTAAGCACATGAAGCAAGAGGCTCATTAAGCAACACCTCATCCCTCCTTGATAGTATTGGCTTTACCTAAAGACTCAATGTGATCTTGGATCACTAAAATATAAAATGAAGAGTCTTGAGCTTTTGAGCTTGAGCCAATCCTTTGTCCTTAGCATTTTGAGGGTTCCACTTTCACATCCATGCCATGCCAATCATTGAGCTTTCCTAAAATAATCATCTTGGAATAGCATTAGCTCAATGAGCTATATGTTGTTATGAATTACCAAAACCACCTAGGGATAGTTGCACTTTCACCGAGCTGCTCGGGATGGGCTTAATGGAGCCACAAAACAACATTTAAAAGATGTGCAGGTAAGTTTGTTTTGTCTGACTATGATAACCATATACCAGTAGCCCCCAAGACTTAAAGTAGTTGAAACAACTGATTTAAGGATCAATGTACAACCAGGTGCTTACAGAGAAGAACACCATGTTAACTCAGGAACTAGAAAAGTGTCAGTGCCAGCTGTCTGTTGCCAATGCCGAACTGGAGAAGTCCAAGAAGGCATCCACCGGTAATGTTTCCCTCCATCGAGAAATCATAATTGTATACTAATAATGCTAATCTGGTTGCTTATCGTTGTATTGGATCGTTAGACCAAATGCGGGAGCAACTGGACGCCGCTCGAGGCGAAGAACACGGAGCCAAAAAACTGCTAGCAGCGGGCAAGCGTGTGTTAACAAAAGTTGTTCAAGAGAAAAAGAAGCTCCAGGATTCGAACACCAAACTGGGTGAAGAACTGAAAGACGTGCGATCTCAGCTAGCTGACTCCGTGAAGGACAATAAAAAACTGCTAGGCGGCATATTCAGTATGTGACCACATTTATATTATAACAGTTCAGAAGTAACAGTAGCTGATATAGCAGTGATTGCGGGTATATTGACGGGTCGTCCTGAAGAGGAGGTGTACGAATCTGAAAGTGCTAGTGATCGACTAGAGGGGGGGTGAATAGGCAATTTTTAGGAAAGTCTTCAAAACATGTAAGTTTCGAAGACAAACGATAGAAATAAACCTATTACCATGCAACGGAAGGTAGACTACACTAGGCAAACCATAGTCAAGTATTCAATGAAGTGAATGCACAATGACTAATAGCAGCTAGGCAGTAAGGATCAGGTAGGAAGATATTGTGAAGCCAATCAGAACAAGTAATCACTCAGTGAAGCCAAATGGTGATGCAATCGTACAATGAATTCACAAGGACCAACAGTAAGTAAAGGGAAGGGAAGGATGAAACCAGTGACTCATTGAAGACAATAATTTGTTGGACCATTTCCAGTTGCTGTGACAACTGTACGTCAGGTTAGGGAGGCTGAGATTCAACTCAGAAGACCTCGTCTTCACCTTATTCCCCTTGAGCTAAGGACACCCAGTCCTCGCCCAATCACTCTGGTAAGTCTTCAAGGTATACTTCCAAACCTTCACAGACTTCGTTCACCGGCGATCCACAATGACTCTTGGATGCTCAGAACGCGACGCCTAACCGGCTGGAGGATTCACAGTCCTCAAGTGTAATAAGTCTTCAAATCACACAGACAGGAAGACTTAAGTGATGCCTAACACTCTTTGGCTCTGGGTGTTTAGGGCTTTATCCTCACAAGGAATTCTCTCTCGAAGGCTTCGAGGTGGGTTGCTCTCAAACGACAAAAGCCGTACTCTAACTCTGAGCAGCCAACCGTTTATGGTTGTAGGGGGTGGGCTATTTATAGCCACTAGGCAACCCGACCTGATTTGTCCGAAATGACCCTGGGTCACTAAGGAACTGACACATGTTCCAACGGTCAGATTTCAAACACACACGGCAACTTTACTTGGGCTACAAGCAAAGCTGACTTATCCAACTCTGGACAAGATTTGCTCTCATAGTCTTCACTCAAAGACATAGGATTTTGGTTAAGCATCACTTCAGTCATTCTGACTGGTTCTCTTGGACCCCATTTAACGGTACGGTGGTTCCTATGACTCAACAAAGAAAAACACAGAATGACGAAACTGCTAAGTCTTCGCGCTCCATAGTCTTCACGCGATGTCTTCTCTTGTCATAGTCTTCAATGTGAATGTCTTCACATACCACCTTTGACTTCAATGTCTTCATAAATTTTTAGGGGTCATCTCTGGTAGGAAAACCGAATCAACGAGGGACTTCTACCTGTGTTATCCTGCAATTCTCATAAACACATTAGTCCCTCAACTAGGTTTGTCGTCAATACTCCAAAACCAACTAGGGGTGGCACTAGATGCACTTACAATCTCCCCCTTTTTGGTGATTGATGAAAAACTAGTTGAAGTTTTCAACGGGGAATATAATATGTGAAATTGTAAAGGATAAGGAATTGTCTTCATAAGTTGCAAGGGCTCCCCCTGAAGTTGTGCATATAAGTAATTTGCTTTTGGAATGCAAATGCACATGGCAGGTTGTACTTGTGGAGATCCTCTTCAACTTATGATGACAATTCATCATGCATGAAAAGTATGTGAAGATAATGACATGCATAATGAAAAATGGACGTCTGCAAAATGATCTAAGTGCGGAATTTATCGTCGCACATGCGGAATTTATCATCGCATCACAGAATAGCAAATAAGTAGCAGACGACCATCGAGTTTAAGTGTTACAACTCAAAGAACCAAATTGTCGGTGTACTAGAGTAGGGGTACCCTAGTATCCCAAACTTGTGCACGGGCAGTCGCAGCATCCCGCGGCAAGGCTTGCCGGGTGACCGCCAAGATCCTCCGTGGTTCCTTTGGAGCCATTCAAGAACAAAGTGTCCAAGTCAAGAAGACAAGACCCCGGCAAGAGGAGCTTGCCGGGAAGGCCACTCAAGGCATTTCAACGAACTTGCCGCGGCGCACCACGCATTCCGGCAAGACTCGGTGAGCGACAAGCTCCCGGACGCGACAAGACAACAACCGCGGCAAGGCGCTTGCCGCGGAAAGCCACCTCTCCGCGCCCGCGCTCCAGCACATCCACCAACGTGTCGCTCTGGGGCCCTTCCAGGCGTACGTGGCGGAAGGCTGTACAGCTAGGGACGTGCGGTGGCAAGCGGCGCTGACAAGATCGCCATCGTGGCGAACGGTGGCGTCCCTGGCGGTCCCTTTTCGCACTGTTTAGGCGACACAGACGGGCATTTAAGACCCTTGTCCCCTGCCGTCAGGGTTAGGTATGATACACTGTAGCAGGTAGCTGTGCCTACCACAGCACCTTTCCATTTTTGCCCTTTACCTCCGTTGCCACCTGTCGGTAGCCCCTTGAGCATATAACAGGAGGCCCGTGTGCAACATAGAGGGGGGTTAGCCAGTTCGAACACTCACGCTCGGTCTTGCTAGCCGCTGGTGTGTACTGTAGCACTCCGCGCTCCCGAGCTAGAAATCAATACAAAACCACAAAGCAGGAGTAGGGTTTTACGCATCCGTGCGGCCCGAACCTGGGTAAATCGCTCGCGTGTTTCTCCTCGATTTGCTCTTTGCACGATCTCCGCCCCCGCTGAACCGAAAGGGACCCGGCCCGCCGGTCCCATAGGTGCCCGTGGATCAGTACCCCGGCATCTTTGGCGCGCTAGGTAGGGGGCGTCGAAGTTGTGTGAACCAGATCTGGCATTCTCGCGAGCTAGATCTTCATCATCTTCATCAACATGCCGCCGAAGAAGAAAGTTTCGGAGGCAGCTGCTCCGTCCGCGCCGAGCTAGCCACCGCCGGAGCAAACGGTTGGTGGGGCAGGCACCGGCGGAAGGACACGCGTCGACGAGGGAACTCACGGTGCTTCCAGGTCCCAGGACAAGGCTGCGCTGCCCATCGGCGGCGTAGTCGGCTCCCACAATGACCGGGCGCACTCCAAGACCTCGGCATCCGTGCATGCACCGCGCCCATCTCAGGAGGCGCGGGACCGGCAGCGTCATGGTACTCACGGTACCATGCGTTCGCTAGATCAAGATCGAGCTGGTGGATCTCGGAGCGCTCAGGACCACCATGCACGTCAACCTGCTGGCGCGAGCGAGACACGATCGCCTGGACGAGATACTGCTCCTTCTAACGTAGTTAGAAGTCCGAGCATATCCCGCTCCTCGCACCGTTCGCCACCGCCACCCGCCACCGCAGCAGAAGCTTTGGCACGAGCTCAGCTGCTCCTAGACTACCCTCCAGCGGCGGACAAGATCGACGACTGGAGGGCCACTATCCAGAGTCTCATCGGCTTCGCCAACGGCGACACTCCACGGCAGCCGAGCATGTCTCAGCCGCGGCAAGCCAGCCAGGCACGAGCCAGAGACGACAAGACTGGTGGGGGTGCAACTACTGTGCACTCTCCACGCCGAAGGCCAAGATCGCCGACTCGCCGGGTCCACCTCGACAGCGACTCCACCGCGTCGTCAGATCCGCGAGCTCGTCGCGATCAGCACCAAGTTCTTCAAGAACGACAACAAGAAGACGCTCGTACTCGCATCGAGCGCCGGAGAGAAGCGCGGCGTCAATCAGACCAGCGCGCTGGGCCCTTTGTTGACATGCATGCGCCAGGGGAACCAGGCGACTTGCCGTACGCGGTAGGTTGCCCTGCGTTCACTCGTGAGCTGTGGCAAGTCCAGTGGCCCAGTACGAAGAATTTCAAACCAGATGTACCACAGAAGTACGACGGCAAGTTGCATCCGTCGGAGTTCCTCATCATCTACACCATCGTGGTGCAGGCTGCTGGGGGGCGGGACGACAAGATCCTTGCCAACTACTTCCCGTTGGTGCTCAAGCCCAATGTCAGGTCCTGGCTCATGCACTTGCCGGACAACTCCATATCCTCCTGGGCTGATCTATGCCATCAGTTTGTCGGCGCCTTTACAGGCGGCCACAAACCTCATGGCCAAGAGAGTGATCTTCATCTGCTCGTCCAGAAGGAAGGAGAGCCCCTGCGCAAGTATATTCAGAGGTTCAGCCGTGTACAGTACAACATCCCAGACGTCCACCCCGCCGCGGTCATCAGCGCGTTTCATCAGAACGTGCGTAACTGCAGGATGCGAGAGGAGATGGTGATGTGCAGGATCAGAGACGTCAGTGAGCTATATGCCCTGGCCGACAAGTGTGCACGCGCTGAGGAAGGGAGGAGACTCCCCGGAGAGAAGACGGGAGCAGAAGGATCTGACAGTGAGGATATTGCCCCGGCAAAGAAAAACCGGCGGCGGAACAGGAAGAAGAAAGGCAAAGAGGTGCTAGTCGTTAAGCAGCCCGGCAACGAAGGTGGCGCCAAGAAGGCCAAAGTTGGTAGCTCCGGCAAGGAGATTGCCGCGTGCGCCAACTGCCAGGCTGTGGCAGCCGCCGACAAGCAGGACGGCTCCGATAAGCAATACTGCAAGATTCACCGCACCAAGGGCCATGACCTCCAGAGCTGCAAAAAGGTCGAGCAGCTTGTCCGGCAGCAAAAGGCTGAGTACGAGCGGCGAGACAAGGAGAGGGCCCAAGGTGGCGCTTCAGAATTTGGCAAGAAGCGCGCCGGCCGAGGAGGACGCCGCGGTAAGGCCAAGCAGCGGCAAGGAGACAGACCTCCCCGCGGCCGCGACAACGATGAAGACGATGACGACGAAGACATGGATGATGTTGAGACCAGTGAGCACGAGTTTCAGAAAGCCACAGAGGTCTTGTGCGTTGACGGTGGTGCTTCTCTGCATACCTCGCACCGCCAACTCAATCAGTGGGTGCGGGAAGTTAATGCAGCAGAACCACCTATCGAATCACGCAAGCTTCTGAAGTGGTCCAGCACGCCTATCATCTTCGACATTGAGGATCACCCTGATCGCACAACTGTGGTTGGGTGTTTGCCGATGTTGGTATCACCAACTATCCGCAACCTCAAAGTCACCAAGATGCTAGTTGACGGCGGGGCCGGCTTAAACCTGATCTCCTCCGCTGTACTCCAAAAACTCCAAATCCCTGACAGCGAGCTCGAAGAGACCGGCACATTCCAAGGAATCAATCCGGGAAGGAGCAAGCCGAAGGGGAAGGTCACGCTGCCGGTAACGTTTGGCAGCGAGCTAAACTTCAGGACTGAGAAGGTCACATTCGACGTTGCCGATATTCCATTGCCTTACAATGGGATACTTGGCCGTCCAGCACTCGCCAAGTTCATGGCAGCCTCTCACTACGCATATAACATGCTGAAGATGCCAGGCCCGATAAGCGTCATTTCTGTCCCCGGCGACAAGAAGGATGCTCTTATTTGTGCCGACAAGATCTACCGGGAAGCAGCAGCCACGGAAGATCGCAATCCACTTGCCGCTGAAGCTCCCGGGGGGAAGAAGACCAAGTCCGGCAAGAGTTCTGATGCCCACTCCGGCAAGCGCACCTCTTCGGAGTGCTGCGCTGCCGTCGAGGACGCACCATCGAGCTCCACCGGCAAGTGCAAGAAGACGATGGCAGCTCCGCCAGAGACGAAGAAGGTATTCGCCAAGGAGGACGGCACTGGTGGTACCTTCACCATCAGTGCCACGCTCGACCCTAAATAGGAAAGCGCGCTCGTTGCTTTCCTGCGGGCGAATGTCGACGTGTTTGCATGGCAGCCGTCTGACATCCCCGGTGTTCCCAGGAAAGTGATTGAGCACCACCTTGTCGTTTGTCCCCATGCGCGGCCCGTCAAGCAGAAAGTCAGGAAGCAGGCAATGGAGCGCCAAGAATTCATTGCAGAAGAGATCAAGAAACTGGAAGCAGCAGGCCTTGTCAGAGGAGTGCTCCATCCCACGTGGTTGGCCAATCCTGTAGTCGTGCGCAAGGCAAACGGGAAATGGAGACTTTGTATCGATTTTACCGATGTTAACAAAGCTTGTCCCAAAGACCCATTTCCTTTGCCGCGCATTGACCAGATTGTTGACTCCACAGCCGGATGTGATTTGCTTTCATTTCTTGACGCATACTCAGGATATCATCAGATCTTCATGGCAGAAGAGGATGAGGAGAAGACCGCATTTATTACTCCATGTGGCACGTACTGTTTCGTACGGATGCCTTTCGGATTAAAAAATGCTGGTTCGACATTTGCAAGAGTAGTCCATGTTGCTCTTGAGCCACAAATACACAGAAATGTGGAAGCCTACATGGATGATATAGTGGTGAAGATCAAGGACAGAGCAACCCTGATTCAAGATTTAGACGAGACCTTTGTAAATCTGCGCAAGATCAGCCTCAAGCTCAACCCAGAGAAGTGTGTGTTTGGAGTTCCCTCCGGCAAGCTTCTCGGGTTCTTCGTGTCTCAGCGGGGAATTGAAGCCAATCCCGACAAGATCAAGGCCATTGAGCAGATTGAAGCACCAAAGCGCGTCAAGGATGTACAGAAACTTGCCGGTTGCGTGACTACTCTCAGCAGGTTTATCTCTCGGTCTGCTGAGCGCGCCCTGCCGTTTTTTAAATTATTGAAAAAGGCAAGTCCAATGAAATGGACTCCGGAAGCGGAGGCTGCGCTGTAAGACCTGAAGAGATACCTGTCGTCCCCTCAAATACTTGTCGCACCTAAGCCACAAGAGAAGTTGCTGCTGTACATAGCGGCAACCAATCAAGTGGTTAGTGCTGCGTTAGTAGCAGAGAGGGAGGCAGATGATGAGCCAGCAACCGCGGCAAGCGCATCCAGCGACAAGCAGGGAGCTTCCCCGACAAGCTCTGGTCCCGACAAAGATGGATCTGCGCAGATACACGACGAGATACACGAGAAGATGGTGCAGCGCCCAGTTTACTTTGTCAGTTCCCTTCTAAAGGGGGCTAGGTCAAGGTACTCTGGTGTGCAGAAATTGCTTTTCGGCCTTCTCATGGCCTCGAGAAAGCTGCGCCATTACTTCCAAGCACATGAGATCACAGTTGTCACTCGCTTTCCGCTGAAGAGGATACTGCAGAATCCAGAAGCGACAGGCAGGATTGTTGAGTGGGCACTGGAACTGTCAAGCTTTGGCCTCAAGTTTGAAAGCACTTCAACTATCCAGAGTAGAGCATTGGTAGAATTCATAGCAGAATGGACGCCAACACCAGATGAAGAAATTCCAGAAACGAGCATCCCCGACAAGGAAGCAAGCAAAGAGTGGCTGATGTACTTTGATGGTGCCTTTTCGCTGCAAGGCGCCGGCGCTGGCGTGCTGCTTGTCGCACCCACCGGTGAGCACCTCAAGTACGTAGTCCAGATGCACTTCCCCAAGGAGCAAGCAACGAACAATAGTGCAGAATATGAGGGCTTGCTTGCCGGTCTCCGGATCGCGGCAGACCTTGGGATCAAGAAGCTCATTGTCAGGGGTGACTCACAGCTTGTCGTCCGCCAAGTAAACAAGAGTTATCAGAGTCCGTTAATGGAAGCTTACGTCGACGAAGTGAGAAAGCTAGAAGAACACTTTGACGGCCTACAAATGGAGCATGTTCCAAGAGCTCAGAACGCCTTTGCAGATGGCCTGTCAAAGTGTGCCGCACTTAAGTTACCTGTGGAACCAGGGATCTTTATGCTCAAGCTGACTTAGCCGTCCGTAACGCCATCAACTGGACAGAGCAAGAAGAGGAAGTTGGTTTCTGGTGACTATTTGCCGGCAGAGCTTCCCGAAGCCGCCGCCAAGAAGGTCTCCAAGATCAACGCCAAGAGTGCTGAGGAGCAGTCTGCTCCGGCGGACCCTAGGGTTTGTTCCGTTGAAGCAGGAGCTCCCGACAAATTTTGCTCCGGCAAGCTTGCCGGGGAATGTCATGCTCCGGCAGAGCCACAGGTTCTTGCCGTAGAAGCGGATATTCCCGCAGCAGTCTCCAAGATCAACACCAAGAGCGCTGAGGAGCAAGATGCTCCGGCAAACCCTAGGGTTTGTTCCGTTGAAGCAGAAGCTCCCGACAAGTTTTGCTCCGGCAAGCTTGTCGGGGAACGTCAAGCTCCGGCAGAGCCGCAGGTTCTTGCCATGGAAGCGGATGTTCCCGCAGCAGCAGATTTGGCTTTAGTCCTTGTTGTCGAGCCACAAGCTCCAGCATGGGCACAGCAGATTGTCCATTTCCTTCAGACAGGAGGACTTCCCGAAGAGCAAGAAGAAGCGGAGAGAGTAGCCCGGTAGTCAAGTATGTACCAGTTTGTCAACAAGACACTGTGCAGAAGAAGACTCAACAGTGTGAAATTGAAGTGTATTCCCCGGGAAGATGGACAAAAGCTGTTGGCAGAAATACATGGAGGCATATGTGGTCACCACATTGGCACAAGAGCACTTGTCGGTAAAGCTCTCCGGCAAGGTTTCTTCTGGCCAACAGCCCTCCAGGATGCAACTGCACAAGTAACCAAGTGTGAAGCGTGTCAGCTTCATTCCAAGCAGATACACCAACCAGCTCAAGCTCTCCAGACGATCCCTTTATCCTGGCCATTTTCGGTCTGGGGGCTCGACATCCTCGGCCCCTTTCCCCGAGCTGTCGGGGGCTTTGAGTACTTGTACGTTGCAATCGACAAGTTCACAAAGTGGCCGGAAGTGGAACCAGTGAGGAAGGTGACAGCACAGTCAGCAGTCAAGTTCTTCAGGTCGATTGTTTGCCGCTTCGGGATCCCTAACAGGATAATCACCGACAACGACACGCAATTTATGAGCCGCACCTTCACGCAGTATGTCCAAGATCTTGGCGCCAAGGTCTGCTTCGCTTCTGTTGCTCACCCGAGAAGCAACGGTCAAGCGGAGAGGGCAAATGCTGAAGTGCTGCGCGGGCTCAAGACTAGAACTTTTGACAGGCTGCACAAGTGAGGAAGAAACTGGATCGAGGAGCTGCCGGTGGTTCTTTGGTCGATCAGAACGACGCCAAATCGAGCCACTGGACAGACACCTTTTGCTCTAGTCTATGGAGCAGAGGCAGTTATCCCCATGGAACTCGTATACGGGTCACCTCGAGTGCTCGCTTATGATGAGCTCGAGCAAGAGCAGCTGCGACAAGATGACGCGCTGCTCCTTGAGGAAGACCGTCTTCAGGCTACTGTGCGACCTGCTCGCTACCAGCAAGCTTTGCGCCGCTACCATAGCCGCAAAGTTAACGCCAGAAGTCTCGAGGAAAGCGACCTTGTTCTTCGGCGCATTCAGTCCGCCAAGAATTCCAACAAGTTGACGCCGAAGTGGGAAGGCCCTTACCGGGTGAAACGAGTCACAAGGCCTGGCGCTGTCCGCCTTGAGACCGAAGATGGCATTCCGGTGAGCAACTCCTGGAACATTGAGCATCTTCGTAAGTTTTACCCGTAAGGCGCGGTTGTCGGAACCTGTTCCGGCAACCACCTTTTGTACAAGTCTTGCCGCTGTTGCATGTAATCCTTTGTACAAAGCCGGGCGCAGATCCCGTGCATAAGTAAAGCTCATGTGCTCCGCACATTTTGTCAATTTTATGCTTTCTATTTTCTGGCATATATGATCTGACACTTTGTGCAGCACCTACTCCACGGTAAGCAATAACGAGCCGTAAAGCTCCATATCTGTATTGTCTCTTCTTCCTTTTGAAAGCAAGGTTCCCCTCGCCCACAAGTTTGCCAGGGGGGGAAGGATAAGACGATGGATGGTATGGGCCAGCCGTCGTTCAAGAAAGTTTCGCCTTGCCGGGAAGCAAACAACAGAAAAGCTAAGTTGCCAAAGTTTGAGCAATCAATTTTTTTTAAATTTTAAGTTATCTCCCTTGAACGACCACACTTTGTATGGGAAACCTGTGCGCGGAGGAACCAACTCATAGCTAGTTGCGCCCCTACTTTGTTTCGAGTCCGCTCAACAACTTAAGTGAGCTGCTAGCGCCCTTACTTTGCTTCGAGTCCGCTCAGCAACTTAAGTGAGCCGCTAGCTCCCTTACTTTGTTTTGAGTTCGCTCAGCAACTTAAGTGAGCTGCAACTAGTTGCGACAAGGTTTCTAGCCGGTAGCGGCACCACCAGCAGGCTGCTGACGTTCCGCACTCAGCGCTCGCGGCTCAGATGCCTGCACCGGCAAGTTCCCTAAAAGCGTAGGGCAAAAACATACAAAGGGAGGAATCAAGTAAAGGGAGTAACGTTGCAATCATTGCCCACAATCAAGTTACATTACAAAGATAGCTTGTCGCAGCTCTAACAGATTGTTTTCATGACATGATGGGCAGCGACAAGAAAACAAGAAATGAGCGGCCTAATCTACGCGATCGCCTTCGACCCGCTTGATCCCGCTCACCTTGTCCACATTGGGTGCGACAAGGGCCTTGAGCTCCTCCAGATCAGCTTCTCGCGGCAAGGACCTGAGGATGTTGGTGAGGCGGAGGCCCGGATTGTGGAAGGCCACCTTCATCAACACTTTCTCGAGGGCTCCTGCGCAGATCTCGCGCGACTCGTCAGCTAGTTGCTTGGGGATCCTCTCTCGGAGTCGCTGAAGGGCCGTCGCCACGCCCTTGAAGAATAGGACGAGCTTGGCGCTGGGCTGGAGGTTGTCGTCGGAGGGATACCCAAGATCTTCCATCCCCAGCTGCGCCAGCTCCTTGTCGATATCTGTGGCGGCGTTCACCAGACTCTCCGTCCAGTGCGTCACAGTCTCCTTGAAGGTGTTCTGGGCGGTGGCAGCGCTCTCCAGCAGCGCCTTGTCGGCCTTGATTTCCTCCTTCAAGGCCGCCTCCCGCTTCTTGGCGCTGTCCAGAGTCTTGGTCAAAGTGGTTAACTTCAACTCAAGATCCACGTTGGAGGCCTTGGCGACGCTGAGCTCCTTGCCCTTCTCGGAGAGATCGGCCTCCAGCCGCGCCACCTTCGTCCTCAACTCCTCCTTGGCGGCCTCGGCGGCGGCGGCAGCGTCCTCCACTTTCTTGAGGGCTCCGCCAAGCTTCTCCTCGCGTGAGGCAAGCTCCTCCTCGTGGGCGTCGAGATTGACCTTCCGCTGCGCCAGCTCGCCCTCTTCCGCGGCTAGCTTCACAGCGGCAAGTCGCTGGCGCTCTTCGGCTTCAGCCTTCTCGAGGAGAAAGACCTCCCGCGCTTCAGCGAGCTGCTCCCGCTCCTCCGCCAGGGATCGGAGGGCTTCCCGGTGGAAACCCCCGAGCTCTTCCGCGCGCCTTTCAATGTCTGCTCCTGCCTTCGCGACAAGCGCCTCGCGGGACTCCAGCTTGGCTTGTCGCGCGCGGTAGAGCGACATCAACCTACGCAGCAGCCGCTCTTCTTCGGGCTCGTTGCTGCTGTTGCTTGGCGCGTCGACCAGCTTCAGCCCCGCGGAGGCGAGCACTTCTCCGTCGAAGACCACCCCCTCGACCGGCGCTCTGGAGCTTGATGTCCAGGGAAGAATGATGAAGACGTCGTCGCCGGCCTTCAAATAAATGCCCGGCTGGGGCTCCTTGGAACTTGGCGCTGCGGCTTCGGCGGATGGGTCGGCGGTCGGCGTAGCGCCTGGCGCTCCTGCGGCCTCTGGGCCATCAGTACGATCGCCAGATTCCTCGCCAGTTGCTGCGGCGTCAGCCTTGGCGGCCTCTGCGCCGGTGGCGTCTCCAGCACCAGCTGCTTCGTCGGCGGCGACCTCTATCTCCATCTGCTCCGCAGCGGATGAATCTGACGGGCGGAAAAGGGGAGAAGAGTCAAACAAAATCCAGCAGAAACCCATAAAGAACAAAAAAGAAGGATCCAAGAGAAGTTTTGAAGCAAGGGGAGTACCTGCACCAGGCTCTGCGGTCGTGGTCTCCGTCGTCGGGGGGCCGCTGGCGCTGTCCCTTGCCGGAGAACCCTCCCTTGCCGGAGAACCCTCCCTTGCCGGAGACTTCTCCCTCACCGGGAAGCCTTCCCTTGCCGGAGAATTCTCCCTTGTCGGGGGATTCTCCCTTGGCTCCTGGTGGGGCTGTTCGGCTCCTACACAAGTCAACAAGAAGATATTAGCAAAGACAAGTACCCATGTGTGCCTCGCCGCGGAAAATAATTCACACACTTACGCTGGGGGCTGCCATGGAGGAAATTCGCCGGCTCCGGCAAGGTTGTCTCGGGCGCGCCACCTGTTGTCGCAGTGGGCTCGTCCTCGATGATGATCACCGGGGCCTTAGCTCTCTTTGCCGCTCTCTGGGCCAGAGTCCTAAAGAGGAACAGATTCAGGGAAAAGCAAGTGAGAAACAAGACCAACAGCAAGAGTCGAAGAAATGCAAGTACAACAAGAGAAGCTTACTCTTCTTCTTCTTCCTCGTCGGAGCTTAACGCGGAGAAGTCGAAGCCTGGCGCGCGCCCGGCGCGAGGAGGCGGAGGAGAAGCTTCCCTTGGCCGCTTGGCGGGAGCGGTGGCGGCGGTCTGAGATGACCCCGCTCCGGCTGTCGGCGCGGCGTGAGTAGCGGCAGGGACTGAAGCGGTGGTCCGGCTAGACTCCGCTCCAGTTGCCGTCGTAGCATGAGGCGCTCCCGCGGCAACGGTGTTTGCCGTGGTCGAGCGTGTCACGCGGCGTGGCGACTATTGGCCCGCTTGCCGCTCCGCCACATCACCAACCTTGCGGAGACGCCTTCTTGGTGGGGATGGAGGCTCTGCTTCTGGTGGGCTGTCTGAAGACGAGGTGGAAGAAGAGTCGATTTGCAACGAGCCGCTCGTGTCCTTGGCGGGCTCGCTCGGCTCGGTGTCTTGCCCGGCAAGCCCCTTCTTGCCGGCAAGCTCCCCTCGCTCGGCACGGCTTGCCGCTTCTGCTGCATCGGCCTCCTCCACAGTGAAACCGAACTCGCCCACGGCTGCGGCTGCCGCTGCCTCCTCCAGCCTAGTGGCGATGAGCGCCATCTCCACATCCGTGGTGTCGCGGGTGAGGCTGTCCTTCTCGTTGAGGCGGATTGGCACTTCCACCAAGTCGTCGAAGAATTGCTACACGACCTCGTCTGCAGGCTCCTGCCAAGTTGGCACAATCCCGTGCGAGTCGCACTCCGGCATCATTGCACGGATGCGGTCGAGCGCGGAATTGTTGCACAAAGGCACGACGCCCCCCGGCAACCTGAACACCTCGGGATGCTGGGGGTCATATTTGAACAGCTCCTGCAGCATCGCGTTGAGCTCCAGGACTGTCAAGTTGTAATTGAGGCCTGGCCGCAGCCTCATGATGTCTGTCGCGTTCTTGAACTCCCAAGTGGGCCTCCCCCGTTCCTGCAGGGGGGCGATGCGGCGGCGAAGGAAGTCTGCGCCAACAGCGCCAACAATAAGCCCGGCAAGCCTCAGGCGCAGAATCCTGGTGACGGCAATCTTCAGCCTGGCGTCCTCCGGAGCCATGTCACTCCAATCGCTGCCGCGTGCTACTGGGGTTCGGCGTCGGATGGTAAATGGCTGCGGGCTCTCCTCGTCAATCCAGCACCAATCAGCTCTCCACTCCTCCCACTTGCCGCAGAATTCTCCCTCCAGATAGGTCTCTTTCTTGCTAGGCCTTGAGATCTAGGCAATCCTGCCGGATAGAGGCTCTCCTCTCTCTACTCGGGGTATGAAAAAGTGGCGGAAGAGGGCTACGTTGGGAAGGACTCTGACAAAGTTTTCGCAGAGGTGTGCGAAAACTGCCATTGTCAGGACTGCGTTGGGGGTGAAGTCAAGGAGATGGAATCCATAGGTGTTCATGATGTCGCAGAAGAAATCGGAGAAGGGCGGGCAGAGCCCGCAATAGAAGAACAATGCGAAGAAGGGGTACCCATTCGGAGCCTTCTTCCAAGCGGCGGCGGGGAGAACCTTTGTGCACGGATGTGCACGCGTCTTCGCCGACCAGAACAGATAGTAGTTCTCCCTCAGCTCCTTCGCGCCGAGCTTGGGGGGGAAAACGGACCGCTCCTTCCGCAGCGCCGCGAGCCGCTGCGCCTCGGTCGTCTTCACGGTCTTCCCCTTGTCGGCTTTTGGAGCCATGGCGGAAGTAGTGGAGGAGGTCGACGGCGTTGGTGGTGCTAGTGGCGATGGGGGGCGGAGCGCTGCTCTCTCTCTCAGCTTTGGGGAGGCAAGGGAGCGGCGGAGATTTCTGAGATTGGGAACGGCAACGGGCGAGTGGGCCAACTGCCCCTGTTTCCCCTGCTTATAAAGGGGGAGGGGGCGGACGTTCCGCATTTCCGAATAAAGAAATCCCCATGACCTCTCCCACGACGCCGCATTCAACGCGTGCCGTTCAGGGAGGGCGCGGTGGATACAGAGTGAGATACGGCGTAACCTAGGCCGCGCGTGCCCGTGCCCTGTTTTGGGCCTGGCCCAACAGCGCTCGGCACCGTGTATGGCCCAGGCCCGGGGGCTCCTGTCGGTGTACTAGAGTAGGGGTACCCTAGTATCCCGAACTTGTGCACGGGCAGTCGCAGCATCCCGCGGCAAGGCTTGCCGGGTGACCGCCAAGATCCTCTGTGGTTCCTTTGGAGCCATTCAAGAACAAAGTGTCCAAGTCAAGAAGACAAGACCCCGGAAAGAGGAGCTTGCCGGGAAGGCCACTCAAGGCATTTCAAGGAACTTGCCGCGGTGCACCACGCGTTCCGGCAAGACCCGGTGAGCGACAAGCTCCCGGACGCGACAAGACAACGACCGCGGCAAGGCGCTTGCCGCGGCAAGCCACCTCTCCGCGCCCGCGCTCCAGCACATCCACCAACGTGTCGCTCTGGGGCCCTTCCAGGCATACGTGGCGGAAGGCTGTGCAGCTAGGGACGTGCGGTGGCAAGCGGCGCTGACAAGATCGCCATCGTGGCGAACGGTGGCGTCCCTGGCGGTCCCTTTTCGCACTATTTAGGCGACACAGACGGGCATTTAAGACCCTTGTCCCCTGCCGTCAGGGTTGGGTATGATACACTGTAGCAGGTAGCTGTGCCTACCACAGCACCTTTCCATTTTTGCCCTTTACCTCCGTTGCCACCTGTCGGTAGCCCCTTGAGCATATAAAGGAGGCCCGTGTGCAACGTAGAGGGGGGTTAGCCAGTTCGAACACTCACGCTCGGTCTTGCTAGCCGCTGGTGTGTACTGTAGCACTCCGCGCTCCCGAGCTAGAAATCAATACAAAACCACAAAGCAGGAGTAGGGTTTTACGCATCCGTGCGGCCCGAACCTGGGTAAATCGCCCGCATGCTTCGCCTCGATTTTCTCTTTGCACAATCTCCGCCCCCGCCGAACCGAAAGGGACCCGGCCCGCCGATCCCATAGGTGCCCGTGGATCAGTACCCCGGCACAAATGTATCAAAACGAGAGTTGTAAACACTAGGCAAAACATAAAGCAACCGCCCATATGGACCCGCTTGAAGACTATCAAACTCAGATGCTTCTCCCCCTTTTGTCAGTAAGGACCAAAAAGGTTTGAAGACATAGAGCGTCTACTCGTTCCCATGAGGAGTACGTGAAGCAGCAAGGTTGTCGATGTTGTTCGGCGATGCAGACGAACTCGGGGCAGTGTCGATGCGTGCAAAAGTAGGGAGCGGTGAAGTGGCATCGTCTTCGTCCTCGATCACTCTGGCATTCACAGTTGCCGCGAAGGAAGAGAACTCAGAGTCTTCAAGAGACGGAGTTTGTCGCAGTACAGTCCTTCTTGGGGGTGTGGAGTCAAACTTGAAATGTTCAGAGAAGCAATCCTCTTGAAGATCATCTTTAGAACACATAAGCGTCAGCCCTTTCCATGTACGCCGACAGGTTTCATGGGCAACAAAGGCATTCTTGGTGGCAAGATTGCGAATGCGGTTGACATCCACCAAGAGGCTTTGCATTTGGCGCTTCAGCCAGTCATGATGCCTATCCTGTTTCCGATGAAGGGCAACCAGAAGCTCTCGGTCATTGAGAACACGAGATCGCTTCTTGGGCCGTTGGGCAATAGTGCTTTCAGTGGCTTCAGTGAGGGCACGATGAGGTGCACGTGTAGTACCAGCCAGAGGATAAACACGAGTGACTGCTTCAACTCCTTCAATGTTTTGAGAGAAACTTTGATGCTCAGCATTCTAAAGACTAAGAGGCTCCTTGGCAGGCTCTGGATAGATGGCTTCAACGGACATATCAACGTCAGGTAGAAAGATTCGATGATTGCGAGCAGAGGGCTGATATGAGACAGTTGAGTGTAGTTTGATCAGCCGCATTATCCATGGAGCGTAAAACTTCAAGCCAAAAAGATTAGATCCTAATGCAGCAAGTTGGCGGATAAAGAAGTCTTGTGCATTGAAGCATTTGCCGTGAAGAATATAAAAGACCAAAGTCTTCATTGCACCTTCCAGCTTTGCATGTGGAGAATGTCCTTTGATGGGCTAGAGAGTTCGCCTGATAATGTGATAGATAGTGCGTGGCAGATACTCAAGGTCTTCAACAAAGAAGTCCTTAGGATATGCAGCATCTGGTGGCAAAGGCTTCATCATGCTAAGCATCTGACTCATGATCGGTTCAGGCTTCTGATGCTCTCCATAGCTGCACTGTGAAGCTGACAACCAGGTTCATAAAGATCTCCAGGAGTGGGCAGACCAGTGAGCTCAATGATATCAAAGGCTTTGGCTTCGTGATGAACATTGCCGGTCATCCACTCAAGGACCCAAGTCTTCGGATCTCTGTTGTAGCCACGAATGTGAAGAGTGGCATAGAATTGGAGCAGCAACTCTTCGTTCCAGTGCTCTTGGTCGGTGACGAAAGGCAACAATCCAGACTCTTTGAAGCAATCCAGAGTTTCTTCCAAGCAAGGAAGACCAGTTATGGCTTCAGTGTCAAGACGCATATGAGGGAAAATGCGACCTTGATTGTACAGAATGCATGAGTAATAACTTCGCTGCGGATAGCTCCAGAACCGATCAGAAGATATTCTTTCCCTTGAGTAGGGGTTCTTGGCGCTATTGAAGAAGGTGTTGTCTGCTTTGAAGCCGTTGACATTAAAGGATCCGGGTGCTGATGCAGGACCTGGAAACCTGGGAAACCTTGGCATTGGCTTCTGTACCTGAGGCCTGTGCTCAACATGATAGTCAAACTGAGGACCAGCAGCAGGCGCAGGAGCATCATTGGCTTCACTGACTTCTGGCACATTGGTTGGTGCAGGCTCCACATTTGCTTCAGCCGTGACAATGTCATTGGCTTCATTTGTGTTGGTGGTGGCAGCCTCAAGATTCTCAACCTCCACTTGATGAGCTGGAGGGTCGGGCACAGACACGTTCTCCTCGAGAACAGCTTCTTCAGTAATGGGGGAGTAGGGACACGTTCTTCTTCTTGTGTGTTGTCGGCTGATGCAGCTGGAATGTCTTCAGCAGCTTTAGCCTCAGACTCAGAGACATTCACAGTAGGAGTGGCATCTAGAAACACTTGACGTGCAACAGATTGGTGGGGCACTTCTCCTTCTGGACCGCTCGAAAGAGGGACTTGAGACCTTGATCCTTTGCGAAGCCTGCGTAACACTGGCGACACCTCTGGAGACGGAGTTGGCTGGGCCTCAAAGTCATCTTCTTCTTCTTGCCGGGGTGGTGTGACTTGTTGTTGTGGGTGATCAGCCCATGTTGCATCTTGAGCAATTGGCGTCAGAGGACGACCAATGCTGATGAGTTCGCTGTGCGTAAGCACAGGCGATGATACCAAGTTGTGCTCGATCTAAGGAAGAACTACATCATCTTCAACATTGTCATGGTGACCAATGTCTTCAGCAGCGGTGGGATCAACTGCTGGAATGTCTTCAGCTTCATGAGCCTCTGTGGAAGCAGGCTCATGGACAATCATTTGGTGCTCTTGTTGTGCAGATGCAGGGCGAACCATGGAGATAGGTTCAACAACTAAGGGCTCTGTGGGAGCAGCCCGATCCTTCTTTGTCTTGCGCTTCTTCTTGGAGGGAGCAGCATCAGAGGCTTTAGGATGTTTCCTCTTTCTCGCTTCAGCCTCAGCAGTCCTCGTCTTCTTCAGTTCTGAAGCGGTTGACCTGACCTTTGGCTTCGAGCCAGTGATGCTGGCTGGGAAGACAATGGGTTGTGCTTCCTGCCTTGGTGCTTCGGGTTCGGCCACAGCTGGCTTCTTCTTCTTCTTTGCAGCCATCCTGGGATCGATGCCAGGACGACCAAGGGCCTTGCCCTTCTCAGCCTCATTGTAGGCTTGCACACACTTGTCAGCCAAGCTCTTCATGCGCTCACGAGAACCTTGAGCTTCTTCACGCTTCTTGAGAAAGGCTTCTTTGAGCTCGTGCAGCATGATCTTGAAATTTTTGATCTCTTGCACGCTGAGCTTGGCCATGTGCTTCTTGAACTGAGCTTTCTCAAAGTCGATCTTTTGCTTCAGTTCAACGATGCGCTGAGCTAGAGCTAGCTCTGAAGCAATGGCGCCATGGAAGGCGACACTGAGGCCAATTGGAAGTTGCAGATCTTCAAAGCTGAGGTTGGGCGTGTCAAACCACTCATCAATCAAGTTGTGGATGATTGCCACGTCAAAGAGAGGCAAATCATTGAAGATTTCTGCTTCTTCTTTGCTCTTGATCAGTTGCTCCAGAGCGTCATCTGCAAGATCTTCATCGCTGTACAGATCAATGGCGTCGTTGCGCAGAATAGTAGCAACAGTCAGTTCTTGGTTGGTGTGCTGCAAAGGCATCTTGACTCTCGAGGGCTTGGAGATGCGTGACAAATCTTCAAACTGCACACTATCTTCAGGAGGTGCAGTAGCCAGTGGCTTCACCTGTGAGATTTTTGGTGCTGAGGCAGGCTTTGAAGCTTTAGGCTGCTTCAGTTTCTTTGGCTTCGGCGGTGCAGGCGCTTCATCAGATTTAGCGTCATCTGCAGGCTCATCCACAGCTGTCCCTTGAACCATGATATGAGTGATGAGACCTTCCAAGTTGTAGAAGGGCCCAACAAGATTGGGTTCAGCTTCGCGAGTGCCATCGACACGGGGAGCAGAGGGACCAGGGTTGAAGTCTAGTCCCAATGACTTGTTCTGCTTCGCCGAATTCTGGGCAAACTGGAAGTTGCGCTTGAATAGATTGTCGTCACGACACCATAGCAATGACGATGGGTCAGCATCCGCAGGCTATGGTCCACGGAACATGCAGGGATAGAAGCCTTGTTCAATGGCTTCATCTCTGGACCTGGGTTGAAGATTTCTGTATAGGATGTCTCCCCATGGTCGCTTGATGGCATTCTTCTCAGCATATTCCTTGGTCACAAACCTGTACTTGAACCACTATTCTGCCCAATATCGTCGAATCCATTGGATTCATGTCTTGCGCTGATTGTAATCCTCTTCTGGATCTGTCTTGTACAGCTCTGAGAGGTCATCGGGTAGATCTCTTGATGTTTCACCTCGACGCTTTCTACCACCCTTCCTTACTGATTTCTCTGCAGCCATGAACTTTAAACTGAATGGCTTCAACACATTCAAAGGCTTCAAAGGCTTTTGCTTGCTGGACAAACAGGAACTGGCTTCGGGAGAATTTATATGATGCTGTAAGAATTCTGCAAATGAATGCAGACTATGAGAACCAAGGGATTCTCCCACGTACATGTACCTGTGACAGCATTAAGGTGCGAGGGAAGGGGAAGAGGTCATATGCATTCTCAGAAGATTTTGAAGATAAATCAGTTTAGAAGACATTGACCTCAACGTGCGAAGACATTCACTCATAGATAAAGAGTTGGTTCCAGATTTGTACGAATCCATGGATTAATACAAGTGAGGAATCTAACTACTTTGTGAAGCACAAGTGAACATACTAGGCATATTATGAGATGCAGTATGAAATAGATCCAACTTGTGTGAATAGAAACTTCTTGTGGCAGAAAGTGATGAATCTATAGGATCAAAGGGGCCGTAAAAGGAAGTTTTATTTACCACACGAAGAACTGCTAGACGGAGAGGGAGATGAGGCCGAGAAGTTTGATCGTTCGTGCCCTAACTTGGCGACGGAGGACACCTACAGCGACGGCGGAGAAGACGATGTCCGCGGCTGGCGTGAAGACGGCGTCCGAGAGGTTGCGGCAGCTAAGCGCTTCGTCACCGGCATCGTCAAGGGCTAGTGGTGGCGCTAGGGTTTGTGCGAGAGTGGAAGAAAGGATAATGACTATGGTGAGGCATGTATTTATAAGGACAGGGACGGCACATCATTATTACATAGGTGCCCCTGGCGATTCACATCTGAAGGACACATGGCCATCATGCAACATATCGGAGGTTGTTCCACGTTCCCACGCACGCCTGGATTGTCGGGTGGTCGTTCCCACTTCTCCGGGTTTCAGGTGAAGGAATTAGCATTGAAAGCGGACTTAATGTTTGTCTCTGTATCTTCTGCTGACAAGGACACAGAGAAGACATTCGACAGTTTCAAGAGAATGCATATGATTTGGAGAGATAGAGTTTGAGATAGAAAGCATAGAGAGGTTAGGGTCCGATCACATTCACTTAGTTCAAAAGATTCAACAAGAAGACATAGCTATAAGTGAATGCTGTAGAGGACAGAACACTAGTATATATATATAATCAACATAGTGAAGATAATCATGAAGACAGGCTGAGATTCTATTGAAGCAAAACCAAATGTGAAGACATAGCAAATGTAACGCATGGGTGAAACACTTCAAATAGAAGAATTTGGTGGTGGCGTTACCCACCGTATAGGAAGTATTAGACCCAGACACGGCGCACAATTATCGTGGCGCTCCGAAGTCAAATTCCACATTAATGTATTCACACTTAGAATGTATGTCTTCATTGATTGAAGATATACTTTACTTCGTGTGTTGCACATCTAAGTCATCAATATGCATAAGTGTTAGGATGTGTGCTTGATCACATGACATTTGAGGATTCCAAGATATTTAGCTCACACCGTAACTTGCAAAATCTCTTCTCATCCAAGGGCTTGGTGAAGATATCTGCCAATTGCTCTTCAGTGTTGATGTGTATGATATCAATATCTTCCTTCACAACATGATCTCTGAGAAAGTGATGACGAATTTCAATGTGCTTTGTCTTCGAGTGCTGAACTGGGTTGTTGGCGATCTTGATGGCGCTTTCATTGTCGCAGTAGAGTGGCACTTGCTTTAGATGAATGCCATAGTCTTTGAGTGTTTGCTTCATCCACAGAAGCTGAGCGCAGCAAGATCCAGCAGCAATGTATTCAGATTCAGCAGTGGAGAAAGATACACAGTTCTGCTTCTTTGAAGACCAACATACAAGTGATCATCCCAGAAAATGACATGTGCCTGATGTAGACTTGCGATCCACCTTGTCACAAGCATAATCAGCATCCGAGAATGCAACCAAATCAAACTCTGAGCCCTTCGGATACCATAATCCTAGTGTTGGGGTGTAAGCCAAATATCGAAGAATTCGCTTCACAGCTAAGTGATGCGATTCCTTTGGTGCCGCTTGGAATCGAGCACACATGCAAACAGTAAGCATAATATCTGGCCTAGATGCACATAGCTAAAGTAAAGAACCAATCATGGAGCGGTATACCTTTTGATCGAACTCTTTACCATTATCGTCGGGACCCAGATGATGTTTGGCTGGCATTGGCGTCGTGAAGCCTTTGCAGTCTTGCATACCAAATTTCTTCAGGAAATCTTTGAGGTACTTCTCTTGAGATATGAAGATGCCGTTGCGTTGCTGACGTATTTGAAGACCAAGGAAGAACTTCAGCTCACCCATCATGGACATATGATATTGCTCTTGCATCATATATCCAAACTCTTCACTGTATTTCTGATTGGTGCAGCCGAAGATAATGTCATCCACATATATTTGGCACACAAACAGTTCACCATCATATGTCTTCATGAAGAGAGTGGGGTCGAGGGAACCAGATTTGAAGGCTTTGCTCTTCAGGAAGTCTTTGAGTGTGTCATACCAAGCCCAAGGGGCTTGTTTGAGGCCATACAGTGCCTTGTTGAGCTTGTACACCATGTCAGGATGTTTTGGATCTTCAAAGCCAGGCGGTTGTGCAACATACACTTCTTCTTCAATCTTGCCATTGAGAAAAGTGCTCTTCACATCCATTTGATATAGAAGTATGTTATGATGATTTGCATAGGCCCGCAGTATGCGTATGGCTTCAAGTCTAGCCACAGGAGAAAATGTTTCATCGAAGTCAATCCCTTCAACTTGAGTGTATCCTTGAGCAACGAGACGAGCTATGTTTCTGACAACTTGACCATGCTCATCTTGCTTGTTGCGATATATCCATTTGGTGCCTATTATATTGTGCTTGTGAGGATCAGGACGCTTAACCAGTTCCCATACATTATTCAGCTCAAACTGTTGAAGCTCTTCTTGCATAGCTTGAATCCATTCAGGTTCCATGAAGGATTCTTCAACTTTATTGGGTTCAGATATTGAGACGAATGCGAAGTGCCCACAGAAATTTGCTAGCTGTGTTGCCCTTGAACGAGTGAGTGGACCTGGTGCATTGATGCTATCAATTATTCTCTCAATCTGTACTTCATTTGCAACACGAGGATGTACATGACGAAGATTTTTCTCTTGCTGATCATTGTCATCGTTAGAGGGATTTTCTTCAGGCTGAGCATTGTCTTCAGGTTGATCAGGTGCGGAGATGATAAGTTCCTCTTCAGGCTGAGCTTCAGACGGTATGATTTCTCCAGTTCCCATAAGTTTGATTGATTCACTGGATGGAACTTCATCTACCACATTTGGCAGGTGCTCTCTTTGTGAGTTGTTCGTCTCATCAAACCGGACATCCACTGTTTCAACCACTTTGTAGTGAAAAAGGTTGAAGACTCTGTAGGATTGCGAATCCTTTCCATATCCAAGCATAAAACCCTCATGTGCTTTTGGTGCAAATTTTGAAGTGTGATGTGGATCCTTGATCCAGCACCTGGCGCTAAATACTCTGAAGTAACTGACGTTTGGCTTCTTGCCAGTAAGGAGCTCATAGGATGTCTTGTTCAGAAGCTTGTGAAGATAAACACGGTTGATGATATGGCATGCAGTATCAATGGCTTCAGGCCAGAACTTTCTTGGAGTCTTGTATTCATCAAGCATCGTCCGGGCCATCTCAATAAGTGTTCTGTTCTTGCGTTCGACGACGCCATTCTGCTGTGGCGTGTACGGAGCTAAGAATTCATGTGTGATGCCTAAGGTATCAAGATATGTATCTAGGCCAGTGTTCTTGAATTCAGTGCCATTGTCACTTCTGATGTGCTTTATCTTGGCGCCATAGTTGTTCATTGCTCGACTGGCGAAGCGTCTGAAGACATCCTGCACTTCAGTCTTGTAGAGGATTATATGCACCCAAGTATATCTTGAATAATCATCAACAATGACAAAGCCATAGAGACAAGCAGTAGTAGTAAGAGTTTAGTAATGAGTGGGACCGAAAAGATCCATGTGGAGCAGTTCGAAGGGTTGAGTCGTTGTCATGATTTTCTTCGAGGGATGCTTGGCCCTCGTCATCTTTCCTGCTTCACAGGCACCACATAAGTGATCCTTCTTGAACTTGACGCCCTCAATGCCTATGACATGCTTCTTCCTTGCAAGGGTGTGGAGGTTCCTCATGCCAGCATGCCCTAGCCTTCGATGCCAGAGCCAGCATTCAGAAGCTTTTGCTAGAAGACATACGGAAATTTGTGGTCCTGCTGAGAAATCTACCACATACAAATCATCTTTCCGATACCCTTCAAACACTAGAGACTTGTCAGATTCCATTAGTACAAGGCAACGATATTTTCCAAACATCACAATCATGTTTAAATCACAAAGCATTGAGACAGACGTTAAGTTGAAACCAAGGGATTCAACAAGCACGACTTTATCCATGTGTTGATCCTTTGAGATTGCAACTCTACCTAGACCCAATACATTGCTTTTGCCAGTGTCAGCAAATGTGATGTGATTTTTGTCAGATGGACGTAAAGTTGAGTCCATGAGAAGGCTTCACTTGCCAGTCATGTGATTGGTACACCCACTATCAATAATCCATTCTGAAGCTGCTGGTGTCGTACCCTACAGTGCAGTTAGGGGGATAGGCTTCACGAAGAGAATTGTGAAGCAAAAACATTTGACGAACCAGTGGATTATTAAAGCTTAGATCGAGATTAGGACTGATAGGGCAAGTAGCAAGCGATTCAGGAACAAAGTACATAATAAGACCATTTGGGCATTTGATCTTGCGCCCTACAAGATGTTTAAGGTCCCCAGCAATAGCTTCAGACAATTTTGGTTTTCGGCTGGAGACCTTTCCCTGCAAAAGAGAGTTAAGCTTTCTTAGCCACCCACATCTTCAAGGGTGGCTTCGAAGCAATGAGTCTAAGTGCAGCATCTGAGAACTTTGGCTTTGGAGCCCTAGCAAAAAGTCTTGCAGGTGGACAACAGTACTCATAAGAATAAGCAGAATAGTTCTTGGTCTTATGAACATGGCGGTTTGTTGAACCGCGCTCATATTCATAGGCCTGAGTATGGCTTCCCTGCAAAACATTTGCGTTAGTGCGACTCAGGTGAGTCCTCTATCTGTATGAAGCCTTTGGACCGTATGAAGCCTGTGGTCTGGGGTTTGTCTTCTTCACCTGTGGTGTCATGATGACATTCACAGGAAGATTCTCCAAACACCTTTTCGGCACCCAGATCTTCTTCATAGGCGGTCCATTCCTGCAGTTAGTACCAATATACCTAGCAAACACTTCACCATTCTGATTCTTAAACAGTTTATAGTTTGCATCAAAGGATTCATCAATAACAATGGGATTAGCACAAATGAAGCCAGATAGAGTGGATGGATCCGCTGAAGGTTCCTTTGCAGCAACCCATGTGGTTTTGGGGTACTGCTCAGGTTTCCAGTAAGAGCCATCAACATTCATTTTCCTTTCGAACCCAACACCCTCTTTCCTAGGGTTTCGGCTCAGGATCTGCCTTTTGAGGACATCACATAGTGTCTGATGCCCTTTGAGACTTTTGTACATCCCTGTTTCAAGCAGTGTCTTCAACCTGGCATTCTCATCAGCAATAGCCGTGGTATCCTCAGCAGAGGGGTTAGTTACCACATCAACAGTTGAAGATATTGCAACAGTAGCAACAGTAGAACATTCAGCAACAGAAGCAGCGTTATCACGCTCAATGCATTTAAAACATGGTGGTTCAAATCCTTCCTGAGCTGAACTGATCTGTTTGGCGCGAAGTTGTCGGCGTTCTGGGAACGGGGGTCCCCAGACTTGCCTGCCTGCGACCTGCGGCGTGGCTCAAAGGGGGCCCAGCACGGCCCAGCTTCATCGACGCAGACCCAGGACCCTCGCGAGGGGCCAAGCCTCACGGGGCGGATGACACGGAGCTTCCTCAGGCACGGCCACATCAGGCTGGCTCGCGAGGAGGCAGAGAGATCAAGGCGGGGTACCTCACGAGGTGCCCGTGACGCAAGCCATGACGACCAAGGGCGCCAGGCAGGCGCCAGCCCGCGTAGTGTCCTCCTTTCCTCTTTGGTGCAAAGGGAGCAAGCGCAGGTGAGAGCATCAAGCAAAGGCACCCGTTTCGGTGCAACGAGACCAAGACCAGTCCAACGGCAGGGAGGAAGTCATTGTGGAGCCCAAGCCAGTGTCACCACTAGAGTCTTTGGCAGGCGAGGACTAACTTTAGTCAGGATAAGTGTACCAGATGTTCCCCTTCAAAATGGCCAATTGTTGGCGCCCTTCCCGCTCAATATTTGGGAAGAGGCCCAGGGCCTTTGCCTATAAATAGGACTAGCCACCCACAGGGTAGAGGGAGGGGGAAAATCGGATCGAGTAGCATCACAGAGAGAGAGAGGGGTGATTGAACTCCTCCTAGAAGTTCATCCCCACAGCCAAGAGCAGGCCCTCGCGAGTCTGTTCTTCCTTGTATTGCTCATCATCATCAGCCCAAGAGGCAATCCACCACACCACACACTGGAGTAGGGTGTTACACCACAACGGTGGCCTGAACCAGTATAAACCCTGTGTCTCTTGTGCTGTTCTTTCCATAGCTTAGATCTCAGCGAGGCGGAGGGGTGCAGGTAGGTAGAAGGCGAAATCTCCGCGTGCACCCCAGTGTTCGAACCTCAAGGGTCTGCCGAAACCCGAAATCCGACATTTGGCGCGCCAGGTAGGGGTGCGCCGGAATTCGTCCACCCCGTTCTCCTCCGACCATCGCGTCCATGTCTGACGCTCGTCAGGCCCGCGCCGAGCAACGGGCCGCTCTCGCTTCCCGCGTCGCCCAGACGGCTCCTGTCGGCGGGCGTCCTCGCCGTTCCCCGTCACCTGCCGTCAACGCCGCCACCAGCTCGGTGGGGGATGAGCAGCAAGCGTCATCTCAGCATCCGTCCGTGCGGCAAGACGGCCGCACCGCTACTCCCTCACTCACCCTAGCTAGTTCTTCGTCCTGCGCGCTCCGCGCACCCATGGAGGCTCGAGCTGCGCTCATCGCGGCAAACGAGCTCCTGCGCTACCGTCCCATTGACAACGTCTACGAAGAATGGCTCGACCGCGTCGCCGAGCTCATCCACGCCGTAGGGGGCTCTCCTGCGTCGTCCGTTCCACTGCACCGCACCCCGCCCCGCGCGGGCGACGAAGCTTCGGCGGCGCCCCGGCCGCCTCCTCCTCAAGAAGGCGCCATGGCTCCAAGACGCGTGGCCCCTGGGCGGAACCCGCTCCGTCAGGTGCCAGCGCGGCAAGAGCAGAGCTGCCAAGAAGTCCCTCGCCCGCAAGAAGCTGCCCGGGCGCTCCCTGCTCCAGCACGTCGCGACCATGCTCCTGCTCCCGCGCGTCAAGACCCCGCGCTGCTCCCAGCTGCAGCGCGTGGGGGCATGCAAGACCAAGCTCTTCGTCACCTAAGGCCTCCTGTGGCCACAGCAGGTTGCCGTGCATTCACCGCCGAGCTACGCAGCGTCGCGTGGCCCGGCAAGTTCAAGCCAGACCTGCCTCCTCGTTACGACGGCACGGCCGACCCTGCGGAGTTCCTCCAGCTCTATGAGCTGGGCATCAAAGCTGCCAACGGAGACGAGAAGGTCATGGCGAACTGGTTTCCCATGGCGCTCAAGGACGGGGCCCGCACCTGGCTCCTAAACCTGGCCCAGGCACGATCTCCTCCTGGGACGAGATGCGTACCCGCTTCATCGCCAACTTCCAAGGTACTCGCGACCGGCCACCCACCGTGAGCGACATGCGCCGCATCAAGCAACAACCCGGAGAGACCCTGCAGAAGTACATCCAGCGCTTCAACAATGCACGCCTCAAGATTCTCAAGGTGACCGAGGAGGCCATCATCTCAGCCTTCTCCGACGGCGTGCGCGATGTCAAGATGAAGGAGGAGCTGGCGATGCATGAAGACCTGTGCACTTCCTTGGAGTTGTTCAACTTAGCAACCAAGTGCGCCAGGGCTGAGGAAGGGCGTCTCTCCCTCCTCGAGCTGCCTGCCGCAGACCCAGAAGAGAAGAAGCCCAAGGCCAAGGATGTGAAGCGCAAGGGGGCTGCCGTGCTCGCGGCAGAACCAGACACCAAGCGGGGCAGAGATCTGCCCGAACCTCCCAAGGGCAGTCGGTACTGTGTGTACCACGACCTCCACAACCACAACACCAACGAATGTCAAGAGCTCCGAGCCGTGCGAGAAAGAAGGATCGGCCGTCGCCCCGACCGCGGTGACCGGGGCTACGGTCGAGGAGGAGGAAGGAACACAGGACGCTGGGAAGACTGCGGCCCGCGCCAAGGGTGGCGCGATCAACCTCGCGAGGATCGCTGGCAAGACCGGCCTCGCGAGGGAGACTGGAGGGATCAGCCTCGCGAGGATCGCCCGCAAGGCAACGCAGGCCTCCCTCCGCTGCCGCCGCAGCCAAGGAGAAATGAGGACCGACATCAGGACGAGGGGGCTGGGGGCTTCCAGGAGCCGTGTGCAGTCGCCTGCATCCTGGGCGGGGCTCAAGCCCCAGCCTCTCAACGCATCTTCAAGCAGTTCGCCCGTGAAGTGAATGCAGTCCTTCCCAAGCTGGAAGCCACGCGCCCTCTCAGGTGGTCGGCGTGCG
The DNA here is from genome assembly GCF_056163025.1 of Triticum urartu. Taxonomy (NCBI): domain Eukaryota; kingdom Viridiplantae; phylum Streptophyta; class Magnoliopsida; order Poales; family Poaceae; genus Triticum; species Triticum urartu. The sequence continues at coordinate 466,339,544 of NC_141876.1, forward strand.
CCATCACGTTCAGCTCAGCAGATCAGCTCAAGTGTGCAGCTACAGCCGGAGTCCTCCCGATGCTTTGTTCCCCATTCATCAGCAACGTGGTGGTCACCAGGACCCTCATCGATGGCGGGGCAGGGCTCAACGTCCTATCCATGGAAACATTCAACAATCTCCAAGTGCCCTACAACCAGCTTCAGCCGACCAAGCCTTTCTCCGGAGTCACCGATGGCTCCACGGTCCTGATTGGGCAGGTCCGCCTCCCAGTCACCTCCGGGACACGCGACAACTACCGCACCGAGCTCATCGACTTCGACGTCGCTCACATTCGCCTGCCGTACAACGCCATCCTTGGGTACCCAGCGCTGGCCAAGTTCATGGCCGTAACTCACCACGGCTACAACGTCCTCAAGATGCCAGGAAGTGGCGGAGTCATCACGGTGCCCTGTGAATAGAAGGACGCAGTGTGTTCCCTGGAATGAGCCTTTCAGGCCGCGTCACTGGAAGACCCGGATCGCGGAAGCAGGAGGCTTCCCGAGACCGCCCCCAAGAAGAAGAAGACATCGTCCGGCCCGGCCCCTCAGGGCCCGCGCCTGCCCAGGGGGAACCTCCTTCCATCACATAGGAAAGCGCGCCCGTCGCCCTCCTCAGGCAGGGCTCGGGGGCTCTCCCCTGGAGGGCCACCGACCTGGCTAAGGTCACGAGGGAGGCGCTTGGGCACCACATGGAGGCGTGTTTCAAAGCACGTTTCCCTCAGGAAGGAGTAAAGCAAGGAGAGCCAGACCCTCAGGAGTTCGTCAGCAAGGCCATTCAGGAGCTACAGGAGTCAAGAGTCATGAGAGGCGGCCGCCGCCTACCAGCTGTGGCTCCCCATCCAGGCTAGGATGGTGGGCTGCGCGTCTGCATCGACATACCAGGGCTCAATCGAGTCACCTCTCTGGAGCGCCTCTGGCCCTCGCGAGTGGGGCGCTGCGAAGGTCCGCCCCACAGCTATGTTCGCATGCCTTACAGCTTGCCGAACGTGGCTACCACGTACTAGCGCCTCATGAGGGGCATCATGGAGGCTCAAGAGGCCGGGCGTTCCACAGCCCTGGCGGAGATGGAGATGGTCCGCAAGGAACCACCAGCGCCTCCGGAGCCCCCCGAGGCCCCTGGGCCTGGGGGCTCGTGAGGATCGGCTTCCGCAACCCACTGAGTCTGCTACACCAACACTCCTTCGTCCTCAACATCATCAGGTGACATCTTTTAAGTTTCACTTCCAACTGGGAGCGCCGCCCCCAGGGCTGCATTATTCCCAGGCCGCGTGGGTCCGTCCCTGCGGCATGTATCCCTTTTATTTCATGTTGTTAGCTTACCTTATTGGGGGCGCCCCTCGGGCTGCATCATCCCCCAAGTCGCTCGGGCCAGACCGAGCGGCATGTACCCCTTTTGCGTTTATTTCCGGCTATGCGTTCGACCCACCATGCTTGATTATTTGATGCCTGTCCACGGCACCTCTTCTTCTCCATGCCGACCACTTGCACGTTAAAGGGGGGGTACCTGAGCATCACGACTCAGGGCTCTTACTGGCTTTCCAGCCCTCACCCTCTGGCCTTGTCCACGGCATCGCGACCTGGCATACCAGCGACGGCTGAGGCCAGCTCGAGGGCCGGGACCCGAGGACGTAGAGTGCCGGCATATAACCAAATTTGCAGGGACACATCACAAGATAAGGCCCAGTGCCAGGTGCAACCCGCCTAGAGGTAGGGCCCCGTGAGTCCCGCGCTGGCTCACGGGTGCCCAGATACACATCGCCATGCCCTACCGTGCCAGCCACATGTCAGGGCGGGGCTGTACACGCCCTGGGGGCTCCTCCCGGAGGGGAGCCCCCTCCCACGTACCAGTGGAAGCACCATGCTCCGCGCTGGCTGACGACACTGCCGAGGAGCGGCTATGCCCGTACACATACGGAAGCGCTATGCTCCGCGCTGGTGATAAACAACTGAGGGCGGCCCCCGGGCCGCATCAACCTTAGGGAGCCCAGAGCTCAGTGTCTAGCCTCATCGTAACACCTCCCTTCAGGAGTGCCGCGCGAGGGGGCTGGGCACGGGGGCTGCGCCTGGGTCACGCCCAGACGCACGCCACCCAGCCAGGCCCCCCCGGGCCTGGTTCGTCGCGCGTCTCTCCCTGAGCGGAGCCACGGTAAGAAGGCCGTTTGAGCGTCAAGGGGGACTCCTGAGCATCGCGACTCAGGAGCCTAACTGGTCACGTAGCCCCTCACTCCTTAGTTCTGAAAGGCTAACGGCGGTTGAGGTATGCGCGCGGTCGGGCTCTGCAGACGTAGAACGGTAGATCCACCCACATCATACCTCCCTACTTGCTGTTCGTGCGCCAAGGGGGACTCCTGAGCATCGCGACTCAGGAGCCTAACTTGTCACGTAGCCCCTCACTCCTTGGCCCCGTCCTGGTTTCCGGTCGGGACTAATGCTGGGTGAGGTATGCGCGGGGCCGGGCTCTGCCGGCGTAGAACATAAGCAAGTAGGAAGGAAAAGCGCAAATTTCTAGGAATTCAAAAGCAAATATTACAGTCCACACTGTTATCTCAATGCCAAACGCAAGTTTAAACGCCTCCCCGAGGCATGATACATGTGCAGGAATTAAAGGCAGGACAGGAGCCACAACAGAGCCACTTGTCGGCGGTGGAGCAGCGCGGAGTGGGTTCGCCTCATGGAGGAGCGGGGTCGGCAGCGCCTTGCTTCGGCTTGGTGCTGAAGGCCCGGAACTTCCCCAGCAGAGCCTCCGCGCGACCTTCACGGCCTCGGCAGCGGCGGAGGCACGCTCGCTGCTTACTGGCTCCAGCAGGCTGTCGAGGTCGATGCCGGGATCGCGAAGGTAGATGTGGGTGAGGGCCCGCGTCAGCGCTGCAGAAGACAGGACACGCACCTCAGCCTCGGCCATGGGGCCAAGGCCAAGGGCGACATCTTCAAGAGCGCGAACCAGGAAGGGAAACAGCTTGGCGGGGCCGTCCTCAGCGCCAGCCAGCGGGCTCTCTAGGCCGCTGTCGTAAAGCATCCTCAGTGAGGAGCGAGCCTTCGCCTCCATCTCCGCGAAGGCCACGCGGTCCTCGGCAAGAACCTGGGCCCTGTCGTCTAGGTCGACCTTCCTCGCCCCCAACTCCTGCTCCAGCGCGCCTAGGCGGTCGCGGCGCTTCCTGAGCTTGGCCTCCCGGCCCTCGACGGCTGCCTCGTCGAGCAACCTCACGCCTACCGATGCATGGACCCGGCGACACACCAGAGAACGGCCCCTGATTCTCGAGATAAGTCACCACCCGGAAGCACCAGCTACCGTGGCACCATCCCCGCACCTAATGCAATCCCGTGTTAGCAATGCCGCTCTCCTTTCTCACCGAACAACGGCTGCTTGAGCGCCAAAGGGGACCTCCTGAGCATCGCGACTCAGGGGCTCTTACCGGACCCCGGGTCGCTCACCTCCTGGCCTTGACCACGGCATCGCGACCTGGCATACCAGCGATGTATGAAGCCGCCTTGGGACTGGGACCTGTCGGTGCAGAGCACCAAGCCCTCGTGAGGTTCGAAAGGGAGAACTGAGCTAAAACGGAATGAGCAACTCGCATAGTTCTATGACAAGGGTTATATTAACAAAACAGGATCACAGGCACCTTACAAGCCCCCACGGGACGCGTCTTTGATTCCTCGCAGGGAACAGATCCTAAAGGGACGCTAACTACATGCGCCCCTGCAAAAGAAGCCATCATCAGGCCGTCAAGCACCGGCGCCAACCCCATCCAGATCAGAGTCGGCGACGGCCTGACGAGCCCGCCCTGCTCCAGGAGCGGCACCGGCTCGGGGGCTCGTAGCTGTCGTCGCTCGTCTCCGGAGTCGCGAAGAGCTCGCCGGAGTCGCTGGAACTTCCGCCGCCTCCGCCGCCTGAGGAGCCACCAAGGGAGCGGTCGGCGGGCCCAGTCCTCGCCATAGCAGGGTCCCGACCACCTCTCCCGGGGCAGCACTCCAGCCGGCGCCCATTCGCATCGAAGACGTTGAAGAACATCACCGAAGCACCGTCGTACTCCAAGTGGATCGCGAAGGCGCCTCTTGTCCTGCAAACCCGGGCGATCTCGCTCCAGCCTCGAGTCATGAAGACCTCGCCTGGAGCAACGACCGCGACCTCTGCTTCGGTCGCGAGGGTGCTGCAGCCGGCGTGCTGCAGCCAAAGTCCAGGAGTTCTCCTTGCGGGATGATGGAGGCGAAGAAGGGAGGAAGGTGAATCCAAGACCGAGGAGGCATGGTGGCACGGAGCATGAACTCTCGGGAGGAGCCCTGGGTGTGGACCCCAGGGGGGACGGCCCACACCTTCGTGACCCGTCGGCGCCGACGGCGGTGCTGCCCGTGGCGATCAGCATCAACTCCTTCAGGGCCCTCGATGTGGGCGTACAAGGGAAGCGGGAATCCCGGCGGTGCCCGCTCGCACCAGGGCCTCGACACCACCTGATGGCCCCCCTCGTCCCGGCCGCGGAGGGCGAGCCGTTTCTTCGGCGGGAGCGGGTCTGGTTCCTCTCGGGGAGCCTTTCCCTTCTCTGCCGACGAGAACCGGCGGATCGGAGCCATCGCAGCAAGACGGAGCAAGGACCAGGAAGAAGGAGAAGCAAGAAGGGATGGACTGGAAGGGCGTGCGCCGTTCCATACTTATGGCCGGCGAAGGCCAACCGCCGACCTCCACGATCATAGGTAATCATGACCCGCTTTGCATGCAGGGACTTGTCCGATCCGTGCTGTTAGGGCCCGCGGCGCTTTGCCCTTGCCCTTTCGCCTCCCTGCACGGCCAAGTCCGAGCGCGCCTTGGGCCCGGGGCTACTGTCGGCGTTCTGGGAACGGGGGTCCCTAGACTTGCCTGCCTGCGATGTGGCTCAAAGGGGGCCCAGCACGGCACGACTTCATCGACGCAGACCCAGGACCCTCGCGAGGGGCCAAGCCTCGTGGGGTGGATGACACAGAGCTTCCTCAGGCACGGCCACATCAGGCTGGCTCGCGAGGAGGCGAAGAGATCAAGGCGGGGTACCTCACGAGGTGCCCGTGACGCAAGCCATGACGACCAAGGGTGCCAGGCGGGCGCCAGCCCGCGCAGTGTCCTCCTTTCCTCTTTGGTGCAAAGGGAGCAAGCGCAGGCGAGAGCATCAAGCAAAGGCACCCGTTTCGGTGCAACGAGACCAAGACCAATCCAACGGCAGGGAGGAAGTCATTGTGGAGCCCAAGCCAGCATCACCACTAGAGTCTTTGGCAGGCGAGGACTAACTTTAGTCAGGATAAGTGTACCAGATGTTCCCCTTCAAAATGGCCAATTGTTGGCGCCCTTCCCGCTCAATATTTGGGAAGAGGCCCAGGGCCTTTGCCTATAAATAGGACTAGCCACCTACAGGGTAGAGTGAGGGGGAAAATCGGATCGAGTAGCATCACACACACAGAGAGAGAAGGGTGACTGAACTCCTCCTAGCAGTTCATCCCCACAGCCAAGAGCAGACCCTCGCGAGGCTGTTCTTCCTTGTATTGCTCATCATCATCAGCCCAAGAGGCAATCCACCACACCACACACTGGAGTAGGGTGTTACACCACAACGGTGGCCCGAACCAGTATAAACCCTGTGTCTCTTGTGCTCTTCTTTCCATAGCTTAGATCTCAGCGAGGCGGAGGGGTGCAGGTAGGTAGAAGGCGAAATCTCCGCGCGCACCCCACTGTTCGAACCTCAAGGGTCTGCCGGAACCCGAAATCTGACAGAAGTGACTCGTTTTCCTTTTGAAGATCTTCATGAGCCGCTCTCAATTTCTCAAGATCTTGCTTCCTTTGAAGATAATCATAGGAAAGCCTTTCATGAGTTGTTGAGAGCGTTTCATGACGACTTTCAAATTCCTCATACTTAACGTGAAGATTTTTTATGTATTCAATTAAGGACTGAGATCGAGTCATTTCAGTGTCTAACAGATCATCGCTTTTGTCTAATAGTTTTTGAATGTGTTCCATAGCTTTCTGTTGTTCAGTCGCAATTTTAGCAAGTGTTTTGTAGCTGGGTTTGGAACCACAATCCGAGTCATCGTCACTAGATGTTTGATAGTGAGTAGTGCGTGTGTTTACCTTGGCACCGCATGCCATGAAGCAGTAGGAAGGAGCGGAGTAGTCCTTGTCATTTGCATCGGTGTCGGTGATGAAGTCATTGTCTTCAGTGTTGAAGACGGACTTGGCAACGACTGCTGTAGCCAGACTCGCAACACCAGAATCGGACTCCTCCTCAGACTCCACCTCCGCCTCCTCAGAAGCAGACTCCTCCTCAGAATCCATTTCCTTGCCAACAAACGCACGTGCCTTGCCAGATGAGCTCTTCTTGTGTGATGAAGACCTTGAGGAAGACTTGGAAGAAGACTTTGAGTATTTCTTCTTCTTCTTGTCGTCAGAGTCATACTCCTTGCTCTTCTTCTTGTTGTTGTTCTCATTGTCCCACTGTGGACACTCAGAGATGTAGTGGCCAGGTTTCTTGCACTTGTGACATGTTCTCTTCTTGTAGTCATGAGCAGAAGCTTCATCATTCCTTGAGCTTGATCATGAAGACTTTCTGAAGCCTTTCTTCTTGGTGAATTTTTGGAACTTCTTCACAAGCATAGCAAGCTCCTTTCCAATGTCTTCAGGATCATCAGAACTGCTGTCAGATTCTTCTTCAGATGAGGAGACATCTTTTGCCTTCAAGGCACGAGTTCGCCCATAGTTGGGACCGTAGATGTCTCTTTTCTCAGAAAGCTGAAATTCGTGTGTTTTGAGCCTCTCAAGTATGTCAGATGGATCAAGTGTCTTGAAATCAAGACGTTCTTGAATCATCAGGGCTAGGGTGTCAAACGAACTGTCAAGTGATCTCAGGAGTGTCTTGACGACTTCATGCTTGGTGATCTCAGTGGCGCCGAGGGCTTGAAGCTCATTTGTGATGTCAGTGAGTCGATCAAATGTGAGCTGGACATTCTCATTGTCATTTCTCTTGAAGCGGTTGAAGAGGTTGCGAAGGACACTGATTCTCTAATCTCTCTGGGTTGAGACGCCTTCGTTGACCTTGGAGAGCCAGTCCCAGACTAGCTTAGATGTTTCCAAAGCACTCACGCGGCGATACTGTCCTTTGGTCAGATGACCACAGATGATATTCTTCGCAGTAGAGTCCATTTGAACGAACTTCTTGACATCAGCAGCAGTGACACCTTCTCCAGCCTTGGGAACGCCGTTCTTGACGACATACCATAGGTCGACATCAATGGCTTCAAGATGCATGCGCATCTTATTCTTCCAGTAGGGATATTCAGTTCCATCGAAGACGGGGCACACAGCGGAGACTTTAATTATCCCTGCAGTCGACATAGCTAAAACTCCAGGTGGTTAAACCGAATCACACAGAACAAGGGAGTACCTTGCTCTGATACCAATTGAAAGTGCTAGTGATCGACTAGAGGGGGGGTGAATAGGCGATTTTTAGGAAAGTCTTCAAAACATGTAAGTTTCGAAGACAAACGATAGAAATAAACCTATTACCATGCAGCGGAAGGTAGACTACACTAGGCAAACCATAGTCAAGTATTCAATGAAGTGAAAGCACAATGACTAATAGCAGCTAGGCAGTAAGGATCAGGTAGGAAGATATTGTGAAGCCAATCAGAACAAGTAATCACTCAGTGAAGCCAAAAGGTGATGCAATCGTACAATGACTTCACGAGGACCAACAGTAAGTAAAGGGAAGGGAAGGATGAAACTAGTGACTCGCTGAAGACAATGATTTTCTCGACCAGTTCCAGTTGCTGTGACAACTGTACGTCTAGTTAGGGAGGCTAAGATTCAACTCATAAGACCTCGTCTTCACCTTATTCCCCTTGAGCTAAGGACACCCAGTCCTCGCCCAATCACTCTGGTAAGTCTTCAAGGTAGACTTCCAAACCTTCACAGACTTCGTTCACCGGCGATCCACAATGACTCTTGGATGCTCAGAACGCGACGCCTAACCGGCTGGAGGATTCACAGTCCTCAAGTGTAATAAGTCTTCAAATCACACAAATAGGAAGACTTAAGTGATGCCTAACACTCTTTGGCTCTGGGTGTTTAAGGCTTTATCCTCGCAAGGAATTCTCTCTCGAAGGCTTCGAGGTGGGTTGCTCTCAAACGACAAAAGCCGTACTCTAACTCTGAGCAGCCAACTGTTTATGGTTGTAGGGGGTGGGCTATTTATAGCCACTAGGCAACCCGACCTGATTTGTCCGAAATGACCCTGGGTCACTAAGGAACTGACACGTGTTCCAACGGTCAGATTTCAAACACACACGGCAACTTTACTTGGGCTACAAGCAAAGCTGACTTATCCAACTCTGGACAAGATTTGCTCTCATAGTCTTCACTCGAAGACATAGGATTTTGGTTAAGCATCACTTCAGTCATTCTGACTGGTTCTCTTGGACCCCACTTAACAGTACGGTGGTTCCTATGACTCAACAAACAAAAACACAGAACGACGAAACTGCTAAGTCTTCGCGCTCCATAGTCTTCACACGACGTCTTCTCTTGTCATAGTCTTCAATGTGAATGTCTTCACATACCACCTTTGACTTCAATGTCTTCATACATTTTTAGGGGTCATCTCTCGTAGGAAAACTGAATCAATGAGGGACTTCTACCTGTGTTATCCTGCAATTCTCATAGACACATTAGTCCCTCAACTAGGTTTGTCGTCAATACTCCAAAACAAACTAGGGGTGGCACTAGATGCACTTACAGGATCATAAAGTGATCTTCTACAAGAGCTGTTGCAGCTGCACGAGCAAGCTCGGCTAGCAATGTGGAGTGTAGCCAAGGCCTTATGGCCATCCGACTCCCCTCCAGGGAGTATGGAGAAGCTTGTAGAGCTGTTCAAGGGAGCGCGGCGACGTATCCGACTGTGGAAGATATCGGCCTGCCGGGAGGGTGCGCGAGAAGCCTGGGACATGATAAAAACGCGATATACCAAGCTGGATCCAAATCACATGGCCCAGGTCGGACCGGTAGGGTCAAATGGGGAAGACATTCCCATTAGCTTAGTATATGGCCAAGTAGAGGTGGCTGCTAGATACTCCCAACAGGATTGTAAATTAGACCGCCTATTGGATAGTATAGAGGAGGAAGTTTTTGAGTCCTAGGTGACTATGTACTTTCCTTCTAACTGGATAAAAAAACAATTGTCATGGCCGACCTTTTCGCTTCGACCTTTGGACCCGAAGGTGCAGAGTGTTTCCGAATACCCTTATGGCAGAATATACCGGGGTATGCATGGGAACCAGGCATAGGGGTCATAGTTGCTTGAACAGACAATGTGTATCCGGCTAGTTATGTTATATTACATTACATAAGAAACATCTTCCAAAGAGAATAGTTTCATTAAGGGTTCCTTTCCCTGGGTGTGCATGCATTTAATGTGCATGTCCGAACTATGATTGAAAAAAATCACAGAGTTAGTAACTTCTGGGGTTTCACAATGAAGTGAATGCGAAAACATCTTTAATTCACCGACCGAAAATTCAATTAAGAACGCTAGCTTTCGGCTTCACCCAGTCTGAGGTACACATCCGGATGACCCGGCAGTAACAATCGCAGAGGTGCTCCCTTTATGCCCTAGCCAAACTAATGGGAACGTAGGGCATAAGCACAGGAGCCAGGCAACCCAGCTTGGCCAAAACTTAAGTCATATCGATGCATATAGTGGCGAAGAAAAGGTACATATGGAAAAACGCATATGTGGTGAGCTTGATGCTCAAAGAATAATAGCAAGCTTCTGTACGAGAAGCCCCCAGGTATAATGAACGTACATATGCAGAGGTGTACGCATTAGGTAAGGACGGTCTAGCCGTACTGAAACCGTAAGGCTTAAGAGCAAAATGAAAGAAAAAAGATAAAAAACAAAAAGAGAGAAAAAATAACGTTAATAACAGGAGGGAGAAGATGAACATAGTAGTTCGGCGCTAGGCATAAAATCAGCATAGTCTGGCCGCATTCCAGGGGTTCGGCTCCAGGTGATTATCTGACGCATCACACAGGCGGTACGCTCCTCCGGTGAGAACCTCGTCAATGATCAAGGGACCCTCCCACTTGGGCTTGAGCTTGTCCTTTTTCTTCTCCGGCGGGCGTAGAACGAGTTCACCAACGTTATAAGGCTTGGCCCACACTTCTCTGCTTTGATACCTGCGAGCATGTTGCTAATAAAATGCGGAACGGGCTTTTGCGACGTCGCGCTCCTCTTCCAAGACATCTAGGTTGTCCTGCCGATCAAGCTCGGCTTCTCTCTCTTCGTACATGCGCACTCGAGGTGAGTCATGAATAATATCGCAGGGTAACACCGCTTCTGCATTGTACCCCATGAAGAAAGGTGTATATCTAGTGGTGTGGTTGGGCGTGGTCCGCAGCCCCCAGAGTACGGAGTCAAGTTCCTCCACCCAGTGCTTATATGATTCTTTCAAAGACCGCACTAGTCTAGGTTTGATGCCGCCCATAATAAGACCATTCGCCCATTCGACTTGACCGTTTGTCTGCGGGTGGTAGACCGATGCGTAATTGAGTTTAATACCGAGATTAGCACACCAAGTTTTCACTTTATCGGCTGTGAAATTAGAGCCAATATCGGTTATTATACTGTGTGGGACACCATAACGGTGTACCACACCAGATATGAAATCTATTACCGGCCTCGCTTCGGCCATATTGACTGGTTTGGCCTCTATCCACTTAGTGAATTTATCCACCATGAACATCAGGTACTTTCTCTTATGGCTTCCTCCTTTAAGGGGTCCGACCATATCTTGTCCCCAGACCACAAAACGCCAAGTGATGGGGATTGTTTGTAAGGCCGTGGGGGGCATATGGCTTTGATTGGTGAAGAGTTGGCATCCGACACAACGTTGGACAAGGTCCTGTGCATCCTCTCAGGCCGTCGGCCAATAAAACCCTGTATGGAAAGCCTTGCTACCAAGGGCCCGAGCTGCGTCGTGGTGACCGCCAAGCCCGGCGTGAATCTCGGCCAAGAGCTTCCGCCCCTCTTCCTCGGAGATACATCTTTGAAGAACTCCGGTAGCGCTTTTCTTATAGAGTTCTCCGTCATGAACCTTGTAGGCATTCGAACGCCGGACAATGCAGTGTGCCTCATTCTGGTCCTCAGGAAGCTCCTTCCTCTTAAGGTAGGCCAGGAAGGGTTCGGTCCATCGGGCAATGACTGCCATGATGAGATGCGCCAATGATGTTATTTCGGTGGCTGAGTCCCCGATGATGTCGGTGTTTTCGGAATCTGGGGTTATGTGCGGATCTGGACTAGTGTTGCCGTTTGCCCCCTGCCACACCAAGGATGGCTTAAAAAGCCTTTCCAGAAAGATATTAGGTGGGACAGGGTCATGCTTGGCGCCGATACGAGCAAGAACGTTCGCTGCTTTGTGGCACCTCGGCTCAGAGCAACCGGTTTACCATGCATTGCCAGCCCAGAGACCATGTCTTCTGGCAACACATAACATCTTGGTACAGAAAACAACCGCTTTATTGATGCTAGCGGATCAAAGTTTACATTACAACAGGTAGCGAGGCCAAGCGGCACGCACGGTGCGGCTGAACAATATGTACATTATTTAGTGAACATAAAGGCCTCGATCATAACAACTACGCAGTAGCGGAACAACGTCGTAGACTAAGCTCCATAGTACAAGGACACTGATGTGGACACGATCTAGACTCGGACAGCACTCCTCTCCAACAAGGCTTTTCCTGAAATCTGGCATGACACGCCAGGTCAGTACATTGAATGTACTTGCAAGCTCACAACAGACATAAACATAATGACAAACAATATCATGATATTTAACCAATTATTAATAATGCAACAATATATTCAACATGCTGTGATCATATCCTCGTGAGGAAAATTTTCTCTTACCAACGGTGATCACTCCTTGGATCACCACTGTACCAACCTCAACATCTTAACCATGAATATCTCGTGATCCTTACGGTGATCACAACCACGACCCTACTAGGCCTAGAACAATGATCCTTCTGGCGATCACAACCACGACCCATACCAGGTCTAAAACAATGATCCTTCCGGCGATCACAACCACGACCCATACTAGGTATAAAACAATGATCCTTCCGGTGATCACAACCACGACCAACACTTGGTCCTTTCCAACCTGATGGCCTTCCCGCCATCATCAACAGTGCAGAGTTCATAACTTAGTGTGTAAATTTTATTAAATGTTGACCCATGTTGTGACCTACTTTCGAGCGTGTCCATAACCGTGGACTCGGCTATCGATAGATTAATACACTTTGTAGAGGTAGCGCACTGTACCCACACCACGGAACCCATGGCCTCGTACTCCCATTCGGGTGGACCAACGACATTCCGACGAAACCCCTCCATTGCCATGACACTGTCTCAGCCACTCCGACCCACTCCCCAACTAGGCTAGTCCTGGGTGGCCCCATGTCTACCAAAGACACAACGACCACCGTCATGGCCAAACGTCCCTCACAGGGACTGTCCCTCACGGGGACCAATACCAAAAATCTCAACAATGGGCTCACAAGGTTATGTCTGCTTACCGGGCCAGGGTACCGCACGCCCATAACCTTCCCTAGTTGGAGGCACCGACCAAAGGCATGACAACAGATTGAATAAAGGCCTTCCCATACAGGCAAATGTGGTTGCACTGGGAAAAACTCGATTCAGTGGCACCATGACCCGGTCAACGACATATTCAAGTTGTATTATTATCAGGTTCAACTTAAATTGAAAATAACCAGTGTCATAGTATGACATGAAGTACAACAATAACATATGCATCACATAATACCAGAAAAGACTGAGTCAACTATATCCACACTAAGCATAACCATCAACAACTCTTGACACTCCTCTGGTCAAGATTAAACCTCACATTAAACAGAATCTTTTCTAACAAGTTTTATCATTATTCTCATGCAAGAAAATAACTTCAATTAATTACTTATATCCACAACCATATTATTTCTACCATAGAAAAAATAAATCCTAGTCTCTTATCAACTTAGTTGGCTCTAAACTTTCTGTAACCCAAGCTTATTAACTTGAACTAGCACTTAACAGAATATGAATAACACAATAATGATCTATATGCATGGGTTAAATCATTCATTCAAGTAGGAAAATCACAAATATTGCAATGGCACCATGAAAATGTTGTTGTGGCTTGCCTTAGTGCAGATGAGGTTCACAAGCCTCCTGGTGATCCTCAAGACAAGCCTCACTGCTCTGAAAACAATTACAAACACAAAAATAAATCATCAAGAACCCTTCTGAAATTCACCAGAAAATCTAGGCAGCAGGGAAAAATCCCATTTTTGGTGAGCTGCCAGATTCCTTTGCAAAGAACACAATGCAAAAAGAATAAATTCATTTGGATTTATGGTTGAAAAATTATAGCTGTTTGAAGCTCTCTGGATAAATACGAATTTGAATTTAAATAAACAGACTAGAGGGGGGGTGACGTCGAAGGCGTAAAGCCTCGGGGCACCACCACTCGTACCGCTTCCCGCGCGTACTGAGTGGCTGACTAGCGGGCCCCGCTAGTCAGATGAGGGGGAGAGGGGAAACGAGACAGGGGCGGCGTGGCTTCGCCGGAGCAAACGCCGATGACGAGGGCTCCTTGGCCAAAACGAGAGGGAGGGATCGAGAGAGGAGACTGAGGCGCACCTGCCCGTAGCCGTAGAGTAGCTAGGGGTGGTCGGACGGCGTCGAAATCTTCCTCTCTAGCGGAGACAGGAAGCCGAGCTTGCCGGAGACGAAGATGACGGTGAGCAGAGGTGACTCCAGGGGTTCCAACCGGGCAGAACGGCACCAACACAGAGTGGCGGAGGCCCTGGAAGGGTTGCCCAGGCCTGGGAGGGGCCAGAGCTACGAGAACGACCCGAGGGGACCGCCGGCGAGCTCAAGCTTGGGGACGGCGTCCCGCGGCCTGCCCGGCCGGGCTACGGTCTTCTACTAGGTTGTGGAGTGTTTGAGAGTGGTGGATGATGCTTGAGGAGGCTGGGGGAGGGCTCTATTTATAGCCGAGCATCGAGGGGGTTCGGGCTCCGCCGGTGGACATCTGGACATGGTGCCCAGCGACGAGCGACGTCAGTGAGAGAAGGAGAAGGAGACGGAGATCATGCGGGGACTGTGGGCGAGCGGGGACGAGCATAGGGGCACTGGGGTGACGACGAGCACAGTGTGCACATCACTGTTTCATTGGCCGGACCGTGCCCGTGCTCACTGCGGCGAGCTCCGGCGTCGGTGAGCGCCAGGGGAGAGTTAATGGGGCTAAGACGAAGATGGTGGCAAGGTTTGGCACGCTTAGGCATGCGAGGAAGCAAGCACGCGATCAACAGAGGCTCGGGCGCATCGCAGAGTGCGTCGGCCGCATGCCAGCACACCTGGACGAACGCGGTCACCGCGTGAACTCTGACCTCATGCCGACCTAAGCCCAAACTTCATGTCTGGCATGTTGTTCGTGGTAGTTTTGAATGTTACCACACTTTGTTTTGGATCTAGACGCAATAGAAAAGATTTCACAAGCCTAGTAAGTTTCTGATCAGTAACTTTGAGAGCTTACTGTGGTCAAATGGCTAGGAGTTGGGAGCTGAGTTTTGGAGGGTAGAAATCATCTACTAGGGTGATGATGCACAAGAAAAATCAGCCCCAAAGGAGCAAGTAAAATGGTAGTTGCTATAGAAACTACCATTTCTGTCCAGAACATAAAATATTTTCAGTAGCAAAAATATTCCAAAAAGTTATGCAATATTTTTGCTCAGGAAGGTGCCCTAGGGTTCCAAGAATTTTTGTGAATTTTCTTAGATTTTTGTGGGCAAGAAAAGTTGGGGTTCCTTTGGAGCACATTGATCTAGCTAGGGTTTAAGAGAGGGAAATGGATATTTTTCATTAAGGAAAAATATTCCAAATATTATTTTGAGTTGAACCAGAGTGGGAATGATGGTTAGAGGGGGAAATGGGACACTTGGCTGAAAGCCAAGAGGTACCCAAGTGTTTAAGTCCATATGAAAGGATTCAAAAACTCCAAATTCAAAAATCAAATCAACTAAAAATCAGGCAAATAAAGGAGGGGAAAAACCAGGATGTCACATGCTTGATTACTTTCTTGAGCCACATGATGGAACTCGAGCCCTTCGAACCGGGTCGACATTTTTATTACTGCGTTACGATAAGCTGCCATCTTTGGATCTTTGGCGTCGAAGTCTCCATTTATTTGAGATATTGCAAGGTTTGAGTCCCCGCGCAACTCTAGGCGTTGTATGCCCATGGAGACGGCCATCCGGAGACCATGTAATAAGGCCTCATATTCAGCTGCGTTATTGGAGTCTGTGTATAGTATTTGGAGTACGTACTGAACGGCGTATCCAGTAGGGGACGTTAAAACGATGCCCGCTCCTAGCCCTGCCAGCATTTTGGAGCCATCAAAATACATAACCCAATTGGAATATGTGCCGTACTCTTTAGGGAGTTCGGCCTCTGTCCATTCAGCGACGAAGTCAGCTAGTACTTGGGATTTAATAGCTCATCATGGTTTGTATGTAATGCCGAATGGGAGGAGCTTAATGGCCCATTTGGCAATCCGGCCCGTGGCATCGCGGTTATTTATGTTGTCATTGAGTGGTACTTCGGAAGCCATCGTAATCGAACACTCCTGGAAGTAGTGACGGAGCTTTCGGGATGCCATGAAGACCATGTATGCTATCTTTTGATAATCGGGGTACCAGGATTTGCAAGGTGTAAGGACAGTGGGTACGTAGTATACTGGCTTCTGAAGCGGGAATTTATGTCCGTCCTGTTCTCGTTCAACGACGAGTACGGTGCTCACCACCTGATGTGTTGCCGATATGTATAGTAACATCGGTTCGCTGGCGTTTGGTGCGGCCAGGATTGAATTGCTCGCAAGAAGGGTTTTTATTTCCTCCAGTCCGGCTGTTGCCGCGTCCGTCCACTCGAAGTGATCGGTTCGCCGTAAAAGGCGATAGAGTGGTAGTGCCTTTTCTCCCAATCCGAAGATGAAGCGGCTTAGAGCTGCCACGCAGCCCGCGAGTTTTTGAACTTGTTTAAGCTCTGTTGGCGTAGCCAATTGTGATAAAGCTTGGATTTTGGCTGGATTTGCTTCAATCCTCTATTGGAAACGATGAAGCCCAGCAATTTTCCGGCGGGGACGCCGAAAACACACTTTTCCAGATTGAGCTTGATGTCATACGCGCGGAGGTTATCGAATGTGAGACGTAAATCGTCTATTAATGTTTCGACGCACCTGGTTTTGATGATGACATCGTCCACGTAAGCTTCAACTGTCTTGCCGATCTGCTTCTCCAGGCATGTTTGAATCATGTGTTGGTATGTGGCGCCGGTGTTCTTGAGCCCGAAGGGCATGGTGTTGAAGCAAAATGGCCCATATGGGGTAATGAATGTTGTTGCAGCTTGATCGTACTCCTTCATTTTGATTTGATGGTATCCGAAATATGCATCCAGGAAACACAGTGAGTCGTGTCCTATGGTAGCATCAATGATTTTATCAATGCGGGGGAGGGGGGAGGGATCCTTAGGGAAAGCATTATTAAGGTCTTTAAAATTGACGCACAACCGCTAGGATTTGTCCTTCTTTGGTACCATCACCAGGTTTGCCATCCAGTTCGGATGTTTTATTTCTCTGATGAATCCGACCACGTTTGGGTTCGGAAAAGCGCCGCAGTGTTTGCTTGACCGGTTTATATCCTTTTAATATATTGAGGCTGTGTTCGGCC
Source organism: Triticum urartu (assembly GCF_056163025.1). Taxonomy (NCBI): domain Eukaryota; kingdom Viridiplantae; phylum Streptophyta; class Magnoliopsida; order Poales; family Poaceae; genus Triticum; species Triticum urartu. The sequence continues at coordinate 466,356,368 of NC_141876.1, forward strand.
AGCTCGCGTGGGATTCCTGGCATATCAGAAGGGTGTCAGGCGAATATATCCCAATTTTCGCTCAGGAACTCTTGTAGCGCGGCGTCAACCGTTGGATCTAATTGTGCTCCGATGGATGATGTCTTCTTGGGGTCCGTTGGATGGACTTGGAATTTGACTATTTCTTCTGCTGGTTTGAAGGAGGTGGATTTGGGTCATTTATCTAGGACGACATCATCCCTGTCCACCGTAGAGCGCAGCGCGGCTAGTTCTTCGGCCGCGAGGGCTTCAGATAACGCCTCAAGGGCCAAGGACGTAGTCTTATTCTCTGTGCGGAGTGCTATGTCCAGATCACTAGCTAGAGTGATTATACCGTTGGGCCCAGGCATCTTAAGCTTCATGTATCCGTAATGGGGTACCGCTTGGAAGCGCATAAATGCGTCTAGCCCTAAGAGGGCGTGATACCGCTGTTGAAAGGGGACACTTGGAAGGTTATTTCTTTGGACCGACAATTCTCCGGCATGCCGAATACCACGTCGAGTGGTTTTTTTCCCACACACCGCGCCTCTCGACTGGGGATAATTCCTCGGAAGGTCGTGATGCTTTGCTCAATGCGGCTCCTGTCTATTGCCATTTTGTGGAGTGTATCTTCGTAGATGAGGTTTAGTCCACTGCCGCCGTCCATAAGGACCTTGGTTAGCCGAAAGTCGTCCACAATTGGACTGAGGACCAAGGCGGCTGGTGCTCAGACTATCCTGTATTTTGGTTCGTCACTAGCATTAAAAGTTATAGCCATGTTGTTTCAAGGGTTTATTTCTTCTATTTGACATACTTCAGCGAGTCCGTGTAGTGCTCTCTTGCGCCTATTGTTGGAGGCAAATGTCTCGAAGACCGTCAGTACTTTGAGTCGTTGTCCTCTAGGGGGTATTGTTCTGTGTTATTCTTGGTGAGGATATCCTCGCCGCTCTTTGCCACTTGCCGGAGTATCCAACATGCTCTAAGGCTATGTGTTGGTATGTTATCTGGTGTTGCATGTATTTTGCATGGCCCATCGAGCCATCCTTCCAGAACGGTTCCGCGCCCATACTGGACTTGTATTTCTTTACTACTGAACCGGGCGTGTTGCAAGGGTGCGCCATTTTCGCCTGAATGAAGGGTTGAGTGGGGACCGATGATTCCCAATGAGCTGCTTGAGTTTTCCAGGCGCTTTCCATTGCACTGTACTTCTGTAGGATGGTTGCCAAGTCAGCGAAGTGTAGGATGCGACGGTGGTTAATTGCGTGGAGGATCCCTTCGTCCCTGCAATTTTTGCGGAACACTGAGATCGCTTCCTCGTCGCGTCAATCTTTAATCTTGTTTTTGACAAGAAGGAATCTGGCCCAGAAGTGGTGGACCGTTTCCTGAGACTACTGTTTTATGCTCGTGAGAGCGCTTGTATTCGGGTGGGTGGGTGGATTTAAAACTGAACCCTGCCCTAGTTTTGGATCCGGAGTTTGAAGGTCTTCCGAACTTAACCGATCGGGCTCTGGGGTGTCAGCTGATTTCTTAGGCCCATCATCCGATTCTATGTTCAGAGGGAAGGATGCTTCACCTCGCGGGTAGATGTCCGGCTCTTCGAGACCGGAGATCCGGACATAGTCCGTCCTTAATATGGAGGAATAGTTATCGCCCGTTCCTCGACTACCGCTATCTGGCGGGTGATCGGCGGAGATTTGATTTCTCTCTGACCGGGTTTAAGCCCAATCCGATCGTAGTCTATAGCAGCCCCCAGGGCGGTGATGCGATCTAGGAGCTCGTTTAAAGATGAAAGCTCCGCTGGATCCATATACTTGGAGTATTCGGAGTCGATACGAAGGGGGTTTTTGATGACCCAAGAGGCCATCGTCGGCTTAATGGCCGAACGGGCGGTCATGGTAAAGTCGCCCAGCCGGAGGGTTTGTCCTGGAGCCAGCGTTCCTCCGGTGGTAATATTATCCTTGAAAACAAGGTGATACATCGACCTTGTTGTCGATGGCACAGTGGAACTCTCAATGAAAGCACCAATGTCGGTGTCAAAACTGGCGGATCTCGGGTAGGGGGTCCTGAACTGTGTGTCTAAGGTCGATGGTAACAGGAGACAAGGGACACGATGTTTACCCAGGTTCGGGCCCTCTCTATGGAGGTAATACCCCACGTCCTGCTTGATTAATATTGATGAGTATGAGTATTACAAGAGTTGATCTACCTCGAGATCGTAATGGCTAAACCCTAGAGGTCTAGCTTGTATGGCTATGATAATGAGTTTCCTATCCGGGCTAAGTCCTCCGGTTTATATAGACACTGGGAAGATCTAGGGTTACACAAGGTCGGTTACAAAGAAGGAAATCTACATATCCGGTCGCCAAGCTTGCCTTCCACGCCAAGGAGAGTCATATCCGGACACGAGTACAGTCTTTGGTCTTCGTATCTTCACAGCCCATCAGTCCGGCCCAAGGCTAACAGGCCAGACGCCCGAGGACCCCTTAATCCAGGACTCCCTCAATGGGCTTCCTCAAATTGCCCTAGGTCTTCGTGATCAAGAGAGTTGGATGCACACCCACTTAGTTTTCTTTTTGAGCTTTCATAAACTTATAGCTCTAGTGCATCTGTTGCATGGCAATCCCTACTCACTCACATTGATATCTATTGATAGGCATCTCCATAGACCGTTGATATGCCTAGTTGATGTGAGACTATCTCCTTCTTTTCGTCTTCTCCACAACCATCTTCTATTCCACCCATAGTGCTATGTCCATGGCTCACGCTCATGTATTGCGTGAAAGTTGAAAAAGTTTGTGAACATCAAAAGTATGAAACAATTGCTTGGCTTGTCATCGGGGTGTGCATGATTTGAATATTTTATGTGATGAAGATGGAGCATAGCCAGACAATATGATTTTGTAGGGACAATCTTTCTTTGGTGATGTTATTTTGAGAAGACATAATTATTTTGTTAGCATGCTTGAAGTATTATTGTTTTTATGTCAATACTAAACTTTTGTTTTGAATCATACGGATCTGAACATTCATGCCACAATAAAGGGAATTACATTGATAAATATGTTAGGTAGCATTCCACACCAAATATTCTATTTTTATCATTTACCTACTCGAGGACGAGCAAGAATTAAGCTTGGGGATGCTTGATACGTCTCCAACATATCTATAATTGTTTATTGTTCCATGCTATTATATTATCTGTTTTGGATGTTTTCTATGCATTAATATGCTATTTTATATGATTTTGGGACTAACATATTAACCGAGACTAAGGCAGACTAAGGCATAGCCTAGTGGTGTGAAGGGGCTGATGCCTTCCCACCCACCCAGGTTCAAGGCATGGTACTTGCAATTTGGGTTTCTTGCACCAATTATACTGTAGGGGGTTCCCTTACAGTCTTTCTGTCAAAAAAAATTAACCGAGAGCCCAGTGTCAGTTCCTGTTTTTTTTCTTGTTTTAGAGTTTTGCATAAAAGGAGTACCAAACGGAGTCCAAACGGAATGAAACTTTCACGATGATTTTTCTTGGACAAGAAGACATCCAGAGGACTTGGAGTACACGCCGGGGAAGCCACGAGGCACCCACAAGGACGGATGGTGCACCCAGGGGGTAGGGCGCGCCCCCCACCCTTGTGGGCCCCTCGTGACTCCACCGACCTAATTCTTCCGCCTATATATTCTCAAATACCCAAAAACCTTTCAGGGGAGCCACGAAACCACTTTTCCACCGCTGCAACCTTCTGTACCAGTGAGATCCCATCTAGGGGCCTTTTCCGGCGTCCCGCCGGAGGGGGATTCGATCACGGAGGGCTTCTACATCAACACCATTGCCTCTCCGATGAAGCGTGAGTAGTTTACCACAGACCTACGGGTCCATGGCTAGTAGCTAGATGGCTTCTTCTCTCCCTTTGATTCTCAATACCATGTTCTCCTTGATGTTCTTCGAGATCTATTCGATGTAATACTTTTTTGCGGTGTGTTTGCCGAGATCCGATGAATTGTGGATTTATGATTAGCTTATCTACGAATATTATTTGAATCTCCTCTGAATTCTTATATGCATGATTTGATATCTTTGCAAGTCTCTTCGAATTCGATTTGGTTTGGCCAACTAGATTAGTTTTTCTTGCAATGGGAGAGTGCTTAGCTTTGGGTTCAATCTTGCCGTGCTCAATCCTAGTGACAGAAGGGGAACCGACACGTATTGTATTGTTGCAATCGAGGATAACTAGATGGGGTTTTCATCATATTGCTTGAGTTTATCCCGCTACATCATGTCATTTTAATGCGTTACTCTGTTCTTATGAACTTAATACTCTAGATGCAGGCAGGAGTCGGTCGATGTGTGGATTAATAGTAGTAGATGCAGAATTGTTTCGGTCTACTTGATACAGACGGGATGCCTATATTTATGATCATTGCCTTAGATATCACCATAACTTTGTGCTTTCCTATCAATTGCTTGGCAGTAATTTGTTCACCCACCGTAATATTTTCTATCTTGAGAGAAGCCTCTAGCGAAACCTATGGCCCCCGGGTCTATTTTCCATCATATAAGTTCCCGATCTATAATTTTAGTTTCCTATTTACTTTCTTTGCAATCTTTTACATTCCGATCTATAAACCAAAAATACCAAAAATATTACTTTACCATTTATCCATCTATATCAGATCTCACTTTGCAAATAACCGTGAAGGGATTGACAACCCCTTTGTCGTGTTGGGTGCAAGTTGGGGTTTGTTTGTGCAGGTATTCAGTGGCTTGTGCATTGTCTCCTACTGAATTGATACCTTGGTTCTCAAAAGCTGAGGGAAATACTTACTCTACTTTGCTGCATCACCCTTTCCTCTTCAAGGGAAAAACCAACGCAAGCTCAAGAGGTAGCAAGAGCCGCTCGCTCCGGCTGTCGCCTCAGCCGTTGAACCGGAAGTCATAGTCGCAACAGTTGATGAATTGAGCACCGGTTGTGTGCCGACCATGAAGATCGCGACTCTGTTCGGCGGCTCATAGGGGTCCGGAATATTGTCGCCATCGGAATAGCTCCCAAGCGCGCCGTCTTTCAGTTGATACATTGAATTGGTCTCTTCAATTGAGGACTCATCATCAGAGTAGATGGCCGTCTCTCCACCAGATACAGATCCTTCCTCAAGATCCGCCCCGTGAACGAAATCAACAAAGGTATGCTTCACGATGGTCTGAACCTTGGCAGGTCGTGCGCGTTGAGCCATCTCAATGATGTCGATGCAGGTGTACGGCTCAGACTCCGACTCGCCGATCTTGCCAATGAAGACGTGGATTCCGCCGAAGGGGACCCGATACCCGTACTCGATTGAATCGGCCTCGGGACCCAGCTTGCGTCTTCGATGTAGATTTTGCCACGGCGATTCTTCGTCATCTGCCCCACGGCGTATTGATACGTCTCCGTCGTATCTACTTTTCCAAACACTTTTGCCCTTGTTTTGGACTCTAACTTGCATGATTTGAATGGAACTTACCCAGACTGACGCTGTTTTCAGCAGAATTGCCATGGTGTTATTTTTGGGCAGAAATAAAAGTTCTCGGAATGACCTGAAAATCAACGGAGAATTATTTTGGTATATATAATAAATACTGGAAGGAAGATCCACGTCAGGTGGGCCTCCACCTGTCCACGAGGGTGGGGGACGCGCCCTACCCCCCTGGGCGCGCCCCCCTGCCTCGTGGGCCCCCTGATGCTCCATCGAACTCAACCTTGACTCCATATATTCACTTTTGGGGAGAAAAAAACCAGGGAGCAGGATTCATCGCGTTTTACGACACGGAGCCGCCGCCAAGCCCTAAACTCTCTCGGGAGGGCTATCTGGAGTCCGTTCGGGGCTCCGGAGAGGGGAATCCGTCGCCATCATCATCATCAACCTTCCTCCGTCACCAATTTCATGATGCTCACCGCCGTGCGTGAGTAATTCCATCGTAGGCTTGCTGGACGGTGATGGGTTGGATGAGATTTATCATGTAATCGAGTTAGTTTTGTTAGGGTTTGATCCCTAGTATCCACTATGTTCTGAGATTGATGTTGCTGTGACTTTACTATGCTTAATGCTTGTCACTAGGTCCCGAGTGCCATGATTTCAGATCTGAACCTACTATGTTTTCATCAATATATGAGAGTTCTTGATCCTATCTTGCAAGTCTATAGTCACCTACTATGTGTTATGATCCGGCAACCCCGAAGTGACAATAGTCGGGACCACTCCCGGTGATGACCGTAGTTTGAGGAGTTCATGTATTCACTATGTGTTAATGCTTTGGCTGGTACTCTATTAAAAGGAGGCCTTAATATCCCTTAGTTTCCAATAGGACCCCGCTGCCACGGGAGGGTTGGACAAAAGATGTCATGCAAGTTCTTTTCCATAAGCACGTATGGCTATATTCAGAATACATGCCTACATTACATTGATGAATTGGAGCTAGTTCTGTGTCACCCTAGGTTGTGACTGTTATATGATGAACCACATCCGGCATAATTCTCTATCACCGATCCATTGTCTACGAGCTTTCCGTATATTGTTCTTCGCTTATTTACTTTTCCGTTGCTATTGTTATCATCACTATAAAACACCAAAAATATTACTTTTGCTACCATTACCTTTTACCACCGTTACCACTACTATCATATTACTTTGCTACTAAACACTTTGCTACAGATATTAAGTTTCCAGGTGTGGTTGAATTGACAACTCAGCTGCTAATACTTGAGAATATTCTTTGGCCCCCCTTGTGTCGAATCAATAAATTTGGGTTGAATACTCTACCCTCGAAAACTTTTGCGGTCCCCTATACTTGTGGGTTATCAAGACTATTTTCTGGCGCCGTTGCTGGGGAGCATAGCTCTATTCTTTGAGTCACTTGGGATTTATATCTGCTTATCATTATGAAGAACTTGAAAGATCCAAGAACCAAGATTTATCCCTCAACTACGAGGGGAGGTAAGGAACTGCCATCTAGCTCTGCACTTGATTCACCTTCTGTTTTGAGTAAGCTTGCGACACCTAGACCTGCTTCTGCTATTAATTCTGACATGTCGCATGTTATTAATGATGCCACTTCTGCTATGCATGATACTTATGATGAAACTACTTCTATGCTTGATACTACTGTGCCACTTGGTGAATTTCTTAATGAACAACTTGCTAGGGCTAGAGAGAATGAATTATTGAAACTGAAAATATTGATGAAAGTGATGATGAAGATTCTCCCCCTAAATATGAATAGCTTGTTGTTCCAAAGGGTTATGTTATGGATGAAGAAACTGCTAGAGACTTTCTTGCTTGCAATGATAGGAGTGATCTTAAGAAATTATTAGCTAAGCTGAAACAAAAAACTTTGAATGCTAGAATGAAATATGATCCTGCTTATGCTACTTCACCTATCTTTGTTACTGATAAGGATTATGAATTCTCTGTCGATCCTTAGTTAATTACTTTGGTTGAATTTGATCCTTTCTATGGCTATGAATCTAAAACTGTTGTGGCACATCTTACTAAATTAAATGATATAGCCACCCTGTTCACTAATGATGAGAAAACTCGCTACTATTATATCCTTAAGACATTTCCGTTCTCATTAAAGGGTGATGCTAAGATATGGTTTAATTCTCTTGATCCTGGTTGTGTGCGTAGTCCCCAGGATATGATTTATTACTTCTCTGCTAAATATTTCCCCGCTGATAAGAAACAAGCTGCTTTAAGGGAAATATATAATTTTGTTCAAATTGAAGAAGAGAGTCTCCCAGAAGATTGAGGGAGGCTTCTCCAATTACTTAATGCTTTGCCTGATAATCCTCTTAAGAAAAATGAAATAGTTGATATCTTTTATAATGGACTAACCGATGCTTCCAGAGACCACCTGGATAGTTGTGCTGGTTGTGTTTTCAGGGAAAGAACACCAGATGAAGCTGAAATTTTATTGAATAATATGTTGACCAATGAAAATAATTGGACACTTCCTGAGCCAACTCCCAAGCCAACTCTGAAGAAAAGGGGTGTTATATTTCTCAGTCCTGAAGATATGCAAGAGGCAAATAAATCTATGAAATAAAAAGGTATAAAAGCTGAAGATGTTAAGAATTTACCTCCTATCGAAGAAATACATGGTCTTAATTTACCGCTTGTTGAAGAAATACATGGTTTTAATCCATCACCTATTGAAGAAACATATGGTCTTGATAACCTGACATAGGTAGTAAAGGTAAATTCTCTCTATAGATATGATAAAGCTGAAATCCCTCCTACTAAGTTTGCTAGTCAATGCTTAGATGAGTTTGATAACTTTATGGTTAAGCAAGAAGATTTTAATGCTTATGTTGGTCGACAATTGAAACATCATTCTTATATGATTGAACACTTGAGTGATTATATGGCTAATGTTAAAGGTGAACTAAAACTTATTAGTAAACATGCTTCTATGATTTCCACTCAAGTAGAACAAGTACTTAAGTCTCGGAATGATTTTCTCAATGAATTAAACAATAAGAATGACAATGCGTTAGAGTTATGACTAGATGTGGTAAAATGACTCAGGAACCATTGTATCCTGAGGGACATCCTAAGAGAATTGAGCAAGATTCTCAGAGAAATAATATTGATGCACATAGTCCTACTAAGAGGAAGAAAAAGAAAAATGATAGGACTTTGCATGCTTCTAGTGAACCTGTTGTTGACACACCTGAGAATCCTAATGATATTTCTATTTATGATGCTGAAACACAATATGGTAATGAGCATGAACCTAGTGATAATGTTAATAATCATGATCATGTTGATGCTCAACCTAGTAATGACAATGAAGTAGAGATTGAACCCGCTGTTGATCTTGATAACCCACAATCAAAGAATCAACGTTATGATAAGAGAGACTTTTTTGCTAGGAAGCACGATAAATAAAGAGAACCATGGGTTCAGAAACCCATGCCTTTTCCTCCTAAACCATCCAAGAAAAAGGATGATGAGGATTTTGAGCGCTTTGCTGAAATGATTAGACCTATCTTTTTGCGTATGCGTTTGACTGATATGCTTAAAATGAATCCTTATGCTAAATAAACGAAAGAAATTGTTACAAATAAAAGAAAGATATCGGAAGCTGAAATTTCCACCATGCTTGTTAATTACACTTTTAAGGGTGGAATACCTAAGAAACTTGGAGATCCAGGAGTACCAACTATACCGTGCTCCATTAAAAGAAACTATGTTAAAACTGCTTTATGTGATCTTGGAGCTGGTATTAATGTTATGCCTCTCTCTTTATATCGTAGACTTGATTTGAATAAGTTGACACCTACTGCAATATCTTTGCAAATGGCTGATAAATCAACTGCTATATCTGTCGGTATTTGTGAGGATGTGCCTGTTGTGGTTGCAAACGTTACTATTTTAACGGGCTTTGTTATTCTTGATATTCCCGAGGACGATAGTATGTCTATTATTCTTGGAAGAACCTTTTTGAATACTGCAGGGGCTGTTATTGATTGCACCAAAGGCAATGTCACTTTTCATGTTAATGGCAATGAGCATATGGTACACTTTTCGAGGAAACAACCTCAAGTTCATAGTATAAACTCTATTGGAAAAATTCCAACTATTACTACTGGAGGTTTTGAATTTCCTCTTCCTATTGTCAAGAAGAAATATGATATTCTAATTGTTGGGGATATGCATATCCCCATTGAGGTAACCTAGTGTTATTCGAAAATTCTCCGGTTCCATGCAATTCAGAATGAGTTTGTTAACAAGACTTGATCAACCTTGTTAGTGGATTCCTTTTGATGAGCATGAGATGGATGAATTTAGAAAACACAACTCTTTGTACCCTCTTTTTACTTTCTGTTATTTATATTAAATAAAGCAAAAATATTATTTTTCTGTCTGTTTTCTGAATTATCCATGCAATAAAAAATACCCCGAAAATAAAAGTTCTCCAAATGCCCTGAAAATTAAATATGATTTTTTCTAGAATATTTGAGAATATCTGGCACTAAAAACGCAGCATGGGAGCAAGCACCTGGCCACGAGGGTGGAGGGCGCGCCCTACCCCCTGGGCGCGCCCCCTGCCTCATGGGCCCACGGTAGCTCCCCTCCACTTATTCCAGCTACCACACACTCCTTCTTCCTCCCACAAACATCACTAACCAGCTCAAACCCGAGTCCAAGCTCATCTTGCTGCCATTTTCGATCTCCTTGCTCAAAGCTGCATTCAAAAAACTGCTTTGGGGGATTGTTCCTTGGTATGTGACTCCTCCAATGGTCCAATTAGTTTTTGTTCTAGTGCTTTATTCATTGCATATTTTTGCTGCTTAGGTGACCCTGTTCTTGAGCTTGCATGTCAAATTTATGTGGTCAAAAGTAGTTTTAATGCATGATATATCCTTTAGGCACTTGTAGGAGTAGTTCTATTAATTTTGTTGAGTTTGGTTCATTTTTATTTTGAAGTTGCTAAAAATTTCAGAAATTTTCAGAAAAGATGAAGAGATTTTTGAGGGGCTCATTGAGCCGAAGCTCGAAGGATAAGCAAAGTGAGGAGGATAAGAGGCCCAAATATAATCTCCCTAGCACCGCGGAAGTTCGGCCGTGTGAATGGCCTTGTGATAATTACTTGAGAGCAGCCGAGATTTATGATGATTTCTATGAATTGGCTGAGAATGCAGGCCTCACCGCCTTCCTCCACGACAACGCGAACAGTATCCCTTACTCACCAATATCTTTGTGCAAAACTTTCATTTCCATGCTAGGAGCTCACCACCTTCGGTGGAATTTTATTTATATGATGAGCATAAGGAGATGTCACTTTGTGACTTTTGTCGGATTTGTTTGATCCCTTTTGAGGGTAGTGTAGAGGAACCACATCGTGACGATGTGGACGGGTTTATTGATACCATTGCTGTAGGGGAAACGAGGAAGGTTTCCGATGCACGAATTACTAGCATACACTTTCCTGTTCTACGTTACTTTGCTATATTTGCAAGTAGATGCTTAATTGGTCGCGGAAACTGTGGCAACCTTAGTGCCCCTGATATTGTTATTTTGTGCCATGCCTTGTTCCATGATGACACATTTAGTATGGGCGCTATTATTGCAAAGCGGTTAAATCTTAACCGTACTAAGGGCCCCGTCCTTGGAGGCATCTTCGCCTCGCACCTCGCTGCACACTTTAACATACCTATTAGGCATTATGAGAAGGAAGAGAAGTTGCTGCCTCCTATTTATCTAGATTATAAGAGTATGGTAGCCCATGATTTTATTGTTAAGAATAGGGAAAAGGAGCTTAAGTACAAATTAATATTTGGTAAAAATCATCCTGAGACTATTACCCTGCCTGCTCCTTCCTTGTTTGATTTATCTGCAGGCAAGTACCTTGTTCTGTTGGAGGCCATTCACGCCTACTGGAACCATACATCAGCTACAGAGCCATAGCCGGAACCACAATTTGAACCTCCACGACAGTCTGATTACCAGTGGGATCCGGAGGTGATTGCCAACCAGTGGCAATCCGAAGCTTCTTCATAGTACGACCCCAACTATTACTTTGGATATCCGCCAGGCCAGCCGTGGCCATAGACCGAATTAGGCCAAAAGCCTAAGCTTGGGGGAGTACATATTTCTCACCGACATTACATTCATGTTCACACACTCATGCTAGTTGTCGGTGCTCATACTTTTTCACTGTATCATCCATGCTAGTTTATTTTCCTTTTTATGCTTTCTTCTTATGAGTTTAATAAACCTTGATAAAAAAGACAAAAAATAGTAGTAGCTTTTAATTAGTTTACTTTCCATGCTTGCAGTAATTATTAAAAAGAAAACCCAAAAAGATTTCTTGTTCTTCTTTTGCTTGTTGGGAGCTTTCTCGTGTAAATAGTTTTATTTCTTTCTTGTTCTTTGGGGGTCGAGAGGAGAAGACCATAATGAAAATGTTGAGTGGCTCTTATATGCATTATTGTTGATCTAACAAAGAGCCCATATTACCTTGTCTTCTCTCTTGAATTGAATGCTTGCAGATTCCAGCTTAGTCCAATGCACATGCACTATTATTATTATCCACACTATTCAGTCGTGCAAGTGAAAGGCAATAATGATGATTATATGATGAACTTATTGAGATGAGAAAAGCTGGTATGAACTCGACCTCTCTTTTTTTGTAAATATGATTAGTTCATCGTTCCTGATTCAGCCTATTATGAATAAACATGTTTGCAATGACAATTAGAGATTATAGTTGCTTATGCCATGCTTAACTAGCTAGGAGTTTATAATGGTTTACCTTGCGTGCCAACATGCTATTAAAATGGTTGTGATGTGGTATGATAGGGTGGTATCCTCTTTTGAACGATGGTGGTATCCTCTTTTAAACGATTTGAGTGGCTTGACTTGGCACATGTTCACACATGTAGTTGAAACAAAATCAACATAGCCTCTACGATATTTATGTTCATGATGCATTATATCCTACTCATGCTTGCATTCGGTGTTGATTAATTTTAATGCATGTTCATGACTGTTGTCTCTCTCTAGCTGGTCGCTTCCCAGTCTTTTGCTAGCCTTCACCTGTACCAAGCGGGAATACTGCTTGTGCATCCAATTCCATAAACCCCAAAGTTATTCCATATGAGTCCACCATACCTACCTATATACGGTATCTACCTGTCGTTCCAAGTAAATGTGTATGTGCCAAACTCTAAACCTTCAAATAAACATTTTGTTTTGTATGCTCGAATAGCTCATCTATCAACTAGGGTTGTCCGTATCTTCCATGTTAGGCGGGTTATTCTCAAGAGGAGTGGACTCTGCTCCTCACTCACGGGAAAATGGCTGGTCACCGGGATGCCCAGTCCCATGCTTTATGCAAATCAAATCAAAATAATCGCAAACAAAACTCCCCGGGGACTGTTGTTAGTTGGAGGCACTCGTTGTTTTGAGCAAGCGATGGATTGATGCTTGTTAGTGGAGGGGGAGTACAAACTTTTCCATTCTGTTTGGAACCGCCTATAATGTGTGTAGCATGGAAGATATCGCCATCTCTCGGTTGTTATGTTGACAATGAAAGTATACTGCTCAAAATATTATTCATATCTATTTCAAAACCGAACTCTAGCACCTCTACAAATCCCTGCTTCCCTCTGTGAAGGGCCTATCCATTTACTTTTATGTTGAGTCATCATCCTCTTATTAAAAAGCACCAGTTGGAGAGCACCACTGTCATTTGCATTCGTTACTATTAGTTTACATTGAGTATGACTTGACTGGATCTCTTTTACCATGAATTACAATGTCTAGTCAGTCCTTGATCTTTAAAGGTGCTTGGCATTTATGTTTTGCGGTCTCAGAAAGGGCTAGCGAGATACCATCCTGTTATATCATATCATGATTGTTTTGAGAAAGTGTTGTCATCCGAGATTTATTATTATTGCTCGCTAGTTGATTATGTCATTGATATGAGTAAACATGAGACCTAAATGTTATTGTGAATATGGTTAGTTCATAATATTTGCTGAAAACTTGAATGCTGGCTTTACATATTTACAACAAGAGCAAACAGAGTTTGTAAAAGTTTTTCTTTATCACTTTCAGTTTATCAACTGAATTGCTTGAGGACAAGCAAAGGTTTAAGCTTGGGGGAGTTTATACGTCTCCCTCATATCTACTTTTACAAACACTTTTGCCCTTGTTTTGGACTCTAACTTGCATGATTTGAATGGAACTAACCCAACTGACGCTCTTTTCAGCAGAATTGCCATGGTGTTATTTTTGTGCAGAAATAAAAGTTCTCAGAATGACCTGAAAATCAACGAAGAATTATTTTGGAATATATAATAAATACTGGAAGGAAGATCCACGTCAGGGGGGCCTCCACCTGTCCATGAGGGTGGGGGTTGCGCCCTACCCCCCTGGGCGCGCCCCCTGCCTCGTGGGCCCCCTGAAGCTACACCGACTGCAACCTTGACTCCATATATTCACTTTCGGGGAGGAAAAACTAGGGAGAAGGATTCATCGCGTTTTACGATATGTAGCCGCCACCAAGCCCTAAACTCTCTCGGGGGGGCTGATCTGGAGTCTGTTCGGGGCTCCAGAGAGGGGAATCCGTCGCCATCGTCATCATCAACATTCCTCCATCACCAATTTCATGATGCTCACCGCCGTGCGTGAGTAATTCCATCATAGGCTTGCTGGACGGTGATGGGTTGGATGAGATTTATCATGTAATCGAGTTAGTTTTGTTAGGGTTTGATCCCTAGTATCCACTATGTTCTGAGATTGATGTTGCTATGACTTTGTTATGCTTAATGCTTGTCACTAGGGCCCGAGTGCCATGATTTCAGATCTAAACCTATTATGTTTTCATTAATATATGAGAGTTCTTGATCCTATCTTGCAAGTCTATAGTCACCTACTATATGTTATTATCCGGCAACCCCGAAGTGACAATAGTCGGGACCACTCCCGGTGTTGACCGTAGTATGAGGAGTTCATGTATTCACTATGTGTTAATGCTTTGGTCCAGTACTCTATTAAAAGGAGGCCTTAATATCCCTTAGTTTCCAATAGGACCCCGCTGCCATGGGGGGTGGGACAAAAGATGCCATGCAAGTTCTTTTCCATAAGCACGTATGACTATATTCGGAATACATGCCTACATTACATTGATGAATTGGAGCTAGTTTTGTGTCACCTGATACGTCTCCAACGTATCTATAATTTTTGATTGCTCCATGCTATATTATCTACTATTTTGGATGTTTATGGGCTTTATTATACACTTTTATATCATTTTTGGGACTAACCTATTAACCCAGAGCCCAGTGCCAGTTTCTGTTTTTACCTTGTTTTAGGGTTTCGAAGAAAAGGAAAACCAAACGGAGTCCAATTGACCTGAAACTTCACGGAACCCATTTTTGGAAGGAAAGAAGCCCAAAAGAGTTGAAGTGCACGTAAGGGAAGCTTCGAGGAGGCCAGGAGGTAGGGGCGCGCCCACCCCCCTGGGCGCGCCCTCCACCCTTGTGGGCCCCTCGTGGCCCCCTGACGCACTTCTTCCTCCTATATATCTCCATGTAGCCTAAAACGATCGGGGAGCACAATAGATCGGGAGTTCCGCCGCTAGAAGCCTCCGTAGCCACCGAAAGCCAATCTAGACCTGTTTCGGCACCCTACGAGAGGGGGAATCCCTCTCCGGTGGACATCTTCATCATCCCGGTGCTCTCCATGACGAGGAGGGAGTAGTTCTCCCTCGGGGCTGAGGGTATGTACCAGTAGCTATGTGTTCGATCTCTCTCTCTCGTGTTCTTGAGATGATACGATCTTGATGTATCGCGAGCTTTGCTATTATAGTTGGATCTTATGTTTCTCCTCCCCCTCTACTCTCTTGTAATGAATTGAGTTTCCCCTTTAAAGTTATCTTATCGGACTGAATCTTTAAAGATTTCAGAACACTTGATGTATGTCTTGCCATGCGTATCTATGGTGACAATGGGATACCACGTGATTCACTTGATGTATGTTTTGGTGATCAACTTGCGGGTTCCGCCAATGAACCTATGCATAGGGGTTGGCACACGTTTTTGTCGTGATTCTCCAGTAAGAACTTTGGGGCACTCTTTGAGGTTCTGTGTGTTGGTTGAATAGATGAATCTGAGATTGTGTGATGCATATCGTATAATCATGCCAACGGATACTTGAGGTGACATTGGAGTATCTAGGTGACATTAGGGTTTTGATTGATTTGTGTCTTAAGGTGTTATTCTAGTATGAACTCTAGGGCTGTTTGTGACACTTATAGGAATAGCCCAACGGATTGATTGGAAAGAATAACTTTGAGGTGGTTTCGTACCCTACCATAATCTCTTCGTTCGTTCTCCGCTATTAGTGACTTTGGAGTGACTCTTTGTTGCATGTTGAGGGATAGTTATGTGATCCAATTATGTTATTATTGTTGAGGGGGCTTGCACTAGTGAAAGTATGAACCCTAGGCCTTATTTCAACACATTGCAATACCGTTTACGCTCACTTTTATCATTCTTTACCTTGCTGTTTTTATATTTTCAGATTACAAAAACTATTATCTACCATCCATATACCACTTGCATCACCATCTCTTCGCCGAACTAGTGCACCTATACAATTTACCATTGTATTGGGTGTGTTGGGTACACAAGAGACTCTTTGTTATTTGGTTGCAGGGTTGCTTGAGAGAGACCATCTTCATCCTACGCCTCCTGCGGATTGATAAACCTTAGGTCATCCACTTGAGGGAAATTTGCTACTGTCCTACAAACCTCTGCACTTGGAAGCCCAACAACGTCTACAGGAAGAAGGTCGTGTAGTAGACATCACCACCCTAGGTTATGACTGTTACATGATGAACCGCATCCGGCATAATTATCTATCACCGATCCATTGCCTACGAGCTTTCCATATATTGTTCTTCGCTTATTTACTTTTCCGTTGCTATTGTTATCATCACTATAAAACACCAAAAATATTATTTTTGCTACCGTTACCTTTTACCACCGTTACCACTACTATCATATTACTTTGCTACTAACCACTTTGCTGCAGATATTAAGTTTCCAGGTGTGGTTGAATTGACAACTCAGCTGCTAATACTTGAGAATATTCTTTGGCTCCCCTTGTGTCGAATCAATACATTTGGGTTGAATACTCTACCCTCAAAAATTGTTGCGATCCCCTATACTTGTGGGTTATCACGTATCCCTTTATCCCAGAGAAGCTGCCCTTCAAGAACTCGAAACCACCGTGCGCTGGCCCCACGGTGGGCGCCAACTGTCGTGGTTTTGTCACGGCAGATGCCCTAGTGAAAGGACTTAGTTGTGGTGCCATCACAGCTAGTTAGCTTAAAGGGGTTGAACGGGAAAGAAGAGACACAAGGGTTTACCCAGGTTCAGCCCCTCTCAGTGAGGTAAAAGCCTACTCCTGCTTTCAGTTGTATTGCTTGGGTTTCGATTATCGGGGAGCGAATACGCTTGACCTGGTTCTCGATCGACTGTTTCTTGAGTTAACCCGCCGCCGGGTCACCCCTTTATATACAGGTTGATGCACGGCGGCTTACAGAGTACCGGCCGGCTCACACAAATGTGACCGGCTCGGTTTATAACTAAGCTTGCCTTACAAAACAAGTTAACATATGGCGGCTCACAGCTTTGGGCCTCGAGTCACCTCCGTGCCTTGAACCTTCAATAGGCTTACTCTATGAACCGCCATCTTCATATCTTCATGGACCTTATCGGGCCTCTTCATCTTTAAGTCGCTAGTGGTATGACTCGGCCCCTCCTAGGCGGGTTATACCTAGTAGTTATATCCCCAATAGGTTGGATGAGATTTATCATGTAATCAAGTTAGTTTTGTTAGGGTTGGATCCCTAGTATCCACTATGTTCCGAGATTGATGTTGCTATGACTTTGCTATGCTTAATGCTTGTCACTAGGGCCCGAGTGCCATGATTTCAGATCTGAACCTATTATGTTTTCATCAATATATGAGAGTTCTTGATCCTATCTTGCAAGTCTATAGTCACCTACTATGTGTTATGATCCGGCAACCCCGAAGTGACAATAGTCGGGACCACTCCCGGTGATGACCGTAGTTTGACGAGTTCATGTATTCACTAAGTGCTAATGCTTTGTTCCGATTCTCTATTAAAAGGAGGCCTTAATATCCCTTAGTTTCCATTAGGATCCTGCTGCCGCAGGAGGGTAGGACAAAAGATGTCATGCAAGTTCTTTTCCATAAGCATGTATCACTATGTACGGAATACATGCCTACATTATATTGATGAATTGGAGCTAGTTCTGTCTCACCCTAGGTTATAACTGCTACATGATGAATATCATCCAACACAATTATCATTGTCGATCCAATGCCTACGAGCTTTTCACATATTGATCTTTGCAAAGTTATTTTCGTTGCTACTGCTGTTACAATCACTACAAAACTGCTACTGTTACTTTTGCCGCCGTTACCGTTACTTCCATGTTACTTTGCTATTAAATACTTTGTTGCCGATATTAAGTCTTTCAGGTGTGGTTCAATTGACAACTCAACTGCTAATACTCATGAATATTCTTTGGCTCCCCTTGTGTCGAATCAATAAATTTGGGTTGAATACTCTACCCTCGAAAACTGTTGCAATCCCCTATACTTGTGGGTTATCAAGACCTTTTTCTGGCGCCGTTGTCGGGGAGCATAGCTCTATTCTCTGAGTCACTTGGGATTTATATCTATTGATCACTATGAAGAATTTGAAAGATACCAAAACTATGATTTTTCCCTCTAGAACGAGGGGAGTAAGGAACTGCCATCTAGCTCTGCACTTGATTCACCTTCTGTTCTGAGCAAGCTTGCGACACCTACACCTGCTATTGATTCTGATATGTCGCAAGTAATTGATGATGCTACTTTTTCTATGCATGATGCTTATGATGATACTACTACTTTGCTTGATAATACTTTGCCACTGGGTGAATTTCTTGATGAACAACTTGCTAGAGCTAAAGATATTGAGAATGCTGAAGCTGATGATATTTCTGAAACCGATGAAATTATTGAAACTGAAAACTTTGAAACACATGTGAGATCTAGCTCTCCTAGATATGAATTGCCTGTTATACCTGAGGATTATGTTATGGATGGAGAGGTAACTAGGGGCTTTCTTGCTTGTAAAGATAGAGAGGATCTTAAGAAATTTCTTGTCAAGTAGAAAGAAAAATCTCTAAATGCTAGAATGCAATATGATCCTAAGTTTGCTAGTTCCCCTCTCTTTCTTACTGATAAGGATTATGAATTCCCTGTCGATCCTGAGTTAATTTCTTTGGTTGATTATGATCCTTTCCATGGTTATGAATCTGAAAATATTGTGGCACATCTTACTAAACTGAATGATATAGCCACCCTATTTGCTCATGAGGAAAAAATCGCTATTACTATATTCTTAAGTTGTTTTCTTTCTCATTAAAGGGTGATGCTAAGATAGGCTTTAATTCTCTTGCTCCTGGTTGTGTGCGTAGTCCCCGGGATATAATATACTACTTCTCTGGAAAATATTTTCCTACTCATAAGAAACAAGCTGCTTTACAAAATATTTAACTTTGTGCAAACTAAAGAAGAGAATGTCCCACAAGCTTTGGGGAGGCTTCTCCAATTACTTAATGCTTTTCCTGATCATCCTCTCAAGAAAAATGAAATACTTGATATCTTTTATAATGGACTAACCGATGCTTCTAGGGACCACCTAGATAGTTGTGCCGGTTGTGTTTTCAGGGAATGAACTGTTGAAAAAGCTAAAGTACTATTGAATAATATATTGAGTAATGATAATGATTGGACTCTTCCTAAGCCAACTCCGAAGAAGAGAGGTATTCTATTTCTCAGCCCTAAAGATATGCAAGAGGCAAAGAAATCTATGAAATAAAAAGGTATTAAAGCTGAGGATGTTAAGAATTTATCACCTATCGAAGAAATACATGGTCTTGATAGCACAACACTGAAGGAAATATGCCCTAGAGGCAATAATAAAGTTGTTATTTATATTTCCTTATATAATTATAAATGTGTATTATTCATGCTAGAATTGTATTAACCGGAAACTTAGTACATGTGTGAATACATAGACAAACAGAGTGTCACTAGTATGCCTCTACTTGACTAGCTCGTTAATCAAAGATGGTTAAGTTTCTTAGCCATAGACATGAGTTGTCATTTGATGAACGGGATCACATCATTAGAGAATGATGTGATTGACATGACCCATCCATTAGCTTAGCACTATGATCGTTTAGTTTATTGCTATTGCTTTCTTCATGACTTATACATGTTCCTATGACTATGAGATTATGCAACTCCCAAATACCCGAGGAACACTTAGTGTGCTATCAAACGTCACAACGTAACTGGGTGATTATAAAGATGCTCTAGAGGTGTCTTTGATGGTGTTTGTTGAGTTGGCATAGATCGAGATTAGGATTTGTCACTCCGATTGTCGGAGAGGTATATCTGGGCCCTCTCGATAATGCACATCACTATAAGCCTTGCAAACAACGTAACTAATGAGTTAGTTGCGGGATGATGCATTACGGAATGAGTAAAGAGACTTGCCGGTAACGAGATTGAACTAGGTATGATAGCGACGATCGAATCTCGGGCAAGTAACATACCGATGACAAAGGGAACAACGTATGTTGTTATGCGGTTTGACCGATAAAGATCTTCGTAGAATACGTAGGAACCAATATGAGCATCCAGGTTCCGCTATTGGTTATTGACCGGAGATGAGTCTTGGTCATGTCTACATAGTTCTCGAACCCGTAGAGTCCGCACGCTTAACGTTCGATGACAATATGTATTGTGAGTTATGTGATTTGATATACCGAAGGTTGTTCAGAGTCCCGGATGTGATCACGGACATGACGAGGAGTCTCGAAATGGCCGAGACATGAAGATTGATATATTCGAAGGTTATGTTTGGACACCGGAAAGGTTTCGGATAGGTTCGGTCATTTTTCCGGAGTACCGGGGGGTTACCGGAACCCCCCGGGTAGTTAATGGGCCTTCATGGGCTTTAGTGGAAGAGAGGAGGATGAAACCAAGTGGAGGGGTGCACCCCCACCCCCAAGCCCAATCTAAATTAGGAAGGGGGTCGCCCCCCTTTCCTTCTCTCCCTTTTCCCTTTCCTTCCCCTCCTAGTTGGACTAGGAAAGGGGGGAACCTACTCCTAGTAGGAGTAGGATTCCACCCCCTGGGGTGCACCCCATGAGGCCGGCTGGCCTCCTCCTCCACTCCTTTATATACGGGGGAGGGGGCACCCCATAGACACACAAGTTGATTTCTTAACCGTGTGAGGTGCCCCCCGCCCCCCACATATTTCCACCTCGGTAATATTGTAGTAGTGCTAACGAAACTCTCCCTCGGCCTCAGCTGGATCTAGAGTTCGAGGGACGTCACCAGCTGAATGTGTGCAGATCGCAGAGGTGTCGTGCATTCTGTACTTGATCGGTTGGATCACGAAGACGTTCGACTACATCAACTGCGTTACTAAACGCTCCCGCTTTCGGTCTACGAGGGTACGTGGACACACTCTCCCCGCTCGTTGCTATGCTTCTCCTAGATAGATCTTGCGTGATCGTAGGTAAAATTTTGAAATACTACGTTCCCCAATAGTGGCATCCAAGCTAGGTCTATGCGTAGATGTTATATGCACGAGTAGAACACAAAGGAGTTGTGGGCATGGGTATATTCATATTGCTTGCCGTCACTAGTTGTTTCTTGATTCGGCGGTATTGTTGGATGAAGCGGCTCGGACCGACATTACATGACCGCGTTCAAGAGACTGGTTCTATCGACGTGCTTTGCACACAGGTGGCTGGCGGGTGTCAGTTTCTCCAACTTTAGTTGAATCGGATTCAATGAACAGGGTTCTTTCTGAAGATCAAAAAGCAATCACTATACCACATTGTGTTTTTGATGCATAGGTAAGAATGGTTCTTGCTAGAAGCCCGTAGTAGCCACGTAAAACTTGCAACAACAAAGTAGAGGACATCTAACTTGTTTTTGCAGGGCTTGTTGTGATGTGATATGGTCAAGACATGATGATATATAAATTGTTGTATGAGATGATCATGTTTTGTAAAAGTAATCGGCAACTGGTAGGAGCCTTATGGTTGTTGCTTTACTGTGTGAAATGCAATCGCCATGTAATTGCTTTACTTTATCACTAAGCGGTAGCGATGGTCGTAGAAGAAATAGTTGGCGAGCGACAACTATGCTTCGATGGAGATCAAGGTGTCAAGCCGGTGACGATGGTGATCATGATGATGCTTTGGAGATGGAGATCAAAGGCACAAGATGATAATGGCCATATCATATCACTTATTTGATTGCATGTGGTGTTTATCCTTTATGCATCTTATTTTTCTTAGTACGGCAGTAGCATTATAAGATGATCCCTCACTAAATTTCAAGGTACAAGTGTTCTCCCTGAGTATGCACCGTTGCTACAGTTCGTCGTGCTGGGACACCACGTGATGATCGGGTGTGATAAGCTCTATGTTCACATACAATGGGTGCAAGCCAGTTTTGCACAAGTAGAATACTCGGGTTAAACTTGACGAGCCTAGCATATGCAAATAAGGCCTCGAAACACTGAGACCGAAAGGTCGAGCATGAATCATATAGTAGATATGATCAACATAGTGTTGTTCACCATTGAAAACTACTCCATCCCACGTAATGATCGGACATGGTTTAGTTGATCTGGATCACGTGATCATTTAGATGACTAGAGGGATGTCTATCTAAGTGGGAGTTCTTAAGTAATATGATTAATTGAACTTAAATTTATCATGAACTTAGTCCTGATAGTATTTGCGTATCTATGTTGTAGATCAATTCCTCGTGTATAGCTTCCCCGTTTTATTTATGATATGTTCCTAGAGAAAACTATGTTGAAAGATGTTAGTAGAAATGATGCGGACTAGCTCCGTGATCTGAGGATTATCCTCATTGCTGCACAGAAGAATTATGTCCTTGATGCACCGCCAGGTGACGGACCTTTTGCAGGAGCAGATGCAGACGTTATGAACGTTTGACAAACTCGGTATGATGACTACTTGATAGTTTAGTGCACCATACTTTATGGCTTAGAACTGGGACTTCAAAAATGTTTTGAACGCCACGGAGCATACGAGATGTTCCAAGAGCTAAAATTGGTATTTCAGACTCATGCCCGTGTTAAGAGGTATGAGACCTCTGATAAGTACTTTGCCTACAAGATGGAGGAGAATAGCTCAGCTAGTGAGCATGTGCTCATAATGTCTGAGTACTACAATCACTTGAATCAAGTGGGAGTTAATCTTCCAGATAAGATAGTGATTGACAGAGTTCTCTAGTCACTATCACCAAGTTACTAGAACTTCGTGATGAACTATAATATGCAAGGGATAACGGAAACGATTCCCAAGCTCTTCGCGATGCTAAAATTGGCGAAGGTAGAAATCAAGAAAAAGCGTCAAGTGTTCATGGTTGACAAGACCACTAGTTTCAAGTAAAAGGGTAAGGTAAAGAAAGGGAACTTCAAGAAGAATGGCAAGCAAGTTGCCACTCCCGTGAAGAAGCCCAAAGCTAGACCTAAGCCTGAAACTGAGTGCTTCTACTGCAAAGGGAATGGTCACTAGAAGCGGAACTACCCCAAATACTTGGCGGATAAGAAGGATGGCAAAGTGAACAAAAGTATATTTGATATACATGTTATTGATGTGTACTTTACTAGTGTTCATAGTAACCCTAGGGTATTTGATACCGGTTCAGTTGCTAAGATTAGTAACCCGAAACAGGAGTTGCAAAATGAATAGAGACTAGTTAAGGGGAAGGTGACGATGTGTGTTGGAAATGATTCCAAGGTCGATAAGATCACCATCACACACTCCTTTTACCTTCGGGATTACTGTTGAACCTAAAATAAATGTTATTTGGTGTTTGCATTGAGCATGGATATGATTGGATCTTATTTATTGCAATACGGTTATTCATTTAAGTCAAAGAATAGTTGTTTTTCTGTTTACACGAATAAAACCTTCTATGGTCATACACTTAATATAAATGGTTTATTGAATCTCGATTGTAGTGATGCACATATTCATAATATTGATGCCAAAAGATGCAAAGTTGATAATGATAATGCAACATACTTGTGGCACTTCCGTTTAGGTCATATTGGTGTAAAGCGCATGAAGAAACTCCATGCGGATGGACTTTTGGAATCACTTGATTATGAATCATTTGATGCTTGCGAACCATGCCTCATGTGCAATATGACTAAGACTCCGTTCTCCAGAACAATGGAGCGAGCCACTGACTTATTGGAAATAATACATACCGATGTATGCGATCCGATGAGTGTTGAGGCTCGCGGCAGGTATCGTTATTTTCTTTGGCCTTCACAGATGATTTGAGAAAATATGAGTATATCTACTTAATGAAACACAAGTCTGAAACGTTTGGAAAGTTCAAAGAATTTCAGAGTGAAGTGGAGAATCATCATAACAAGAAAATAAAGTTTCTACGATCTGATCGCGGAGACGAAATATTTGAGTCACGAGTTTGGCCTTCAGTTGAAACAATGTCGAATAGTTTCGCAACTCACACCACCTGGAACACCACAGCGTTATGGTGTGTCCGAACGTCATAACCGTACTTTATTAGATATGGTGCGATCTGTGATGTCTCTTACCGATTTTACCACTATCGTTTTGGGGTTATGCAATAGAGACAGCTGCATTCACGTTAAATAGGGCACCGTCTCAAAATCCGTTGAGATGACACTTTATGAACTGTGGTTTAGCAAGAAACCTAAACTGTCATTTCTTAAAGTTTGGGTTTGCGATGCTTATGTGAAAAAGTTTCAGCCTGATAAGCTCAAACCCAAATCGGAGAAGTGTGTCTTGATAGGATACCCAAAATAAAATGTTGGGTGCACCTTCTATCACATATCCGAAGGCAAGATCTTTGTTGATAACAGTGGATCCTTTCTAGAGAAGGAGTTTCTCTCGAAAGAAGTGAATGGGAGAAAAGTAGAACTTGATAAGGTAATTGTACCTTCTCCCTAATTAGAAAGTAGTTCATCACAGAAATTAGTTCCAGTGATGCCTACATCAATTAGTTAGGAAGTTAATGATGATGATCATGAAACTTCAGATCAAGTTACTACAGAACCTCGTAGGTCAACGAGAGTATGTTCCGCACCAGAGTGGTGCGGTAATCCTATTCTGGAATTCATGTTACTAGACCATGACAAACCTATGAACTATGAGGAGGCGATGATGAGCCCAGATTCCGCGAAATAGTTTAAGGCCATGAAATCTGAGATGGGATCCATGTATGAGAACAAAGTATGGACTTTGATTGACTTGCCCGATGATCGGCGAGCCATTCAGAATAAATGGATCTTCAAGAGGAAGACGGACACTGATAGTAGTCTTATTATCTACAAAGCTCGAATTGTCACAAAAGGTTTTCGACAAGTTCAAGGTGTTGACTACGATGAGATTTTCTCACTCGTATCAATACTTAAAAGTCTGTCCGACTCATGTTAGCATTTGCCGCATTTTATGAAATCTGGCAAATGGATATCAAAACTACATTCCTTAATGGATTTATTAAAAAAGAGTTGTATATGATGCAACTAAAAGGTTTTATCAATCCTAAAGGTGTTAACAAAGTGTGCAAGCTCCAGCGATCCATCTATGAACTGGTGCAAGCATCTCGGAGTTGGAATATACGCTTTGATGAGTTGATCAAAGCATATAGTTTTATATAGACTTACGGTGAAGCCTGTATTTACAAGAAAGTGAGTGGGAGCACTACAGCATTTCTGATAAGTATATGTGAATGACGTGAATGACATATTGTTGAACGGAAATAATGTAGAATTTTCTGGAAAGCATAAAGGAGTGTTTGAAAGGAGTTTTTCAAAGAAAGACCTCGGTGAAACATGTTAATTATGACATATCTTCTCAAAAAGATCAATGTGCAAATGAATAAATTGCTACTGAGACAACAACCAAATTCTGGAACATCAGAAGCTATAATGAAATACAACAACGCTACAAGTTCTTACTCATGTACAATAAATAACAAATTGAACATTTTATGAGGAAGGTAAATATAACTGCCCAGCATAGCGACAGTGTTTGGATGATAGCAAATTGATACTAACAGGTGTGTACATGCACAAATTTAGTAACATAGAACTAATAGCACTAAGGTCGTCCACTATGTATGCCAAAACTGGGGTAAAGTCAACTGTTGCTACATCTTGCACCGGTGCCCTACACTGGTAAGTCGATGTAGCGGAAAAAAATCAGGGACCCAGACTCCGAAGCACGTAATTCCTCCGATGCCTAGTTCCTTCGTGCCATCAAGATTTAGTATTTTACTGCTTGGCTGCTCGGATGTGTGGACCAAAGTTGGCTACACAAACTGCTGAACCGGTGTGATAACCCACAAGTATAGGGGATCGCAACAACTTTCGAGGGTAGAGTATTCAACCCAAATTTATTGATTCGACACAAGGGGGGCCAAAGAATATTCTCAAGTATTAGCAGCTGAGTTGTCAATTCAACCACACCTGGAAACTTAGTATCTGCAGCAAAGTGTTTAGTAGCAAAGTAATATGATAGTGATGGTAACGGTAACAAAAGAGTAACGAAAGCAAAGTAATGTTTTTGGTATTTTGTAGTGATTGTAACAATAGCAACGGGAAAGTAAATAAGCGTAAACCAGTATATGGAAAGCTCGCAGGCATCGGATCAATGATGGATAATTATGCCGGATGTTGTTCATCATGTAACAGTCATAACATAGGGTGACACAGAACTAGCTCCAATTCGTCAATGTAATGTAGGCATGTATTCCGAATATAGTCATACGTGCTTATGGAAAAGAACTTGCATGACATCTTTTGTCCTACCCTCCCGTGGCAGCGGGGTCCTAATGGAAACTAAGGGATATTAAGGCCTCCTTTTAATAGAGATCCGGAACAAAGCATTAGCACATAGTCAATACATGAAATTGGTGAGTATCATGAAATTGGTGATGGAGGATGGTTGATGATGACGATGGCGACGAATCTCCCTCTCCGGAGCCCCGAACAGACTCCAGATCAGCCCTCCCGAGAGGTTTTAGGGCTTGGCGGCGGCTCCGTATCGTAAAATGTGATGATTTCTTCTCTCCTATTTTTTTCTCCCTGAAAGCAATTATATAGAGTTGGATTTGGAGTCAGGGGGTCTCCAGGGGGCCCACGAGGTAGGGGGCGCGCCCCCCTAGGGTGCGCCCCCACCCTCGTGGCAAGGGTGTGGGCCCCCTGGTCTTCATCTTTGGCGAGGATCTTTATTATTTATTGTAAGATATTCCGTGGAGTTCCAGGTCATTCCGAGAACTTTTGTTTTCTGCACATAAAACAACATCATGGCAATTCTGCTGAAAACAACGTTAGTCTGGGTTAGTTCCATTCAAATCATACAAGTTAGAGTCCAAAACAAGGGCAAAAGTGTTTGGAAAAGTAGATACGATGGAGACGTATCATGGTGCCAAATAATTTTCTAATGGCACCGCTGATGAGATGGCAACAATTTAGGAGACTAGGTACAAACTGTGACACTATCTTAGGATGCGTTTGGTTGAAGGTGTGGTATGAATGGGTTGGGACCGTGATAGTGTCTGAATCACATCTAACAAATGATTTGTAACAACGAAAGAGGGTCTAAGCTTCTCTTCACATGCCAGAAACTTCCTCCCACTGTCCACAGATTCAAACGCAACTAGCTTCACGCATGGAGATTGATGGTGACAACGAGCAGATAGATCTTCAGCCACCCCGCTCCATTTGTTGCCACTAATGGTCCCAGGGAGCTACAAGAGGAAGAAATGACTCAAATCAACCGCCGGGTAAAAATCCTTCATTCCAAGTCATAGCCCGAGAGAGAGAACAGAGGCATACCCGGGTGGTGAAGGAGTCATCGCCGGAGGAGGAACCACTGGAGAGGTATTTGAAGAAGATCATGGCGACCCCGGCGGTAGGATGCTAGACGACGAGAGCGAGGAAGCAGCTATAGCTTAGGAAGGAAGGAAGGAAGGAGGAAAGAGGGGAAATGTGACTTGTGGTCGGGGAGAAAAGGGGTGGGGAAGGGGGGAGGGGGCCGGGGTAGATATTTTGGTGGTAGGCCAACATTTTGGAAATGTGGAGGGAAACTTTGTGTGCGGTGCCACCGGACCATTCACTTTGAATGATTGTGTGCATCGCAAACGATTCTTCTGCTTTACGCGCATGGGATGAGTTTGATAATTCAAATTTTGGTGGAAATTTCCCTAGGTACGTCATTGCATAATTTAGCATCGCTTGCTAATTTGGGCACACAAAAGAGCGTACAACACACATACCACACTTACTGAATTGAGCAATTTTAGTAATTAAACAGAGCCAGTTATGTCGGCGTTCTGGGAACGGGGGTCCCCAGACTTGCCTGCCTGCAGCCTGCGGCATGGCTCGAGTGGGGGCCCGGTGCGGCCCAGCCTCATCAGCTCAACCTCAAGACCCTCCCAAGGGGCCAAGCCTTGCGGGGCGGACGACAGGAGGCTTCCTCAGGAGCAGCCTCATCAGGCAGGCTCACGAGGAGGCGGAGAGATCAAGGCAGGGGTGCCTCATGAGGAGCCCGTGACGCAAGCCATGATGATCGAGATTAGGCGGCACTAGGAGGGCGCCGGCCTGCGCAGTGTCCTTGTTTCCCCTTCGGTGCAAAGGGAACAAGCACAGTCCAAGGCATCGGGCAAAGGTTACCATTCTGGTGCAACGAGACCAAGACCAGCAGAGCGGCAGGACGGAGGTCACCGTGGAGCCCAAGACGGCGTCATCACCAGTGCTTTTGGCAGCCAAAGACCACCTTTGGTCAGGATAACTTGTACTAGATGTTCCCCTTCAAAATGGCCAATTGTTGGCGCCCTTCCCGCTCATTTTTGGGGAAGAGGACCAGGGCCTCTATAAATAGGACTAGCCCCCAGAAGGAGAGGCCCAAAAAAGAGGAGGAGGAAAAAAGAAAAGAAGAGAGAGGTCCAAGGGGGAGGAAAAAGAAGAAGAGAGAGGTCCAGAGGGAAAGAAAGAGAGAAGAGAAAGAAAGAGAGAATGGTCCGGACCAAGTAGAACACACTGCACCAGCTCAAGAACACCTCTCGCGAGGCCGTTCTTCCCCTATATTGTTCATCATCAGCCCCTGAGGCAATCCACTACACCACACACTGGAGTAGGCTATTACACCACATCGGTGGCCCGAACTAGTATAAAACTCGTGTCCCTTGTGTGTTCTTCTTTCTAGCCTAGATTTCTTGCGAGCCATAGATGCGCGAGTCGGTAGGGGAAAGATCTCCGTGCGCACCCCAGAGTTCGAACCTTAAGGGTCTGCCGGAACCCGAAATCCGACATTTGGCGCGCCAGGTAGGGGTGCGCCGGAATCCTTCTTCCTCCGCGTCGAGTTCCGTCGCCTCGCCGTTCAGATGTCGAGCGACCCGGCTGCCAACGCCAACCACTGGGCGGCGTGGCCCGCCCACGCCATGTCGCCGGCTCAGGGAGACCTCAACCTTGCGCCTCAGGAAGCCCGTGCTCCGCTGGGCGCTGCAGGGCGCGGGCAACACGGCCAGACGCCGCCTACCCTCACACCATGGCAGGTGCGGGCCGCAGCAGGGGCCTCAAACCACGCCGCGGCCACAGCGCCGCACACCCGACGGGAACAGGCGAACTCCAGGGCCACGCTCACGGTGGCCCGAGAGCTGCTGCGGTGCCGGCTACTAGAGGGCGGCCGCGATGTGTTGTTGGAGCGAGTAGCCGAGCTCCTGGACGCCGCCGCCTCAGGAGCACCTCCCTTCTGCGTCCAGCTGCCGCCCCAGGTCCAGGGCGGGCCGTATGGCGGCATTATACGTGCTCACGCAACTTCAAGCAAACTCCAGGGCCTGTTCAGCACCAACGCCTCCGTCGGCACCGGGCGACAAGTCGCGCCGGCCCCACCTCCGGCCAGCGAAGTGGTGCACATCGTGGCCTCCGGCTTCGACGGACCACCGCGCCATCACCCCCAAGACAACGCTCCAAGCCAGACTGCGTGGCATGTGGGGCGCTACGGCGAGGCCCATGAGGCGGTGGACCCAGAAGCTTATGCGCCCCGCATGGTGGATCAGGGGTGCGCGCTGGAAGAAGATCATGGCTCATTCCTCGGGCCAGGCTGGGACGAGGAGGCGCCAGAAGCTGAGCTCTTTCAGGAACCCCAAGAGAGCCTCGACAACTGCACCGGCGGTAGCAACTATCGGGTACCACTCATTCCTCAGGAGCAAGCTTATGCTAACCATGGGTCGCAGGAGATACAGGTCGCCGCAGCAGATGGCTGCCCCAAAGCTGCAGCCTCCTATCCCTCAGGAGGAAGGTGCAGGGGGCTGCAGGAGAGGGGCCGAGATCCGAGTTCACCCCCGCAGCGGTCGGAGCAAGGCGCTCTCAGGAGGTAGGCCCTCTGCCGGGGAGGTGCCCCAGGGCCTGCCTCGGCAGAGGACCCGTGGTCGTCAGGGGAACCGCTTGCGACTGCTCTACCCCATTGGCGTCGTCCTTGGTCTCCGGCCACCGTCAATGGCGGCAGAGTGTGGCGCAAGGCGGGGCCCTCGTCAGGCGATATGAAGCAAGGCTGGTACCTGTGAAGAAGGCCCAGTGCCTGTGAAGCTCGCCGCCCGTGACACTCTCACGTAATAATGAGTGGGGTTGTACACGCCCCAGAGTCTCCGGAGAGACGCCCTTAGGCCTCGGGGGCTCCCGCCCACGCCCAGTGGTAGCACTTAGCTCCGCGCTGGTGAGAAGACGTCGAAGACTAGACTAGGTGCCGGACACGGCCTTTTGCTTTTCGCTTCTTCCTTGTTGACGAGTTTCTTCGGTTTGGATTTAAGTTGGATTTGAGCTCGAGACTTGCGTGTGTTTGGGGAAGGGGTGTTTATTCTCATTCGAGCAATCTCTCGTGTTCTGATTTTGGCTTTGCGTCCAAAGTTAGCGTCGGCTGCCCCCCTCGCGAGCCCCTCGCGAGCCGGGCTGGGCCAGGCACGACTACAGACGGGACCGCTGTCACCGTACCCTCTCCGGAGGTTCTCATCGCAGGATCAACAGGATAATCAGAAGACACCCGAGGCGCGGCGGCCCCCGCAGGCCCGCTCGGAACTCATCGGAGTTGAAAGGAAAACAAGTCGACTGACCCATTACCGGGCTAGCAGCTAAGCTCACACGCAATGTTATGTTTACCAGGATACTGATCGCAAACCTTTAGATGAGGGGCCTCCCCTCCCAAAATGCTCTTACATTCTTCAGGGTCGAGCCCGAACCTTCTTCGTGCATGGTAAACAGCAGCGACATACGGTCAGTCGGACATATCACTCACCGCGTCTTCTAGGGCACCCCCGGAGGCATCACTGGCGTCGCTGACATCGTCGCCGCCACCGCCAACACCTGCGACAGTGCCAGGCTCGTCCACAACGCCGCCTTCATCGGCGGCCACGATCACGCTGTCATCATCAGACGCAAAGGCCCTGACAAGGGCGTCCATGTTGTCCTCCACCCATTGCGCCAGGTTGCCCTGGACGGCTATGGGCACGGGTGCAATGGCAGCGTCGAAGTCGAAGTGGGGGTCCCTGTCCTGCAGATAGCTGAAGACACGGGAGAAGGCACGCCCGAGCAAGGCCGGCTCCTCTATTCGACAAGCCAATGGGACCTCTCGGAGCGGTTCTCCAGAAGCGTCACCATGTCAGTGAAAAGTGGAGCTTGCCAGCGTAGATGGCCTCATGAGGCTCCTTAGCGCCAGTCTCGCAAATGTTGCCCAAAGCTGTGTTGGCCCTCTCCCTGAGCGTACGAAGCATGGGGCATGCATGTGTTCCAGAACCCGCCGCCGACGGATCTCATCCTCATTCCGCTACGCGACAGCCTCGGCATCATCAACCCTCTGTTGGAGAAGAAGCAGCTTAGCCCGGGAAGAGGCCAGCTCCGCCTGCGCTGTGCCAAGGGCGGCTGCGGATGAGTCCGCACGCCGCATCACTTCAGCCAGTTTGGCCCTGAGGGCCACAGTCCTACCCTCAGCCTCGGCCCTGATCAGCCCCAACCTCGCTTCATATTCGCGCTCGAAGGCCGAGTGAGCTTCCGCCACGTGGCGGTCGACCTCTTCCTGGGCCCGGACTTCGCGCGCAGCAACGTCATCCTCTGCCTAGGCCACCAGGCGCTCCCTCGTCTCCAACTGCTCAAGGTCAAGGTTGCACTCGGCGGCCTCCAGCGTCAGCGCCTCCTCGCGCTTCAATAGCTCCGCCTGGTCGACGGAGGCCCCCTTCAGCGACTCAAGGGCCACCTGCCGCAGTTCCACTTGCTGCTCCAGGGAGTTGCTCCAGGCTTGGAGCTCCCATGCGCGCTCCTCTGCATTTCAGCGCCGACGGTCTGCTTCCCGAGCCTCCTCGACGGCTTGGGAGCAGGCCTCTCGCGAAGCCACCAGCGACGCTTCAGCCTTCGCGTTGTCAAGATCACGTTGGTGACGCACGAGGGCGATGGCTACCTTCAGTTTGCACCTCTCCTCAGCAAGGCGAAAACCTTCGGCCTTGAGGCGCATATCCTCGCCAGCAAGCTCTGCCCCGATCCGGCTCACCGCATCCGCTGCCCCCTGGAGGAACTCTTGGCGAAGGGTGCGACGCTCCCGAGCGCGCCTGAGCACGTCTTCTGCATCACCCTCTTCCACCGGAGTATGCGGAAGGCCCCGAGGTGACATGCCCCCTCCCGGCGCGGGGCTGGGGGCTGGCGCCCTAGCCATCGCCAAATGGACCCCTCTGGGAATCCAGCCGGGCGTCGGTCCACCCACGGAGGAGGAGCTGAAGGCAGACTTCAACCATTCACCCTCTATGATTAGAGGAGGAACACGGGCAAGCCGGATGTGCCCCAAGGGGACTCATGACGAAAGGACAGCGGGCGCATAGGCTCAATGTGCCCGGTGGAACAGACCACTCCACCGACCGGTCTAGCAGCGGGGGTGCCGCTCAAGCTCGGCGCGCCTAGAGCCAGCGGAGAAGGCGAAGCTTTGGGGGCTGGCTCCTGGGCCGACTCGGCGAATTTGGTAGGACGGGGCCTGAAAGGCCACAATCGGCCGCAGGGATAGTAAAGTAAATGAGCAGAGAAAGAAGAGGACTTACTCGTCCATGGAGAAGTACTTCCTGCGCTTCAACAAGCGGCAAGGGCGGTCGTCGCCACCCAAGGCCTCCTTCCTCTTGCGGAGGGCCTCAAAATCTACACGGAACCAGCCTAAGCGCCCGACGCAGGGGTCGGCCTGGGGCGCGGAAGAAGCATCAAGAAGATCAGCGCCGAAGGAGCCGGCCTGGGGGACGCCATCAGGCAACGCCTCGCAAGGAACGGCCGGGGCCTCGGGAGCCCCAGCTTCAAGAGCCTAGGGCCGCAACTTCGCGCCAGCCGCCGCTCCAGGGCGGGCCTCGGGAGTTGCTGCCTTCAGGGCTTCTCGCGGCATCGGCACCTCGACATCAGTCGCCTCAGCTCCCGCCGATTCTCGTCTCCCCGCTCTATCGCCTGAGGAAGGACCACTGTGGACGACAGGGGGAGCAACCACGGTGGCTGGGTTCTCACGGGGCCCCGTAAAGCCAGCCGGGCGCAGCCCCCACTCGTCGAAGCTGGGCATCTGCCTCACAAAATCGGCCCTGCTAGAGCAAAGATTCAAAAGGGCACCATCATGCCGAAGGCTGCTTGGGGAAGGATCGCTAGTCAAGACCCTGAGCACCGTCCGCGACACTTCAGGCGCCAAGTCCTCCTCCTGAAGTCGCATGCGGTCTCTATGCCCCGCAAAGTCCCACATCCGGCGAGAGTGGCGCTGGAGAGGAGCAATGCGGCATTGGAGGAACTCCTTCACCACCTTGGGCGCAGTCACATTGAGCTCCCTCAAACTCTGGAAGCGGCGCCAGACGAAGGCGAGCCGGGGGCTCATGAGCATCTCATGGTCCCAGCCCGAGTGGGGAACAGCAGGCGAGGTCGGGTGCGAGAGCTGAGGGTTGGGCACTCCAACATCCACATACAGCCTCCACTCTCTAAACCTGGCCTCAGAAGGAGGAAGGCCGAAGTCGATCCCTGAAGCGGCCGTCTCTGGCACGGTGAAGAAGCCCACGCACCCTGAGCACTGAGTGGGGTCGCTCAAGCGCAAGGAAAAGAAGTGGCGCAACAGGGCAACGGAAGGAGGAATGCCTACCATTGCCTCGCAAACAAAAGCAAAGACAGCCAGAAGGGTGATGGACTCATGCCCGAGGTGCATCATGCGGATCTGATAATGGGAGAGCACGGCATTGAAGAAAGCGGAAAAGGGGGGAACCAGACCCGCCCACAGGGCATCGGCGAAGAATCGGACCCCCGTGACGATCCTATCCAGGGAGGCATGGGACGCAGGCTAGACTGTGGTCCTGCCGCACTCATTGAAGATAGTGGAAAGGGCAAAGCGGACCTTGTTCAGGGCTTCTGGATTGAGTATGATCGACCGATCAACGGCGGGGGCCGCCATCGGAGATGAGTGGGGCGAAGGCGCGGGCTTCTTCCCCTTTCCTTACTTTGTTGGCGCCATGGCGATGGAAAGAGGGAAGAGCTCGAGCTGTATTGGCGGCGGAGGTTGGAGCTCGAAGAAGAAGGAATGGTAGGAGGCGAGCGAGCAGCGAAAAACGGAACAACTATGTGCAACTACGGGTCTGCTTAGCCGGGCGCGTAACAAGGCGTCGTGGGGAAGCGCAGACGCCCACGTCCAATCAATCGCCACGCGGCGCCCAAGGCCGCTGGCTATTGGGGCCCGCAACGCTTCACGCTTGCCCCTTAGCTTCTCTGCTAAGCCAAGCCCGGGCGCGCCTTGGGCCCGGGGGATACTATCGGTGTTCTAGGAACGGGGGTCCCCAGACTTGCCTGCCTGCGGCGTGGCTCGAGTAGGGGACCAGTGCGGCCCAGCCTCATCAGCTCAAGCTCAAGACCCTCGCAAGGGGCCAAGCCTTGCGGGGCAGACAACAGGAGCCTTCCTCAGGAGCAGCCTCATCAGGCAGGCTCGCGAGGAGGCGGAGAGATCAAGGCAGGGGTGCCTCGCGAGGAGCCTGTGACACAAGCCATGACGATCAAGATTAGGCGGTTGGCGGCCTGCACAGTGTCCTTGTTTCCCCTTCGGTGCAAAGGGAACAAGCACAGTTCAAGGCATCGGGCAAAGGTTACCATTCCGGTGCAACGAGACCAAGACCAGCAGAGCGGCAGGACGAAGGTCACCGTGGAGCCCAAGACGGCGTCATCACCAGTGCTTTTGGCAGCTGAAGACCACCTTTGGTCAGGATAACTTGTACTAGATGTTCCCCTTCAAAATGGCCAATTGTTGGCGCCCTTCCCGCTCATTTTTTGGGAAGAGGACCAGGGCCTCTATAAATAGGACTAGCCCCCGGAAGGAGAGGCCCAAAAAAGAGGAGGAGGAAAAAAGAAAATAAGAGAGAGGTCCAAGGGGGAGGAAAAAGAAGAAGAGAGAGGTCCAGAGAGAAAGAAAGAGAGAAGAGAAAGAAAGAGAGAAAGGTCCGGACCAAGTAGAACACACTGCACCAGCTCAAGAACACCTCTCGCGAGGCCGTTCTTCCCCTATATTGTTCATCATCAGCCCCTGAGGCAATCCACTACACCACACACTGGAGTAGGTTATTAAACCACATCGGTGGCCCGAACCAGTATAAACCTCGTGTCCCTTGTGTGTTCTTCTTTCTAGCCTAGATTTCTTGCGAGCCATAGAAGCGCGAGTCGGTAGGGGAAAGATCTTCGTGCGCACCCCAGAGTTTGAACCTTAAGGGTCTGCCGGAACCCAAAATCCGACAAGTTAACCTAAACATTGCTCTAACAAAATACCAACATTAAAAGCAAAGCCTAAGTACACATAATTTTAACAAATCTGCCGCCGCGCCGGCCTATGCATCGCCGGTGTGAGATGAGACGTCGATGACTTGTCCTGGCGACATGCCGCCGTTGGGGGACTCCGCGTCCCCCCTGCTGAAGTCGACCGCGTCCTTGTCCTCGTCCTCGGCGCCGCCCTCAAGGTTGTAGTACTCCTAGTAGTGGCTGCGCCAGAGCTCGCGTTGGTACTCCACCACCAATTCCTCGATAGACGAACTCTTCTCTACCTCGACCTCGGCCACGCGCAACTCCTCCTCCCGGCGCTCCTCGATCTCCGCCGCCTCCTGCATCTCCAGCTCCCGCTTGACGACCTCATGAGGAAGCAGGTGCACCATGGCCACCACTGCCTTTTCGGACGTGGGTTGCATGCTGGAGTCCGAGGTGGCCTGGAATATCTTGGCGTGTGCATCCTCGATCTTGGCGTGGATGGCCTCAACCCGGGCCAGGGTGACATCGGCGGCACGGACGGCAGCTCGAGCGCTCTTGGCATTTGCAGCCGCCGTTGCAGCAGCAGCTGCAGCCGTCTCGGCTGCCACAGATGCCCTCTCGATGGAACCGGCCACGCTCAATGCAGATGCGGCGGCACTCTCGGCGTAGGCATCCGTGCTCTCGGCGTAGGCGGCGACGCGCGGGGGGGGGGGACGCGACCATCGTACGGGCCTTCACAAAGCGTTTCCATGGCATCATCTTTGCAAGAAGGGGGTGCAGGAATGGGGATCGAGATTTGGGGATTCAGGGGCTGCCGGCAAAGGAGAAGACGAGCCGGCGAAGCTTGAGGATGGAGACTTAAATAGACCCAGATATTTTCATCGCAAACAGTTCCTTGAAAACAACTGTGTGTGATGTTGTAAATATTTTTTATTAGCTGTGAAAGACAAATTTGGAGTAAAGTGGCAACGGATGGTGTTTTAAATGTACGAGAAATTTTGTAGTACTAATACAACTCTCATGTCAAATTTTGGAAAATTTCAGTGGTCATTTGACCTTTTAAGACATTTAAGTGATTTTCTAGACATTTAATGACCATAATTGAAATTTGAACAACACGTACATGCAACAGCTAACCGTAACTGTTTGAAAACTCATATTTTGTGTACTTGTGTGCGATTTAATCCCATGTGTAGTAAATTGGAAGGAATTTTCAAACATATTGGTCTAACGGCTATGACACAATTGAGCATGGAGTGACATGGAATTTCAATTCCAAAAAATTAAAAATAATATCAAAAACAGATGAAACCTTGATTGATGTAATATCATGCCACCAAGATGATGTTGTAAAAAATTTGGCATGTTTGACGAAAGTTTGAAAACACACCCCTCACAAACCGGAGCAACCCACTAGAAGGCTCGTGGTTTCGAGAGGGAACAATGCATGTTTGATGACGAACGGGAGATAGCTTCCTCTTACAGTCTTCAATTTTTTCTATGTTTAACATGCACTAGTACAACTGTAATGTGAAATTTTGGAAAATTCTAGGGGTCATTTGACCTTTTAAAGACATTTAAGTGATTTTCTAGCCATTTAATGACCGTAATTCAAATTTGAACTACATCTACATGCAACGGCTAACCATAACGGTTTGAAAAATCATATTTGTATACTTGTGTGTGAGTTAATTCCATGTGTAGCAAATTAGAAGGAATTTTCAAACATATTTATCTCACGACATGGACACGTGCATATGTATGCATGGAGTGACATGGCATTTTAATTCCAAAAAATTAAAAAAAATCAGAAACGCATGAAACCTTGGTTGATGTAATGTCATGCCACCAAGATGATGTGGTAAAAAAATTGGCATGTTTGACGAAAGTTTGGACACACACCCCTCACAAACCGGAGTAAGTCACTAGAAGGCTCGTGGTTCCGAGAGTGAACAATGCATGTTTGATGACGAACGGGAGATAGCTTCCTCTTACGGCCTTTAATTTTTTTTCTACGTCTAACATGCACTACTACAACTGTAGTGTGAAATTTTGGAAAATTCTAGGGGTCATTTGACCTTTTAAATACATTTAAGTGATTTTCTAGCCATTTAATGACCGTAATTCAAATTTGAACTACATCTACATGCAACGCCTAACCATAACGGTTTGAAAAATCATATTTGTGTACTTGTGTGCGAATTAATTCCATGTCCAGTAAATTAGAAGGAATTTTCAAACATATTTGTCTCACGTCATGGACACATGCATATGTATGCATGGAGTGACATGGAATTTTAATTCCAAAAAATTAAAAAAAAATCAGAAACACATGAAACCTTGCTTGATGTAATATCATGCCACCAAGATGATGTGGTGAAAAAATTGGCATGTTTGACGAAAGTTTGGACACACACCCCTCACAAACCGGAGCAACTCACTAGAAGACAGGTGGTTCCGAGAGGAAACAATGCATGTTTGATGATGAACGGGATATAGCTTCCTCTTACGACCTACAATTTGTTTCTACGTTTAACTTGCACTACTACAACTGTCATTGGAAAATTTCAGGGGTGATTTGACCTTTTAAAGACACTTAAGTGATTTTCTAGCCATTTAGTGACCGTAATTCAAATTTGAACTACATCTACATGCAATGCCTATCCATAACAGTTTGAAAATCATATTTTTGTGTACTTGTGTGCGAGTTAAAAAATCATCAAACGATGTAAATATTTGGTGTTCAAAAAAGAAAATGTAAAGATCTAGCAAGACAACCGGCCCCCACATGATTGGCACTCTATCTCGCGGCTCAAGGTTTGGTAGGTGAGTGGCGGGGATCATTAATCAGACACGGTTCTGTATTGGAAACCGTCAGCTATTATGTTCACACACGGATTTTTCTGCGGGAATCGTGTGTAATTCAAACTACACTACTCGTAAATCCAGTTACCGGCGTGTGTACTATCCCCGTCGATCTAGATTTCGCCCGCCAATAAATACTAACTTGCTCACGTCGTCCTGCTTGCATTCTCATCTACATCTTCCCCTCGCTCGCCCTCTCTCTCTCAAATCTCTGCCATGGTGCCGCCGGTCTGCCCACACACTGACGAGGAGTCTTCGCCCCCCAAGGACGCTCACTCGAATAGCAGCAACGAGGACCCCTACGCACCGCCGGACGAGATTGCGTCGGACCCCCAACTTTGATTGGTTTTGGGGCCAGTACAATCTTTGTCTATGGAAGTCGCTGCCGTCGGCTGAGAAAGCCAGATAAGTGGCATTCAAGAAGGAGATGGCGGAGGAGGAAGCCAGGTACCAGGCGGCCTGTGAAGCCCGTGACGCCGCCTGGAAAAAGGAGGCGGCGAAGCTTTGGGGGAGGGCGCGTCATCGTGCCAAGGAGGTGTACAAAGACGGGTACTTCACGAGGAAGGTCATAGGCGTTGGGCGCCTCATCGCTGCATGGAGGTGGGCCGATAAGCTCCAGCATGCCACCGATGAGGAGCTCCGGTGGGCGCCCAACGAAATGGCAAGATCGTTCGCGCGCGTCCGCCGGCAAGAGGCAGATCAGTTCGTCTAGTGCTGCGAGGCGGAGGAGGCGGAGTACTACCTCCGCACTGGGAAGACGCCGCGCACCAGCTAGCTGCTGGCGAGGTGCTGCCGGTATACTGCCCCCAGGAGGGATTATTAGTTTTAGTATTGTTCGTTTTCAATTTTATGCATTGTACCTAGTAGTTAAGTATCATCACGTATATGTGATGATATTATATATATATTCTGTGATGAACTAATGAACAATTAATATATATATATATATTATGAATTCCATTTTCTATTTGTTTTTGTATACTAATTTGAATCTAGTTGTTATCATCCACATATACAGAATGGAAAGCGTATATACACACATTGAAACAGAACATATTAGAACAGAAAATAGAGTACACAGATTGAAACAGAGGAATAAACAGAGCAATACTACGATTGCTGTGAATACATAACTATCCACGTCGAAACGACTCAACAAAATAAAACGCGTCCATGAGACCATGACCAGCAGCCCTTGCCCACGGTAGCTCTAGGCTCTGCCTGAACACGCGCATGCGTTCATCCAAGTGGTCGACATGCTCGCGGTACATCTGGAGTGCGATCTCGAGCTCCAAGTTGGCTATTTCATCGGAGATCACCAGCTCGAGGATGCGACGGCCATGTTCCTCTACTTCGCCCAGGTGGACACCTGGGCCAAGGAGGCGGTCGAGCCTATGGACCAGCGTGTTAGCATCCAGCGGGGCACGGACAAGGCGAACGGTGCGACGGGCGTCCGGTGCAAGTACGACGGGGCTGACCTCTGGTGCAAGTACAGCGCTGAGGGCCTCTGCCTACTCCTGGCGAGGAATGAGGGTACTGTCGGGACATGTACCCAGCTGCGATGCCGTGTCGACAGCAGGCAAGCGCCGATGGATCCGCTCTTGCTGTGCGGCGCGCCGCGCCTCTCGCTCTGCGACGCTCCAACGGTCTTGCCGTGCGGCGAGCCGCAGCCTATCGGCGCGGATGCGCCTAGCTTGCTCTGCGGCGTGCCATCGATCATGTTGAGCAGCGAGCTGCAGCCTGTCGGCACTGACATGCCTATCTTGATCCGCGGCGCTCAAGCGCCATGCGCCAAAGGTCTGCTCAACCCTGGCGATGACGCGCATCATGATGTCATCCATCGCATTGCCAGGGAGCGCCTCGGCCTCGACAGGCCGTGGTGCCTGCTCGTTTTCCTCGTCGACGAGGTTGATGGCCGAGGCGGCGCTTTGGTTGGTTGGATGCTTGGAAAAGGTGGATGTGCTACAGGATGCGCTTGTTGCCTCCGTGCATCGCGCGCCACCTAGGTTTATGCGCAATATCACTGGGTGGCGGGAAACAGGTGAGGAAATGGCGGGAAACGGTGGCGTGTTCATAAAATGTCATCAATTAATGGAGCTAGCACAAGAAGTAGATGGTGATCAGATGAACACGAACCATACTAGGGAACCCGTCGGTGATGAATTCTTCAATCGCAAACGGTTGAATACTAGCAAGCATTTGCACACAACACACACGGCTTATTCCATCACAAATAGGTCGGATGGATCAATTGTATGCCACGTATCGCACATTGTCAAAAAGTAATATGGTAGACCTTCTTTAACATGTGTTAAAAAACAAGGATCTCGAGGTTAAATTAACTCATGGGATGGGTCATATCAGTCATTTAATTTGACAAATACGACCCATCCTATCAGTTAATTTAACATCAACACAACTTCCCATCCAATCACCCATTCGATGGTTGCTCCAGCCTGAGCACACTTAACTTGAGAGTTCTCTTACATGAGCTACTGGTGGAACAGCTAGTCCTTGCTAATATAGGCCTTTTCGCATCCTTATGGCGTATCCGGATGACCGCCCGTCCCCCAATGGCCAATAGATGTTGTGTAGACAAAGCATATCACATACGTCTTATTAGAAGCAATCGTCTGTGTTATTATCGGTCTTCGCACACATTTCTAATTACAGACTTATTTTCCGTGTATCACACACATCTTGTTATATTGAACCGTTTCTGTTCTCTTGTCTCAATGCAAACAATTCATCCGAGTGAACCGCATGTCGTATATCGCACACACCTTGATCTGACTGACCATTTCTTTTGTTTTGCCTAATCACAAACAGTTCATTCGAGTGAACCGTATGATGTATATCGCACACACCTTCATCTGGCTGCTCGTTTCTTTTGTTCCTCCTCATTGTAAAAAGTTAATTGAACTGAACCGTATGCCCTGCATCACACACGCAACTAAAATCTGAACCGTGTTTGATGCATCCTCTGTCGCAAATGTTTTCCACTTTTTGACAATTTTTTACACCATCGTTTCTAATTATTGCATCGCAGAAAGTTTCGTCGAAGGGTCTCTAATCGTAGTGTCGCATTAGGAGCATCCTGCAGTAGTTCTACTTTTTACTTTCTGTTATTTAGAATAAATAAAGAAAAATACTATTATTTTTTTGTTTTCTGTATTATCCGTGCAATAAAAATGACCAAAAAATAAAATTTCTCCAAAGCCTAGAAAAATTACTATGATTTTTTCTGAAATGTTTAAGAATTTTTGGCACTGAAAACACATCAGGGGGGTGCACCAGTGGGCCAAAAGCCCACAGGGCGCACCCACCCCCTAGGCGCGCCTACAGGGCTTATGGGTCCCATGTGGGTCCCCCTCACTTATACCAGCACCCATTCACTTCGTCTTCCTCCAGAAAAATCCCACCATTGCTCAAACCCGTGTTCTAGCTCATTTTGCTACCATTTTTTATATCCTTGCTCGGAGCTTTATTTCCGAAATTGTTTCCGGGGATTGTTCATTGGTATGTGACTCCTCCAATGGTCCAATTAGTTTTTGTTCTAGTGCTTTATATATTGCAAATTTTTGCTGCTATGGTGACCCTGTTCTTGAGCTTGCATGTCAAATTTATATGGTCCAAGGTAGTTTTGTTTCATGATATAGCCTCTAGACACTTGTGAGAGTAGTTACTATCAATCTTGTTGAGTTTTGTTCACTTTTATTTCAAGTCACTAAAAATTTCAGAAAATTTCAGAGGAAATAAAAACCATGAGGAGGTGGTTAAGGGGTTCTTCAAGCCGGAATTCAAAGGGAAATGAGAATGAGGAGAGGAAGAAGCCCAAGCACATCCTTTCTCGCACTGCGGAGGTTCGACCATGTGAATGGACAAGTGATGTGTTCTTGAGGGAGGCCGGAATTTATGATGATTTCTATTATTTGGCGGAGAATGCCGGCATCACCGCCTTCCTCCAAGATAAGTGTAACAAGTATCTCCTTCTCACTAATACCTTCATGCAAAATTTTCACTTTCATTCTAGGAAGGATCCTCCCATGGTAGAATTTCACTTGTATGATGTGCCTAAGTGAATGACACTTTATGATTTTTGTGATGTTTGCAAATTACCTTATGAGGGTAGCGTGAGTGAACCACGTCCTAGATACATGGAGGACTTTATTGCTGAAACTACTATGGGGGAAAAGAGAGGGGTGTCGGAAGCGAGAGTGGCTAGCTTACATTTTTCCTGTTTTACGCTATTACTCATTATTTGCTGGGAGATGTTTGATTGGTCGTGGGGAGAGTGGAGGCCTTAGTGCCCCTGACCTTGCTATTTTACACCATGCTCTATATTGTAATAGAAATTTTAGTTTGGGCGCTATTGTTGCTCGGCGGTTAAACACAAACCGCTCGAAGGGCCCTATCTTTGGAGGTATCTATGCCTCCTGCCTTGCTAGACATTTTGAGATACCCATTAGGCTTGATGAGGAGGAGGAGATGTTGTTACCCACTAGATATTTAAACTATGCCAGTATGGTAGCACACGATTTTATTAAGAAAGACGATGACAAACGACTCCTCTACAACCTAGTATTTAGTCAGGGTACTTGTGAGACTATTGCTCTGCCTGCACCTTCTTTGTTCGATATTTATTCAGGCAGGTACACTATTATGCCCAAGGACATCTACATATTTTGGGGTCTTTCACAACCCCCAGCACCTGAGCCAGCACCAGTTCCTGATTCGTATCAGGAGCTTGTTTATTAGTGGAAGCCATAGGAGCTCTCCAACCAGTGGATCCCTCATGACCCTCCGGAGTATCGAGGAGAGGGTTATTTCAAGCTGTGGCCCTAGACCAACTTAGGCCAAAAGCCTAAGCTCGGGGGAGTACATATTTCTCACCAACATTATATTCATGTTCACACATTCATTCTAGTTGTCGGTGCTCATACTTTTTTATTGTATTATCCATGTTAGTTTATTTTTCTTGCTTTCTTGTTGTGTCTTTGAAAACTTTGATAAAATCCAAAAAAATAGTTCTCACTTCTTTCTAGTTTATCTTTTCAGATTATTTAGTAGTAATATTAAAAGAAAGGGCCATTTGCATTTCTGTCCCTAACTCGAACCACCTAATCAGATATACCCCTAATTCGAAAGCCTGCTCAAATTTGCCCCTCCGCCGTTAGGTGCCCTTATAGAAATGCCCTTTTGCGCCGTTACCGTCCGGTCAAACAGCTTTGACCGTCCTGAAAAAAATAGCAAAAAAATCTAAAATTTTGTGAGATCGAACATACTCATGTGCCCAAGGTGTGTGCAAATTTTCGTGCTATTTGGACATTTCAGGAGCTCGTGGCGAGGAAAAACAGTTAATCTGCACGCTTGTGAACAATAAATTTGAAATAAAATAGCAGAAAAAAATTAAAAAATATGAAATTTTTTGGCATCAAAGTGGCTTGGGTGCACAAGGTGCTTGCAAGTTTTTGTGATCAGATGACATGCGAGTAGCTCTAGCAAGAAAAAAAATAAAATAGTCATTTTTCCTGAGCCAAATTTTGTTTTTTTTCTCCACAAGCCCCTCCAATGTCCAAACACAACAAAAAATCTTTGATCCCACAAATTTTCAGATTTTTTAGAATTTTTTTACTATTTTTTTCAGGATGGTCAAAGCCCTTTGACCGGGTTTGACCTGCTTTGACCGGACAGTAACGGCACAGAAGGGTATTTCTGTAAGTGAACCTAACGGCGCAGGGGCAAATTTGAGCGGGCTTTGAAATTAGGGGTAAATCTAAGAGTGGGCGCAAATTAGGGGCATAGATGTAAATCATTTCTCGTTCTTCTTTTGCTTGTTGGGAGCTTTCCCGTGTAAATTATTTTTCTCGTTTTCATTTTACGTTCTTTAGAAAAACAAAAACTCAAAAAATATTTCAGTGTATTTCTTTGAAATTCTTTTCTTTTCTTTGGGGTCGAAGGGAGAAGACCATGATGAAAATGTTGAGTGGCTCTCATATGCATTATTGTTGATCTAACAAAGAGCCCATATTACCTTCTCTTCTCCTTTGAATAAATGTTGTAGATTCCAGCTTAGTCCAATGTACGTGCACTCTTATTATTATCCACACCGTTCAGTCGTGCAAGTGAAAGGCAATAATGATGATATATGATGAAATGATTGAGATGAACAAAAGCTGGTATGAACTCGACCTATTTTGTTTTTGTAAATACTATTAGCTCATCGTTCTTGATTTGGCCCATTATGAATGAGACATGTTTGCAATGACAATTAGAGATTATAGTTACTCATGCCATGCTTAATTATCTAGGAGTGGGTAATGGTTTATCTTGTGTGCTAACATGCTTTTAAAATGGTTATGATGTAGTATGATAGGATGGTATCCTCCTTTGAATGATTCAAGTGGCTTGACTTGGCACATGTTCACGCATGTAGTTGAAACAAAAACAACATAGCCTCCATGATATTTGTGTTCATGGTGATTTATACCCTACTCATGCTTGCACTCAATGTTGGTTAACCTCAATGCATGTTTATGACCATTGTCGCTCTCTAGCTGGTCGCTCCTCAATCTATTTGCTAGCTTTCACTTGTACTAAGCGGGAATACTGCTTGTGCATCCACTTCCTTAAACCCAAAGTTGT
The DNA here is from genome assembly GCF_056163025.1 of Triticum urartu. Lineage (NCBI taxonomy): Eukaryota > Viridiplantae > Streptophyta > Magnoliopsida > Poales > Poaceae > Triticum > Triticum urartu. Next base: position 466,401,333 of record NC_141876.1, read on the forward strand.
TCCATACGAGTCCACCATACCTACCTATATGCGGTATTTACCTACCGTTCCAAGTAAATTTGCATGTGCCAAACTCTAAACCTTCAAATAATAATCTTTTTTGTATGCCTGAATCGCTCATGTAGCGACTAGGGGATGTCAGTATCTTCCATGCTAGGTGGGTTATTCTCACAATGAGTGTTTATTCACTTGTCATTCATGAGAAAGTGGCTTGTATTCGGGATGCCCAGTTGCATGCTCTAAATCGAATCAAAATATAATAACCAAACAAAACTCCCCCAGGACTATTGTTGGTATGGATGGTACCCGTGGATTCGGCTAGCCGTGGAGTGTGATTGTTGGTGGAGGGGGAGTAAAAACTTTACCATTCTGTTTGGAAACTGCCTATAATGTATCTAGCATGGAAGACAGTGAGATCTCTTGGTTGTTATGTTGACAATGAAAGCACACCACTCAAAATTACATTCATCTCTGTTTTAAAAAGCTCGAGCTCTGGCACCTCTGCAAATTTATGCTCCCCTCTATGAAGGGCCTATCTATTTACTTTTATTATTGATTCATCATCTTCTTATGAAAAGCACCAGCTGGAGAGCACCACTGTCATTTATATGCTTTGCTTTTAATTGGTTTTGAGTATGAGTGTGACTGGATCTCTTTTGCCATGAATTATAATGTCTAGTCAGTCCTTGATCTTTTAGGGTGCTCTGCATTTATGTTTTGCGGTCTCAAAAAGGGCTAGTGAGATACCATTTTGTCATATTATATCATGACTGTTTTGAAGAAAGTGTTGCCATCCGAGATTTTTTATTATTGCTCGCTAGTTGATTGTGCCATTGATATGAGTAAATGTGAGACCTAAATGTTATTGTCAATATGGTTAGTTCATAATCTTTGCTGAAAACCTGAATATTGGCTAGACATATTTGCAACAACAAGATCAAACAGAGTTTGTACAAGTTTTTCTTTGTCACTTTCAGTTTGTCAACTGAATTGCTTGAGGACAAGAAATGGGTTAAGCTTGGGGGAGTTGATATGTCTCCATCGTATCTACTTTTCCAAACTCTTTTGCCCTTGTTTTGGACTCTTGCATGATTTGAATGAAACTAACCCAGATTGACGCTGTTTTTAGCAGAATTGCCATGGTGTTATTTTTGTGCAGAAATAAAATTTCTCGGATTGACCTAAAAATTTACGAAGAATTTTTGTAGAATATATAAAAAATATTGGCACAAGAATTAACAAGAGGGGGTCCACCCAGATGCCACAAGCCTGGGGGTGCCCCCCGGGGCGCACCAAGAGGGCTTGTGGGCCCCCTAGACCTCCTATGACCCTAACTCCAACTCTGTATAACCCTATTCAGGGAGAAAAAATCGGAGAGAAGGATTCATCGCGTTTTATGATACGGAGCAGCTGCTGCCTCCCGTTCTTCATCGGGGGGCTGATCTGGAGTCCGTTCGGGCTCCGGAGAGGGGGATTCATCGCCATCATCATCACCAACCTTCCTCCATCACCAATTTCATGATGCTCACCGTCGTGCGTGAGTAATTCCATCGTAGGCTTGCTGGACGATGATGGGTTGGATGAGATTTATCATGTAATCGAGTTAGTTTTGTTAGGGTTTGGTCCCTAGCATCCACTATGTTCTGAGATTGATGTTGCTATGACTTTGCTATGCTTAGTGCTTGTCACTAGGGCCCGAGTTCCATGATTTCAGATCTGAACCTATTATGTTTTCATGAATATATTTGTGTTCTTGATCCTATCTTGCAAGTTGTAGACACCTATTACGAGTTATGATCCGCATACCCCAGGGTGGTAATAATTGGGATTCTTGCTGGTGATTACCGTAGTTTGAGGAGTTCATGTATTCACCAAGTGCTAATGCTTTGTTCTGGTTCTCTATTAAAAGGAGGCCTTAGTATCCCTTAGTTTCCATTAGGACCCCGCTGCCACGGGAGGGTAGGACAAAAGATGTCATGCAAGTTCTTTTCCATAAGCACATATGACTATATACGGAATACATTCCTACATTATATTGATGAATTGGAGCTAGTTTTGTGTCACCCTAGGTTATAACTTCTACATGATGAATATCGTCCAACACAATTATCATTGCCGATCCAATGCCTACGAGCTTTTCACATATTGATCTTGCTAAGTTACTTTCGTTGCTACTGCTGTTACAATCACTACAAAACTACTGTTGTTACTTTTTCCACTGTTACCGTTACTTCCATATTACTTTGCTACTAAATACTTTGCTGCCGATATTAAGTCTTTCAGGTGTGGTTGAATTGACAACTCAACTCCTAATACTCGTGAATATTCTTTGGCTCCCCTTGTGTCGAATCAATAAATTTGGGTTGAATACTCTACCCTCGAAAATTGTTGCAATCCCCTATACTTGTGGGTTATCACGCGGCATGTCTCATGACTCACCCAAAAGCTAGCTTTATAACTACCCAGTTACGGAGTAGCATTTGATATACCCTAAGTGAGTCGATCCTTGTCCCGAGAACATGCGAGGGCCTCAAGTCTAGGACATGGCATATACATTATACTTGAGACTAACAGATGACAATATCTCACTGCGTCTCAAAGTGGGTATGTTCAACTCGGTGATCTCCATCCCCATGTCCATACTATCGGTTTAGCATCTCCATGCACATACCTTTTGAAACATAGTCATTAATCGAGTCATATACTAGTCAAGGATATGTGTTCGCATAACCTTATCAACTAGGGACCATTAGAATGATCATCATACAATACATTGTTCCACAAACAAGTCGCATACTAATTGACACATATCATTTATGATGTTCAAGGACAATACAAAAGACTCATGAATACATAGGGTAATATCATCATCACATGATCGCCTCTAAGGCATATCTCCAACACCGTGCCCACAGGCCCCTAAGGTGAAGCACCCGGGAACCCCATGAACACGGGCATGTACCGTGCTGACGGGGTCTACTTAGCCCGTGCGCACGGGCTACACAAGGAGCTCTCTGAAGACTTCCTATTTTGCCCTTCCACTCGTCTCTCACCTCCGACCACCTATATATTATGTACCTAGGTCATTTGTTAGGGTTAGCAGAGTATTTGAGACTACTAGAGAGAGATTTCTTCCTTGTACCTCCCTCTTGGGGATCAAGACCTCTCAAGGGAGGAGGATCCCCATCATAGGATCATCAAGACCTCCAAAGGGAGAAGAATCTCTCTAGATCATCAAGACCTCCTAAGGGAGAATGATCTCTCTAGATCATCAAGACCTCATCTCCTTTGGAGTGGGAAGAACCTTACCTTTGTGCTATTTTCCCTTGATTGTTCATTTTATACTTGTGTATCTCAAGTATGCTATTCTAGTGGATGTGTGATTTGGGATTGTTGAGTGATTCATCTTGTTGTTCTTGTTGTTCAACCCTTCCCCCTCCAAGTGTGAAAAGATCATCAATTAGGGTTCCACCCTACAACATATAGCTTAGTTCACTCCGCTCTTGCTCTGTCTGTTCTTCCCCCCTACTTTGATTTCTCCTATTTCAATCCACTCAGACGACTCTGGCGACCATGTCCAGTGCCAACAGCCGCTCCGACTCCGACCTCGATATCAATGATAACCCACAAGTATTGGGGATCGTTTGTAGCCTTCTTCGATTAATAAGAGTGTCGAACCCAACGAGGAGCTAAAGGTAGAACAAATATTCCCTCAAGTTCTATCGACCACCGATACAACTCTACGCACACTTAACATTTGTTTTACCTAAAACAAGTATGAAACTATTTTAAAAGAATAAAATTATGAGTAAATTGCTAGATAATTAAAGTGGATAGCTTTTGTCAATAAGAAATTCATTTGTCCCTAGGCAATCAATAACAAGTACCGGTAATCATTCTTGCAATTTTACATGAGGGAGAGGCATGAGCTAACATACTTTCTCTACTTGGATCATATGCACTTATGATTGGACCCCTAGCAAGCATCCACAACTACTAAAGATCATTAAGGTCGTGAAACCAACCATAGCATTAAGTATCAAGTCCTCTTTACTCCCATACGCCATAACCCACTTATCCACGTTTAGGCTGCCGTCACCCCCGCAACGCCGACAATAAGAAAACCATGAACATATTGCAACACCCTACAGCGAGGGCCCCTCCGTTTGCGTGACACGGAGGGCACTGTAGGACAACACCATAAATAAAATATACAATCATACCAACCAAGATCATGATTAACCCATAGAACAAAATGGATCTACTCAAACATCATAGGATAACCATAGATCATTGGGAAATAATATATGGAGTTGAGCACCATGTTTAAGTAGAGATTACAGCAGGGAGCAGGGGTGTTACACCAATGCATAAAGGGGGAGAAAGTTGGTGTTGACGGTAGCAAGATTGTTGATGTAGATCGCCGTCATGATCCTTGCCCCGGCGGCACTTCGGCGCCATTGGGAGAGAGGGGGAGAGAGCCCCCTCCTTCTTCTTATTCCTTGGCCTCCCCCCTAGATGGGAGGAGAGTTCCCCCTCTGGTCCATGGCCTCCATGGCGGCGGAGGGGCGGGAGCCCCTCCGAGATTGGATCTGTCTCTCTGTTCCCTTCTGTTTCACGTTCCCCAGATCTGACCGAAACCATTTCTTGTATTCCTGGAGATCCGTAACTCCGATTGCACTGAGATTTTAACACATTTTTTTTTCAGATATAAGCTTCCTTGCTTCTGAAGTAGAGCTCCAACCGACGTACGAGGTGGGCACAACCCACCACCGCGCACCTGGCCCCTGGGGCGCGCCCTGGTGTCTCTTGGTCACTGTGGGCCTCCGTTTGCATTGATTCCAAGTCCCAAAACCACATTATTCCAAAATAATTCTCCGTAATTTTTTATCGTGTTTGGACTCCGTTTGATATGGATTTTCTGCGAAACAGAAAACATGCAAAAAACAGGAACTAGCACTGGGCACTGGATCAATAGGTTAGTCCAAATAAATCATATGAAATGTTGCGAAAAGTATGTGAAAGTTTTATAATATTAGCATGGAACAATCAAAAATTATAGATACGACGGAAACGTATCAGTCAACAAGGAGCCAACCCTTGGCATTTCCCTTGAGAGGTCCAAGGTGTACACACGCGGGGGGTGGCAGTTTCGGATCTGCTGCCTCACCTCTCCCTCGTCGGCGTAGCGCGGATGCCAGAGTTGGCCCCTCCCACACAACACGGACACTGGAGTTAGCCCTTCCCGGCTCGCCCTCCGCTCTCACGTCATCTTGTGTCCCTGCCGGTCGCTGCTCCGCAAGAGGAACGGTGGGTGCTAGTGCCCGCCACACCGGCCCGGCCGCGCATGCCGGCATCGAGGCGCGTGCCGCCTGCCGCGAGAGGCTACAAGCAAGGGAGAGGGAAGAGGCGGAGGAATTTGTGCGCCGCCTCCACGGGCTGCCAGTGGAGCCCTGTGAGGACGACCGGCTCCTCGCTTGGGTCTACCACCTATCCCTTACGAAGGCGGTGACAAACGCTCGGCGGCTCCGCCGAAAGAGTGCCAAGGCGCTCCGGAGCGCGAGGTGGCAGAGGCAGCGGCTGAGGCAGCTCGGGTGGCGAAGCTCAAGCGGCGGCAGGACAGGGTCGTCCGACGGCTCAAAGGGCTCATCGTTCTCTTTGACTCCTTGTGCGATGATTACGACGACCACGACGCCTCCTCCTCCGACTTGGACGATACACCACCAGCCGTGGGCTGCCGGTGGAGCCCTGTGAGGACGAGCGGCTCCTCTCTTGGGTCTACCGTCGGTCGCTTACGAAGGCAGTGATGAACGCTCGGAGGCTCCGTCGAAAGAGCGCCAAGGCGCTCTAGAGCGCGAGGTGGCAGAGGCAGCGGCCAAGGCAGCTCGGGTGGCGAAGCTCAAGCGGCGGCAGGACAGGGTCGTCCGATGGATCAAAGGGCTCATCGTCCTCTTTGACTCCTCGTGCGGCGATGATGACGACCACGACGCCTCCTCCGATGACTTGGACGATACACCACCAACCGTGGACGCCTACAACTGCGTCGTTGGCCGGAAGGGCAAAGGGTCGGTGAGAAAGTGGTCAAGATTCGCCGTATCCACATTTAATTTCAAGTTTTTAGTAATGTAGTTTAAACTTGTCCATCGTTTATGTGCATTGTGTGAACTTTGGCGATGTTTTGGACATCCGTAGGTGATCTTTTGGTGAACGGAATGTTTATTTCTATGTCCGTTTTATGATCTACTGAAAGGATCGAGAAGAGGTGTCTAGAGAGGGGTGAATAGTCTCTTAGCAAGAAAAGTTACAGTTTTTAATTTCTTTAAGTTGAAGTGGAGTTTTGGCACAAGTTTAAACATTCACAATACACATCAAGCAAGCATGACAAGAGTATATGAGCAGCGGAAAGTAAATCATGCAAGTTGCAAGAATGTAAAGGGATGGGATTGGTGTGTGCAAACGCAATTGGAGACACGAAGATTTTTGGCGTGGTTCTGATAGGTGGTGCTATCGTACATCCACGTTGATGGAGACTTCAACCCACGAAGGGTAAGGTTTGCGCGAGTCCACAGAGGTCTCCACCCACGAAGGGTCCACGAAGAAACAACCTTGTTTATCCCATCATGGCCATCGCCCACGAAGGACTTGCCTCACTAGGGTAGATCTTCACGAAGTAGGCGATCTCCTTGCCTGTAGAAACTCCTTGGTTCAACTCCACAATCTTTAGGGAGGCTCCCAAGTGACACCTAACCAATCTAGGAGACACCACTCTCCAAAAGGTAATAGATGGTGTGTTGATGATGAACTCCTTGCTCTTGTGCTTCAAATGATAGTCTCCCCAACACTCAACTCTCTCTCATAGGATTGGATTTGGCAGAAAGATGATTTGAGTGGAAAGCAACTTGGGGAAGGCTAGAGATCATGATTTATGTGGTTGGAATGGAATATCTTGACCTCAACACAAGTGTAGGTGGTTCTCTCTCAGAAAATGTATGTTGGAAATGTAGGCATATTCTGATGGCTCTCTCCACGAATGAAGAGCGGGTGGAGGGGTATATATAGCCTCCACACAAAATCTAACCATTACACACAAATCACCAAACTAGGTGGGACCAAATCATAAAACTCGGTCGGACCGATTTGGTTCATAATGTGACCGTTAGGCATTTCGGTGGGACTGATATGATCAACTCGGTGGGACCGATGTGCTAGGGTTAGGGTAAAGCCTTATCTCGGTTGGACCAATTACACAAACTCGGTGGGACCGATTTGGGTAATAAGCAAAACAGAGAGTTGGCCAAGAAAACTCGGTGGGACCGATTTCACATTTCGGTGAGACCGAAATTAATGCAATATGCAACAGAGAGTTTGCAAGCCCATCTCGGTGAGACCGAGATCCCATCGGTGAGACCGAATTGATTAGGGTTTCTGGCAGTGGCTATGTCAAGAGAACTCGGTGGCACCGGATAGAAAGTTTCATTGGGGCCGAGTTTGACTTTTGGTTTGGGACAAATGTGGATGTGAGAGAGTGGTTGAGGACTTTGGAGCATATCACTAAGCACTTTGAGCAAGCAAGCTGAGGGAGTCCTGGATTAGGGGGTGTCCGGATGGCCGGACTATACCTTCAGCCGGACTCCTGGACTATGAAGATACAAGATTGAAGACTTCGTCCCGTGTTCGAAAGGGACTTTCCTTGGCGTGGAAGGCAAGCTTGGCGATACGGATATGTGGATCTCCTACCATTGTAACCGACTTTGTGTAACCCTAACCCTCTCCGGTGTCTATATAAACCGGAGGGTTTTAGTCCGTAGGAAAACATACAGAACAACAATCATACCATAGGCTAGCTTCTAGGGTTTAGCCTCTCCGATCTCGTGGTAGATCTACTCTTGTACTACCCATATCATCAATATTAATCAAGCAGGACGTAGGGTTTTACCTCCATCAAGAGGGCCCGAACCTGGGTAAAACTTCGTGTCCCTTGCCTCCTGTTACCATCCGGCCTAGACGCACAGTTCGGGACCCCCTACCCGAGATCCACCGGTTTTGACACCGACATTGGTGCTTTCATGGAGAGTTCCTCTGTGTCGTCGCTGTTAGGCTTGATGGCTCCTACGATCATCAATAGCGATGTAGTCCAGGGTGAGACCTTCCTCCCCGGACAGATCTTCGTCTTCGGCGGCTTCGTACTACGGGCCAATTCACTTGGCCATCTGGAGCAGATCGAAAGCTATGCCCCTGGCCGTCAGGTTAGATTTGGAAGTTTAAACTACACGGCTGACATCCGCGGGGACTTGATCCTCGACGGATTTGAGCCACTGCCGAGCGCACTGCACTGTCACGACGAGCATGATCTAGCTCTGCCACCGAACAGTGCCCTGGAGGCCGCACCCGCATCGGCTTCGACCCTTAATTCGGAGCCAACTGCGTCGATCGAGGATGGGTGGTTGGACGCCGCCTCAGGGGCTGCGATCCCAATGGCGATCGAGCCGAACACCAGCCCCGCACTCCGCGAGACTCGTGACTCCAAGGAGCCGGACTCCTCTCCGAACTCTGAACCCTCCGCGCCTCTACCGGTCGAATCCGATTGGGCGCTGATCATGGAGTTTACTGCCGCGGACATCTTTCAGCACTCGCCTTTCGGCGATATTCTGAAGACACTAAAGTCTCTCTCTTTATCAGGAGAGTCCTAGCCGGACTACGGTCAGCAAGTTTGGGATACGGACGATGAAGAAATTCAAAGCTCACCCACCACCCACTTTGTAGCCAATGTCGACGATTTAACCGACATGCTCGACTTCGACTCCGAAGACATCGACGGTATGGATGCCGATGCAGGAGACGATGAAGAACCAGCGCCTATTGGGCCCTGGAAAGCCACCTCGTCATATGACATATACATGGTGGACACCCCAAAAGAAGGAGATGGCAATGGAACAGTGGAGGATGACCCCTCCAAGAAACAGCCTAAGCGCCGGCGTCAGCGGCGCCGCTCAAAATCCCGCCAAAGCAAATACGGTGATTCCAGCACGGGAGATAATAATACTCCGAAGAGTGCTGAAGAAAACCCCCTCCAGCAAGATTCAGCACAAGAGGATGGAGAAGCCAGCCCTCATGAGAGAGCGGCAGACAGAGAGGTCGAGGACGATAATTATATGCCTCCCTCCAAAGACGAGGCAAGCCTCGACGACGACGAATTCGTCGTGCCAGAGGATCCCGTCGAGCAAGAGCGTTTTCAACGCAGGCTTATGGCCACAGCAAGAAGCCTCAAGAAAAAACAGCAAGAGCTTAGAGCTGATCAAGATTTGCTAGTCGACAGATGGACTGAAGTCCTTGCGGCCGAAGAGCATAAACTCAAACGCCCCTCCAAGAGCTACCCAAAGCGCAAGTTGCTACCCTGATTAGAGGAGGAAGCACTTAAACCTACATCACCAGCACTTGATACGGCCGACCAGCCACCTCGTGGCCGCGACAGAGAGGCCTCTCGGCCCTCCACTCAAGCCGCACCCTGTACCAAGACATGCGAAAATGCGCCAGACCTGCGAGATATGTTGGAGGACAAGGCAAGGCAAACAAGATCGATCTACGGATCGCGTGGGCGCCCCACGACTCGAGACGATAACCGTCACGCCGGACACAAATCCGGTAGGGCCGAACACAGTAGACAAAGCTCATTGGAGCTACGTCGTGATATAGCCCAGTACAGAGGCGCCGCACACCCACTATGCTTCATAGACGAAGTAATGGATCATCAAATCCCCAAGGGTTTCAAACCCGTAAACATCGAATCATATGATGGCACAACAGATCCCACGGTATGGATCGAGGATTATCTCCTTCATATCCACATGGCCCGCGGCGATGATCTCCACGCCATCAAATACCTCCCACTCAAGCTTAAAGGACCAGCTCGGCATTGGCTTAACAGCTTGCCAGCAGGATCAATCAGTTGTTGGGAGGACCTGGAAGCCGCATTCCTTGACAATTTCCAGGCACTTATGTGCGACCACCAGACGCCGATGACCTAAGCCACGTAATTCAGCAGCCAGAGGAATCGGCCAGGCAATTCTGCACACGGTTCCTAACAAAGAAAAATCAAATAGTCGACTGTCCGGACGCAGAGGCCCTAGCAGCCTTCAAGCACAATATTCGTGACGAGTGGCTTGCCCGGCACCTTGGACAGGAAAAGCCGAAATCTATGGCAGCACTCACGACACTCATGACCCGCTTTTGCGCGGGAGAAGACAGTTGGCTTGCTCGTAGCAACAATATGACCAAGAACCCCGGTAATTCAGATACCAGGGACAGTAGTGGCAGGTCGCGTCGCAACAAGAAGAGGCGCCGCATTAACGGCGACAATGCCGAGGATACGACAGTTAATGCCGAATTCAGAGGCTATAAATCCGGTCAGCGGAAAAAGCCATTCAAAAGAAATCCTAGGGGCCCGTCCAGTTTGGACCGAATACTCGACCGCTTGTGCCAGATACATGGCACCCCCGAAAAGCCGGCCAATCACACCAACAGGGATTGTTGGGTGTTCAAGCAGGCAGGCAAGTTAAATGCCGAAAATAAAGACAAGGGGCTGCATAGCGATGACGACGAAGAGCCCCGGCCGCCGAACAACAGTGGGCAGAAGGGTTTTCCCCCACAAGTGCGGACGGTGAACATGATATACGCAACCCACATCCCCAAGAGGGAACAGAAGCGCGCGTTAAGGGACGTATACGCGGTAGAGCCAGTCGCCCCAAAGTTCAACCCATGGTCCTCCTGCCCGATCACCTTTGATCGAAGGGACCATCCCACTAGCACCCATCATGGCGGATTCGCCGCATTGGTTCTAGACCCAATTATTGACGGATTTCATCTCACTAGAGTCCTTATGGACGGCGGCAGTAGTCTGAACCTGCTTTACCAGGATACAGTGCGGAAAATGGGCATAGATCCCTTGAGGATTAAGCCCACCAAAACGACCTTTAAAGGCGTAATACCAAGTGTAGAGGCCAACTATACAGGCTCAGTCACACTTGAAGTGGTCTTCGGATCTCTGGATAATTTCCGAAGCGAGGAGTTAATCTTCGACATAGTCCCATTCCGCAGTGGCTATCACGCACTGCTCGGGCGAACCACATTCGCCAAGTTCAATGCGGTACCGCACTACGCATACCTTAAGCTCAAGATGCCAGGCCCTCGAGGAGTAATTACGGTCAATGGAAACACCGAACACTCCCTCCGAACGGAGGAGCACACGGCAGCCCTTGCAGCGGAAGTACAAAGCAGCCTCTCCAGGCAGTTCTCTAGTCCGGCCATTAAACGTTTGGACACCGTCAAGCGCACCCGGAGTAACCTACAACAAGACCGCCTGGCACGTTCCGAGCAGGCGTAGCAATGCGGCCCCAACCCCAGCCCTCGCAAAAATGCGACACCAGTGCTTCGCGTACATAACTACGCTCTAGAAATACCATGGGTACAGGGGGAGGGGCACCATCACGGCACGCCCGAAACACGGCTTAAACCACACCAGGGGCTGCCGATTTTTTAATTTTCTCTTACTTTCAGGACTCCATTCTTCGGAAGGCCTGTTCGGCAGTTCAATTGCCGCACAAACAATGCAAGAACCAGGGAATCAGACAAGCCATGCCGCATTACGGAACTCCCAGGTGGTCTCTATCACGAGCAGTATACCTGTTTCGCATACCATTCCGCAGCCTGCCCCTGGAACGAACATGTTAAATAGTCCAACCTTTTGCTTATCGCATTATTTGTATCATTTTGCTTTGATCGCAGCCCTTTTTAATAAACAATGCATAGCTTTTGTCTATTTTTGCATTACTCTTTTTTTACAAATATATGTTCCTTAATGACATGTTGCACCCGTACACTTTGGTACGGCCAAAATACGCCAGGGGCTTTAGTACCCCTCAATATGGTGTGAGAAGTCCGAACACTTTAACAAGTGTGGCACCCCGGACTTATAGCATTATATGCATCGGCTCTGAATCATGTCTTGGGTCAATAGTTGGGTTTGCTCGGCTCCTATGTTTTGGTGCCTTATGTTCCGCTATGTCGGCTAAGGTAGCACTAGGAGAACTACTGCGATTGTGCCCCAGTTGAGTTGGGTCGAGCACCTCAGTAGAGAAAGCTAAAACTGACTGTCATGATGAAGCGAGAGCTGGTCGCTGTTCGAGAGGTTTTTCGAGTCCCTAAAGACTTATGCCGCTTAGAGCGAGGAGTCGGCTCTGTCCGGCCAAGGCGTGGATAGCGCCCCGAACTCGGTCTTCCGAATACCAGGGGCTTCGCCGAAATTTAAAATTATAGAATTCTATGGCTAAGTGAGAGTGTTCACGCATTATAGTCCGATTGCCTTGTTCGTTGTGCTGAGCGCCTCCCTCGAAGGACCCAAACATGGGAAAAAGAGCGCTCAGGTTTATACCCGAACACCCCAGCACTAGTGGCACGGGGGTAGAAGCCGACGACTCGCCATCTCTCATAATTGATAAACAGCCGCACAGAAGGTAATATTTTAAATTCCAACAACATTGCTTAGCGCATATGAATAAGTTTTCAGCGCACAGGACAAAACGAGCGAGTTTTACTCAAAAATTACATCCCTGGAACATTCATCCGCCATAAGGCGGGCACCCTTCAGAACATCCTTATAATAATTCTCGGGCTTGCGATGCTCTTTCCCCGGCGGTGGCCCGTCGTTCACAAGCTTCTCAGCATCCAGCTTGCCCCAGTGCACCTTAGCACGGGCAAGGGCCCTACGGGCACCTTCAATGCAGACGGAGCGCTTGATGACTTCGAGCATTGGACATGCCCCCACCAGCCGCTGCACCAGCCCGAAATAGCTCCCAGGCAGAGCCTCTCTAGGCCACAGCCGAACTATGAGGCCCTTCATGGCCTGTTCGGCCGCCTTGTGGAGCTCGACCAGTTGCTTCAGCTGGTCGCTCAGGGGCACGGGGTGTCCGGCCTCAGCATACTGAGACCAGAACACCTTCTCTGTCGAGCTGCCCTCCTCGGCTTGATAGAATGCGGTGGCATCGGACACGCTACGGGGAAGATCTGCGAATGCTCCTGGAGAGCTCCGGATTCGGGTAAGTAACAAGTACCTCACGTTTATGTGTTTGCTTTGCATAAAGAATGCCTTACCCGCCGCTATCTTTTTCACCGCATCCAACTCCTCGAGGGTCTTCTGGGATTCGGCCTTGGCAGACTTGGCATTTTCAATAGCCACCGTGAGCTCGAACGCTCGCGTCTTTGAGTCAAGCTCCAAACTCTCATGTTTTTTCATGAGAGCCTAGAGCTCTTGCCGCACCTTGCCAACCTGGGCCTCATACTTCTCCCGCTCAGTGCGCTCCGTGGCCGCCCTCTTCTCGGCCTCGAACAGCGCTTGCTTAAGGGTCGCCACCTCAGACGTGGCCCCTACAATAGCCACGATAATCCTGTCATTGTTTGCAATTGCACTTTTTATATATATTTAAACAAGGTATTTCTTACCTTCCTTGTCCTCGAGCTGCTTCTTGGCACGCCCGAGCTCTTTCTCGGACTGCTCGAGGTTCTGCTTTAGCGTGTCCACTTCCGCAGTCAGTGCGGCGGACGCCAGCAGAGAAGCCTGCATACGCATATTGACTCCTTTTCTTTAGACTCCTGCGAATTTTATTTGATCCTCTATTCGGCTTTTCTTCCCGAACGCCAAATAGAGCATCAGGGGCTACTGTCTATGCGGTAATATTATTTACACATTCTTTACTTACCTCAAAGCCTGTTAAAAGGCTTGCACAAGCTTCAGTCAGTCCGCTCTTGGTGGACTGAACCTTTTGGACCACCGCACTCATAATGGTGCGGTGCTCCTCGTTGATGGAGGCGCCTTTGAGCACCTCCAACAAATTGTCCGGCGCCTTCGGTTGGACGGAGGTCACCGGCACGGTGGGCTTGCTCCTCTTGGAAGGAGGTCGCCCGCCGGACTCTGGAACCTTTGAACGTTCCAGAGCAGTGTCCGGCCTAGAGCCGGACTTGGAGCCCTGGGGGGTTTTATCCCCTTTACTCCTGGAGTCCGGGAGGTCGCCTTGCGGCGCCTCCAGGACCACCTCCTCCTGGCTTGGAACCTATTGGGACAACACTTGGCGTCGTCCGTAGGGCGGGGGGAGGTAGCCGTCGGAAGCAAATTCACATCCGACGAGTCCAGTGAACCGCTCGACGACGCGTCGAGCCGGTCTTTGGGTGGGCTGCATAAACATATTTGACATAAGGGAAAGCTGTGCAATGAAGGAATACTATGAATCACTCTGGTATCCGGATACTTACGATTTCGCTAGGGGCTTGGCCCTGAGCGTCCACTCCTCTCCACCGTCGTCGGCATTGGTGGAGTAGTCCGAAGGAAGGATTTCCCCCTTCTTGGACCCTTCGGCCTCCCCAGTGAGGACGGCCTTCCTTTTCTTCTCTCCCCCCGCTGGAGGGGGAGAGGTCTCTTCTTCTTCCTCCTCGTCTTCACGGGAGGAATGCGCCTTGGAGCCGTCGGATGATGAACCCGACACCTCCTGGCGCCGGGCACTTTTTCGAGTCCCAGTGGCCTTCTTCATGGCCTTCTTCTCTGGCACCACATAGGGTGCCGGAACCAGCAGCTTCACCAAGCGGGCATCGGCTGGGTCTTCGGGCAAAGGAGCCGGATAGTCGATCTGTCCAGACTTCGCCTGCCAATCCTGTCAAAGGTAAGGGAGCTTAGATCCCGCATAGAGTTAAACTATGAAAAACTAATACCCTGTAAAAGGTACAAACAACTTACCGCGCTAGCGTGACGCTGCGCGCTGAATCCGCGATTCTCGGTAGCGGATGCGGGAGCCTCGGCGCCCTTGAAAAGCACCTTCCAGGCATCTTCGTACGTCGTGTCGAAGAGCCTGCTCAGAGTTCGGTGCTACGCCGGGTTGAACTCCCATAGATTGAAGGCCCGTTGTTGACACGGGAGGATCCGGCGGATGAGCATAACCTGGACTACGTTGACAAGCTTGAGCTGCTTGTTCACCAGGGTTTGGATGCATGTTTGCAGTCCAGTTACCTCTCCTTTGCTTCCCCACGACAGGCTCGTCTCTTTGCAAGACATGAGCCGCGTTGGGGGTCCAGACCAGAACTCGGGGGCTGCGACCCACTCAGGGTCATGCGGCTCGGTGATGTAAAACCACCCCGATTGCCACCCCTTCAGGGTCTCCACAAAGAAACCCTCGAGCCATAAGACGTTGGGCATCTTGCCCACCATGGCGCCTCCGCACTCCGCCTGGTTTCCGCGCACCACCTTCGGCTTGACATTGAAAGTCTTGAGCCATAGGCCGAAATGGGGACGGATGCGGAGGAAAGCCTCGCACACGACGATAAACGCCGAGATGTTGAGGATGAAGTTCGGGGCCAGATCATGGAAATCCAGGCCGTAGTAGAACATGAGTCCCCGGACGAATGGGTGGATAGGAAAGCCCAGTCCGCGGAGGAAGTGGGGACGGAACACTACCCTCTCATGGGGCCTTGGGGTGGGGAGGAGCTGCCCCTCTTCGGGAAGCCGGTACGCGATGTCGTTAGACAAGTATCCGGCCTTCCTCAGTTTTTTGATGTGTCCCTCCATGACGGAGGAGACCATCCACTTGCCTCCCGCTTCGGACATGGCTGGAGAAGGTTGAGGTGGGGAGTGCGGACTTGGGCGCTGGAGCTCGAGTGCGCGAAAATGGATAGGCAAAGGAGGAAGAAGGCGTAGGTGAAAAGGTGGATCCTTATCCCGTTATATGGGTGGACGCAACTACGTGTCTCCACCAGCCTGGTAAAACTCGTTTATCTCCAAGCGCCGTAATCAATGGCGCAGTTGGGTTACCCACGCCCGTATTGATGAGAATCCCGGAATAAGGAGACATGATCTCTGCTTCGACGAGACGTGCCAAGGAAACCGCCTCGCATGACACGCTGAGGTGGGACAATAAAACGATTCGAATAAAGGCTTGGCCGTGGTGCGATGTCACACTATGGAATACGTCAGCAGATTAGATTTGTGTAAATATTATTCTCTCTATGGCAATATGCGGAAACTTATTTTGCAGAGCCGTACACTATCTTTGTGTTCAAAATCTTCTATGAAGTACTTGGAGGAGGAACCCGCCTTGCAATGCCGAAGACAATCTGCGCGCCGGACTCGTCGTCATTGAAACCTGGTTCAGGGGCTACTGAGCGAGTCCTGGATTAGGGGGTGTCCGGATGGCCGGACTATACCTACAGCCGGACTCCTGGACTATGAAGATACAAGATTGAAGACTTCGTCCCGTGTCCAGAAGGGACTTTCCTTGGCGTGGAAGGCAAGCTTGGCGATACGGATATGTGGATCTCCTACCATTGTAACCGACTTTGTGTAACCCTAACCCTCTCCGGTGCTTATATAAACCGGAGGGTTTTAGTCCGTAGGACAACATACAGAACAACAATCATACCATAGGCTAGCTTCTAGGGTTTAGCCTCTCCGATCTCGTGGTAGATCTACTCTTGTACTACCCATATCATCAATATTAATCAAGCAGGATGTAGGGTTTTACCTCCATCAAGAGGGCCCGAACCTGGGTAAAACTTCGTGTCCCTTGCCTCCTGTTACCATCCGGCCTAGACACACAGTTCGGGACCCACTACCCGAGATCCGCCGGTTTTGACACCGACACAAGCCATTAAGCAACACCCCATCCCCTCTTAATAGTATTGGCTTTCCTATGGACTCGATGTGATCTTGGATCACTAAAATGAAAAATGTAGAGTCCCGAGTTTTGAGCTTGAGCCAATCATTTGTCTTCATCATCTTGAAGGGGTCCCACATCCTCTAGTCCATGCCACTTCACTGTTGGACTTATCTGAAATATGCTAGATGAAAGTATTAGTCCAACAAAAGATATGTTGACATTAGTTACCAAAATCACCCAAGGAGCACTTGTGCTTTCATCTACATAGTTTTATTCACGTTGCATGCTTTAGTATGGATATTTTTTTGATGAATACACAAATGTTTATCTTTTCATTGATAGAAGGAGAGTGGCACAACATGTGATTATAACGGCTCACTAAGCCATGTACACAAAGAGGCATGGAAATGAGCTCGGAGCATTACAGACATGGAGTTGCTCAACCCCATAAAACGTCTAAGACTAGCTCTCAGGGATGATGTTTTGGATTCCGGTGGCGCCGGTCTTAACCCACAGGCACGCTTTGTCTTTGATGTTGTCGAATAGACGGGAGATAGAGGGCCGCTTGCCGTTGAAGATGCAACATTTCGGTGTTTCCAGAGGCACCAAGCTGTGAGGATGATCAGGAAGGCCAATCCTTTACGCACGGGGGACAGTGATCGGTCGCAGGATGTGGCCCACCAGGTATAGAAGTCGGCGTCTCGGGGTGAGTGTATGCGTGTATGTATTAGCGCTTGTGTCTGTACTGTGTTAAAAAAAATACTCGAAGAAAGAGAGAAAGGACGCCGAAAACTGTACGGTTCGCGTCTATGTGTTTTTTTTTTTTTTGAAACTCGTCTACCTGGGCTTTTGATGGTCTCTTAAACACACTGGACGGCCGGGAAATGTGAAGGTCCGTGGCAACATGCCGCGTTGAAGGAATAGGCGCATTGCCTCTGACATGTGGACGCCACGATACGTCAAGCAATATCTGTCCATCGCTTCTATCATTCCACTTCCCACAGTTTTCGGGAGCTATCCCGACGGATCCCCTGGCCGCGCGGCGCACGGGCAGTATGTCGATGCAACCGCCCATCGTATGGCGCGTCCAGTCTCAGGCGGTGGTTGGAATCCTTGGGCGCGCGTGTGACCGCCGACGAGGGCAAAAATGGCCGTTCACGTCACGCTGCGCCCCGAAGAGTCTGTGGGAAGCTCAAGATGCACGGCCCGTCTCGCGGCCGCGCGTGCCCCGGGCAGGGAGGGACTTTTCGTTTCGCCTCCTCCTCGTCATTATCTCTGCCGTGAATTAGCGGCCGGGCTTGGCTGGCGTGAGTGCGTGGGCGACCCGGGGGACAGACAAAACGAAAAAGAAGACGGCTCCGCTCCGGGACGCAACCATGATTGACCTATTTTATATTGGGTGATAAGGTCTCGGCTCTCGGCCGAATTTGGGAGGGCGACTTGTCTCCGAGTCCACGACGCCGGAGGCCGTATCTGAGAGAGGGCGCAAGTGATCAGTTAACGACCTCGTTAACGCTGTGTGCTTCGTCATACATGGCCAGGGTCGGAAAGGTTGGTAGTATTTAGCAAAAGTGGATGATTCAGGTTGCTCACGCGGCAGAATATACTATCGGCCGGTGCCGCTACGAACTCGCCAGGAGGCGTCGCGTCCTTACCTTTTTCTCATTCGATAAAAGAAAAATCAGATCTCACTCTTAAAAGACATAACAACAAATATGTTAAACAAGTAGACTTTTTCTTTTCTCTCTCGCAAGCCAATTAGGGAAAGGCTTCCTTCCCTCGATCTCCGCCGGCGAGCCCGTGGAAATCGCCAGCCCCCCCCCCCCCCCCTCCCCCCCTTCGCCTACCACTTCGGCGACCAGTGGCGGGAAGGGGATTTCTGGTGCCTCGTTCCGGCTAGTAGATAGGTATGGTTTTAGTTCTCGCAGGGGCGGCGTTTGGACGGATGGCTCGAGTCGGTCTTTCGGGCTCCGATCCTCCTCAAGTTCGTCCGCTGCGACTGATTAGATGTAGATCCGGCGTAGATTCCTGCTAGTTTCTCGGGGCAGCGCGGTTAGGATTTCTCGTCATGTGTACGCAAATGCGATATTTGGTGTCAAATTCTTCAGCTCGATTCAAGGATTCAACGACGACGACTGCAACTCCGGGACGCTGGTCCTTAGGGACACGTGCACGAAAACTTTCCGGTTGTTATCGACAAGGTCAGGCCGCCTACGGCATGGCAATGGCGCGTCGACGGCTCGTTCTGACGGCGGCAATGGTTGTTCGGTGGTCCATGGAACTCGATATAATTTTTATTATGTTTGAGATGTTTTGTACTTCCGATGAATCTTTATAATATATCTGATTTTTTATGAAAAAAAACTAACTAAGAAAGTACCCTAAAAAGGTAGAGAAAAGACATCTAGGTGCAATAGTAAAGAAACGAGAGGCTAAGGCGAAAATGTTTTGCCCGTCTCTGCCGCAAACACCATTGAGGACAAAACAAGAGAAAGTAAAACCCATCGCAATATATGTTTCCACACGAGCGTACGCCACCTTCATGGCCGTTGGATCTATTCTTTATGAGACGGTCAAAACCCAGCCTCCGTCTATTCGATTTTTTTCCAACCTGACCCATGTTTCAGAAGGCTTGACCGCAACTCGGCCGTTGTTGCAAACCGACGGCCACTTCGGTGACTCCAGTAAAGCTCCTTCGTTCTCGGTCCACTCCCACTGGCTCTTGAGCACAATCGTACCAGTGGTGGTGATTTACGCGCCGACGAGGCCGGCTGGCAGTCGAGGATAAGGATTGACACAGGGCACATATAACCTTGGGAGCGCCGCGTCCTCGTGTAGGAAGAGGCGGACGCGGCGCTTGCCGGTTGAGGGCAGAAAGAGGATGCCACAGACGAGGTGTGGGAGGGGCAGAAGTCCGACGCCGCCGGTGAGAGGCTTACCACTTTATTGCAAGTCGATCGTGGCGGCTCACCGGATCAGTAAAGATGGCGGAGCGAACGGAGGCGATGCAGTCGACGCGGCGGAGAGGGGTGTCGTAGTCGGAGAAGACGAACCTGGCGGCGAACGCGGTCGCGAGCGGAGATGGTTGTTTAGGCATGTTGCAATTGCAATAAGACTTGTTGCAAAATGACCCCTGTTGCGGGCTTGTTAAAACCAAAAGTGTTATTTGGTGAACTTTTGCCAGGGGACCAATCCCGGCAAACACAATGCTCGCTCATCACTTGGGCTGAAGAGGGTTTCATGAACACTTGCGCTCAAAACATCCACTATGTATTTGAGTTTGGAAAATTCATTTGTAAAAAAGAAAAATCCTAACTTCTCTATTTTGTGAAAGAATACAAATCCCTAATTTTAGTGGGGATTTTTTTAATTTGCCATGTGCATTTTTATTATAGGTAGCATGGCAATCTTTTAAATTTAAACCATGGTATTTTTTTCTTCCAATACATGGCATTTGTGGTTTCTCACATGACATTTTTATTATGAAGAGCATGTCAATCAATAATTAGTAGCATGTTATTTTTCTTAATAAGTGGATGGCAGTTTTATTATTAAGAGCATGTCATTTTAAAAATTAGTAACTTGATATTTTTATTAATAAGAGGATGTCAATTTTATTATTAAGAGCATGGAATTTTAATAATTAATAACATGACATTTTTATTCATAAGAGGGTGACATTTTAATAGCCAATGACATGGAATTCTTTTTTTAAGTTGATGGCACTTTTATTATTAATAACATGGATTTTTAATAGTCAATAACATGACATTTTAAATTTTAAGAGGATGTCATTTTTATTATTAAGAGGATGAAATTTTTATTATTAGTAGATTGGAGTTTTTACATTTTATGGCATGGCAATTTTTTATTTCTTTTTTTTACCATGAAATTTCTACGTGTGATTTTTTTATGTTTTTGGAAACAATCCCACAACAGTATAGAATCTAATTGGGGCTTATCCAAATAAAACATTTTTTATGTACGGGATGGCAATTTTAAAAGTTTGGCATGGTGACTTTGTTTTTTCTATATCACACGACCTTCTTTTTTGTTTTTGAGCATACTCATTGTTGGGAAACGTACGTACTAGAATCAACATATTGCAAGCATACAGTTTTCATGAGCCGGCAACGCTTCACTGTCCAGAGCTAATAACCATCGGAGAATTAGACAGAGAAGATTAGAACACACTGGGATTTTAATTATGAGCATTAGGTCTAGCTCTATTTTTTTGTGGAAGAGGTCTAGCTCTATTTTTTTGCGGAAGAGGTCTAACTCTAATTGGATCAACTAGATCTGGAGGCTCCAAAACTTGTGTTTCTCAAAAGCCACATCCACAAGTATATATAGGTTGGAGGAGAGGAGAGGGGGTGCCACAAAGGGGGAAGGTTTCCCCCTTGCGCCGGCCATAGGAGGGGGAGTCCCCCTCCAATTCGGTCTCCCCTTCCTTCTATAAGAAGAAAAGGGGGTGCCACCTCCTATTGGGTCCATGTGGCCACGTATCATTTTCACCACTTGGCCTTTTAAGCACCGTTGATATTTAATTAAATAT
The DNA here is from genome assembly GCF_056163025.1 of Triticum urartu. NCBI lineage: Eukaryota > Viridiplantae > Streptophyta > Magnoliopsida > Poales > Poaceae > Triticum > Triticum urartu. The sequence continues at coordinate 466,422,579 of NC_141876.1, forward strand.
ACAAGTCTTCAAACTATTATTAAAGCCTTTTATTATTAATTTAACATCTCTAGAAACATTTTTCATCTATATATTATTCATCGGCACTACCCAGTAAACTCCGAAATCCTTCTGGTGACCCCGAAACGCTTCCGGTTCCTCCCAAAATTATTTTCAATATTAATGAAACTATTTCATAAATATTTCCTCATAAATATTACTCTAATAATACTTAGCAGATCGTGATTACCTTAAGGTTGTGACCCTGTAGGTTCGGTAAACATAGACATGAACAAAACCCCTTTCGCTCAATTACTGATAGCGGAATCATGGACATCCATATTGATCCCTGTGAGTACACTCGAGTGAACCTTTGGTTATCATGTGTTATTCCCTTTGCTTCCGATACTTAACAAAACGTGAGGTGAGATATATGTCGGGGAACGCAGTAATTTCAAAAAAATTCCTACGCACACGCAAGATCATGGTGATGCATAGCAACGAGAGGGGAGAATATCGTCTACGTACCCTCGTAGACCGTAAGCGGAAGCGTTATGACAACGCGGTTGATGTAGTCGTACGTCTTCACGATGGACCGATCTAGCACCGAAGGTACGACACCTCCGCGATCTGCACACGTCCAGCTCGGTGACGTCCCGCGAACTCACGATCCAGTAGAGCTTCGAGGGAGAGCTTCGTCAGCACGACGGCGTGATGACAGTGATGATGTTGCTACCAGAACAGGGCTTCGCCTAAGCACCGCTACGATATTACCGAGGTGAATTATGATGGAGGAGGGCACCGCACACGGCTAAAGATCAATGATCAACTTGTGTGTTCTAGGGTGCCCCCCTTGTCGGTGTCAAAACCGGCGGATCTCGGGTAGGGGGTCCCGAACTGTGCGTCTAAGGTCGATGGTAACAGGAGACAAGGGACACGATGTTTACCCAGGTTCGGTCCCTCTCTATGGAGGTAATACCCTACGTCCTGCTTGATTGATATTGATGAATAGGAGTACTACAAGAGCTGATCTACCTCGAGATCGTAATGGCTAAACCCTAGAGGTCTAGCTTGTATGGCTATGATAATGAGTGTCCTATCCGGACTAAGTCCTCCGGTTTATATAGACACCGGAAGGATCTAGGGTTACACAAGGTCGGTTACAAAGAAGGGAATCTACATATTCGGTCATCAAGCTTGCCTTCCACGCCAAGGACAGTCCCATCCGGACACGGGTGCAGTCTTCGGTCTTCGTATCTTCACAGCCCATCAGTCCGGCCCATGGCCAACAGGCCAGACGCCCGAGGACCCCTTAGTCCAGGACTCCCTCAGTAGCCCCTGAACCTGGCTTCAATGACAAGGTATCCGGCGCGTAGTGCTGTGTTCGGCATTGCAAGGCGGGTTCCTCCTTCTGAACTCTAGAATAGTCTTTGGACGAATTGATCGTGTCCGGACCTGTAACACACACCACACACAACCGTAGAGAGAATATAATAATACACGATTCCAATCCGCTGACAACTTTTACAACATGACATCACGTCCATCCGGTCATAATTTTGAACCGTTTTTTGCCTACCGCTCCACGTTTCGAGACGCGGTTGCCATTGGCATGTCTTGTCGAAGCAGAGATCGTGTCCCCTTATTACGGGATTCTCATCAATAAAGGCGTGGGTAACCCAATCGTGCCGTTTACACAACCCTTGGGAACAGGCGAATCTTGAGGCGAGTGGGGTGGCGTTCAATATTCACTGCCCTTATAAGGAGATAAGATTCTTCCTTCTTCCCCCACGCCTTCTTCCTGCCTTTCTACTCTTGAGCTCTAGCGCCCAAGTTCTCGTCTATTCCCCACTCGAGAAAGCACTCAACCATGTCCGGATCTGGAGCTGGTGGCAAGTGGATGGCTTCTTCTGTCAAGAAGAAAGACATCAAGGAGCTTCGAGAGGCCGGATACCTGGCCAAGGAGATCGTTCACCGTCTCCCGGCCGAAGGACAGATCGTCCCTACCCCAGAGCCCCATGAGAGGGTTGTATTTCTCGCACATTTCGTCCGTGGGCTGGGATTCCCTCTCCACCCATTTTTCCGCAGACTGATGTTTTACTACGGCCTGGATTTCCATGATCTAGCCCCCAACTTTATCCTCAACATCTCAGCATTTATAGTCATTTGCGAGGCCTTCCTCCGTATCCCTCCTCACTCCGGCCTATGGCTGAAGACTTTCAACGTAAAGCCGAAGGTGGTGAGAGGCCAACAAGTAGAGTGCAGAGCCGCCATGGTGGGAAGGATGCCCAATGTTACATGGCCCGAGGGCTCCTTCGTGGAGACGGTGAAAGGGTGGCAGTCGGGGTGGTTCTACATCACCCAGCCGCGCGACACCAACTGGGCGGCGGCCCCTGAATTTCGATCTGGAACTCCGTTGCGGCTTACCTCCTGGCAAGAGAAGGGCCTCGCCTAGGGCTCTTCGAGCGAGCTGACTGGGTCCAGACCTGCGTTCAGAACATGCTAACCAAGAGGATCAAACTCGTGAACATGATCCAGGTTATGCTCATTCACCGGATCCTTCCGTGCCAACACCAGTCTTGCTATTTGTGGGAGTTCGATCCGGCCAAGCACCAGACGCTACGAGAGCTCTTTGGCACAACGCCTGAAGATATCTGGAAAGTGCTCTTCAAGGCCGGCGAGACACCATCGCCCACGACCGAAGATCGTGGGCTCAGCTTAAAGTGCCAGGCCAATTCGGTAAGTTCTTTCATGTATTCAAGTTATAGCCTTTACTGGCATATTATGGGAAGGAGTCTAAGCCTTCCTATCAATTTTTAGGCCTGGATCGACATAGCGGAGCGGATTAATTTTCCCGCTCCACTTCCCGAAGACGAGGAAACCCCACTCCTAACGAAGATGCTATTTCTGGCGCCTTATGATGTGCCGGAGAAGAAGGCCAAGAAGACGGCCAAAGGGAGCAGGAGTGGCCTTCGCAGAAAGGGAGCTCCGGACATGCCGTCCGAAGACGAGACTGACTCCTCGGTCGCCGAAGACGACGGCGAGGAGGAATAAGAAAGCAGCTTCCCCTCGGAGGGGGGAAAGAAGAAAAGAGAGGCCTCCATGAATCTGGAGGCGAAGGCGCCCAAGAGGGGGAAGGGCTCCCTTGCGGATAACTCCGCATGGGATGTTGAAAGCAGTCCGGAGCGAATGCCCCGGACCAAGCCTCGGGCTGCCTCGTAAGCGCTAAAACCCTATGCACCTCCCAATACCTGGCCCTTCCAGTTTATAATATTAATATGTTTAAACTATGCCATTATAGTCCGGCCCGCGACAGCTCCCCACGATCCTCGACAGAGGATTCGCTAGACTCAAAGGAGATGGATAGCATGTCTCCGCCGCCCGCTCATTCCGCCTCACCCAAGGGTGATGACGAGGTGGTGTCCAAAGGATCTTCCAGACCAGGGGGAGGTTCTAGAAACCGTTAAGGTGGTGCCGCAGGATGACTCCTCGGCTGCCGGACACAGGGGGAAGAAGCCCCCATGGGGACTGGCAGTGGGTTCCAAGTTCTCTTCGGCCCTCAGCCGGATACCATTCCGGAGACCTACACGGCTCCGAAGTCCAGCGAACGGCCTTCCCCGAAAGGAGGAGGTGTGCCTGTTCCACCAACGACCTCTGTCCAACCAGAGGCATCGGACAATCTGCTAGAAGCGCTGCGAGGCGCCGCCGTTGTGTATGAGCACTGTGTCCTTATGGGTACGGTGATCGAAAATGTTCGATCCGCCAAAAGCGGACTGGCCGAGGCCTGCACTAGCCTTTTAACAGGCTTTGAGGTAACAATTGTAGAAAAAAATATCACAATGTGGACAGTAGCCCCTGATGCCCTTTTCGGTGTCCGGAAAGGAAAAACTGAACAGGGGATCAAAATAATTTTGGCAGGAGTCTAACATAATATGTCTATGTGAATAAGCAGGCGTCGCTGCTGGCTAGAGGATAGCAAAGGTATGTAGTAACCTGCGTGTGTGTTTAGGAAGGATGAATGGTTTGTGCTGAATAAAGTGCCATGAACTTTATTAGGGGCCACGACCGAGGTGGCGGCCCTCAAGAAGGCTTTAGAAAAGGCTGAGGACAAAGCGGCCAAGGAACGTATTGCGCGCGAGAAGCACGAGGCCCGGGTCGGCGAGGTTCGGCAAGAGCTCCAAGACGTCGTCAAGAAGTGTGAGTCCTTGGAGCGTGATTTGAAGATGCAAGCATCCGAACTTGCGAAGTCCCTCCAGAGCGCGCAAGAGGCTCGAGCCGAAGCCCAGAGCGCCCTTCAGGAAATCCAGGCAGCCCGGAAGATCGCAGCGGGTAAGGCTTTCATTATGCAAAGCAAGTCTGTGAAGGAAGCATTCCTTTTACTTACCCGAATTTGGAGTTCTCCAGGGGCGTTTATGGATTTGCCGCGTAGCATATCAGATGCTGCCGAGTTCCATCGAGCCGAAGAAGGGAGTTCTACGGAGAAGCTGTTCTGGTCTCAATATCTTGGACCAAAACGTCCGTTATCCTTCAGCGACCAGCTGAAACAGCTGGTCGAGCTACACAAGGCGGCCGAGCTAGCCATGAAGGAGCTTATAGTCCGACTGTGGCCTGCCGCGCCGATGCCCAGCAGCTACTTCGGACTTGTGAAGCGGCTTGTTGATGCCTGCCCCCGGCTTGAGGTTATAAAGCGGCCGGTCTGCATCAAAGGTGCACGGATGGCCTTTGCCAGCGTCAAAACACACTGGGCGAAGATGGATGCCAAGAAGCTAATGACCGAGGGCCACCTGAGGGCAAGGAGCACCTCCGACCAGAGTTGTATTTTGATGGTGTCCTGGAGGGATCCCGCATTGTTGCGGATCACTGTGCGAAGGACACTATCTTTGAATGAATGTATGCGAGCTCCCTCTGCCTTGTATGATAAAACAAAGTGTTTATGCAATATAATGCTTGCTATGTTTTTAAATTTTTACTTCCTGTGTGGCCATGTTGTATGAAATCTGAGGGTTAACCAGTCGTCGGCTTCTGCCCCCACGTAGGTAGTACGAGGGTGTTCGGGATGGAATCTAAACAATCTTGATCCAATTAGATGGTCCTTGAAGGAGTTGTTTAGCGCAATGAACCAGGCAACCAGACTATGCAGCTGTAACGCCCTCACTTAGCTATAGGAGTGCGACAATAAAAACATGGACGCAGCCCCTAGTATCCGAACTAGAGTGCCATAAGCGTCTGATTGGGAAGTACCGATCCTTCGCGTAATGCGGAAGAAATCTCCAACGATTTGCGACCTCCAAACAGCTGACCGACTCTCGCCGCATCATGACAGTCAGTTTTCAGCTTTCTCTACTGAGGTGCTCCTTTGGATAAACCAAGGCACAATCGCAGTAGTTCTCCCTTTACTACCTTAGCTGATATAGCGGAATGTAAGGTAGCAAGCATAGGAGCCGGGCAACCCAACTATTGACCAAAGACATGATTCGGAGCCAATGCATATAATGCTAAATTCGGGGTGCCGAACTATACTTATAAAAAGTGTTCGGACTTTTGTTGCCATAGTGTGGGGTGCTGTGCAGCCCCTGGCGAACATGATACGTACCAAAGTGTACGGGTGCGACCTGCTGGGTTATCCACAGGGGAGCTGAAAAAAGAGAAAGAAAACAGAGAAGTTACAAAGGTAAAAAGCTGGGGTCCTGAAGCTCCAGCTAAAAACTATTCTCATTGTAATTTAAGTAGCACGTCAAAGCGCGTTGATACAGATAGTGTGATAAGCAACAAGCTATTTAACATGCCGGAACCAAGGGAGAGCTGCATGTGGGTCCTGAAAAACAGGTAAAGTTATCGTTAACAGAATTACCTAAAAAGTCCCCCATACGTCTGCGTTTCTCGCTGTCTTGGTGTGTTTATCCTTCAAGAGGACTGATGACCAGACCATCAGATGGTGCCTGTGGGATTGAGACCTGAAAAAGGAAACAAGTAAAAGTGAAAGTATGTATGTATCCGATGTCGTTTGAGCCGTACTCCAGACCATAAGCTAGCTATGCCTCCGTCGATGCCCTTGGGATTTTGAGTGCGTAGTTATGTACGCGCGGCACGAATGACACCACTAGATCGGAACTACGACGGAGGCCGGATTGTTAGTCGAGCTCCTGACGAGCCGAGTTCTCCTGCAGCAGAGTAGTTTGGACCCTCTTAATGGTGTCCATGGGCTCGGCAACCAAATTAAGGTTCTGCTTGAGAAGGCTGCTATTTCTGCTGCTAAGGCAGCTGCGTGCTCTTCTGTACGGAGGGAGCGTTCTGTATTTCCGTTGACTGTTATGACGCCGCGTGGATCGGGCATCTTGAGCTTGAGATAAGCATAGTGTGGTACCGCGTTGAATCGAGCGAACGCGGTTTGTCTGAGCAGTGCGTGATAGCCGCTGCGAAAGGGGACGATATCGAAGATTAGCTCCTCGCTTCGGAAGTTTTCCGGAGATCCGAAGACAACCTCTAGTGTGATTGAGCCCGTACAGCGGGCCTCTACACCTGGTATGAGTCCTTTGAAGGTAGTCCTGGTGGGCTTGATCCGAGATGGGTTAATGCCCATTTTTCGCGTTGTATCCTGATAGAGCAGATTAAGGCTGCTACCTCCGTCCATGAGGACGCGAGTTAGGTGGAACCCATCAATTATTGGGTCTAAGACCAGTGCGGCTGAGCCACCATGGTGGATACTGGTCGGATGATCCCGGCGGTCAAAGGTGATTGGGCATGACGACCATGGATTAAATTTTGGGGCGACTGGCTCTATCGCGTGGACGTCCCTGAGCGCACGCTTGCGCTCCCTCTTAGGGATGTGGGTAGCGTATATCATGTTCACCGTTTTGACCTGAGGGGGAAACTTCTTCTGTCCCCCTGTGTTTGGTTGCTGGGGCTCTTCGTCATCGTCCTCTCTTTGCGATCCCTTTTCCCGATTCTCGGCGTTTAATTTGCCGGCCTGCTTAAAAACCTAGCAATCTCTATTTGTAGGATTAGGTGGCTTGTCTGGGGTGCCATGAATCTGGCACGGACGATCGAGTATGCGGTCCAGGCTGGATGGGCCTGAATTGTTCTTTTGGAATGGCTTCTTCCGCTGACCGGACTTAGGGCCCCTGAATCCGACATTGACTGATGTGTCCTCGGTGTTATCACTGTTGTTTCGACGCTTGTATCTATTGCGTCGAGACTTGTCTTTGCTAGTTTTAGCTTCAGGGGTGCCTGCGTCGCTTGCATTGTTTTTGCTATGGGCCAACCAACTGTCCTCGCTCGCACAGAAGCGGGTCATGAGTGCCGTGAGGGCTGCCATGGATTTTGGCTTTTCATGGACGAGGTGGCGAGCAAGCCATTCGTCGCAGATGCTGTGTTTGAAGGCTGCTAGGGCTTCGGCATCTGGACAATCGACGATTTGGTTCTTTTTAGTTAAGAACCTAGTCCAGAATTTCCTGGCGGACTCTCCGGGCTGTTGAACTAATGGCTTAAGTCATCAGCGTCCGGAGGTCAAACATATGTACCTTGGAAGTTATCTAGGAAGGCCTCTTCCAAGTCCTCCCACCTACCAATAGAATTTGCATGCAGACTGTTGAGCCAGTGCCGAGCTAGCCCCTTGAGTTTTAAAGGGAGGTATTTGATGGCGTGGAGGTCATCGCCACGGGCCATATGAATGTGGAGAATAAAGTCTTCGATCCACACCGCGGGGTCCGTGGTTCCATCGTATGATTCTATATTCACGGGTTTGAACCCTTCTGGGAATTCATGATCCAGGACCTCATCAGTGAAGCAATGAGGGTGTGCGGCGCCTCTATATCGGGTCGTATCGCGATGTGGCTCTGATGGAGTCCTTCTGCGGTTTTCGGCCCGCGCATGATTAAGTTTGTCACGTCCGAATAGGTGGCCGTCGTCGCGTGTTGAGGCACGCCCTCGCGATCTGTAGATTGATCTAGTATGTCCTGTTTTATTGTTCAGGTTTCACCGGAGGTCATATGTATAACCGTGGGCTAACTTACCTCTACCTGTGCGCTGAGGCGGGGCTGGCTGGTGTTCAGCGTGAGTTGCCGCTTTGTCTCGGCCACATGGTGGCCGGTCTGCCGCATTGTACGATGGAGGGATGTATTCTGGCGCCTCCTCGTCAAACTGAGGTAGCAATTTGTTCTTTGGGTAGCTTTTGGCTGGGCGCTTGAGGCCGTATTCTTCGGCTGCTAGGAGATCGGTCCATTTATCATTGAGCAGATCTTGGTCAGCTTGAAGCTACTGCTGCTTCTTTTTCAGGCTCCTTGCAGTGGCGATGAGCTGGCGCTTGAAGCGCTCCTGCTCAAGAGGTTCCTCAGGCACGATGGAATCCTCGGTGTCGAGGCTCACCTCGTCCTCGGAGAGCGGAAGGTAATTATCATCCTCTGAATCTTCATGCGTGGCCTGCTTGCCAGGGCTAGCCTGCCCATCTTCCCGTTCATCTTGTTCATTAGCTGTTTCAATGGGGTCTTTGTTGTCTTCCACACCTTCTGGAGTATTATCTTCTCCTGTGCCGGTGTTACTGTCTTTACTGCGGCGTGACTTAGAGCGGCGCCGCTGCCGCCGGCGCTTGGACTGTATTTTAGAAGGTTTATCCTCAGCTGGATCTTCCTTGTCCTCGCTGTTGTTCTCCTTTGTGCATCCACCATGTATATGTCATACGAGGAAGTGGCCTTCCAGTGTCCGGTGAACGGCGGGTTCTGGGCCTCTTCATCTCCGGCGTCGTCGTCCATACCGTCGATGTCTTCAGAGTCGTAATCAAGCTCGTCGGTCAAATCCTCGACCGTGGCTATGAAGTGGGTGGCGGGTGGGAAGCAAAATTCTCCACCGTCAGCCCCTAGTTCGAGCCGGATATAGTCCGGCTGTGAGTCCTCCGCCAAGGATAGGTTTTTTAATGAGTTCAGCACATCGCCCAAAGGCGAGTGCTGGAAGATGTCTGCGGCGCTGAGTTTGAAGATCGATAAATGATCAAGCTCGGCGTCCGCGGGCTCACGTGGTTCGGAACTTACGACCGGAGACGAGTCCGGGGTTCTGCTGACAAAAACGTCATGAGAGGTTAAGTCTATGTGCGGCTCTAACGCCGTGGAATCTATGGCCTCCGTAGTGGAGTTGATCCTCCCGTCCTTGGAAGGTGCAGCTTGCTCTGGATCTGGGGCCAGAGCGATTACAGGAGCAATCTCCTGGATGCGGCCTGATGACAGATTTAGGTCATGATCATCGGGGTGACCGGGAGCGGCTACTGCGGTCTCGAATCCGGCGAAGATCAAGTCTCCACGGATGTCCGCAACGTAGTTCAAGCTCCCAAATCTGACCTGATGGCTAGGGGCGTAGCTTTCGATCTGCTCTAGATGGCCAAACGAGTTGACCCGCTATGCGAAGCCACCGAGCACAAAGATCTGTCTGGGGTGGAAAGTTTCTCCTTGGACAGCGTCATTATTGACGATCGAAGGGGCCATCAAACCTTTTGGCGACAGCATAGTGGAACTCTTAATGAAAGCACCAATGTCGGTGTCAAAACCGGCGGATCTCGGGGAGGGGGTCCCGAACTGTGCGTCTAAGGTCGATGGTAACAGGAGACAAGGGACACGATGTTTACCCAGGTTCGGGCCCTCTCTATGGAGGTAATACCCTACGTCCTGCTTGATTGATATTGATGAATAGGAGTATTACAAGAGTTGATCTACCTCGAGATCGTAATGGCTAAACCCTAGAGGTTTAGCTTGTATGGCTATGATAATGAGTGTCCTATCCGGACTAAGTCCTCCGGTTTATATAGACACCGGAAGGATCTAGGGTTACACAAGGTCGGTTACAAAGAAGGGAATCTACATATTCGGTCACCAAGCTTTCCTTCGACGCCAAGGAGAGTACCATCCGGATACGGGTGTAGTCTTCAGTCTTCGTATCTTCACAGCCCATCAGTCCGGCCCATGGCCAACATGCCGAACGCCTGAGGACCCCTTAGTCCAGGACTCCCTCACCCCTGCCCCCGTATATAAAGGAGCAAGGGGAGGGGGCTATCGGCCTCATAGGATGCGCCCCAAGGGGGGAATCCTACTCCTACTAGGAGTAGGTTCCCCCTTTCCTAGTCCAACTAGGAGGGGAAGCAAAGAGGGGGCCGGCCCCCAAAGCCCTAAACCAATTCGGTTTGGGCCTAGGGGGCGCACCCCACACTTCCTTGCTGCCCTCTCTTTCCACTAAGGCCCATGAAGGCCCATTGACCCCTCCGGCGAATTCCCGTAACTCTCCAGTACTCCGAAAAATATCCGAATCACTCGGAACCTTTCCGATGTCCGAATAGCCTTCCAATATATCGATCTTTACATCTCGACCATTTCGAGACTCCTCGTCATGTCCGTGATCTCATTCGGGACTCCGAACAACCTTCGGTACATCAAATCACAAAAACTCATAATACCGATCGTCACCAAACGTTAAGCGTGCGGACCCTACGGGTTCGAGAACTATGTAGACATGACCGAGACTCATCTCCAGTCAATAACCAATAGCGGAACCTAGATGCTCATATTGGTTCCTACATATTATACGAAGATCTTTATCGGTCAAACTGCATAACAACATACTTTGTTCCCTTTGTCATCGGTATGTTACTTGCCCGAGATTCGATCATCAGTATCATCATACCTAGTTCAATATTGTTACCGGCAAGTCTCTTTACCCGCTCCGTAATGCATCATCCCGCAACTAACTCGTTAGTCACATTGCTTGCAAGGCTTATAGTGATGTGCATTACCGAGAGGGCCCAGAGATACCTCTCTGATACCCGAAGTGACAAATCCTAATCTCGATATATGCCAACCCAACAAACACCTTCGGAGACACTTGTAGAGCATATTTATAATCACCCAGTTACGTTGTGACGTTTGATAGCACACAAGGTGTTCTTCCGGTATTCGGGAGTTGCATAATCTCATAGTCATAGGAACATGTATAAGTTATGGAGAAAGCAATAGCAACAAACTAAACGATCATCGTGCTAAGCTAATGTATGGGTCAAGTCAATCACATCATTCTCTAATGATGTGATCCCGTTAATCAAATGACAACGCATGTCTATGGTTAGGAAACATAACCATCATTGATTCAACGAGCTAGTCAAGTAGAGGCATACTAGTGACTCTCTGTTTGTCTATGTATTCACACATGTACTAAGTTTCCGGTTAATACAATTCTAGAATGAACAATAAACATTTATCATGATATAAGGAAATATAAATAACAACTTTATTATTGCCTCTAGGGAATATTTCCTTCAGTCTCCCACTTGCACTAGAGTCAATAATCTAGTTCACATCGTCATGTGATTTAACACCAATAGTTCACAACTTTATGTGATTAGTTCACATCTCCATGTGACTAACACCCAAAGGGTTTGCTAGAGTCAATAATCTAGTTCACATCGCTATGTGACTAACACCCAAAGAGTGATCATGTTTTGCTTGTGAGAGAAATTTAGTCAACGGGTCTGCCACATTCAGAGCCGTATGTATTTTGCAAATTTTATATGTCTACAATGCTTTGCATGGAGCTACTCTAGCTAATTACTCCCACTTTCGATATGTATCTAGATCGAGACTTAGAGTCATCCAGATCGGCGTCAAAGCTTGCATCACCGCAACTCTTTACGACGAAGTCTTTGTCACCTCCATAACCGAGAAACATTTCCTTATTCCACTAAGGATATTTTTGACCACTTTCCAGTGATCCAATCCTGGATCACTATTGTACCCTCTTGCCAAACTTATGGTGAGGTACACAATAGGTCTGGTACATAGCATAGCATACTTTATAGAACCTATGACTGAGGCATAGGGAATGACTTTTCATTCTCTTTTTATTTTCTACCGTGGTCGGGTTTTGAGTCTTTACTCAACTTCATACCTTGCAACACAGGCAAGAACTCCTTCTTTGACTTTTCCATTTTGAACTACTTCAAAATCTTGTCAAGGTATGTACTCATTGAAAATATATCAAGCGTATTGATCTATCTCTATAGATCTTGATGCTCAATATGTAAGTAGCTTCATCGAGGTCTTTCTTTGAAAAACTCTTTTCAAATACTCCTTTATGCTTTCCAGAAAATTCTACATTATTTTCGATCAAGAATATGTCCTTCACATATACTTATCAAAAATGCTGTAGTGCTCCCACTCACTTTCTTGTAAATACAGGCTTCACCGCAAGTCTGTATAAAACCATATGCTTTGATCACTTTATCAAAGTATATATTCCAACTCTGAGATGCTTGCACCAGTCCATAGATGGATCGCTGGAGCTTGCACACTTTGTTAGCACCTTTAGGATTGACAAAACCTTCTTGTTGCATCATATACAACTCTTCTTTAAGAAATCCATTAAGGAATGCGGTTTTGACATCCATTTGCCAGATTTCACAAAATGTGGCTATTGCTAACATGATTCAGACAGACTTAAGTATCTCTACGAGTGAGATAATCTCATCATAGTCAACATCTTGAACTTGTCGAAAACCTTTTGTGACAATTCGAGCTTTGTAGATAGTAACACTACTATCAGTGTCCGTCTTCCTCTTGAAAATCCATTTATTCTTAATGGCTCACCGATCAACGGGCAAGTCAATCAAATTCCATACTTTGTTCTAATACATGGATCTCATCTCTGATTTCATGGCTTCAAGCCATTTCGCCGAATCTGGGCTCATCATCGCTTCCTCATAGTTCGTAGGTTCGTCATGGTCAAGTAACATGACCTCCAGAACAGGATTACCGTACCACTCTGGTGCGGAACATATTCTGGTTGACCTACGAGGTTCGGTAGTAACTTGATCTGAAGTTTCATGATCATCATCATTAACTTCCTCTCTAATTGGTGTAGGAATCACTAGAACTGATTTCTGTGATGAACTACTTTCCAATTCGGGAGAAGGTACAATTACCTCATCAAGTTTTACATTCCTCCTAATCACTTCTTTCGAGAGAAACTTCTTCTCTAGAAAGGATCCATTCTTAGCAACGAATATCTTGCCTTCGGATCTGTGATAGAAGGTGTACCCAATAGTTTCCTTTGGGTATCCTATGAAGACGCATTTCTACGATTTGGGTTCGAGCTTATCAGGTTGAATTTTTTTCACATAAGCATCATAGCCCCAAACTTTAAGTAACGACAGCTTAGGTTTCTTGCTAAACCACAGTTCATATGGTGTCGTATCAACGGATTTCGATGGTGCCCTATTTAATGTGAATGCAGCTGTCTCTAATGCATTACCCCAAAACGATAGTGATAAATTGGTAAGTGACATCATAGATTGCACCATATCTAATAAATTACGGTTATGACGTTCGGACACACCATTACGCTGTGGTGTTCCAGGTGGCGTGAGTTGCAAAACTATTCCGCATTGTTTCAAATGAAGAACAAACTCGTAACTCAAATATTCTCCTCCACGATCAGATCACAAAAACTTTATTTTCTTGTTATGATGATTTTCCACTTCACTCTGAAATGTAATAGTATAAAGTATATATCATATGCCCGTGATCACCTCCCGAAGTGATCACGGCCCAGTAGTATAGCATGGCAGACGGACAAGAGTGTAGGGCCACTGATGGAACACTAGCATCCTATACTAAGCATTTAGGATTGCAGGTAAAGGTAACAACAGTAGTAGCAAGGACAGGCTATGCATCAGGATAGGATAACGGAAAGCAGAAACATGCTACACTACTCTAATGCAAGCAGTAGAGAGAAGAATAGGCGATATCTGGTGATCAAAGGGGGGGCTTGCCTGGTTGCTCTGGCAAGGAGGGGTCGTCAACATCGTAGTCGATCGGGGGTACCGGCAGCGGTATCGGGGTCTACTGGAAAGAAGTAACGGAGGGGGAACACAATAAATAACAGAGCAAACAAAGCAACACAAAGCATAACATGGCAATGCGCGGTGCTAGGGGTGACCTAACGCAATATGAGGTGATACCGGTGAAGGGGGGAAACATCCGGAAAAATATCCCCGGTGCTTCGCGTTTTTAGACAAATGAATCGGAGGGGGAAAGTTGCGTGTTTGCTATGCTAGGGATGTGTGGTGGACGAACGGGCTGCGTATTCGGATTCGTCTCGTCGTTCTGAGCAACTTTCATGTACAAAGTTTTTCCATCCGAGCTACGGTTTATTTTACATTAACTTTAAAAGATTTAAATAATATTCTAAAATTAATCTTAATTCGAAAACAAAGATTAAAATGCTACGGGTACCCAGATCTGTGTACATAGAGGTGTACCAGAGAACGACATGTGGGTCCAGGGGTCCCTGTTGACCAGTCAACATTTGACTGGTCAACAGGGGGTGGGGCCCCCTGTCATTGACACATTTGACTATCTAACAGTTTTAATTAGGTAAACTAGGTAATTAGCCTAATTAGAGTAGATTAATCTAATTAATTATTTAATTAACTTAATTATTATTATTACTGAACATTTTTTAGCCAGGGCGTTGGGGGGAAACGGGCAGCGGGCGCCTGGGCGTGGCCGAACCCTGTGGAGCGCTGCAGGTCGCCGGGGGCCACGGCGATGCCCAGGCGGCCAGAGCGGCGGCCGCCGCGGCGAGAGGCGGCGCAGGGACGTGGGGCGGTGTTGGTCGGCGAGTGTGAGGCAGAGCAGCGGCAGCGGCAGCACGCGGGGGTGTGGGGCAGGGCGCGGTCGGCTGCAGCGAGCAGCTAACAAGGTGCACGGCAAGCACGACCCGAGGGGAAGGCAAGGTGCAGCGGCGTGTGGGCGTACACGGGGCGCGCGGGCAGCCGGACATGGCTCGCGGGCAGAGCAGGCGGACAGGTGAGGCACGACGGCCGTAGGCGCAAGCGGCGGCAGACGAGCACGGTCGGCGACGCACGGGAGTGAGGGTACGCGGGCGGCGCAGTTGAGAGTCGGGCGGGGGGGGGGCAGCGAGCAGCGGTGCGGGGTGGGGCCAGCGGCAGAGCAGGGGGACTGGGCAGCCGAAGGTGAGGCCTCCGCACGCGGCAGCTGGACGGGCGGCCAGACCGGGGCCCGAATGCAGCGGAAGCGCAGGAAGCAGACCGGGCGCGGCCAGCGCGGGGCCGGGCCAGGGCGTGCGGCACAGGCAGATGCGAGGTGTAGGCGCGCGTGCATGCGGGCAGCTTCGGCAGCAGCGCACGGTGGCAGCAGAGAAGCAGCGCGGGCGTAGCGGCAGAAGCAGGGGGCCTAGCGGGTAGCGGAGCCGAAGCTCATGGGGGCGGCGTCAGTCCACCAAAATGAGCAAATGTGGAGAGGGAAATTAGAGGGGAGCTCACATCGGAGGACAAGGAAGGCTCGGCGAGCTCGGGGAGGCGCCGGACGCGACGAAGCAACAATGGTGATCTTCAGGTCCGAGGTGGAAGACGAACTCGATTGCGAAGAGGTAGTGGTGTATCGCTCAATCCGATCCTTGCAGACGATGAAGTAGTCAACTGCGGCTCTCCTGGACATCCTCCGGTGGCGCAGGAAGCTCGATGGCCACGGGATCGACACGGCGACGACGATGGCAGCGTACGGTGCGGCTCGGGAGAGAGAGCGAGCGAGTGAGAGGGAGAGGAGGGGATTAGGGTTTCATCGGGAGAGAGAGGCAGCGGGGCTTGATCTTATCCATCGCCGCGACCGGGGTTGGCCGACACGAGGAGATCGGGGACGTGGACGGCGCGCGTGCGTGCTCGGTGCCATGGCCCCTGCTTTCCTCTCTATAGAGAGGTGGGGGGAAAAGGCCGTGGTGGGCTGGGCTCCAGTGCACGGTGGCATTTAGGCCCAGTGGCACAGTAACGCTAGGTTCTTTTCATTTCCTTTTTTGTTTCAAATTTTGCTCTATTTTGCCCTTTTAATTTTGTAGCACACGATTTTGTTACATACGAAATTTGTCACATAAATTCTAGGGAAGGTGATGAGCTAGCACTGAAGGTTCCAAAATATTTTGACTAGTTTAAATATATTTTTATAAATTGAAAAGGTTGGAATAAAAGTTGTTGGTCCAGTTTTAAATATTTTAAAGCCAATTTAACATTTACAAAAATGTTGGTTGATGATGAAAATTACCTAGTGAATATTCTCAACCCAAATTACATTTTTAATTTACTGTTTCAAGAAATAATATTTTGGCTTGTTATTCAAATTTGAATTTGACTCGTGTTTGAACCAAGGTAAGATTAGCAACAGTAATGCCAATGGCATGGCACCATTAATCGTGGAACTACTGTAGCTTAATTATCCGGGCGTCACAGCCACGCCGCCGCGTCATACGCGCGGGCCGCCTCGTGCGCGCTCCGGAACGACCCGAGGCCGAGCCGGACGTCGCCGGACCGGATCTCGGCGGTGTACCAGCCGTTGGGGCACTCGCGGACGCCGCGGTAGCCCGAAGAACCCCGATGGCGCGGCAGCATGGTGGCGCGGAAAGCGGGAAAGCGGCGAGGTGGCGAAGCGCCGAGGTTGCAAAGCGGCGAGGTTGCGAGGGGAGGGCGCGTGGCTGTGTTCTGTGCGTGTGGCGATCGCGGGATTTTATAGGCACGCGTGTAGCGGCGCGGCAAATCTACCGCGCCACGTGCCGCTTTCTCCTGCGGGTGCGCAAACGCTTCCCGCGCGCGGTAAGTTCCCGCCACCGTTGGAGCGCGCGGAACCAGCTGGCGCGCGCTAAAACCAAGATTTACCGTGCGGGCGCGCCTTTTGCCGCGCCTGTTGGAGATGCTCTAAGAGGGAACGTGCCACCTTTGAGTGTGAAATGATATACGCTGCCCCCGTTGAGTTTCTTAACAAAGGCAACATAGAACTACATTAGTGCCCTGTTAAATTTTGGAATTATTCCGGGTTCGTTTGTCGTTTTTTATACATTAATTGAGTTTCTGGTCATTTATTGTGCATAAGTCGAATTTGAACTACAAGCACATGCTCTCGTGCACCAAAGTTGGTTGAAAAATCACATTTGTGTCCTCGGGTGAATTTCTAGGTCCGATGCAAGAAATGAGAATAAAATTAAAACATTTGGGCATCGTGGCTTGGCCGAGAACATTGAGAAACTTGGTTTTAAGATTCTTGTAAATCCAAAACACATCTGAAAATCATGAAACTTGGCATGGATGTCATGTCATGGTACTACCATGTTGTGGTAAACAAATTGGCCGAATAGGAACATATTTTGGTATAAGCTTTTGCAAAACGAAGCTTCTCTCAAGAAGGATCGTGGTTCTGAGAGGGAACGTGCCACCTTTGAGTGCGAAACGATATACATTGTCCCCCTTGAGTTTATTTACAAAGGCAACATAGAACTACATGAGTGCCCTGTTAAATTTTGGAATTATTCCGGCTTCGTTTGGCCTTATTTACACATTAATTGAGTTTTTGGTCATTTAATGTGCATAATTCAAATTTGAACTACAAGCACATGCTCCCGTGCACCAAAGTTGGTTGAAAAATCGCATTTGTGTCCTCGGGCGAATTTCTACTCCCTCCTTCCATCTATATAGGTCCTAATGCATTTTTCGAGGCTAACTTTGACCAAACGTTAGAGCAATAATATATGACTTGCAACTTACACAAAGCATACCTTCAATTTTGTATGTCAAAGGAGCTTCCAATAATATAATTTTCATAGTATACATCTCATGTGCTATTAATCTTGTCAATAGTCAAAGGCTGTCTTGAAAAACACATTAGGCCCTATATAGATGGAAGGAGGGAGTAGGTCCCATGCAAAAAATGAGAATAAAATTCAAACATCTGGGCATCATGGCTCGGTCGAGAACATTGAGAAACTTGGTTTTAAAATGATGAAACTTGGCATGGTGTCATGTCATGGTAGTACCATGTCGTGGTAAAAAAAACTTGGCCGAATAGGAACAAATTTTGGTATAAGCTTCTTGCAAATCGGAGCTTCTCTCAAGAAGGCTCGTGGTTCTGGGAGGGAACGTGCCACCTTTGTGTGCATAATTCAAATTTGAAATACAAGCACATGTTCCAGTGCACCAAAGTTGGTTGAAAAATCACATGTGTGTCCTCGGGTAAATTTCTAGGTTCCATGCAAGAAATGGGAATGAAATTCAAAATTCTGGGCGTCGTGGCTGGGTTGGAAACATTGAGAAACTTAGTTTTTTAATTCCTGTAAATCCAAAACACGCATGAAAATAATGAAAATTGGCTTGGTGCCATGACATGGCACCAACATGCTGTGGTAAATTTGCAGTCCGATTTGCGAAGGCGCACACATTAACAATCAACAAAGTCATTTTGGAACAAGTGTTGTCACGTTACAATCGGAAACACAAGTATTATTGAAACCGTGGGCGTTCTACTTACTAGTACCATTTACGTGCCGCCACGCGTCCCCATTTTTTATTAGCTAGGAGGCGCCGTGCAGGGTAGCTATTTGAGTACGAGAGGCGTGCGATCAGACCCCTGTGCGTGCTTATCGGGAGGAGAGCACTTTGACCTCCATCTGCCGTCCACCTCTCTCCCAAGGTCTCCATTAATGGCGCCCGAGCCTCTGTTTAATGGCGTGGCTATGTCTCACTCGACTGAGACTTAAGAGAGCAAAAAGAAAATCTGAAAGCACGGATCTTGATGTAAGATCCGACGGACCTATATAGCATCTACTGCGACTTATAGCAAGACTGATGAATATATAAGGACGATTAAAATTTTTTGATCAAAGAAGGGCTTGCCCCTTCTGATTTTCATTACTGAAAACCACCACAATTCAGAAGAAGTTCAGCACAACTGCAGCCTAACACGAAGGACTAAAAGCTACCAGATTGAAATCGCAACATCCCAAGAGGCCAACAAAGGCCAAACATCCACGCTAGAACCCAACATTTCACAACCGACGACACAATCCACATCCTAAACCGATTATTACATCAAAAGAAACCAGGAAACTAGTCTCTGCGGCGAGCGGCGATGAGCTTTTTCGTGTCCTCAAGACACTGCTTGAGAACATCCACGGATTCCTCCACCAGCCTTTGGCGCTCGTTGCGGAGCATGTCATTCTCGTCCATAAGTTTCTTCAACAAGGCACTGGTCTCCTCCTGCAGGTCTGCACTTCAGACGATCTTCTCCCTCAGCAGGTCGCGCTTGGCCTGGAGCCTCTCATTGCCCTCCCTCAGTTGCCGGATGACGCCGGTAGCCTATTCAAACGAGGCTATCACGTCGTCCTGCAACCTCGCCGAGCCGGAGATCTGATCCATCTGGCTATGGACGATCGCATGCATGCGCCTGTAACAGTCGTCGCCTGCCCGCGAGAAATTTTCCCAGGCCGTCGCGGCGCGGCGGGACATCTCTGCTGCATTCGTGGCGCGGCGGGACATCTCTGCTGCTTCCACGGCGTGGCCGGACCAGTCTGCTGCATCGACGGCGCGGCGGGACCTCTGTGCTGCTACTTCCGCGCGGTGGGACATGTCGGCTGCTCTCGCAGCGAGGCGGGACATCTCTCGTGCTTCCGCTTCCATGCTCACCTCTCCCTGGTGGTAATATCTCGACCCAGAACTCACGCTGGCCATGGCAGACACAAGGGAAGGATGCTGAATGACTTGTTTGTTTTTGTGGATGAGGAGTTGAGGAGGAATGTGCAGTCATCTTGGCATACTAGTATTTATAACCGAGTACTAATACGCTCCTAAGTGGGAAACCGTTTAGGTTGTGATCGGTGTGAACAGGTTTGCAATTCAATATAGCGTGGAGTAATTTGGAATGTGACGAGACACAAGCTCAAAATTTATTGACGGTTCTAGTTTCGAAGTGCGGCACTATTCCCGGATGGAGTACTTCTTTTTCTACTCCCTCCTTTCCGGTTTTATAGGGCATATCTCAAAATTTTAGTTTTTCCATTTTATAAGGCTCAATTTGGTTGTTCCCCAACACATGTTCAGATTCCAAGGTGCATTAAATCATTGCATGCAAGTATTAAGAGAAAATTGACCAATGCATGTACTTTATGCATGCATGCATTGCAATTAATGCATTAAACCTATCTCTCAGGACTTCTCGCACGCACCATCGTGCCACCCACAAAAACTTGTACTCTGAGTTTAGTAGTACGTTATACAGGAAGAGAAGAGGTGCACGCACGCACTCCTCTCACACACGTGTCTATTTTTTCTCGAAAAGTAGGATGATGACCCCCGGCCTCTGCATCTGGGAGTCACACATGCAAATTATTGAAATATATCGAGTGCAGTGCTTTGATGTGTCGCGTCAACTCGTACATCAATGAGAAGTTTGATTATCCTCTCCCTCGCGGACTTAACTGCACCTGCCTTTGGTTGTATGACAGGTTGGCCACACACCTGTAGGGCCCACCTGTCATACACGCAAAGGCAGGAGCGTCCCTCCCTCGCCCATGAGCGTGGTGGCTGGCAAGACTAGTAGAAGCTTTCGCTACACGCTCTCCCTCCCGCATGCGGTGGACATGCAGCATTTCAATCGGTGTCAGATGGCCAGAAGCGTACTGTAGTACTCCTCCAATGCAGTAGTATTCCATCATTGTTCGACTTCCCGAAGAGGCGAAGAGCCAAGCGCAGCCCGGACGCTCGTGTGGCAGTTTCATGTGTATAGTAGTCTAGGATAGCATGTACCGTGCATGTAAGCTTAAAATCGTTGGGGTCGGCTCCATGCTATGTGGCCGTCTCGAAGTTTTTTTTAAACAAAATAGTCTTCTGGCCCTACCCAAAAACTGCCGCGCGTACTGCTCGGGAAAAGCCTCGCCCTCAACTTTTAAATACGCGAAAATAGTTTGAGCTTGTTCGTTCTATATAAATACAGTACTTATTGTATGTTTATTCACCTGTGGGATTGTTCAATGAATGGAGGGGCGGGGAGCACAAGTGAACAATACTGTAGTACTACTAGTCGTAAGTAGGAGTCGTACAGTAGTCACCTTGAATAGAGAGTTTCTTTTCTTTAATGCCACATACACAAATTGAAACGCTTGTTGTGGAGAGAAAAAAGATAATCACTCCACTATATATGGACGCAGGGGTCTGAGCGCTTGCTTTACTAGGGTTGCTCTCTTCATTCTCTCATCTTCTCCAGGTATAAACAAGACAGCGGTAGCGGCATTTTCTCTCTGCTCACCGCTGGTCACAGATCCGGCCGGATCCCTTCGACCGGTGTGTGTAGAGGACTAAAAGGTGCATCGTTCACGCGGTCATCATCACCGAGGGAGGAAACCCACAGCTGCCGGAGGGGCCCGATCCTCTGCCCGTGCCATTCTCTCCGACACATGGCCGGCTCGGGAGGTCCTCCGGCCCTTCTTCCTCCCTGCCGTATTGTCCATAGATCCGACCTGCCGCCGCCGACATCCTGGCGACCCTCAGGTATAAGTTCTTCGAAAGCGGCCTTGCTCTATTGCCCCAGCTCCCCACGTGTCTACATGTGCATCTTTTTCTACTCCCATCAACTCTTCCAAAGCCACCTAAATTTTAGTATTATTAGAGGTAAAGCTATTTCATGCATTCGAATCTAGGGCTTTGTTCAAACAATGAAGAAAGGGGGGAAAGTTGTAGCATGAATCTAGGACTTGATTCAAAGAGGAAATAATATGGTGGAAGTAGTAGAGACCGGATACCCAACCGGTCTCTTGGTTGAAAAGGGAAATAATGGGAAAACGCAGTACAAACTGGATAAGGAACAGATCTATTATTGGTTGAAAAAAGGATAGAAAGTGGCGGTTGGTGGACAAGTCAACAGAGTATGTCCAGGATTAGATTTGCTTCCATCACATAGTAAAAGGTCTCCATGATTAGATTTGCTGCCCTCACATAGTAAAAGGTCTCAGGATTAGATTTTCTGCCCTCACATAGTAAAAGGTCTCCAGGATTAGATTTGCTGCCCACACATAGTAAAAGGTCTCCAGGATTAGATTTGCTGCCCTCACATAGTACAATGGCACTCCTGCTGTTTTCCCCAGTATGATAAGTAAGGGCATGTACAATGCATAGCCTCAAGGTGATGCCTCGCATGCCATGTAGGATCGGATATGACGTTAAGTAGGTTCGGATAGGGAAGCGGGATCCTCTTCAGGAGGCGGGTGCTTGAAGAGAAAAAGTGTGGTCCAGTGACAAAAGCTGAAAAGGTTGGAGTGAAAGTAGAGATGCATGTGTACTAGAGTCTTTATTTTCTATTTCTTAATGAGGCCCACTAATGGTAGCTTGCATTGGGGAAAAAAAATAAATGTAAGTGCCTCAAATTACTTTTTGTCATGGGGCATATGTATCCATATGCCACCATTGTACATGCCCTAAGTTGCTCCTTTACGCTGCTGAGTGTCCTGGTGTCCCCACGGTCCCATGCCCTTAAACCAACTCTTTAGCTGTTGTTGATTTACTGTGTCTGGTAAACAAGCAATGCCACCATTAAAGTAATCCCATATTGAGGAATCTCATTGTTGATCGTAATGCTTCTGGTAACATGAAGCATTGCTGACGTTTTAAGATTTCTACTGTCCTTGCGTGATTGCCATGAACATAATTAAGATGCTTCTTTTCATTTTTTATATGTTTCGTATATTCTTATTGACCAGCAACTGTTTACTTTCTATCTTTTTGTGCAGATAGGGATATCCATTTCACCTTGTTGCTATTGTGACCTTTTTGTGAACTGCACAAAACACTTTTTTGGAATGAGTGTCTTGTCCAGTTCAACTAAAATGTCACGTGGGCAACATCTCTCAATTTTGGTGGAACTGGACAAAATGGTGATTGGAGTTTCCAAAATCTCCGTCAAGTTCTGCTGGTAATCTCATGCAACATTTTATTAGCCTTTGCAAGATGGAGCCGTCACTGTGACCACAATGGCACTTTATTTTAGTGGAACTGCACAAAAGGATAAGAAAATTATAGTTGCACCTTACATGAGCTGGACAGCCAACCTTAATGTTCCTCAATTTTAGTGCAACTACTAAAGAAGAACCTGCCAGCTCACAAGAGCAAGTACTTCGTGCTAGCTGAATGATGCAATCTTTGCTTCATTTCAGGTGAACTGCAGAAAAAGGCGCATGAATTGAATCATGGAACTCCAGGCAGACCTCATCCAAGTAGAGCTGGAGGTTGAGTTCAAGGAGGCCGCTATTAAAGCGAAATCATGCTCTCCTGTCTCCTTGTTTGTGCTGTGCAAACATGTTGTGCAAACAGGAATACTCAACTACAGATGTTGTGACGGTTAAGAGCATTCTCCAAGTTCTTCGATTGTATGACATGGCTAGCCAAGATGGATTTAATCCCGATATTCACTTTATCAAAAGGCTCTAATGGGTTGGTTCTGAATCTTGCAAGCTGGGAATCAGTGAGATGTGTAGGCATCTTTGTTGTACTTATTATTTGAATCTTATTTGTTGGTTCTGAATCTTGCAAGCTGGGAATCAATGAGATGTGTAGGCATCTTTGTTGTACTTACTATTTGGATCTTATTTGTTGGTTCTGAATCTTGGAAGCTGGGAATCAATGAGATGTGTAGGCATCTTTGTTGTACTTATTATTTGGATCTTATTTGTTGGTTCTGAATCTTGCAAACTGGAAACACGGCATGATGATGCAGAGGACAACAACCATAACAAACAGTTCAAACTTGGTAGTATTATCTTTGTGAAAGTGTGACAAATGTGCTGATCGTGTGCGTCCTGAGAATAATAATTCTAATTGTTGTGCATGTTGATCCTGTGGCACTGATAGAACGAGCGAATGCATAGCTTGTTTTAAGTACAAATTTATATTAAAGCTAATTAAATTGAAGTAAAATGACCACCAACTCCTGTTATTATAGTACCAATACAGACCCGCTCGTGAACCGACGTGTGGCCGAGGGTGCATCTTCTGTCGGGCATGCAGCGGACGAGGGAGGGGTAGTAACTGTTGTCGCATGTACATACTCAGCTTACTGTTGAATCCAGTTCCCCAAGAGCTGAAAAACAAACTGCCGCCGCCTGCACACTCGTTCACTCGAAGAGAATCCAATGGCGATCCGAGGGGTGAGCCTGCTGGATATGGACTTCAGCAAGGAGTTCCCCTTTGAGTTCGCCGTTCAGTCCTATGGCTGCACCCAGTTGAATGTGATGTACACCAACGATACGGACTCGGTGAAGCTCTGCCTCGCCTCAGTCCTATGGCTGCACCAGGTTCTGGAGCATTCGCCCGTTTCATCGGCAACGCCGACTGCACCTTCGCTACGGTGGAGAGAAGGAAGAACGCGACGATTCGGCCATCTGGTGCAACAAGCTTGTCGACATCCAGAAGCAATACAAGATCATCAGCAACGGGCAGGAGAAGGACTCCGTGGTTGACTTCGCTAAGACCATCATCGGCCCCTGATACGCCAACATGAAAGAAGATGACCTGAACACGTGGGAGGTACCTCTGAATCTATCCTACATAACCTACGCGGCCAAGGACGCATACGCATGCTACGACATGTACATGCAGATCTTGGACATGAGGGCGTGTCTGCTTCCCGTAACCGACGAGTACACAGACAGCCCAGCGTCATGATCAGGCGTGCCAGGAAGGTCTAGATGTTGTACTTTATCTGTTTATAAGCACCTTTATCATTTGAGTGTTTCATGCATTAGCCTATGTGTCGTAATTATCTGTTTTGTCCGAAATATTTCTTTTAAGAACCCATTAACCTGATTGCTTTTTTAGTGGCTATTTGCTTATGTATGTAAACTAGTTCACTTGTCCGTAAAAAAACTAGTTCACTCGGCTGTCATGCTTTGAATCTCCTTCCTCCCAACATATTCCCCTCCTCAGGTGGACCCATCAGGTCTCTGAATTTTCTCCCACTTTCTTTTTCGATGTAAACTGAGTTTTCTCCCAGTACTTTCCCCTAGAACCAACTCAACTGTCCCACGTCTAGCCTAATACCCCACGTAATATTAACTCATCAAATTAAAATGATATTTTATTTCGTAAGTTGAAAGTTCTTACAAAATAATATTTGTTTATATATAACTTGGCAAGTTAACTCCTAGTGATTGCGTACATAAGCTTGCAAAGATTTTACTGACGTGCAATCATGTGTTTATGTTTTTATAACATTTCTCTGTCTAGCCCAACATGATATTTTCACCCAGCCCAGCAAGTCCGCGGATTTCGAGAAAAATGCAAATGGGATTTAAACGGGCTGCATAGATGCTACATCATTGTTTCACCCAGCCCACCAAA
The DNA here is from genome assembly GCF_056163025.1 of Triticum urartu. Lineage (NCBI taxonomy): Eukaryota > Viridiplantae > Streptophyta > Magnoliopsida > Poales > Poaceae > Triticum > Triticum urartu. Next base: position 466,447,747 of record NC_141876.1, read on the forward strand.
TGGACTAAAAAATAAATGGACTGATAGCTGGGTCCACGGCCACAACCCAGTTTTTTTGTGATTTGCCAAGTAAGTCGCTTTGTCAGGCTTGTTGGGCTGCAAATCTTTCAAGACGAGGAGAGCTTCATTTGGCTGGCCAAGAAAATGGCCTATCAGTAATGAGAAATGGGCTGTACATTTTTAAAACACATCAAACCGGCAATTAGTTTCAAGTATCTTTTTTTTCATTTCGAGATTTTAAATTACATTAATTTTTATGCGTGGAGAATTTGTTGGATTTTATATTGATATACATTTATTTTTAAAATCATTTTGAATGTGAGTCGAAATTTCGGGATTAAAAACAGTTCGGACCGCACCGAAATATGCAAAATTTCGTATATTTTTTTAATCGTGGCCATAATATGGGCTGTAATGCTAACAAAAAGAATATGGGCTCCAAAAAAAACCTTAATAATTAGCAAATGGGCTGTAAATTATTAGAAATAATGGCAGATGGGTTGTATGCTGTTTTCCACAGATTTGAGGCTTTCCTAAAAAAAAGTTGACGCACAAGTAGTTACTGTTGGATGGCCTTCCAACAGCCGTCGTGCTTCTTCAATCTCTGCTCTTCCCGCTCCAGCCGCTCAAACAAACGCACCGAAAGGAAATGCCTCCTTATTACGTGCAAAATAATGATTCCTCCACCTGACATCAGGGACCCACCGAAAGGGCATTTGTATTTTGCGAAAAAACTTTACCGCCGCTGACAGCTCGGACCCACCAGCTATAAGTTCGCACGCAAGGAAGTGCCTCCTTATTATGCACAAAAAAATGAATACTCCCCCTGTTAGCTGGGACCCAGTATAGTGGCAGGCTGACTTGTGGGCCTACTAAGTTGTCGGGGATGGAGGGCTTTGTCAACTTAGTCAATATGCACGATTCTAGCTCCAGTGACCGTACGATGTCCATCCAACGGCCGTAGTGCTTCTTCAACCTCTAGTCTTCTTGCTCCAGCCGCCCAAACCAGCGCCAGTCGTGCCTCATGCTCCTGCCTCCCGTGGCCGGCTGCGATGCGACGGAGGCCTCACCGCCCCTACTACTCCCACCGCTGGCCAGGCCATCCCTCTACTCACCCACACCCCCTGTTATTCTACGGCGACGGCAGCCTCACACCGTCGCGAACCAGTGAACCCTCGTACTCCTCTACGTGTGGGCATCCACTGCCGCGTCTTCCCCGGCTCTGCGTCCTCCCCTTCCTAGGCCTCGCCATCGTCCACCGCCCGGGTGCTCTCGGCGCGGCGTGGTCAACATGGTCAAGGAACGGCTTCCATCGGACATGGACTGTACATGGAAAGGCTGGCAGCTGGGTCCACGGCCGCTGCAAGGAAGTGCCTCCTTATTACGTGCACAATAATTATTACTCCACCTGACAGCGGGGACCCACCGGCCGGGCCACCGTATTTCGTGAAAAAAACGTTTGCCCCTGACTACTGGGATCCACCAGCTACATCTTCGCACGCAAGGAAGTGCATCCGGGCAAAAAAAAGATTCACCCCCCTGACTGCTGGGACCCACTAGCTACATCTTTGCAGGCAAGGAAGTGCCTGACAGTCGGGACCCACCTGGTCGAAGCGTACGTAGCGTTGTCATTCTGGTCGTGAATGTGTACGCACATATATACTGGTGGATGTAGAGGCGCGCACGTGTCGTAGTAGAGGTGCGTACGTGTCGTAGTAGAGGCGCGCACGTAGCATGTACACGTACGTACAACGGCCAGGTTGCAAGAAAGAAAATACGGCCACGTATGTGTACATAAGGGCGGGGTCTCGAATGCCTACTCGCGCATACGTACGGCCAGGGCTCGTGTACATGGCTAGGTCGGAACGGAGAAACAACATCGTCGTCGTGTTTGGGGAGGCAACAGAATGCGTCGTGTTCATGGGGAGGCAACGGAATGCGTCGTGTTCATCGGGAGGCAACGGAACGCGTGGGAGCCAACCGGCTGGGTCGGAACGGAATGCGTGGTCGTCTTCATCGGGAGGGCTTGGACGGAACATGTGATGGAAACGAGGCCTGAACGGGGTCCTATTGATCGGGAGGGGTCTGGCGTACTGCAAAATGGAGGAAACATACCTCCTATGGTCAAAACGGGGGTCCTGTTGATCGGGAGGGGTGTGGCGTACCACAAAACGGACGAAACGGACCTCCTACGGTCAAAACGGGGGTCCTGTTGATCGGGAGGGGTGTGCCATACCGCAAAACGGACGAAACGGACCTCCTACGGTCGAAACGGGGGTCCTCTTCATCGGGAGGGGTGTGGCATACCACAAAACGGGACTCCACAGGATACAGTTCATCTCCACCGTCGACCTCCTCCAGCCTCCACGGGCTCCTTTTCATCCAGCCTCCACTGCGCGCTACTCCACCGACTACTGTTCAACCACCCCTCCACGGGCACTCCTCCACCGTCTACTGTTCATCCAGCCCTCCACACCACGGGGTCCTGTTCAACCACCCCTCCACGGGCACCCCTCCACCGTCTACTGTTCATCCAGCCCTCCACCACACCACGGGGTCCTGTTCATCCAGAGGCAACGCCACTGCTCACTGTTCATCCAACCCCCCCCCCCCGCAACGCTCACTGTTCATCTAATCGATCGGCTTCAGTTAGCAGCAGTAGTGAAGGAATTGCTCGATCGGGTTCGGTTAACAACCATCGATCGATCGCTCGGGTTCAGTAACGCGTAGCCTGCAGTGCAATCGCTCGGGTTCAGTTAGAGCCCAATGCCTCGCTCGTTTTCAATTAGAGCCAACACCTCACACACATGCGCGTACGTGTACGAGAGAAACGCGCACCGCTCGGCCCCCGACCTCCCACGGTAACCGGGAACTCCCCGAAATTTTCCACCCCTGGCTTCTACCACGGTTTTTTCCGTCATGGACGGCCCAAAGAATGTCATGCAGCTGCATCTCCGGCCCGCCCAGGATGAAAAGCCCATTTTCTATCATGATTTTTTGTCATAGAATTAGGAGCCCACCACATCTATGATGATACCGGGTTTTGTCACAATTATCGTCATAGAAGTGTCATATGTATGACAGAAAAAAAATTCATTCGGCCCAAAATGTCACGGATGTGTCTTTTTTTGTAGTGCATGGTTCGCAAGCATCAAATGGTTCATAATAAAGTGATTCCAAAAGCCCATCAGCATGGAGTTTCTTCATGCGCTTTACACCAATATGACCTAAACAGCAGTGCCACATATAAGTTGCACTATCATTATTAACTTTGCATCTTTTGGCTTCAATATTATGAATATGTGTATTACTACGATCGAGATTCAATAAACCATTCACCTTGGGTGTATGACCTCATAAGGTTTTTATTCATGTAAACAAAATAACAATTATCCTTGACTTAAATGAATAACCGTATTGCAATAAACATGATCCAATCATATTATGCTTTACGCAAACACCAAATAACATTTATTTTAGGTTCAACAGTAATCCCGAAAGTAAAGGAAGTGTGCGATGGTGATCTTATCAACTTTGGAATCACTTCCAACTCACATCATCACCTCACCCTTAACTAGTCTCTGCTTATTTTGCAACTCCCGTTTCGAGTTACTACTCTTAGTAACTGAACCAATATCAAATACTGAGGTGTTGTTAAAAACACTAGTAAAGTACACATCAATAACATGTATATCAAATATATACTTTTGTTCACTTTGACATCCTTCTTATCTGCCAAGTATCTAGGGCAGTTCCACTTCCAGTGACCATTTCCTTTACAGTAGAAGCACTCAGTTCCAGGCTTGGGTCTAGCTTTGAGCTTCTTCATGGGAGTGGCAACTTGCTTGACTTTCTTCTTTGAAGTTCCTCTTTCTTTCCGTTTGCCCTTTTCTCGAAACTAGTGGTCTTGTTAACCATCAACACTTGATGCTATTTCTTGATTTCTACATTCACCGATTTCAGCATCGCGAAGAGCTTGGGAATTACTTTCGTCATCCCTTGCATATTATAGTTCATCACTAAGTTCTAGTAACTTGGTGATAGTGACTAGAGAACTTTATCAATTACTATCTTATCTGGAAGATTAACTCCCACTTGATTCAAGCAATTGTAGTACCCAGACAATCTGAGCACATGCTCACTGGTTGAGCTATTCTCCTCCACCTTGTGGGCAAAGTACTGTCAGAGGTCTCATACCTCTCGACACGGGCATGAGTATGAAATACCAACTTCAACTCTTAGAACATCTTATATGTTCCATAGCGTTCAAAACGTTTTTGAAGTCCTGGTTCTAAGCCGTAAATCCTGGTGCACTAAACTATTAAGTAGTCATCATACCGAGCTTTGTCAAACGTTCATAACGTGTGCATTTGCTCCTGCAATAGGTCTGTCACCTAGCGGTGCATCAAGGACATAATTCGTCTGTGCAGCAATGAGGATAATCCTCAGATCACGGACCCAGTCCGCATCATTGCTACTATCATCTTTGAACTTATTTTTCTCTAGGAACATATCAAAAAATAATCGGGGAGCTACATCGCAAGCTATTGATCTACAACATAGATATGCAAATACTATCAGGACTAAGTTCATGATAAATTAAAGTTAAATTAATCATATTACTTAAGAACTCTCACTTAGATAGACATCCCTCTAGTCATCTAAATGATCACGTGAGCCAAATCAACTAAACCATGTCCGATCATCACGTGAGATGGAGTAGTTTTCAATGGTGAACATCACTATGTTGATCATATCTACTATATGATTCACGCTCGACCATTCGGTCTCCAGTGTTCCGAGGCCATATCTGCATATGCTAGGCTCGTCAAGTTTAACCTGAGTATTCCGCGTGTGCAAAACTGGCTTGCACCCGTTGTATGTGAACGTAGAGCTTATCACACTCGATCATCACGTGGTGTCTCGGCACGACGAACTGTTGCAACGGTGCATACTCAGGGGGGACACTTATACCTTGAAATTTAGTGAGAGATCATCTTATAATGCTACCGCCGAACTAAGCAAAATAAGATACATTAAGGATAAACATCACATGCAATCAAAATATGTGACATGATATGGCCATCATCATCTTGTGCCTTTGATCTCCATCTCCAAAACACCGTCATGATCTCTATCGTCACCGGCATGACACCATGATCTTCATCATCTTGATCTTTATCAATGTGTCGTCACATGGTCGTCTCACCAACTATTGCTTTTGCAACCATTGCTACCGCATAGCGATAAAGTAAAGCAATTATATGGCACTTGCATCTTATGCAATAAAGAGACAACCATAAGGCTCCTGTCAGTTGCCGATAACTTTAACAAAACATGATCATCTCATAAAATAATTTATATGTCATCATGTCTTGACCATATCACATCACAACAGGCCCTGCAAAAACAAGTTAGACGTCCTCTACTTTGTTGTTGCAAGTTTTACGTGGCTGCTACGGGCTGAGCAAGAACCGTTCTTACCTACGCATCAAAAACCACAACGCGGAATAGTGATTGCTTTTTGATCTTCAGAAAGAACCCTGTTCATTGAATCCGATTCAACTAAAGCTGGAGAATTGGACATCCACTAGCCACCTATGTGCGAAGCATGTCGGTAGAACCAGTCTCGCGTAAGCGCACGCGTAATGTCGGTCTGGGCCGCTTCATCCAACAATGCCACTGAATCAAGAATCAACTAGTGACGACAAGCAATATGTATATACCCACACCCACAACTCCTTTGTGTTCTACTCGTGCATATAACATCTACGCATAAACCTGGCTCGGATGCCACTGTTGGGGAACGCAGTAATTTCAAAAAAATCCTACGCACAGGCAAGATCATGGTGATGCATAGCAACGAGAGGGGAGAGTATTGTCTACGTACCCTCATAGACCATAAGAGGAAGCGTTATGACAACGCAATTGATGTAGGCGTACGTCTTCATGATGGAACGATCTAGCACCGAAGGTACGGCACCTGCGCGATCTGCACACGTTCAGCTCGGTGACGTCCCGCGAACTCACGATCCAGTACAGCTTCGAGGGAGAGCTTCGTCAGCACGACGGCGTGATGACGATGATGATGTTGCTACCGGATAAAAGGGCTTTGCCTAAGCATCGCTATGATATTACTGAGGTGGATTATGGTGGAGGGAGGCACCGCACACGGCTAAAGATCAACGATCAACTTGTGTGTTCTAGGGTGCCCCCGTATATAAAGGAGTAAGGGGAGGGGGCCGGCGGCCTCATAGGATGTGCCCCAAGGGGGGAATCCTACTCCTACTAGGAGTAGGTTCCCCCTTTCCTAGTCCAACTAGGAGGGGAAGGAAATAGGAGGAGGGGAGAAGGAAAGAGGGGGCCGGCCCCCAAAGCCCTGAACCAATTCGGTTTGGGCCTAGGGGGGCGCACCCCACACTTCCTTGCTGCCCTCTCTTTCCACTAATGCCCATGAAGGCCCATTGACGCCTCCAGCGGATTCCCGTAACTCTCCGATACTCCGAAAAATACCCGAATCACTCGGAACCTTTCTGATGTCCGAATATAGCCTTCCAATATATCGATCTTTACGTCTCGGCCATTTCAAGACTCCTCGTCATGTCCGTGATCTCATCTGGGACTCCGAACAACCTTAGGTACATCAAATCACATAAACTCATAATACCGATCGTCACCAAATGTTAAGCGTGCGGACCCTACGGGTTCGAGAACTATGTAGACATGACCGAGACTCATCTCCATTCAATAACCAATAGCGGAACCTGGATGCTCATATTGGTTCCTACATATTCTACGAAGATCTTTATCGGTCAAACCGCATAACAACATACTTTGTTCCATTTGTCATCGGTATGTTAGTTGCCCGAGATTTGATCGTCGGTATCATCATACGTAGTTCAATCTCATTATCGGCAAGTCTCTTTACTTGCTCTGTAATGCATCATCCCGCAACTAACTCATTAGTCACATTGCCTATGAGTCTTATAGTGATGTGCATTACCGAGAGGGCCCAGAGATACCTCTCCGATACTCGGAGTGACAAATCCTAATCTCGATCTATGCCAACCCAACAAACACCTTCGGAGACACCTGTAGAGCATCTTTATAATCACCCAGTTACGTTGTGACGTTTGATAGCACACAAGGTGTTCCTCCGGTATTCGGGAGTTGCATAATCTCATAGTCATAGGAACATGTATAAGTTATGGAGAAAGCAATAGCAACAAACTAAACGGTCATCGTGCTAAGCTAATGGATGGGTCAAGTCAATCACATCATTCTCTAATGATGTGATCCCGTTAATCAAATGACAACTCATGTCTATGGTTAGGAAACATAGCCATCATTGATTCAACGAGCTAGTCAAGTAGAGGCATACTAGTGACTCTCTGTTTTTCTATGTATTCACACATGTACTAAGTTTCCGGTTAATACAATTCTAGAATGAATAATAAACATTTATCATGATAGAAGGAAATATAAATAAAAACTTTATTATTGCCTCTAGGGCATATTTCCTTCAATATATTGGTATCCTCATGAGTCATTCTCATGCTCACTATACCGGTCTCCTCGTTACCAATTTTGTTCTTCTTTCTCATTGACATGTTTCGACATCCCCGTGATCTAGTCACTTGTGTTTGGCCAGACGATGATGGATGCCATTGTTAGGGAAGCAAGGGATACAACTACATACAAGCTTGCACAAGTAAAGGCAAGAGGGGGGGGGGTAAATATAAGCTTGAAGGCGACAGCCAAACCTTTACAAACAAGGTTAGGGCTCTCTCCACAACTAAATTGGAGGCTCCCAACGAAACCACGGAGCTTCACCATAATGGAATGTGGCTCCGAGGTGACCTCAACCGTCTAGGGTGCTCAAACACCCAAGAGTAACAAAATCCACACAAGAAAGTATGGATGAATCAAATATCCTTTGGTGGAAGTGTAGATCTTGGTCTCCTCCTTCAATCCCTAGCAAATCAACAAGTTTGAGTGGCTACAGAGAGAGATTGGGCAAGAAAGCTTGAAGGGTATTAATGGCGGGGAGAGAGGCAAGAGGTAAAAGAGGTAGGTGGAAGAACCTCCTTTATATAGGAAACCCTAAAATTCAACCGTTGCCGTAGTTATTGCACTGCAGCGGTACAATCACTCCTTACCCCGGTACAACCGGGATTCACGGTTACACTCTAGAAAACCCGACAGGCGGTACAACCGGACACCCGAGCGATAGTACCGGTAAACAAGTTCAACCGGAACAACCGCTCCTCTACCGCTCAATAACCGCTTTGAAATAGAAGGGAGTCACCCCATGAGCGGTGGTCGAGCGGTAGTGCGCCGGAACTACCGCCTGGCCTTGGCACCGGGCGTGGCTAAGTTCTAAGCGGTAGAACCCCTTAGAGCACCGGTAGTACCGGTGTGCAAAGCACTACCAGAAAAACCGGGCCACCACCGCCCAAGTACCGGTCCAAAACAGAAGCTAGCCCGGTTGTAGAGCGGTACCTGGCCGGTACAACCACCAAGGATGCAACACCCAGATCTTCAAGCATGGTGGCGGTACAACCGCCCGGGGGCAGCGGTACAACCGCTTGGCAAGATCCTGGGAGGTCCAACCCTAGGGTATCACCCTTGGGTGGTGGTTGGGCTGGTACAACTGGGCCAACGGTACAACCGCTGAAAGGAAGGGCCACAACAACAGTATGGAAAGAAGGGAACTCTCTCTCAAACGAGTAACAGAAGGAAAGAGTGGGGGAGAGAAATGTGTACGTGCAATGATTCCCCCAAAGCCTTCCGATGAGGATTCCCTCTTAATAGTACGGGTTTCCTATGACCAAAAAGATAAACACGTAGAAAAACAACATCTTCAATCTTTTCCTTCCAGAGAGAATGACTAATCGATGCATACCTAAACACCGAGAACCTGAAGCACATATCACATGATTAGACCAACAGAGAGTTGTCATCATCATCCAAAACACAAAGATGGGAAATGACCCAACAATCTCCCCCTTTTTGGTGGATTATGACAACAATACAATTTTCTTAAGAGGTCTATAAATAATAAACGGGACTCCCCCTAGATGTGTGCACTAATTAGATTTTGCTTTTGGAATGCAAAGGTACACATCAGGAGCAAGACTCCCCCTAGATTTTATAGACCCACCACTCCTACTAGACATGAGTAAGATAAGCAGTAAATGCATAAAAAGAAAATAAAGACTTAAAGGATAACCGATACGAATGATAGTAAATGAAGGAGCGCATGTCTCATGCCATGCAAGACGAGACAACCAACAAGGTCCATGTCGGTGTCAAAACCGGCGGATCTCGGGTAGGGGGTCCCGAACTATGCGTCTAGGTCGGATGGTAACAGGAGGCAGGGGACACGAAGTTTTACCCAGGTTCGGGCCCTCTTGATGGAGGTAAAACCCTACGTCCTGCTTGATTAATATTGATGATATGGGTAGTACAAGAGTAGATCTACCACGAGATCAGAGAGGCTAAACCCTAGAAGCTAGCCTATGGTATGATTGTTGTTTGTCCTACGGACTAAAACTCTCCGGTTTATATAGACACCGGAGAGGGCTAGGGTTACACAGAGTCGGTTACAATGGTAGGAGATCTACATATCCGTATCGCCAAGCTTGCCTTCCATGCCAAGGAAAGTCCCTTCCGGACACGGGACAAAATCTTCAATCTTGTATCTTCATAGTGCAGGAGTCCGGCTGAAGGTATAGTCCGGCCATCCGGACACCCCCTAATCCAGGACTCCCTCAGTAGCCCCTGAACCAGGCTTCAACGACGACGAGTCCGGTGCACAGATTGTCTCCGACATTGCAAGGCGGGTTCTCCTCCAAATTCCGTGTACCTGTTGAATAGTGTCTGGTTTCTTGTAAATGTAGTGCTCCTTGGCTTCTACGCCCAATAATGGCTGTTCTCCATGTGACAAACAAATACAAAAAGTCAGGGTGTTTTTTATATTTACACCCCTAGCCGCGTGAATGAGCCGCCTATTTAAGGGGACGCGGATTTAGATCCAAACCACACCTTCCCCCTTCCGCGAGTATTCATCGGAGCGTATCCGACAGAGGTCCATTCTATCATGGCCAGCCGCCGCAACTCCTCCTCTCGCCCTTCCAGCACTCAGCCCGGAGATTGGAAGAGGTGCTCCATCCCGCACAGCGAGCTAGTGAAGCTCCAGACCAAGGGATTTCTCCCCCGGCCTATATGGTCCCGGTTCGAGCCGGACTTGCCACCTATAATGGCGGAGAGCAAGCGGAGAGCGCCCCCAATCCCTCCAAAGGAGAGCGGGTATGCCTTGCCCCTTACTTAATATGAGGGCTCGGATTTCCAATTCATCCTTTTCTCCAGGGGCTTCTGGAGTTCTATGGCCTCCAGCTGCATAACCTCACGCCTGCCTCCATATTGCATATCGCGGGCTTCGTAGCCCTTTGCGAGCTGTTTTTGGGCTGCGAGGCTCATTTCGCGCTGTGGAAAAGGCTATTCTGCCTTGTGCCCCGCTCTAAGGAGGGGTCAATATATCAAGTGGGTGGAGCCGAAGTGTGGCGCATCGCCGGGACCGGATATCTATCCGGAACCCCAAAGAAGGCATCCGAAGACTGGCCTTCGGAATGGTTTTATATAGAGGACGTCCCGCTGCCGGATCCTGTCCGGATCGGCCTCCCTGAGTTTGACAGTGCTCCCCTAAAGAAGCGCCTAAGCTGGCGTCCACGGAGCCCTCAGAGGGAAAGTGACAGGGACGTCATTTACCTGATGGGACGGATAAGATTGTTAGCCCATTACGGACTGACCATGATCGGGGTTATGGCCAAATGCATCATGCGGGGGGTGCAGCCGCTTCAGTATAGAGGCCACCCCATGTGGGACTTCAACGGGGAGGACGACGCCACCCTCTACGGCTGTAAGGGGCCGGATTCGGCTGCCGCTCTACTAAAGATCTTGTCCACTTTGTACAAGGGAGAAGAGGAGGAATTTCTCCGCGTCAACCCACAGGGTGGATTTTCTATGTACAATCCCCCAAGCTGGGTAAGTGGTCACTTTTATTTTCCTGTCAGTGTACAAAAAGAGGGGTACGCTTTTGTACCCCTATAACTGTGCACGGGCAGTCTGAGCCACGGGAAACACCACACTGAGCAAGGCAAGGGAGGTGAGCCAAGGTAAGACCGAAGCTCAGGAGAAGCAGAACGACGCCAAGACCAAGACCATAAAGTGCAAAGGGGACAAAGCGGACCCCCCGGCAAGATCCTTGCCGGGAGGCGGTTTTAGCAAACCCGGCAAGACCCTTGCCATGGTAGCTCGCCCCACGCCTACGGAGTGAGTCACCCTTGAGTCCACTGCCCCCATGGGGCAAGGATTTGGGAGACATCCTCGTGGTGGCATACAAATCTTTGTGAAGGCATTCAAGATTAGATACACCCTTTAGAAGATGATGATCCTTGGCAGGATCCCAGCCAAGGAGGACCACAAGGCCCCCGGCAAGAGCCTTGCTAGGGATGACAGCAGGCGCCACGACAAGACCCTTGCCGGGGCCCCGGCAAGGCCCTTTCCAAGAACACCCGTAGGGCCACCATCAGGCCCATGCCAGTCAAACCTCCACCGCCGTTCGCATGCAGCTGCCGACCGAACCAGCTAGGCAGGCACCTGCGTGGCAGCATGCAGATCTTCGTGGAGACCTACCACTGCGCCACCTCAGCTGCCTGCCTGCCTACATGGCACCACGGGCGCCGCTAGCCAGGGCGCGTGTCAACACGAAAGGGAGCGGCGACGGACGAGACAGGGCTCTCCCCCGTCCCCGATAAAGCAAGGACACCTGGGCAAGACGCATTAAATGCGCCTTGTCATGTAATGCGAGGGATAACCTCGCATCACTGTTCCCTTTCCACCTCCTGTGTGCCACTGTGGCTACCCCTTTTCCTATAAAAGGAGGCCCGAGGCGACCAGGAGAAGGATTCGGCTTTTTGGAGCTCCTCACGCCCCATAGCTAGCTCAAGAACACATATATACAATCCACCAAAGCAGGAGTAGGGGTTTTACGCATCCTCGCGGCCCGAACCTGGATAAAGGAACCGTGTGCTATCTATTTGATCCGCTCTTCTCACGACCCCGCGCCCCGTAACCGTAGTAGGGATTCTTGTGATCCCATAGGTGTCGTTCCCACCGACATCTTTGGCGCGCCAGGTAGGGGGCGCGGTTGTGAGAATCGGCTCTAGCAGTTAGCCCGGCACTCCTTCATCTTCGTGACCCTTGAAGAAGAAAGGAGGCCAGAAGATTGACACTCGAGCGATCGCAAACAGAAGCTAAGTTGCACTGAACCCTTATTTATGCTACCCTTCTTATTTGAGGTTATTCCCCCCGGAGATATTCGCTTTGTATGAGAAACCTGCATGAAAGGGGGCTCTACCACGATCGGCAACGCCCTTGCCCTGTTTCGAGTCCGCTCAACAGCTCAAGCGGCTGCATCGAGAATGGCAGAGTAGCCTTCCGCGATCAGCAATGCCCCCGATTCTGACTCGAGTCAAGCTCGACAGTTCGAGCGGCCGCGTTTTGAACGGAAAGGTGGCTCGTCCGGCAGCACGCGTACCCGGCTGGCCATGGGGATCCGTCCCCAAAATGCCGCTAGGGGCTTCCGCGCCGACAAGCCTTCCCGATCGACGTAGGGCACGCATACTTGAACGGGGAAATAACATGCATGAAAATTAAGAGTACTTCAAAGTTATATTACATCACATCATAGCTGCGGTTCTAACTAAAGATAAAATTTGTCTTGGTCGGGAACCCGCAGCGGCGAAGAAGAACGGGATGCCTAATCCCGGCACTGGCCTTCCACCCTCTTGATTTCGTCGATGCAGTCGGTGATGGGCTTGATGCGCTCCTTGAGCACCGTGAGGTCAGCACCATCCGGCAAGCTCTTCATCATGGCCGCGAAGTCAAGATCGGGATTCTAGTATGCCGTCTTGGTGAGGACCTTGGTCACGACCCTCCGGCAAAGTCGCCGGGCCTCCTCGGCCAGCGTGGCCGTCCTGTTGGAGTGAAGATAAGCCAAGGCTCCGCGGACGCCCTCGAAGAACAGGGTCAACTTGGTGTTGACGGTCCCGCTGCGCTCAGGGGCGTACCTCACGTGTGGCATCCCCATGGTGGCCAACTGCGAGGTGACCCTGCTGGCGACCTCCTCCAGACGACTGATCCATCTGTTCTCGCCCGCCACATAATCCTGGTGGGAGGCGGCCTCGTTCGCCCGCAGCTGCTTCTCCTCCTCCAGGCTCCTGGTCAAGGTCTCCTCCCGAGCCCTGCTCTCCGACAGCATCTTCTCGAGATCCTCCAGCTTCAGCTTGAGGTCTCTGACGGAGTTTTGTGCTTCGGAGAGCTCCCCAGCCCTGCTGATGACCGCTCCTTGCGCCTCCACCAAGGCGCTGTTGAGCGTGCTCTTCTTGTTGGACAGCTTGAGGGCCTGCTCCTTCAGCTCGTCCTGCGCCACCTCCAACTCCCTTACCTTGCCGGCACGGGCCAGAGCCTGGGCATCGAGTGCCTCCTTGTGCCTCTGCTCTAGCTCGCGAGTCTGCCGCGCGACAAGGGCCTCGAGCTCCTCATCCTTGCCACGGAGCGCTGCGGCAAGCTTCGCCTCACGCGCGGTGAGGTCCTCTTCCTGGGAATCCAAGGTGGCTTGATGCTGGATCCGGGCGGCCTCGGCCGCGACAGCCAAGTTTGCCGCCTTTTCCTGGGCCTTCTCGATGTCGGCCATCTTCATGGTGAGCTCCACATCGCGCTCGACCAATTTCTCCTGAAAGGCCCTCTGCTCCTCGCGAGCCTGGTGGAACCAGGTCTGCGTCTCGACAACGCGCGCCTTGAAGTCCACCTCCGCATTGTCCACCGTTGCCATCCTGGACTTGACCTTGTCTAGGCGAGCACGGTAGAGCACTTGGAGCTTCCGGAAATTGGCCCCCATGGCACGGAAAAGCTGCTCTTCTGGAGAACCGTCGCCACCAACGCCCGGCTCATCAACCACCTCGAGCCCGGTGGCGGCAAGCACCTCGCCGTCGAAAACTTCCCCTTCGGCGGGCGCCCGGCTTGACGCCCCTGGGAGGTGGACGAAGAGATCGTCGCCCACCTTCAGATATCTGCCGGGGCCCGAGGTTGAGGAGGAGGGAGGCTGGTCACCCACCACCTCTTCCTCGGCGGAGGCCTTGCCGGTCTCACCGGCAGGTCCACCGCTGGCGCCCTCGGCAGAAGCCTTGCCAGTCGCCTTGGCGGCCCCCGCCGCGGTGTCCTCGGCAGCATCCTTGTCGGCCTCCTCAGCAATGTTCCCAGCAACGGTATCCACATCCTCCATACCTATTGAAGGAGGGCCTGGGCAGCAACGGGAACAATGAAGCCAAGAAAAGAATAAGGGAAAAACAAGGACGAAGGACAGGCGACTCACCAGTGCCAGGCTGTGAAGCAGAAGTCCCGTCTCCGCCAGCATTTGGCATTGTGGCAGAGCCACCAGCGCCCAAGTTCCCCTCTTCCTCCGTGCCTGATGCCCTTGCCGGTGACGCCCCCCGCGGCGGCGTAGTCGATGGGGGTGGTGTGTTAGGAGTAGCCCTCTGTGGCTCCTCCTGCTGCCGCTCCCCTCCTGCAAACCCGACAAGGTCAGCATCATAGCATCGAGCACCTACCACATGTCGAGTAAGAAGAGGGTGACGAACTTACGCTGGGGGCTGCGCCGGGGGCTGCTGTCCGGGCTGCTCAGCACCACCAGTGGTGTCTTTGAAGCCCCAGCCGGGGGCTGGCTGCTCGCCGAGGTCCTCGCCCTCTGGGCCAACGTCTCTGTTTCCCTACGGAAGCAAAAATGGATCAAGACAAGCGACCCAATTCGAGGAAATGGAAATGACAGTAAGGAACGGAGAACTTACTCGTCATCCGTCTCCTCCTCTTCCACCAGTTTCCTTTTCCTCTCCAGGCTGAGAGGCCCGAGATCAAAAGGGAGCTCCACATCATCATCCGAGTCGAAGCCTGCCGGAGGAGGCGAAGGAGGCGGCGGGGTTTGTGCGCGCCCGGATGAGGAAGGGGTTGTTGTCTTCTTCTCAGCGGCCTTCGTCAGCCTCTTGGCTGCCATGGCCCTCGTGTGGCGCCCAGACCCCTCCAGGGTCAATTGAGGCCGCGCAGCCCTGCCGGGCCAGACTGGCTCACCGGAGCCAGCCCACCGCGGGACTCACCCTCTTCCCCTGGTTGGCGTCGAGCCCTCCTCCACGTCCTCCTCCTCCCCCGACGACTCGTCAGCCGTGTCTTCGACGAGCGGAGATCCAGTGTCGGCGCTGCTAACCTCCCCGGAGGCCGCTGCCCACCGGGTGAGCTCCTCTTCCTCCGCCGCCGTTGCGGCCTTGTCCTCCATGCCCCCGGCGCTGCCGGCCTCCATGGCAAGCTATGCCTCCCTCGCCCTAGTGGCGATGTAGTCCAGCTCTGCCTGGGTGGTGTCCATGATAAGCCACCGCTCGGCGTCGGCGTTGACGTACACCTCGATCAGGGTGTCGAAGAATTGCTGCACATCCTTGTCCTTCGGCTCCTCCCAGCTCGGGACAGGGCCATGCGCATTACAGTCTGGCATCATGGCGATGATCTCGGACCGACGCGAATTGTTGCACAACGGGACCACCCCCGCTGGCAGCTTGAAAAATGGCCCCTTGAGGGCCTTGCCAACCTTTGCGGCAGCCCTCGCGGCCTTGCCGGTCCACTAGACCTCGCCATCGCGACACACATCAAGCTGGAAAAGCCGCTGGCAGAAGTGGGCATGCGCCAGCACTGTGAAGTTGTGATCGAGGCCGGGGCGGAGTCGCATAATGTCAGTCGGGTTCGTAAAGAGCCAAGCTGGCCTCCCCTTGCTGTGCAACGGGGCGATCCGGCGGAGAATGAAGTCCGCCTCGATCATCTCAAGGGTGAGTCCGGCCAGGGTGAGCTGGAGAATCCTGGTGGTGGCGACGGTGAGCCTCTCATCGACGGCGTTGACATCGCTCCAATCGCTGCCGCGGACCGGCGGCACTCGGCGGACCTTGCAGAATTCCGGCGGGTTTTCATCTTCAATCTAGCACCACCGGCCACGCCATTCCTCCCACCTCTCCTTCACGGCACCGTCCGGGTACGCCCCCTTGGATCTTGGGATCCAGGTGACGCAACCGGAGACGGCTCCTCCCGGCTGGATTCGAGGGAAGAAGTAATGGTGGAAGAGTGTCGTGTTGGGCTGCACCCCGGCAAAGCCTTCGCAAAGATGTGCGAAGAAAGCCATGCACACCACTGCATTCGGAGTAAAATCCAAGAGGCGGAAGCCGAAGGTGCGCATAACATCGCAGAAGAAATCGGAGAAAGGAGGGCATAACCCACAAGAAAAGTAATCAACGAAGAAGGGGTACCGATTCGAGGCAGGATCAGCGCAAGCAGCAGGAATGATGCGCGTCGCCGGGTGTCCCGAATCCTCTCCCCCCGTCTTCACTCCCCATAGGGGATTAAAGGAGGCCCGGAGCTCTTGAACATCAACCGTCGAGGGGAAGAAGAAGGTGGACTTCATCCGGTCCCCCGACAGCGCGCTCTCCGGAGGCTCCACCGTCCCGGCGCCCTTAGCCACCCCCTTGCCCTTGGCGAATTTGGGAGCCATGGCGACCAAGAAGTTCAGAGGGCTGAAGAAGGGGGATGGCAAAGCAGCGGCGGCGGGCGACAGTGAAAGCTTAGGAAGGAAGAGACGGAACAACGGCTCTGAGTTTGGAAAAGGCACAAGGGAAGGGGAGAAAGTGAGCAGCGCGCCCACGGTTATTCCTTCTTATGGGGGAAAACGCGGGCCACCTCCTTTCACATTAACTGTGATGTGACGCGTGCCCGCGGGAAGCAACCCCACGCATGCCGCCCACGTCACACATGCCTCCCCACGCCGCGCCACGCGCAGGAAGCATGGGAAGAACAGCGCGCGAAGAAACTTACCACGGTAAAAACTGCCCCGCCTGCCCGCGCACCGTTTTTGGGCCTAGCCCAACGACGCGATTGCGCTTACGTGTGGCCCAGGCCCGGGGGCTCCTGTCGGTGTACAAAAAGAGGGGTACGCTTTTGTACCCCTATAACTATGCACGGGCAGTCTGAGCCACGGGCACCACCACACTGAGCAAGGCAAGGGAGGTGAGCCAAGGTAAGGCCGAAGCTCAGGAGAAGCAGAACGACGCCAAGACCAAGACCACAAAGAGCAAAGGGGACAAAGCGGACCCCCCGGTAAGATCCTTGCCGGGAGGCGGTTTTAGCAAACCCGGCAAGACCCTTGTCGTGGAAAGTGAGTCACCCTTGAGTCCACTGCCCCCATGGGGCAAGGATTCGGGAGACATCCCCGTGGTGGCATGCAGATCTTTGTGAAGGCATTCAAGATCAGATACACCCTTTAGAAGATGATGATCCTTGGTGGGATCCCAGCCAAGGAGGACCACAAGGCCCCCGATAAGAGCCTTGCCGGGGATGACAGCAGGCGCCAGGGCAAGACCCTTGCCGAGGCCCCGGCAAGGCCCTTGCCAAGAACACCCGTAGGGCCACCATCAGGCCCACGCCAGTCAAACCTCCACCGCCGTTCGCATGCAGCTGCTGACCCAACCAGCTGGGCAGGCACCTGCATGGCGGCATGCAGATCTTCGTGGAGACCTACCACTGCGCCACCTCGGCTGCCTGCCTGCCTACATGGCACCGCGGGCGCCGCTGGCCAGGGCGCATGTCAACACAAGAGGGAGCAGCGATGGACGAGACAGGGCTCTCCCCCGTCCCCGATAAAGCAAGGACACCTGGGCAAGACGCATTAAATGCACCTTGTCATGTAATGCGAGGGATAACCTTGCATCACTGTTCCCTTTCCACCTCCTGTGTGCCACTGTGGCTACCCCTTTTCCTATAAAAGGAGGCCCGAGGCGACCAGGAGAAGGATTCGGCTTTTTGGAGCTCCTCACGCCCCATAGCTAGCTCAGGAACACAGATATACAATCCACCAAAGCAGGAGTAGGGGTTTACGCATCCTCGCGGCCCGAACCTGGATAAAGGAACCGTGTGCTATCTGTTTGATCCGCTCTTCTCACGACCCCGCGCCCCGCAACCGTAGTAGGGATTCTTGTGATCCCATAGGTGTCGTTCCCACCGACATTGCCCATCCGTTTCATATTCCCATTGTTAAATATTCAGTCTAACGACTTCAACGCAGGAACTGCGCCAGGCTGTTAAAGAAATAAACAGCCCTCCTCCACAACCCAAGGACCCAGGAAGGTCCCTCGACCCATCCTCTCAAGAGGATCCGGTCTTATCTGTGGAGCTGATTGATGGGGTATTTCATCAATTGAGCAAGGACAATGCCTTGGTGACCATTAGGGCCGATTACCCAGGGTTACTCCCAGCCTCATAGGTAACTGAGACTGAAGTCCTAGCACTTTGAAAAGGGATCTGTCCTCGCGTGTTTTTGACTGCCGTATGACAACCATGTTTTGCAGGGGAGGTCCTTGAGACAGGAGGCCGAGCCTGCTGCGACTAGCCAACGAGGGGCGGCGAGGCCCCGCGGGCTGAAAATAAGTGCGGTCCGGACTGAGACGCCGGCGCAAAGGTATAGCGCGCCATCCTATTCCCGGGTGTTATTCCTTCAAGGCATATTAACGCTCGTGCTTTCTTCAGGACGAAGAGACCTCGCCGGACTATATCCGGAGAGGTTGCCAATCGCGCCTCCACCAGCCAGGCTCCAAAGCCTGGTCCGGAAGCGGAGGCGAACACAAGGTGCGCACCAGACGCTCCTCCGATAGAGGATGCGGACAGGCTATCTGCCACCAATTCCGAGGTGGAGAGTGCCATCAACCACAGGCGTCACCGGACTGTTCTTCGCGACGCTTGTTTCTCCCAAGAGGCACTGGATGCCTTCAATTCGGGAGACGCGTACCTCCGTGCCGCTCAAAATGGTCTAGCCAGAGCCACGGAGCAGTATGTGAAAGACATACGGGTAAGAAAATTTTGGTAATTATATATGTATACCAGTAGCCCTCGAGACTTGAAACAGTTAGAATAACTGATTTAAGGATCATCTGTTATGCAGGTTCTTACAGAAAAGAATACCCTGCTGTCCCAGGAGCTAGAAGAGTGCAAAGCCCAACTTGAGGCCGCACTAGCCGCGGCAGGGGAGCCCAAGGAGACCCCGTCTGGTAATATACGCTTCGAAAGATAAGTATTTTGCAAAGTGCGGCGTGGGTGCAAATCTGACAAATGAAATTGCAGATGGTGCCGGATTAAATCTGGAAGTGCAACAACTCCGACGCCAGCTAAAGGCTGGTGAGAGCATGCTGACAAAGGTGAGGCGGGAGAAGAACGATCTCCAAGATGCCAACACCAAGCTAGGCGTTGAACTGAAGGACGTTCGTGCCCAGCTGTTGGACTCCGTGAAGGAGAATAAGTGGCTTCGACGCGGCATATATAGTAAGTGCTTAAACGAACTTTGAAAAAAAAAGTTCGGCGAGGAAGTTGGCTAACAGAGTAATGTCTGTAGGTATGCTGACAGGTCGTCCTGCAGAGGAAATGCCCGGTTCTACGGGTGACCTTCTTCCCGAGCTCTCCCAACTACACGAGCGAGTTCGGCAGGTGATGCAAGGCGTCGCCCAGGCCTTGTGGCCGTCCATCTCCATGCCCGAAGGCCTTGGAGAGCTTGTAGAGAAGCTGAAGGGAGCGCGGCGGCGCTTCCGATTGTGGAAGATGTCGGCCTGCCGTCAAGGCGCCAGGGAGGCCTGGGCCATGGTGAAGACGCGGTACACGAAGGCTGACCCAAACCACATGGCCGAGGTCGGACCCGTAGGGACCGATGGGAAGGAGATCCCTGTGAGCTTAGTATACGGACAAGTAGAGTTGGCCGCAAAGTATTCCCAACAGGACTGTAAACTAGACAGCCTGTTAGATGGGATTGAAGAGGAATACAATCAGTCAGATTGACTATGTAATTTTAATTGACATGTGTAATACCTTCTGGCCGGATTGTAGGTCGTTTGTCATGGCCGACCTTTTCGCTTCAACCTCGGGACCTGATGGTCCGGAGTGTGTCCGAATACCCTCGCGGTTATGTAAGAACGGGGGTATGCATGGAGACCAGGCGTAGGGGTCATTAGTGCTTGAACAGACAAGTGCCCAACTAGTTATGTTATATTACATGGTTAGTAAGAAACATCTTCCAGGGACAATAGTTCCATTAGGGGTTCATTTCCCTGGGAGGCATGCCCTAAAGTGCATGTCCATTCTGCGAAAAGAGACGCAGGAAAAACATCTGGGGGCGTATAGATAAATAAGTGAAAGAAAAGATCATCTTTTGTTCACCGACCGAATATTCCCTTAAGAACGCTAGCTTTCGACTTCACCCAGTCTGAGGTACACATCCGGCTGACCCGGCAGTAACAATCGCAGAGGTGCTCCCTTTACCACCTAGCCGAACAATCGGGAACGTAGGGGTAAGCACAGGAGCCAGGCAACCCATCTTGGCCAAAACTTAAGTCATATCGATGCATATAATGGCGAATAAAAGGTACATGCGGAAGTGTGACACATGTGTTGGGCATGAAGCCCGTATAAATAAGCTTCTGTTTAAAGAAGCCCCCAGGTTTAATGAGCGCGGATAGCGCGTCACTTTATGAGCCTTTAAAGGCTATAAGAGAGAGAGGAGAAGGAGAGAAATGTAAGACAGAAAGTATATAAAAAATGGACAGAGAAAGGAGACGAACACAGAGTCTGGCGCTAGGCATAGAATCTTCGTAGACGGGCTGCGTTCCATGGGTTCGGCTCGAGTCGGTTATCCGATGCACCTCGTAGGCGGTACGCTCCACCAGTTAGGACTTGGTCGATTATGAAGGGACCTTCCCACTTGGGCTTGAGTTTGTCCTTTTTCTTCTCCGGCAGGCATAGAACTAATTCGCCAACGTTGTAATTTTTGGCCCGTACTTCTCTGCTTTGGTATCTTCGAGCCTGCTGTTGATAGAATGCGGAACGGGCTTTTGCCACGCCATGCTCTTCCTCCAAGACGTCCAAATTGTCCTGCCGATCGAGCTCGGCTTCTCTTTCTTTGTACATGCGCACTTGAGATGAGTCATGAATTATGTCGCAGGGCAAAACTGCCTCTGCGCCGTACACCATGAAGAATGGTGTGTATCCGGTCGTGCGATTCAGCGTGGTCCGCAGCCCCCAGAGTACGGAGTCGAGCTCCTCTACCCAGTGCGTATTAGATTCCTTAAGGGACCGCACTAATATGGGTTTGATGCCGCTCATGATAAGACCATTTGCATGTTCGACCTGGCCGTTGGTTTGTGGGTGATAGACGGAAGCATAATCGAGCTTGATGCCCATGTTTTTGCACTAGAGTTTTACCTCATCGGCCGTAAAGTTCGTGCCGTTATCAGTGATGATGCTGTGGGGGACGCCGTAACGGTGTACAACCCCAGATATAAAGTCTATCACCGGTCCGGATTCGGCCGTCTTAACAGGCTTGGCTTCTATCCATTTGGTGAACTTATCCACCATGACCAGTAAGTATTTTTTCTTGTGGGTTCCGCCTTTAAGGGGTCCAACCATGTCAAGCCCCCAGACCGCGAAGGGCCAAGTGATGGGGATAGTTTGGAGGGCGGTGGGTGGCATATGGCTTTGGTTTGCAAAAAGCTGGCAACCGACGCATCGTTGGACTAAGTCCTGGGCGTCTGCCCGGGCCGTCGGCCTATAAAAGCCTGGACGGAAGGCCTTGCTTACAAGGGACCGAGCTGCAGCGTGATGTCCGCCGAGTCCGGCATGAATTTCAGCCAGGAGGTTCCGCCCTTCCTCTTCGGAGATGCACCTTTGAAGGACTCCGGTAGTGCTTTTCTTATAAAGCTCTCCCTCATGGACTTTATAGGCTTTAGATCGCCACACTATGCAGCATGCCTCATTTTGGTCCTCAGGGAGTTCCTGCCTGGTAAGGTAGGCGAGGAATGGTTCTGTCCACGGGGCGATGACGGCCATTATTACGTGGGCTGAGGGTGTTATTTCATTGGCAGAGCCTCCAATTGTGTCAGAGTGTTTGGTGTCGGGCAGTGCGGTTGGGTCCGGGCTGCTATTGCCAAGTTCCCCTTCCCATACTACGGACGGCTTGAACAACCTTTCCAAGAAGATGTTGGGGGGGACTACATCGCGTTTTGCGCCGATGCGTGCCAGGACATCTGCCGCCTGATTATTTTCCCGGGCTATATGCTGAAATTTGAGCCCTTCAAACCGAGCTGACATTTTTAGGACGGCGTTGCGATAAGCTACCATTTTTGGATCCTTGGCATCAAAGTCTCCATTTATTTGGGATATTGCAAGGTTCGAGTCCCCGCGCACCTCTAGGCGTTGAATGCCCATGGATACTGCCATCCGGACCATGTAAAAGGGCCTCATATTTGGCTGCGTTGTTGGAGTCTGTGTACATTATCTGGAGTACATATTGAACTGTGTCTCCTGTGGGGGACGTCAAAACGACACCAGCCCCTAGACCGGCCAACATTTTGGAGCCGTCGAAGTGCATGACCCAGTTTGAATATGTGCTGTACTCTTTAGGGAGTTCGGCCTCCGTCCATTCTGCGACGAAGTCGGACAAAACTTGCGACTTGATAGCTCGCCGTGGCTTGTAAGTTATGTCAAACGGGAGGATCTTAATCGCCCATTTTGCAATCCGGCCCATCGCGTCGCGGTTATTTATAATATCGTTAAGTGGCACTTCCGAGGCTACTGTTATTGAACACTCTTGAAAGTAGTGTCGCAGCTTCCGGGATGCCATAAACACCACATACCCAATCTTTTGATAGTACGGGTACCGTGACTTGCACGGAGTAAGGACAGTGGACACATAATAGACCGGCTTTTGAAGGGGGAATTTGTGTCCGTCCGTTTCTCGTTCGACGACGAGCACTGCGCTTACGACCTGATGGGTTGCTGCAATGTATAATAGCATTGGTTCGCCAATGTTTGGCGCGGCCAGGACTGGGTTTGTTGCCAATATGGCTTTTATTTTGTCGAGTCCGGCCGTGGCTGCATCCGTCCACTCGAAGTGTTCGGTGCGCCGAAGGAGGCGGTAAAGGGGTAGGGCCTTTTATCCTAAGCGGGAGATAAAGAGGCTTAGAGCTGCCACGCACCCGGTTAATTTTTGTATTTGTTTGAGGTCCTTCGGGATATCCAATTGTGACAAAGCTCGGATCTTGGCTGGATTTGCTTCAATTCCTCTACCGGATACAATGAAGCCCAAGAGCTTTCCGGCTGGAACGCCGAAAATGCATTTTTCCGGGTTGAGCTTGATGTCGTATGTTCAGAGGTTATCGAATGTTAGCCTCAAGTCGTCTACTAGAGATTCGACATGTCTTGTTTTAACAACCACATCATCTACATATGCCTCCACTGTTTTGCCGATCTGGTTTGCCAAACATGTCTGAATCATGCGCTGATATGTTGCGCCGGCGTTTTTGAGTCCGAAGGGCATTGTGTTGAAGCAGAATGGGCCGTATGGTGTGATGAATGCCGTTGTGGCTTGGTCTGACTCTGGCATCTTTATTTGATGGTAGCCGGAGTATGCGTCGAGGAAACACAATGAATCGTGTCCTGCGATAGCGTCAATAATTTGATCGATGCGGGGGAGAGGGAAGGGATCCTTTGGGCAAGCCTTGTTAAGGTCTTTGAAATCAACGCACAGGCGCCAGGATTTGTCCTTCTTTGGTACCATCACTAGGTTTGCTAGCCAGTCCGGATGTTTGATATCTTTGATGAATCCGGCCTCTAATAGCTTGGCTAGTTCCTCTCCCATGTCATGTCTCTTAGGTTCGGAAAAACGCCGAAGAGCCTGTTTGACTAGCTTGAATCCTTTTAGGATATTTAAGCTGTGTTCGGCCAGCCTGCGTGGGATTCCTGGCATGTCTGAAGGGTGCCAGGCAAAAATGTCCCAGTTCTCTCGTAGGAACTCTCGCAGTGCAGCGTCTACATCAGGGTTTAACTGTGCCCCGATGGAAGCTATTTTATTGGGGTCCATTGGATGGACCTGGAATTTGACTATTTCGTCCGCCGGTTTAAAGGAGGTGGACTTGGATCTTTTATCGAGTATCACATCGTCCCTATTCACCGTGGAGCGCAGCGCAGTCAGTTCCTCAGGCGCTAGGGCTTCGGATAGCGCCTAGAGGGCCAGTGCGGCTGTCTTGTTTTCGGCGCGGAGTGCTATGTCCGGATCACTAACGAGAGTGATGACTCCGTTAGGCCCGAGCATCTTGAGCTTCATGTACCCGTAATGGGGTATTGCTTGGAAGACTGTAAACGCTTCCCGCCCTAGCAGAGTGTGATATCCGCTACTGAATGGGGCCACCTGGAACGTGACCTCTTCGGACCTGTAATTATCCGGCGTGCCGAACACCACATCTAGTGTGATTTTTCCTGTACAGCGCGCTTCCCGACTGGGGATTATTCCTCTAAAGGTTGTGCTGCTTCGCTCAATGGGGTTCCAGTCTATTTCCATTTTTTGAAGGGTTTCCTCATAAATGAGGTTCAATCCGCTGCCGCCATCCATGAGTACCTTGGTAAGATGAAAGTCGTCCACTATTGGATTGAGGACTAATGCGGCTGGTGCTCGGGCTGTTCGGAATTTAGGTTCGTCACTGGCGTTAAAAGTAATAGCCGTGTCACTCCATGGGTTTATTGTTGCTACTTGGTAGACTTCAGCAAGGCCGCGGAGTGTTCTTTTTCGCATATTATTTGATGCGAAAGTCTCGAAGACTGTTAATACCGTACTGGTTTCTCTGGGGTGACTTTCTGTGGCTTCTGGAATTAGAAGATCTTCGCCAATTTTTGCCACCCGCCGGATTATCCAACATGCTCTAAGGCTGTGAGTTGGTGTGGCGCCCTCTGCACTGTGAATTTTACAGGGTCCATCAAGCCATCCTTCTAGTATGGTTCCGTGCCCTGTAGAGGGCTTTTTCTTTTTGGTATTGAACCCGGGTGTCTAACGATGATGCACCCTTTTATTTCGGACCGGGTTTGTATTCAAGGCCGGATTGTCCCAAAATTTTGTTTCGGTTTTCCAGGTGCTTTCCATCGCACAGTACTTTCGTACTATGGACGCCAAGCCAGCAAAGCGTGTAATATCACGGCGACTTATGGCGTTGAGGATTCCCTTGTCCGTGCAATTATTGCAGAAGAATGAAATTGTGTCTTCCTCATGGCAGTCCTTTATCCTGTTCATAACCAGGAGGAATCTGGCCTAGTAATGATGTACTGTTTCTTCGGGCTCTTGCCTAATTTGGGATAGATCGCTTATGTACGGGTGGGTGGGTGGAATCAAATCCGAAACCTCACCCAATCTGAGACCCAGGGACCAGGGAGTTTCCGAACTCGGGCGTTGGGATTCTTGGATGCGGCCCAATGAATCTAGTCCGTCGCCTGACTTTAAGTTCAGGTCTTGAGTGATATCCTCCCCTCCGCGGGTATCCGGCTTGGAGGGATCGGGAATCCGGACATAGCTAGTCCTTAAGATAGATGAAGGGTTGCCGCACTGTCCCTCTACCACGGCAACGTGATGGGTGATCTGGGGAGAGTTAATCTCTCTCAGATCAGGTTTAGGCCCAATCTGGTCATAATCCGTAGCGACTCCCAGGGCGGAGATGCGATCCAAGAGCTCGTTTAGGGAAGAGAGCTCCATTGGATCTAGCTGCTCGGCGAATTCCGAGCTGACGTGAAGATTGCTTTCGATGACCCGAGAGGTCATCGTCGGCGCAGCAGCCGAACAGGCAGTCATAAGGAAACCGCCTAGCCGGAGAGTTTGGCCGACAGCCAAAGCTCCCTTAGCAATGGTGTCGTCTTTAAAGACGGGATGAGGCATCCTTCCTGATGGCGACGACACAGAGGAACTCTCAATGAAAGCACCAATGTCGGTGTCAAAACCAGCGGATCTCAGGTAGGGGCTCCCGAACTGTGCGTCTAGGTCGGATGGTAACAGGAGGCAGGGGACACGAAGTTTTACCCAGGTTCGGGCCCTCTTGATGGAGGTAAAACCCTACGTCCTGCTTGATTAATATTGATGATATGGGTAATACAAGAGTAGATCTACCACGAGATCAGAGAGGCTAAACCCTAGAAGCTAGCCTATGGTATGATTATTGTTCGTCCTACGGACTAAAACTCTCCGGTTTATATAGACACTGGAGAGGGCTAGGGTTACACAGAGTCGGTTACAATGGTAGGAGATCTACATATCCGTATCGCCAAGCTTGCCTTCCATGCCAAGGAAAGTCCCTTCCGGACACAGGACAAAGTCTTCAATCTTGTATCTTCATAGTCCAGGAGTCCGGCCGAAGGTATAGTCCGGCCATCCGGACACCCCCTAATCCAGGACTCCCTCAGTCCACAAACTAAAGTTCAACTCCCAGCACGAAAAAAAAGAACATAACACAACCCAAGAAAATCCCATGCAAATCCCGAGACCTAATAGAACTCTCTCCCCCTTTGGCATCAAGTCACCAAAAAGAAAAAGAGCGATGCTAGCGCCCCAGAGCTCAGTAGTCCTCCTCCGACTCCTCGGTCGCATCTAGATCCTCATCATCAGACTCCTCATCATCATCCTTAGCACCGTCCTTCATGATATCATCAACAACAGCAAAGGAGGAAGAAGGCTGGCTAGGAGCCTCATCATCCGACCATGTGCTATGTGCAGAGATCCACCAGTCCTCAGGGGTGATGCTCTTCTCAGATCCACTCTTTACAGGCATGTTGAGGTGCTTCATCATAGCAATCTGACAACACTAGGAAAGCTTCTCATTGACATGGGTCTCATACATCTTCTTCTGAATGTCAGTCTGAAGGCAGAAAGTCTTCTTCACTTTAGCAGTGAGCTTGGTCACCCATGAAGGCTTGGCCCCTGGTTCCATCTCAAAGTCCTCATCATCTGAAGTGGCATAGACATCCTTGGGGTCATTAGCAGGAAAGTGAGGCTCGACATGCTTCTTATTCTTGAGTTGCTTGACCTCATGCACGATGAGGTTATCTGGAAAAGTGAGAAGCTCTCTAGGGCGGCGAACAACCCAAACTGAGTTCAGAAAGCACATGACGAAAGGAGCATACATGGGGACCTTTTTGTAGATGAACATGTT
Source organism: Triticum urartu (assembly GCF_056163025.1). Classification (NCBI taxonomy): domain Eukaryota; kingdom Viridiplantae; phylum Streptophyta; class Magnoliopsida; order Poales; family Poaceae; genus Triticum; species Triticum urartu. Next base: position 466,474,890 of record NC_141876.1, read on the forward strand.
GTACATCTCGTGCCACATCCAGTTGGACACATCAAAAGTAGCACCAGAACCCACCTTGGTCTTCATAGCAACAAGCAAGTCAACAAGGTATCCATAGACCTCATCCTGATTTCCAACCTTGGGCGAAAGCACATTGCGAAACACACGATGCATGATATCATAGACCTTCTCAAGATCCTTGGACTCTCCAATGATGCCTCGTCCATGAATGTACAGAGGAGCAAGTTTCTCTTTAGGCATGGGATGGGGGTGGTCGTGAGGACGAATACCGCCATTCCCTCAAGACCGGTATCTCATACCCAATAGCATTACAGAAAGCCCTCCAGGGCACTTGAAATAACTCATCACGGCACATGAAAGAGAGAGTGTGAGCGTCATCTTCTCCAAAGTGAACAATGGCATAAAACTGATGGATAAGCTAAACATCAAAGTCATAGTTGACAGACATGAGCTTGACAAATCAAACTCCTCACAAAGAGCCAAGGCCTCACCGAAGTAGTTGAAGGAAATATGCCCTAGAGGCAATAATAAAGTTGTTATTTATATTTCTTTATATCATTATAAATGTTTATTATTCATGCTAGAATTATATTAACCGGAAACTTGATACATGTGTGGATACATAGACAAAACACAGTGTCCCTAGTAAGCCTCTACTAGACTAGCTCGTTAATCAAAGATGGTTAAATTTCCTAACCATACACATGTGTTTTCATTTGATGAACGGGATCACATCATTAGGACAATGATGTGATGGACAAGACCCATCCGTTAGCTTAGCATAATGATCGTTAAGTTTTATTGCTATTGCTTTCTTCATGACTTATACATATTCCTTTGACTATGATATTATGCAACTCTCGAATACTGGAGGAACACCTTGTGTGCTATCAAATGTCACAACATAACTGGGTGATTATAAAGATGCTCTACAGGTGTCTCCGAAGGTGTTTGTTGGGTTGGCATAGATTGAGATTAGGATTTGTCACTCCGAGTATCGGAGAGGTATCTCTGGGCCCTCTCGGTAATGCACATCATAATAAGCATTGCAAGCAATGTGACTAATGAGTTAGTTGCGGGATGATGCATTACGGAATGAGTAAGGAGACTTGCCGGTAACGAGATTGAACTAGGTATGGAGATACCGACGATCGAATCTTGGGCAAGTAACATACCGATGACAAAGGGAATGATGTATGTTGTCATAACGGTTTGACCAATAAAGATCCTCATAGAATATGTGGGAACCAATAGGAGCATCTAGGTTCCGCTATTGCTTATTGACCGGAGAGGTGTCTCGATCATGTCTACATAGTTCTCGAACCCGTAGGGTCCGCATGCTTAACATTGGATGACAATTTGTATTTATGAGTTATGTGTTTTGGTCACCGAAGTTTGTTTGGGGTCCCGGATGAGATCATAGACATGACGAGGAGTCTCGAAATGGTCGAGAGGTAAAGATTGATATATTGGAAGGTAGTATCCGGACACCGGAAGGGTACCAGACTGTATCGGGTACATACCGGAGTACCAAAGGGGTTACCGGAACCCCTCGGGGAAAGATATTGGCCATATGGGCCATAGGAGGGAGGCTAACCAGCCCACAAGGGGCTGGTGCGCCCCCCACAAGGGAGGAGGCCGAATTGGACTTGGGAAGGGGGTGCCATCCCCTTTCCTTCTCCTACTCCCTCTCCTTCCCCTTTTACCCCTCCGGTAGAAGGAAAAAAAGGGGGGCGAATCCTACTAGGATTGGAGTACTAGTAGGACTCCCCTCTCCTTGGCGCGCCCCTTGTGGCCAGCCTCCTCCCCTCCTCCTTTATATATGGGGGCAGGGGCACCCCAAAGCACATCAATTGTTCTCTTAGCCGTGTGCGGTGCCCCCCTCCACAATTTACTCCTCCGGTCATAGCATCGTAGTGCTTAGGCGAAGCCCTGCGTGGATCACATCACCATCACCGTCACCACGCCGTCGTGCTGACGGAACTCTCCCTCGACCCTCTACTGGATCAAGAGTTCGAGGGACGCCATCAAGCTGAATGTGTGTTGAACACGGAGGTGCCGTACGTTCGGTACTTGGATCGGTTGGATCATGAAGACATTCGACTACATCAACCACGTTAACCTAACACTTCCGCTTTCGGTCTACGAGGGTACGTGGACACACTCTCCCCGTCTCGTTGCTATCCATCTCCTAGATAGATCTTGCGTGATCGTAGGAATTTTTTTGAAATTGCATGCTCCGTTCCCCAACAGTAGTCCAAATTGTTCCTCCACTGGTCAAGATCAACAGTCCACTGTTGGCGTACTGATTCTTGTTATGCTCAAACAACTCATGAACAATCCTTACTTGCATCTCATTCCGAACCTGAACAGTGGTCCAATGAGGCACAACAGGAACCAAGTATGGATTCGTGGTCCGGAAGGCTTCCCATTCCTTGGCTTTCCATTTGTGCAGAGGCATCACCACACGTTGCTTGGTAGCGGCAGACTTCTCACAGCGAGTAGGCTTGGTGGGAATCACAACTTCTTCCTCTCCATCAGTCTCAACCAGGCGCTTGCATCTCTGGATCCTCTTCTTGGTCTTGCTACGAGGAGCAGAGCGAGAACCAGAGCCACCTACACACACACACGGGAAGAACACAAGAAACCCAGCAAAGATGATAGGACTGCACACAAGAGCGGAGGAATAAATTTCTTGTGAATCAGAGAAGGTAGAATAGTGCTATGTGGTTCAGAAATCACGGCTGTACCAGTTCTACAGACGGTAGTACCGCCCAAGCGGTTGTTCCGCCCATAGGGGCGGTAGAACCGCTGGATGAGTAGCACTACCAACCTAAGAACAACTACCCATGAGATTTGAATCAGCGTAACAGTATTCTAGGATCCAGGGCAATGCAAACAAAATAAGAGGCATATAGATCTCTTCCACCCAATAGTTTGAACAATAAATGCGGAATGTCAAGCAATGCCCTAGGAGGAGGGAAAGGAAACCATAGAAAGAAGAAAAAGGGGCATTACCGGCATCCATGGGAAGAGATCGGGAAGGAGGGGGCCTCCACGGAGCGGATCCACTAAGAGCCCACGGATCCGGAGCGCCTAAGAGCACTCCAGGGCAGGGGCAATGGCGACTGGCGGCTAGGGCAGGAGAAGGGAAAGGGGATAAAGGGAAAAGAGAAAACGCCTTCGGCCCCGACCCTTAAATATGCCCGTAGACGCGAAGCGGTTGTACCGCTCTGAGAAGTGGTTGTACCCCTCCCTGGCACATACCAGTGGTTGCGGGCGGTACTTCTGTTGCCTGGAAGGCAGCGGTAGTACCGCCTATAACCAAGCGGTAGTACCGGCCAGGAGCATGACCTGGGGGCCAGCGGTGGAACCGCCCAGACACCCCTGGTAGTACTCCTGGGATAACACGAAATAGTGTACTAGCGGTTGAACCGCTTGGGACACCGGTTGTACCACCCAGTCAACATCACCCATACCAAGATCAAGTTGTGCGCAATTGGATTAGATGGTTAAGAGGTAGAGGAGGGCTTGGGATGGAGAAAGACACTGAATTAGGGTGTGGTGACCTCCAAGAGAGCAAGAACCAACCAACGAAGAAAACCCCACTTGGAGATCACAACACCTAGGACCTAACAGAGAACTAGCAGAGCAAATAAGATCCAAAGAAACCAACTCCCCTTTTTAAGAAAAAGGGTGGTGGCCGAGGCCACCTATGTTTGAGTGTAAAGGTATGGCACCGCGAAGATTTTAACCTTGGGTCCATGACCAAAACTCATCTTTAAAGCACAAGTGCCATCAAATATGGATAATGTGAAAGACTATCAATTTACGCATAATGGGGGGGGAGGAAGAGTTCATTGAGAGAACAATACCCCCCCTATGTCCATGCCTACATCTAGAACAAGACATCAAGACGACAGAGGTAGGGTGTGCAAAGGTTCAAGCCACATTGCTCAAATCAATGATATTTAGCTCATGCCTTAACTCGCGAAATCTTGCTTCATCCAAAGGCTTCATGAAGATATCTGTAAGGTTATCATGAGTGTTGACATAGTTGAGCTCAATCTCCCCTCGCCTAATGTGATCCCGGATGAAGTGATACCGAATCTCAATATGCTTCATCTTGAAGTGTTGCACCGGGTTGAGAGAAATCTTGATGGCACTTTCATTGTCACACCAAAGAGGCACTTTGTCACAGATGACACCATAATCCTTTAAAGTTTTCCTCATCCAAAGAAGTTGAGCACAACAACTACCGGCGGCCACATACTCCACTTCGGTGGACAAGATAGACACACAACTTTGCTTCTTAGAAGACCAACGCACCAAAGAGCAACCAAGAAATTGGCACCCTCCAGAAGTTGACTTCCTATCCACTTTGTCTCCTGCCCAATCCGAGTCTGAAAAGCCCACAAGGTTGAAGTTAGCTCCTCTTGGGTACCATAAGCCAAAGTTTGGGGCATGAGACAAATATCGAAAGATTCTCTTGACCGCCACATAGTGGCTTTCCTTGGGTGCGGCTTGAAACCATGCAGAGATTCCCACACTCAACATGATATCCGATCTAGATGCACAAAGGTAAAGCAAGGAGCCAATCATGGAGCGATATACCTTTTGATCCACCGCTTTACCATTGGGATCTATGTCAAGTTGGCATTTGACGGGCATTGGAGTGGAAGCCGGCTTGACATCATTTAGCTTTAATCTCTTGAGCATGTATTGAGTGTATTTGCTTGGTTGATGAAGGTTCCTTCTCTTCTTTGTTTGATTTTGAACCCGAGAAAGAACTTCAACTCTCCCATCATGGACATCTTGAACTTCGAGGTCATGCGAGCGGCAAATTCCTCATTGAAAGCTTTGTTAGGGGAACCAAAGATAATATCATCAACATATAGTTGGCATACAAACAACTCCCCTTTGACGTTCTTAGTAAAATGAGTGGGGTCAATTTTCCCAATTTCAAACCCACGATCTTGCAACAACTTGGTAAGGTGCTCATACCACGCACGTGGGGCTTGTTTAAGGCCATAGAGTGCCTTATCGAGTTGGTACACATGGTTGGGGAACTCGGGATCCTCAAACCCCGGGGGTTGTTTGACATACTGATGTCTACTACGCAACTTTATTCTGTAGACATGTGTTGGGCATCCAATCACATAGTTTTGTAGGACAGTGGCAATTTTCCCTCAAGTGTATGACCTAAGGTTCATCAATCCGTGAGAGGTGTAGGATGAACATGGTCTTCTCAAACGACACTGCAACCAAATACAAGAAATCTCTTGTGTCCCCAACACACCCAATACAATGGCAAATTGTATAGGTGCACTAGTTTGACAAAGAGATGGTGATAAAAGTGTAATATGGATAGTAGATATTGGTTTTTGTAATCTGAAATTATAAAAACAGCAAGGTAACTAATAGTAAACAGGCACAAAAACAGTGTTGCAATGCTTAAAAATGAGGCCTAGGGTCCGTACTTTCGCTAGTGCAATTTCTCAACAGTGCTGACATAGTTGGATCATATGATTATCCCTCAAAGTACAATAAAGAATCACTCCCGAGTTCCTATTAGCGGATAACAAAAGATAGAAAATGTTTGTAGGGTACGAAATCACCTCAAAGATATTCTTTCCGCTTGATCTATTCAAGATTTCGTACTAAAATAAAGCAAAGCTTTTTCCGTTTGATCTATCCTAGAGTTCGTACTAGAATAACACCAAAGCATATTCATATTCGTAATACTCAATCCACACAAAGAACTACAAAGAGTGCCCCAAGATTTCTATCGGAGAAACAAAGACAAGAACATGCATCAACCCCTATGCATAGATTAGCCCAATGTCACCTCGGGAATCTGCAAGTTGAGTGACAAAACATATATCAAGTTAATCAATATGATACCCCATTGTCACCACGAGTATTAAATTGCAAGACATATATCAAGTGTTCTCAAATATGAATATTCAATCCGACAAGACAAAACTTTAAAGGTCAAAGATTCAATTCATCACAACAAGAGTATAGAGGGGAGAAACATCATATGATCCGACTATATTAACAAAGCCCATGATATAGATCACGAGAGAGAGAGAGAGAGATTAAACACGTAGCTACTGGTACAAACCCTCAGCCCTGAGGGTGGACTACTCCCACCTCATCGTGGTGGCCGTCGGGATGATGAAGATGGCCACCAGAGCTCCGGCAGGGTGCCGGAACGCGTCTAGATTGGTTTTCGGTGGCTATGGAGCCCTGCGGCGGCGAAACTTCTGATCTAGGTTAACCGCGAGGGGTTTCGGAATATTTGGGAATTTGTAGTGCAAAGAAGGGGTACGGGAGGCCACCGAGGTGGGCACAACCCACCTGGGCATGACAGGGGGCCCTGGCGCGCCCTTGTGGGTTGTGCCCCCCTCGGGGCACCCCCCTAGGTGTAGCTCTAGCCCATTGGGTTCCTTCTGGTTCAAAAAAATCTCCAAAAAGTTTGCGGTGTTTGGACTCCGTTTGATATTGATTTTCTGCGATGTAAAAAACAAGCAAAAACAGCAACTAGAACTGGGCACTGGGTCGATAGGTTAGTCCCAAAAAAATGATATAAAGTTGCTATAAAATGATTGTAAAACATGCAATAATGATAATATATTGGCATGAATACTTCATAAATTATAGATACGTTGGAGACGTATCAGCATCCCCAAGCTTAATTCCTACTCGTCCTCGAGTAGGTAAATGATAAAGAAATAATTTATGAAGTGTGAATGCTAGCAAAGTGCAAAAGTTTGGACAATGACAATTTAATCACTTTCCTAGCATCATAACAGCAATTCTTTCTTATGAAACTTCTCATGTTATAGTGGCAACCAATTCACATGTTAAGGTTCAAACAATGAATTCTCTTGAAACCCAACAACCTATGTTGTTAGTCACCAAGCAATTGTGATTCAACTTATTCAATAGAGTTTAAGTAAGAGCTCCACATACTCAACCATCATATAGTCTTCTGTGATTGCTAACACTCACCGCATACACATGAGCAAAACGTTTCAACTGGACACATAGAAAGATAGGGGCTTATTGTTTTGGCTCCCAACGCATTCACCTCAAGGGTGATGTCAACAATAATAACTCATGCTACCCATATTCAACTGTACATATGTGCCAAGATCTTTCCTCACCACATGATGCTTACCAAAAGAGAAAATAAAAAGGAATAGAGAGGAATACTTTGACTCTTTGCATAAAAGTAAATACTGGAAAGTAAAAGATAGGCCCTTCGCAGAGGGAAGCAGAGGTTACCATGCGCTTATTTGTTTGCATGCTCAACCCCTTAGTGCAAAAAAACATCACGTTATATTGCCCCTTATGATAGCAACCTTTATTATGCAGTCCATCGCTTTTATTACTTTGCCATCACAAGTTCATACAACACTCAATTTTCTCTTACACTAAATGATCTTACACTTTTAGAAGCATTTTTTATTGCCTTATTGCACCGATGAAAACTTACTTGAAGGATATTGCTCAATCCTTAGGTAGGTATGGTGGACTCTTGAAAATAAGATTTGGGTTTAAGGGTTTGTGGATGCACAAGTAGTATGTCTACTTGGTGCGGAATTTTTGGCTAGCAAAGATGGGGGGCAAGCACCACATGTTGAAGGATCTATGAAAATATAACTTCTATGTGAATATGAACAAACATAAACCATTACGTTGTCTTCCTTGTCAAACATCAACAATTTTGGCATATAATATTTTGATGGAGGCTCACAGTCACAAAATATCTCCATGATAGTGTATTTGCATGTGAAAGTTCTCTTCCTTATACTAATTATTCGTGAATTGCTTGTATGACCAATATTGTGATTGTCAAGCCTCAAAATATTTCACTTTCTAAGCCCAATGTGAAGCTACCACTAGGCATGATATGATTTCAATTTCATGACATTCAATTTATTCAACAATTTACTCATAGGATATAAGTGAAGCACTAGAGTAAATGACATAGGAAAGAGCTTTGTTGACGGGATGTGAATGCCGCTTACTTAGCTGCCTTGGCAACTATTTGATGACTGTATTTTATTTAAAACTTTCAGATCTAAGTATTTTATTAAAAAAACAAGAAAAACAAAACAAAATGACAATTCTACAATAGCACACATCATGTGAAGAAGCAACAACTTAGGATCAACCGATACTAACCGATAATTGTTGAAGAAGAAAGGTGTGATGCCTACCGGGGCATCCCCAAGCTTAAATACTTGACACTTATTGAAATATTTTTTTGGGATGCCTTGGGAATCCCCAAGCTTGAGCTTTTGTGTCTCCTTAATTCTTCTCATATCATGGTTTTCCTAATTCTCAAAAGCTTCATCCACACAAAACTCAACAAGAACTCGTGAGATAGGTTAGTATAAACCAATCCAAAAACCTTATCATTCTCTACTGTAGCAAATCACTAAAATTATTATTCAAAATTGCATACTAAATTCCTCTGCATATTTAATACTCCTATACTCAAATAGAATCATTAAACAAGCAAACATATGCAAACAATGCAAACATAATAGCAATCTGCCAAAACAGTACAGTCTGTTAAGAATGCAAGAGTATCAATACTTCCCTAACTCCAAAAATTATAAAAATTTTACAAACTGTAAAAAAATCATCAGATCTGATTTTGCAAAAAGTTTCAACATTTTATCACATTCGTACTTTTCTAGGGAATTGTTGCAACAGAGGTAAACTTTCTGTTTTCAAACAGCAACATGTATACTTGCAAAATAAGCATTGCAAAAGCTATCATTGCCACTTTTATTGAAATAAAAGATGCAAAACATTATTATAACTAACAGAAATAAAATCCTAACAAAATAAATTGATGCTCCAAGCAAAACACATATCATGTGACGAATGAAAACATAGCTCCAAGTGAGGTTACCGATAATGTTGGAGAAGAAAGAGGGGATGCCTTCCGAGGCATCCCCAAGCTTAGTTGCTTGGATATTCATTGAATATTTCCTTGGGGTGACTTGGGCATCCCCAAGCTTATGTTCTTGTCATTCCTTATTCTCCTCATATCGATATCTCACCCAAAACTTGAAAAACTTCAATCACACAAAACTTAACGGGACTTTTCTGAGATAGGTTAGTATGATAAAGAGCAAACCATTTCACTTTGGTACTATCAAAGACAAGATTCATAATTATTTCCACTCAATTATTACTGTATCATATCATTTCTAAAATTTATATTAAGCAATATAAGCCATAGAAACTAGAAAACAAGCAAACTATGCATTGAAAACAGAATCTGTCAAAAACAGAACAGTCTGTAGTAATCTGTACACAAACCATACTTCTCCTACTCCAAAAATTCTGAAAAATTAGGAAAAACTGAGAAATTTTTCTATTAATCTTCTTAGAAAAGAATCAGAATTTTATCACACTTCTATTAAAAATGAGAATTATTTTCCTAAGCGCTAAAGTTTATGTTTTTTCAGCAAGATCAAATCAACTATCACCCAACAAGATCCTAAAGGCTTTACTTGGCACTTTATTGAAACAAAAGCAATAAAACATGATTAATACAGTAGCATAATCATGTGAACACACAAAAACAGTAGGTAAAAGTGTTGGGTTGTTTCCCAACAAGCGCTTTTCTTTAGTGCCTTTTAGCTAGGCATGATGCTTTCAATGATGCTCGCATAAAAGATTAGAACTGAAACATAAAGAGAGCGTCATGAAGCACATGACAAGCACATTTAAGTCTAACCCACTTCCTATGCATAGGGATTTTTTGAGCAAAAAATTTATGGGAACAAAAATCAACTAGCATAGGAAGGCAAAAATAAACAAAACTTCAAGATTTTCAACACATGGAGAGGAAACTTGATATTATTGCAATACGTAAAAGCATATGTTCCTCTCTCATAATAATTTTCAGCAGCATCATGAATGAATTAAACAATATAGCTATCACATAAAGCATTATTTTCATGATTCACAAGCATAGAAATTTTGTTACTCCCTACATAAGAAAATTTATTATCATTTATAATAGTGGGAGCAAACTCAACAAAATAACTATCATGGGAGTGAAAATTAAAATCATGATGACAAGTTTCATGGTTATAATTATTCTTTATAGCATACATGTCATCATCATAATCATCATAGATAGGAGGCATGATTTCATCATAATAAATTTTCTCATCAAAACTTGGGGAGCTAAAAATATCATATTCATCAAATATAGCATCCCCAAGCTTATGGCTTTGCATATCATTAGCATCGTGGCTATTCAAAGAATTCATACTAGCAAAAATTGCAATCATGCTCGTCATTCAAATATTTTGTGCCAAGCATTTTATTGACTTCTTTTTCTAACAATAGAGCATAATTTTTTGAACCATCATTTTCAAGAAAGATATTATAAAGATGATCAATAATATGATGCAACCTAAATTCCATTTTTTGTAGTTTTCTTTTATAAACCGAACTAGTGATAAAACAAGAAACTCAAAGATTCAATTGCAAGATCTAAAGATATAGCTTCAAGCACTCACCTCCTCGGCAACGGCGCCAGAAAAGAGCTTGATGTCTACTACGCAACTTTATTCTTGTAGACACGTGTTGGGCCTCCAAGCGCAGAGTTTTGTAAGACAGCAGCAATTTTCCCTCAAGTGGATGACCTAAGGTTTATCAATCCGTGAGAGGTGTAGGATGAAGATGGTCTCTCTCAAACGACCCTGCAACCAAATACAAGAAATATCTTGTCTCCCCAACACACCCAATACAATGGCAAATTGTATAGGTGCACTAGTTCGGGGAAGAGATGGTGATAAAAGTGTAATACAGATAGTAAATATTGGTTTTTGTAATCTGAAATTATAAAAATAACAAGGTAACTAATAGTAAACGGGCACAAAAACGGTGTTGCAATGCTTAAAAATGAGGCCTAGGGTCCGTACTTTCGCTAGTGCAATTTCTCAACAGTGCTAACATAGTTGGATCATATGATTATCCCTGAAAGTACAATAAAGAATCACTCCTGAGTTCCTATTAGCGGATAACAAAAGATAGGAAATGTTTTTAGGGTACGAAATCACCTCAAAGCTATTCTTTCCGCTCGATCTATTCAAGAATTCGTACTAAAATAATGCAAAGCTATTTTTCCGTTTGATCTATCCTAGAGTTCGTTCTAGAATAACACCGAAGCATATTCATATTCGTAATACTCAATCCACACAAAGAACTACAAAGAGTGCCCCAAGATTTCTACCGGAGAAACAAAGACAAGAACGTTCATCAACCCCTATGCATAGATTGCCCCAATGTCACCTCGGTAATCCGCGAGTTGAGTGCCAAAACATATATCAAGTGAATCAATACGATACCCCATTGTCACCACGAGTGTTCAATTGCAAGACATATATCAAGTGTTCTCAAATCTGAATATTCAATCCAACAAGACAAAACTTCAAAGGGCAAAGATTCAATTCATCACAACGAGAGTATAGAGGGGGGAAACATCATATGATCCGACTATATTAACAAAGCCCATGATATAGATCATGAGAGAGAGAGAGATTAAACACATAGCTACTAGTACAAACCCTCAGCCCCGAGGGTGGACTACTCCCTCCTCATCGTGGCGGCCGCCGGGATGATGAAGATGGCCACCGGAGATGATTCCCCCTTCCGGCAGGGTGCCGGAACGGGTCTAGATTGGTTTTCGGTGGCTACGGAGCCGTGCGGCGGTGGAACTTCTGATCTAGGTTAACCCCGAGGGGTTTCGGAATATTTGGGAATTTATAGTGCAAATAAGGGGTATGGGAGGCCACCAAGCTGGGCGCAACCCACCTGGGCGTGCTAGGGGGGCCCTGGCGCGCCCTGGTGGGTTGTGCCCCCCACGGGGCACCCCCAGGTGCAGCTCTGGCCGATTGGGTTCCTTCTGGTCCAAATAAAATCTCCAAAAAGTTTCACGGTGTTTGGACTCCGTTTGATATTGATTTTCTGCGATGTAAAAAATAAGCAAAAAACAGCAACTGGCACTGGGCACTGGATCAATAGGTTAGTCCCAAAAAAATGATATAAATTTGCTATAAAATGATTGTAATACATCCAAGAATGATAGTATATTGGCATGAATACTTCATGAATTATAGATACGTTGGAGACGTATCACATACACCAACTCATTAATAGGACCATTAAGAAAAGCAATCTTCACATCCATTTGTTGCAACTTGAAGTTATGATGAGAAGCATAAGCAATCAACAAACAAATAGATTCAAGGCGAGCAACGGGAGCGAAGGATTCACCGTAGTCGATACCCTCGACTTGGGAGTAGCCTTGTGCTACCAAACAAGCCTTGTTGCGAACGATAATCCCATGAGCATTTTGCTCGTTCTTGAATATTCACTTGGTTCCAATGACATTATGGTTCCCTGTTGGCCTTGACACCAATCTCCACACCTTGTTGTGCTGGAAGTTGTTGAGTTCTTCGTGTTGGGGAACGTCGAATTTCAAAAATTTGCCTACGATCACGCAAGATCTATCTAGGAGAAGCATAGCAACGAGCGGGAAGAGTACCCTCATAGACTGAAAGCAAAAGTGTTAAGTAACGCGGTTGATGTAGTAGAACGTCTTCGCGATCCAACCGATCAAGTACCAAACGGATGGCACCTCCGCGAATTGCACATGTTCATCTCGGTGACGTCCCTCAAACTCTAGATCCAGCTGAGGCCGAGGGAGAGTTTCGTCAGCATGACGGCGTGGTGACAGTGATGATGAAGTTACCGACGCAGGGCTTCGCCTAAGCACTACAACAATATGACTGAGGTGGAAATCTATGGAGGGGCGCACCGCACACGGCTAAGAGATCAACTTGTGTGTCTATGGGGTGCCCCCTCCCCCGTATATAAAGGAGTGGAGGAGGGGGTCGGCCGGCCTCATAGGGCGCGCCCCAAGGGGGGGATCCTACTCCTACTAGGAGTAGGTTCCCCCTTTCCTAGCCCAACTAGGAGGGGAAGGAAAGGGAAGAGGGGAAGAAGGAAAGGGGGGCGGCCCCCTCCTCAATTCGGATTGGGCTTGGGGGGGGGGGGGGCGCCCCTCCTCTTGGAAAATGTCCAAACCTTCCAATATATCAATCTCCATGTATCGACCATTTTGAGACTCCTCGTTATGTCCGTGATCGCATCCGGGACTCCGAACAACCTTAGATACATCAAATCACATAACTCACAATACATATCATCATCGAACGTTAAGCATGCGGACCCTACGGGTTCGAGAACTATGTAGACAAGACCGAGACCCATCTCCAGTCAATAACCAATAGCGGAAACTGGATGCTCATATTGGTTCCTTCATATTCTATGAAGATCTTTATCGGTCAAATCACATAACAACTTATGTTGTTCCCTTTGTCATTGGTATGTTACTTGCCCGAGATTCGATCGTTGGTATCATCATACCTAGTTCAATCTCGTTACCGAAAAGTCTCTTTACTCATTCCGTAATACAACATCCCGCAACTAACTCATTAGTCACATTGATTGTAAGGCTTATAGTGATGTGCATTATCGAGAGGGCCCAGAGATACAAAGTGTTCCTCCAGTATTCGGGAGTTACATAATCTCATAGTCATAGGAACATGTATAAGTTATGAAGAAAGCAATAGCAATAAACTAAACGATCATAGTGCTAAGCTAACGGATGGGTCTAGTCCATCACATCATTCTCTAATGATGTGATCCCGTTCATCAAATAACAACACAAGTCTATGGCTAGAAAACTTAACCATCTTTGATTAACGAGCTAGTCTAGTAGAGGCATACTAGGGACACTCTGTTTGTCTATGTATTCACACATGTACTAAGTTTCCAGTTAATACAATTCTAGCATGAATACTAAACATTTATCATGATATAAGGAAATATAAATAACAACTTTATTATTGCCTCTAGCTCATATTTCCTTCACTTCGTGCATGACATTGAGCCAATCCGGATCCTCGAGCGCCTCATAGACCTTTTGGGGTTCAACACAAGAGACAAACACGTGATGTTCACAATAGTTTGCTAATTTTCTATGAGTTCTTACCCCCTTTCTTACGCTTCCAAGCACATTCTTCATGAGATGATCTTTGGTAGTGAGCTTGGAGGCAATCTTGGCGCACGACGCTCCAATTCCTCCTCAAGAGAGAGTTGAGGAGCGGTAACTTGATCATCTTGAGCGTCGTCTTGAGCTTGTTCTTGATATTGAGTTTGCTCTTGATCTTGAACTTGATCAATGGTGAGAACTTGACCTTGGGCATCACTTGGTGGTTCACCACCATCTTGAAGTTTATCTTGCCCTTGATCTTGTTCATTTGGTTGAGGGCCTTCACTTTGTTCTTCGGAAGCGTGTGGGTCTTGGGTTGGTGATGGTTCCACTTGAGTGGAACATTGTTCTTATGGCTTGGGGATGAATTTCATCACCTACATCACAAGTATCACTTTGCTCCACTTGGGAGCCATTATTATCATCAAACTCCATGTTACACGTCTCCTCAGTGAGTCCAGTGGACTTGTTGAGGACACGGTAAGCATGAGAGTTTGTAGCATAACCAACAAATATGCCCTCATGAGATCTAGCCTCAAATTTAGACAAACGAACACCTTTCTTAAGAATGAAACACTTACAACTGAACACCCGGAAGTACTTGAGGTTGGGCTTGTTGCTAGTAAGTATCTCATATGGATTCTTGTTCAAGACATTGCAGAGATAGAGCCTATTGGATGCATGACAAGCAGTGTTGATGGCTTTGGCCCAAAAGTTGTACGGAGACTTGAACTCCGCCATCATGGTCCTTGCCGCGTCCATCAACGTCCGGTTCTTCCTCTCCGCAACACCATTTTGTTGAGGGGTGTAAGGTGCGGAATATTGATGCTTGATCCCCTCACTAAGAAACTCATCCAAGGTGTAGTTCTTGAACTCGGTGCCATTGTCACTTTTTATTGTCATGATCTTTACGTTGTGTTGACATTGAGCTTCATTTGCAAAGTCGATGATAGTTTGTTGGGTCTCACCCTTCCTCTTGAAGAAATATACCCAAGTGTATCTTGAATAATCATCCACAATCACCAAGAAATACTTTCTACCCCAAGACTATCAAAGGATGGAGGTCCAAAGAGATCCAAGTGAAGGAGCTCCAAGGGCCTCTTCGAGTAGATGATAGTAGTGGGATGGTGAGCCTTTTCATCTAGCTTTCCGTCGATACAAGCACCGCAAGCACGATTTTTGGCAAAACTAACATTTGTTAGTCCAGAGACATGGTCCCCCTTGAGAATACTTTGCAAAGATCTCATATTGACATGGGCCAAACGGCAATGCCAAAGCCATCCCATGTCAACTTTAGCCATTAGGCATGTCGCGGTCTTAGTGGGTCGCTCCGAAAAGTTAATCACATAAAGACCATTCTCGACATGCCCAACAAAGGCTACTTTAAGAGTCTTTCTCCACAAGAGGGCCATGGTATCAATATCAAAGAAAGTGGCAAAGCCCATGATTGCAAGTTGACGAACACAAAGTAAATTATACGCAAGGGACTCAACAAGCATGACTTTATCGATCATGAGATCATGAGAAATGACAACCTTGCCAAGACCCAATACCTTCGAAGATAAGGCATCACCCCACTCGACATTGGTGGGCATAGATGAAATCTTGTGCACGTCCACCACCAAGTCCTTGCTTCCGATCATATGATTTGTGCCTCCACTATTGAGCAACCATGATCCCCCACCGGAAGCAAACACCTACAAGATATCAATGCTTGGTTTTAGGTACCCATTTTGTAGTGGGTCCTTTGATGTTGGTAACAAGGGTCTTTGGAACCCAAATAGACCATTCAATGTACTCATAAGGAGAACCAACAAATTTGGCATAAACATGCCCATCACTAGCAAGCGTAACACATAAGAAGGGTTAAAGTCGCCGGCTTTGTTGGAAGGGGTGGCATTGCCCTTATTGACACCACCACCCTTCACATTGTTCTTCTTCTCCTTAGGAGCACCCTCTCCCTCCTTCACAAAAGTTTGCTTGAGAGGAGGAGGTCGTTTGGCCTTGTCATTCTTGTTCTTGTTCTTGGAATTGGGTGCAAACCCAATTCCCTCCTTGCCCACAACTTCCTTTTGATTGCTCAAAAGGTCGTTGAGGTTCTTTTTGCCTTGTATGCAAGACACAAGGCCTTTCTCAAGTTTCTCCTTTAACTTGGCACTCTCCTCCACAAGATGCACATGCTCACAAAACGGGTTAGTAGCATTTGCATTATCAATTAAAACCATATGAGGAATTGTGGCTTTCTCCTTGGTTAGCTTCACTTGGAGTTGATCATGAGACTCTTTGAGGCTAGCATGAGCACCCTTCAAGGGTTTGTGATCCTTGTCAAGTATATCAAACTCCTCCTTGAGTCTAGCAAGATCAACCCCAAGTTTGGCCTTCTCGAAATTGAGCACACGAAATACAACAAGTGCATGATCAAGATCTTTCTTTAATTTAGCATGATCATCGTTGTGTGACTCCTCAAGAGCCAAACGATGATCATGCTCTTCCTCAAGCGCATTAGAGAGATCTGATATCTCATCGGCATTGTCATGACTATGCCCCTCCATCTTAGAGATGGTTTCTTCGTGAGCCTCGATCATGTCATTGGCTTCACCAAGATGTTCCAAGAGAGCAATGAAGTGCTTCTTGGGTTTCCCTTTGAGCTTACTCATAAAAGATTCAAATTCATTTTCTTCCTCCTTCGACCCCTCATTTTCATCAATGCAATCTGTCAAGGAGGGATTAGTAGTGACAGTGGTTTTGATGTGGGGGTTACCTTGTTGGTGGCATTGGCCAAGAGGCACTTGGCGGTGATGTTCTCGTTGGGTGAGTCGAAGAGGGACACACGTGGAGTTGTTGCAATGGCAACGGAGGCCATGGCAACCTGCTCACCGTCTTCATCATCATCATCCTGATTGTACTCTTCTTGTGCCACCAATACCTTGGGAGGAGTCTTCTTGGTGAAGTTGTTCTTGTTGGGGAAAGACTTGGCCTCGTCTTTTCAGATAAGCTTGCCACTGATACGTCTCCAACGTATCTATAATTTTTTATTGTTCCATGCTATTATATTATCTGTTTTGGATGGTTAATGGGCTTTAATATACCTTTTTATATTATTTTGGGACTAACCTATTAACCGAAAGCCCAGTGCAAATTGCTATTTTTTGCCTATTTCAGTGTTTCACAGAAAAGGAATATCAAACGGAATCCAAACGGAATGAAACCTTCGCGAGGATCGTTTTTGGAACAAACGCAATCCATGAGACTTGGAGTGGACATCAAGGAAGCAGCAAGGAAGCCACGAGGCAGGAGGGTGTGACCCAGGGGGGTGTGCGCGCCCCCACCCTCGTGGGCCCCTCGCAGCTCCACCGACCTACTTCTTTCGCCTATATATACTCTTATACCCTGAAACCTTCGGGGAGAGCCACGAAACACCTTTTCCACCGCCGCAACCTTCTATACCCGTGAGATCCCATCTTGGGGCCTTTTCCGGCAATCTGCCGGAGGGGGATTCGATCACGGAGGGCTTCTACATCAACACCATAGCCTCTCTGATGATGTGTGAGTAGTTTACCACAGACCTTCGGGTCCATAGTTATTAGCTAGATGGCTTCTTCTCTCTCTTTGGATCTCAATACAAAGTTCTCCTCGATCTTCTTGGAGATCTATTCGATGTAACTCTTTTGTGGTGTGTTTGCTAAGATCCGATGAATTGTTTGTTTATGAACTTGATTATCTATGAATATTATTTGATTCTTCTCTGAATTCTTATATGCATGATTTGATATCTTTGCAAGTCTCTTTGAATTATTGGTTTAGTTTGGCCTACTAGATTGATCTTTCTTGCAATGGGAGAAGTGCTTAGCTTTGGGTTCAATCTTGCAGTGCTCGATCCCAGTGACAGAAAGGGAAATGACATGTATTGTATTGTTGCCATCGAGGATAAAAAGATGGGGTTTGTATCATATTGCTTGAATTTATCCCTCTACATCATGTCATCTTACCTAATGCGTTACTCCGTTCTTATGAACTTAATACTCTAGATGCATGCTGGATAGCGGTTGATGTGTGGAGTAATAGTAGTAGATGCAGAATCGTTTCGGTCTACTTGTCACGGACGTGATGCCTATATTCATGATCATTGCCTTAGATATCATCATAACTATGCACTTTTCTATCAATTGCTCGGCAGTAATTTGTTCACCCACCGTAATACATGCTATCTTGAGAGAAGCCACTAGTGAAACCTATGGCTCCCGGGTCTACTTTACATCATATAAGTTTCCAATCTACAATTCTAGTTTACTATTTATTTTTCAATCTTTATTTTCCAATCTATACCACAAAAATACCAAAAATATTTATCTTATTATCTTTATCAGATCTCACTTTTTCAAGTGGCCGTGAAGGGATTCACAACCCCTTTATCGCGTTGGTTGCAAGGTTCTTATTTGTTTGTGCAGGTACTAGGCGATTTGCGTGTAGTCTCCTACTGGATTGATACCTTGGTTCTCAAAAACTGAGGGAAATACTTACGCTACTTTGCTGCATCACCCTTTCCTCTTCAAGGGAAAACCAACGCATGCTCAAGAGGTAGCAAGAAGGATTTCTAGCACCGTTGCCGGGGAGATCTACGCACAAGTCAAGACATACCAAGTACCCATCACAAACTCTTATCCCTCGCATTACATTATTTGCCATTTGCCTATCATTTTCCTCTCCACCACTTCACCTTTGCCGTCTTATTCATCCTTTTTTCGTTCGTCTCTTTTTGCTTGCTTCTTCTGTGCTTGCTTGTTGGATTGATTGATTGTCACAATGGCTCAAGATAATACTAAATTGTGTGATTTTTCCAATACCAACAATAATGATTTTATTAGCACTCTGATTGCTCCTATTACCGATGTTGAATCTTGTGAAATTAATGTCTCTTTGTTGAATCTTGTCATGAAAGATCAATTTTCTGGCCTTCCTAATGAAGATGCCGCTACCCATCTAAACAACTTCGTTGATTTGTGTGATATGCAAAAGAAGAAAGATGTGGATAATGATATTGTTAAATTGAAGCTATTTCCGTTTTCTCTTAGAGATCGTGCTAAAACTTGGTTCTCTTCTTTGCCTAAAAATATTATTGATTCATGGTATAAGTGCAAAGATGATTTTATCTCTAAGTATTTTCCTCCCACTAAGATCATCGCTCTTAGAAACGATATTATGAATTTTAAGCAACTTGATCATGAGCATGTTGCACAAGCTTGGGAGATGATGAAATTAATGATACGTAATTGCCCTACACATGGTTTGAATTTATGGATGATTATAGAAAATTTTATGCTGGATTGAATTTTGCTTCTAGAAATCTTTTAGATTCGGACGCTGGAGGCACTTTTATGGAAATCACTTTAGGATAAGCTACTAAACTCCTAGATAATATTATGGTTAATTATTCTCAATGGCACACCGAAAGATCTACTAGCAAAAAGGTTCATGCGATAGAAGAGATTAATGTCTTGAGTGGAAAGATGGGTGAACTTATGAAATTGTTTGCTAATAAGAGTGTTTCTTCTGATCCTAATGATATGCCTTTGTCTACTTTGATTGAGAATAATAATGAATCTACGGATGTGAATTTCGTTGGTAGGAACAATTTTGGTAACAACGCATATAGAGGAAACTTTAATTCTAGGCCGTTCCCTAGTAATTCCTCTAATAATTATGGTAATTCCTACAACAACTCTTATGGAAATTTTAATAAGATGCCCTCTGATTTTGAGACTAGTTTTAAAGAATTTATGATTTCGCAAAAGAATTTCAATGCTTTGCTTGAAGAAAAATTGCTTAAGATTGATGAGCTGGCTAGGAACGTGGATAGAATTTCTCTTGATGTTGATTCTTTTAAACTTAGATATATTCCACCTAAGCATGATATCAATGAGTCTCTCAAAGCTATGAGAATTTCCATTGATGAGTGCAAAGAAAGAACCGCTAGGATGCGTGCTAAAAAAGATTGCTTTGTGAAAGAGTGTTCTTCTAGTTTTCATGATAATAATGACGAAGATCTAAAAGTGATTGATGTGTCTCCTATTAAATCTTTGTTTTCCAATATGAATCTTCATAAAGATGGGACTGGAGATGAGTTAACTTTAGTTAAAAGGCGTCCCAATGATTCGGAGTTTTTAGATCTTGATGCAAAAATTGGTAAAAGTGGGATTGAAGAGGTCAAAAATTTACATAGCAATGAACCCACTATTTTGGATTTTAAGGAATTTATTTATGATAATTTTTCTTTAATAGATTTTATTTCCTTGTTGCAATCCATGTTAAATTCTCCTCATGCTTATAGTCAAAATAAAGCTTTTACCAAACATATCATTGATGCTTTAATGCAATCTTATGAAGAAAAGCTTGAATTGGAAGTTTCTATCCCTAGAAAAATTTATGATGAGTGGGAACCTACTATTAAAATTAAGATAAAAAAACATGAATGTTATGCTTTATGTGATTTGGGTGCTAGTGTTTCCACAATTCCAAAAACTTTGTGTGATGTGCTAAGTTTCTGTGAATTTGATGATTGCACTTTAAATTTGCATCTTGCGGATTCCAACATTAAGAAACCTATGGGAAGGATTAATGATGTTCGTATTGTTGCAAATAGGAATTATGTGCCCGTAGATTTCATCGTTCTTGATATAGATTGCAATCCTACATGTCCTATTATTCTTGGTAGACCTTTCCTTACAACGATTGGTGCAATTATTGACATGAAAGAAGGAAATATTAGATTCCAATTTCCGTTAAGGAAAGGCATGGAACACTTCCCTAGAAATAAATTTAAATTACCTTATGAATCTATTATGAGATCCACATATGGATTGCATACCAAAGATGAAAATACTTAGATCTATCCTTGCTTTTATGCCTAGCTAGGGGCGTTAAACGATAGCACTTGTTGGGAGGTAACCCAATTTTATTTTTATTCCTTGCTTTTTGTTCCTGTTTATTAATAAATAAATCATCTATACTCTGTTATGATTGTGTTTTTTATGTTTTAATTAGTGTTTGTGCCAATTAAAGCCTTTAGGATCTTCTTGGGTGATTGTTATTTGATCTTGCTGAAAAAACAGAAAGTATGCGCTCATGAGAATAATTTTCATTTTTTACCACAGAGCGATAAAATACCAATTCAAACTGAAGTAGATCAATATAAACATTATTTAGGACGTCCTAATTTTTCAGGGTTTTTGGAGTTACAGAAGTATTTGAAACCTACAGATTGCTACAGACTCTTCCGTTCT
This sequence comes from Triticum urartu, assembly GCF_056163025.1. NCBI lineage: Eukaryota > Viridiplantae > Streptophyta > Magnoliopsida > Poales > Poaceae > Triticum > Triticum urartu. The sequence goes on from NC_141876.1 coordinate 466,496,274, forward strand.
TGACAAATTCTGTTTTTCGTGTGTTTTTTTGCTTATTTTGATGAATCTATGGCTACTATCGGGGGGTATGAACCATAGATAAGTTGAAATACAGTAGGTTTAACGCCAATATAAATAAATAATGAATTCATTACAGTACCTTAAGGTGGTGATTTGTTTTCTTATACTAACGGAGCTCATGAGATTTTCTGTTGACTTTTGTGTTGTGAAGTTTTCAAGTTTTTGGGTAAAGATTTGATGGATTTTGGAACAAGGAGTGAAAAGAGCCTAAGCTTGGGGATGCCCAAGGCACCCCAAGGTAAAATCCGAGGAGAACCAAAAGCCTAAGCTTGGGGATGCCCCGGAAGGCATCCCCTCTTTCGTCTTCGTCTATCGGTAACTTTACTTGAGGCTATATTTTTGTTCACCACATGATATGTGTTTTGCTTGGAGCGTATTGCATGATTTGAGTATTTGATTTTTAGTTTACCACAATCATCCTTGCTGTATACACCTTTTGGGAGAGACACACATGAATCGGAATTTATTAGAATACTCTATGTGCTTCACTTATATCTTTTGAGCTAGATAATTTTGCTGTAGTGCTTCACTTATATTTTTTAGAGCACGGTGGTGGTTTTATTTTGTAGAAATTATTGATATCTCATGATTCACTTATATTATTTTGAGTGTATTTTAGAACAGCATGGTAATTTTCTTTGGCTATAAAATTAGTACTAATATGATAGGCATTCAAGATGGGTATGATAAAACCTTTATATAGAGTGCATTGAATACTATGATACTTGATAGATGTTTTGAGATATAAAGGTGGTAATGTTAGAGTCATGCTAGTTGGGTAATTGTGTAATACTTGCGTTAAAGTTGGCAAGTCCCGTAGCATGCACGTATGGTAAATGTTGTGTGAAAAATTTGAGGCATGGGGTGTGTCGGTGTCAAAACCAGCGGATCTCGGGTAGGGGGTCCCGAACTGTGCGTCTAAGGTTGATGGTAACAGGAGACAGGGAACATGATGTTTACCCAGGTTCAGGCCCTCTCTATGGAGGTAATACCCTACTTCCTGCTTGATTGATCTTGATGAATATGAGTATTACAAGAGTTGATCTACCTCGAGATCGTAATGGCTAAAACCCTAGAAGTCTAGCCTATGTGATTATGATTGTCTCTGCCTCTAAGGACTAAACTCTCCGGTTTATATAGACACCCGAGGGGACTAGGGTTATACAAAGTCGGTTACAGAGAAAGGAATCTTCATATCTGAACGCCAACTTGCCATCCACGCCAAGGAGAGTCCCATCCGGGCACGGGTGAGAGTCTTCGGTCTTGTATCTTAATAGCCCATCAGTCCGGCCCATGTCCAACAGGCCGGACGCCCGAGGACCCCTTAGTCCAAGACTCCCTCAGTAGCCCCTTAACCAGGCTTCAATGACGAGGTGTCCGGTGCGCAGATTGTCTTCGGCATTGCAAGGCGGGTTCCTCCTCCGAATACTCCAACGCAGTCTTCGAACACAACGAACGTGTTCGGATCTGCAAAACAAGTACCACACACCACCACAAAGAGTATAATATTTCACGAGTCCAATCTGCTGACAACTTTTTGGTAACGTGATATCACGTCCCTGCCCGATTATTATTTCGAACCATTTTCGGCCTGCCGCTCCGTTCGAGATGCAGGTTTATTGGCACATCTTGTCAAAGCAGAGATCATGTACCCTTATTGCGGGATTCTCTTCAATACGGGTATGGGTAATCCAACCGTGCCACCAGCATGGCCCCTAGGGAATAGGCGAGTTTTATCGTGAGCGGGGAGGCACTTGATATTCACTGCCTTTATAAGGAGATAAGAATTCACATCTTTCACCCACGCCTTCTCTCTTTCCGCCTACCCACTCTCGAGCTCCAGCGCCTAAGTTCTCATCTTTTCTGCCTCAAGAAAGCACTCTGACCATGTCCGGAGCGCAGGGTAAGTGGATGGCCTCCACCATCAAGGAGAAGGACGTCACCCAGCTTCGGGAGGCCGGATATTTGGCCAAGGAGGTAGCCCATCGGCTTCTGACCGAGAGACAGATCGTCCCTACCCTGAAGCCCCATGAGAGGGTAGTTTTCATCCCCCACTTCGTCTGCGGGTTGGGATTTCCACTCCACCCCTTCATCCACGGGATCATGTTCTACTATGAGCTGGATTTCCATGATCTGGCCCCAAATTCCTTCCTCACTATCTCGGCATTCATCGTCGTATGTGAGGCCTTCCTTCTCACCCCACTCCACTTTGGATTGTGGATGAAGACCTTCAATGTGAAGCCAAAGGTGGTGGGCAGACAACACGCAGAGTGCGGAGGCTCCATGGTGAGCAAAATGTCCAACGTCCCATGGCTCAAAGGCACCTTCGTGGAGACCGTCAAGGGGTGGTAGAAGTTGTGGTTCTACGGCACAGAGCCCCGCGACACTACCTGGGCCGCGGCTCCCAGATTCAAATCTGGGGCCCCAATGAGGCTTACCTCCTAGCAAGAGAAGGGCCTGGATTGGTCCTCGTCGGACGAGCTGACAACGCTTCAGACGCGCATCAGGAGCATGATGGACAAGAATGTCAAGCTTGTCGATGTGATTCAGGTGATGCTAGTTCGCCAGATCCTTCCATGCCAGAGCCGAACTTGCCACCTATGGGAGTTCGATCCGGCCGAGCACAAGACCTTGCAACGGTTCTTCGGAACTACGCACGAAGATATCTGGAAGGTGCTCTTCAAGGCCAACGAGACGTGGCCGAAGACGACCGAGGACCGTGGGCACGACCTGGCCCATCCCGCCAGTTCGGTAAGTTTTCCATGTTTCAAGGTGTATCCCTACTTGCTTACTCAAGGAGGATGTCCAAACTTCCCCATTTGTTTTTTCAAGGTTGGACAAAGAAGGCGGAGCGGATTCAGTGTCCGGCTCCACTGCCCAAGGAACCAGCCATCCTGCTTTTGACAAATATGCTAGTTCCGGTGCCCTACAAGGCGCCGAAGAAGAAGGCCAAGGGGACCAGAGGTGGCCTCCGTCCCAAGGGTACTTCGGACATGGCGTCCGAAGACGCCGAAACTCACTCCTCCACCGCCGAAGATGATGAGGAGGAGGAAGAGGAAGAAGAAAGCAACTCCCCCTCCCCGAGGGGGGAAAGAAGAGGGTGGCCTCCACAAATCTGGAGGCGGAGGCATCCAAGAAGGGGAAGGCCTCCCTCGCGGATAGCTCCGCGTGGGACATTGACACCAGCCCAGAATGACTCCCGCGAGATAAGCCCCTGGCCGAATCGTGAGTATCCGAAGACCCTGACGCATTCATATATCAGCCTCTTTACTTCATAATTTTAAGATGTCGAATCATGCACTTGCAGTCCGGCTCGTTCCGCCCTCGAGCGATCCTCGTCTTCGGGGAACTCCCTGGACCCGAAGGTGATGGACAGCGGGTCCCTTCAGACGGCCTACTCTCCCAGGGCCATGGATGACACCGAGGTGTTATCCCGAAGGATCCCAGGCTAGGGAGAGACGCAGGAGGCCATCAGGGCGGCGCCAGAGGGCGAGACCTCGACCGCCGGACACATGTGGGAGCAGATCCCCATGGAGACTGGCGATGGGGGCCATGTCCAATTCGGCCCCTAGTCGAATACGGTCCCGGAGACCTATATGGCTCCGGAATCCGGCAAGCAGCCTCCTTCGTCGGAAGGAGGTGTGCCCATTCTGCTGGTGACCTCTGTCCAATTAGAGGCGCCGGATACTATACTGGAAGCGCTGCGAAATGCTTCCATCGTTGAGGAACACCGTACCCTCATGGGTGCGGTGATTGAGAAGATTCACTCCGGGAAGAGCGGACTAGCCCAAGCCTGCACAAGCCTTTTAACATGCTTTGAGGTAAGCAATGCAATTTGTGAAAAGAAAGTCACAGTATAGACAGTACCCCTGAGACTTTGTCCGGTGTTCAGAAAGAAGAGCCGAACAAAGGATCAAATATTTTTTCGCAGGAGACTAACCAGATATGTCTATGTGAATAAGCAGGCGTTGCTGCTAGCCGCGACTTCTCATGCTACCGAAGTTTCCGGACTGAGGCAAAGTCTGGAGCGGGCCGAGGAAGAGCTCGACCAAGTGAAAAAGCAGCTGGCGGACAAGCAGGGTATGTAATGACCTATTTAGATATAGAACGATACGAATTGCTTGTGTTGATCGTATGATAATTTGTAGGGGCGGCGTCCGAGGTGGAAACCCTCAAGGCAGCGATGGCCGAAGCCCGGAAGAGGGCAGCAGATGAATAGGCCGCCCGCCAAAAGCACGAGGCCAGGGTCAGTGAGGTCCAGTAGGAGCTATAGGACGCCGTGAAGAAATGCGAGTCATTGGAGCGTAAGAATGCGGACCAAGAGTCCGAACTTGCCAAGGCCCGTCAAAGTGCACAAGAGGCCCGGGTCAAAGCCCAGGACGACCTCCAAGAAATCCAAGAGGCGAAGAAAATTGCAGCGGGTAAGGCTTTTATTATGCAGAGCAAGTATGTGAAGAAGAGATATCTCTTGCTAACCTGGATTTGGAGTTCTCTAGGGGCGTTTGCGGATCTGCCACGCAGTGCTTGTGACGTTGCGGAATTCTTCCGAGCCGAAGAGGGGAGCTCAACGGAGAAGCTATTCTGGTCGCAATACCTTGCGCCAGAACATCCGGTGCCCTTTAGCGACTAGCTAAAATAGCTGGTCGAGCTGCATAGGGTGGCCGAACTAGCCATGAAGGATTTAATAATCCGGCTGTGGCCTGCAGAAGCTATACCCGGCAGCTACTTCGAACTCGTGAGGCGGCTGGTCAATGCCTGCCCTCGGCTTGACGCCATCAAGCGGTCGGTCTGCATAGAAGGTGCGCAGATGGCCTTCGCCCGTGTCAAGATCCAATGGGCGAAGATGGACGCCGTCAAGCTCGCGACCGAAGGACCGCCCACGGGCAAGGACCACCGCACGCCCGAGCGGTATTTTGAAGATGTTCTGAAGGGATCCCGTATTGTGGTGGAGCAATGTGCTAAGGACATTATTTTTGAATGAATACATTCATGTAATCCCGTCATGCATGATGAAAACAAGGCTTGATATGTAATATAATGCTTTGTTGTTTTGTTTATTTAAAATTTTACCTCTTGTGCGGCCGTTTCATCAAATCTGAGAGTTGGCCAGTCGTCGGCTTCAGCCCCCACGTAGGTAGTACGAGGGTGTTCGGGATGAATCACTCTTTATCCAAGAATTTGGTCCTTGAAGGAGGTGTTTAGCGCAATGAACCAGGCAATTGGACTATGTGGCTTTATCACCCTCACTTAGGCATAGGAGTCTGACAATAAAAATTTGGGCGCAGCCCCTAGTATCCGAACTAGTGTGCTGTAAACACCTGATCAGATAGGAACCGATTCATCGCATAATGCGGAAAAATCGCTAAAGATCTGAAACCTTCGAAGAGCTGACCGACTCACGTCGCATTATGACAGTCAGTTTTCGGCTTTCTCTACTAAGGTGCTCATCCGGATAAATCAGGACACAATCACAATAGTTCTCCCTTTACTACCCTAGCCGATATAGTGGAACGTAAGGTAGTAAGCACAGGAGCCGGGCAACCCAACAATTGACCAAAGATATGATTCGGAGCCAATGCATATAATGCTAAATTCGGGGTGCCGAACTATACTGTAAAAAGTGTTCGGACTTTGTTGCCGTATTGTGGGGTGCAATGAAGCCCCTGCCAGATTAAAGTGTACCAAAGTGTACAGGTGCGATTTGATAAGATTATCAAATGAGAAAGCTAGTGCCGCAGAAGTTGGGCTGCAAACTGTTTCCAATATAGTTTGATTGACACGTCAAAGCATATTTGTACAAGTAGTGCAATAAGAAACAGGGCTATTTAATATGCCACAACCAAGGGAGAGCTGCGTGCGGGTCCTGAAAACAGGTAGAGTGATTGTTAAAGAGACCATCTAGAAATTCCCTTATACGTCAGTGCTTTTTGCCGTCTTGGTGTATCTATCCTTTCAAAAGGACCTGTGATCAGGCTGTCAGGAAGGGCCTGTAGAAAAGAAACCTCAAAAGGGGAAAAGAAAAAAAGAAAAAGTGAAAGTATGTGTGTCCAGGGGAGGTCGAGCCGTATTATGGATCACAATCTAGTTATGCCTCCGTCTATGCCCGTGGTATTTTGAGTGCGTAGTTATGTACGTGCGGCACAAACGCCGCCACTTGGTAGGGTCTGGGACGGAGGCTGAATTGCTAGTCGAGCTCTTGACGAGCTGGGTTGTCTTGCTGCGGAGTATTCCAGACTCGTTTAACAGTGTCAAGGAGCTCGGCTACCGAATTGAGGTTCTGCTTGAAGAGGCCGCTCTATACTTCTGCTGCTAAAGCAGCGGTGTGCTCCTCAGTACGGAGGGAGTGTTTCGTGTTTCCATTGACTGGTATGACGCCGCATTGTCCGGGCATCTTGAGCTTGAGATAAGCATAGTGTGGCACCGCGTTGAATCAAGCAAATGCGGTTCGTCCCAACAGTGCGTGATAGCCACTACGGAAAGGGATGATATCGAAGATCAACTCTTCACTTCGGAAGTTCTTCGGGGATCCGAAGACAACCTCTAGTGTGATTGAGCCCTTAAAGTGGGCCTCTACACCTGGTATGACTCCTTTAAAGGTAGTCTGTGTGGGCTTGATCCTTGAGGGATTAATACCCATTTTGCGCATTGTATCCTGATAGAGCAGGTCCAGGGTGCTGCCACCATCCATGAGGACTCGCGTGAGATGGAATCCGTCAATGATTGGGTCAAGGACCAGTGCGGCTGACCCGCCATGAGGGATACTGGTCGGATGGTCCCTGCGGTCGGAAGTGATCGAGCAGGAAGACCATGGTTTGAACTTTGGGGCGACTGGCTCCATCGCGTAGACGTCCCTGAGCGCGCGTTTGCGCTCCCTCTTGGGGATATGGGTAGCGTATATCATGTTCACTATTTTAACTTGGGGGGGGGACTTCTTCTGTCCCCCTGTGTTCGGCGGACGGGACTCCTCGTCATCGTCCTTGCTTTGCGACCCCTTCTCCTTGTTCTCGGCATTTAATTTGCCGGCCTGTTTAAAAACCCAACAGTCCCTGTTGGTATGATTGGTTGGTTTGTCTGGGGTGCCATGGATCTGGCATGGACGATCGAGTATGCGGTCCAAGCTAGATGGGCCCGGATAGTTTCTTTTATATGGCTTCTTCCGCTGGCCGGACTTGGATCCACTGAATCCGGCATTGACCGCTGTGTCATCGGTATTGTCGCCATTGCTTCGATGCTTGTGCCTATTGCATCAGGACTTGCCGTTGCTGTTTTTGGTCTCAAAGGTGCCAGCCTCGCTTGAAGTGTTTTTGCTACGGGCTAGCCAACTATCCTCGCCCGCACAAAAATGGGTCATGAGTGTCGTGAGGGATGCCATGGACTTTGGCTTTTCTTGGCCGAGGTGATGGGTGAGTCATTCGTCGTGGATGCTATGCTTAAAGGCCGCTAGGGCTTCGGCATCCGGACAGTCGACGATCTGGTTATTTTTAGTCAGGAACCTAGTCCAGAATTTCCTGGCTGACTCTCCGGGCTGTTGAACTATGTAACTTAAGTCATCAGCATCCGGAGGTCATACCTATGTACCTTGGAAGTTGTCGCGGAAGGCGTCTTCCAAGTCCTCCCAGCTGCCAATAGAGTTTTCAGGCAGACTGTTTAACCAGTGCCGAGCTGGCCCTTTGATTTTTAGCGGGAGGTATTTGATGGCGTGAAGGTCATCACCGCGGGCCATATGAATATGGAGAATAAAATCTTCAATCCATACCGCGGGATCTGTTGTTTCATCGTATGATTCGATGTTCATGGGTTTAAACCCTTCAGGGAATTCATGCCCCATTACTTCATCAGTGATGTGCGGCGCCTCTATATCAAGCCATATCACGACGTAGCTTGGATGGAGTGCGTTTGCGGCATTCGGACCGGGTGTGATTAGGCTTGTCATGTCCGAATAAATAGCCGTCATCGCGTGTCGGGGCACGCACCCGCGATCCATAGATCGATTTAGTATGTCCTGCTCTACTGTCCAGGTCCTGCCGAAGGTCCTATGTATATGCCCAAGATGTTTTATCCCTGCCTTTACAGTGAGGTAGTATGGGCTGGTGTTTGGCTTGGGTTGCTGCTTTCTCCCGACCATGTGGTGGTCGGTCAGCCGCATTGTGCGCTGATGGTACGAGCTCCAACGCCTCGTCATCGAATTGAGGTAGTAATTTGCGCTTCGGGTAACTTTTGAGTGGTCGCTCGAGGCTGTATTCCTCGGCTGCCAGGACGTTAGTCCATCTATCATTGAGCAAATCTTGATTAGCTTGAAGCTGTTGCTGCTTCTTTTTCAGGCTCCTTGCAGTGGCTATTAGCCGGCGCTTAAAGCGCTCCTGCTCGAGAGGTTCCTCAGGCATGATAAAATCCTCGTTGCTGAGGCTCACCTCACCTCGGAGAGTGGAAGATAATTACTGTCCTCCAAGTCTTCGTGCACGGCATGTTCATCAGGGCTGACTCGCCCATCTTCCCGTTCGTCCTGTTCGGAAGTTGGCTCAACGGGGTCTTCATTGTCTCCGGCATCGTCTAGAGTATTGTTTTCTCCTGTGCCGGTATTGCTGTCTTTTTCACGGTGTGACTTAGAGCGGCGCCGCTCTCGTCGGCGCTTTTGGCTGTATCTCAGGAGGTTTACCTTCCACTGGGTCTTCTTTGTCATCGCCGTTAACTTCTTTGGGTGTGTCCACCAAGTATACGTCGTAGGAGGAGGTGGCTATCCAGCGCTCGGTAAATGGCGGGTTTTGGGCCTGCTCCTCTTCGGCATCCTCGTCCATACCGTCGATGTCTCCGGAGTCGTAGTCGAGCATGTCGGTTAGATCTTCGACAGTGGCTATTAAGTGGGAGGTGGGTGGGAAGCGAAATTCCCCATCATCAGCCCCCAGTTCAAACCGGATATAATTCGGTTGTGAGTCCCCTACTAAAGAGAGGGTTTTTAATGAGTTTAGCACATCGCCTATAGGTGAGTGCCGGAAGATGTCCGCGGAACTGAATTCGATGATCGGCGCCTGGTAAGGCTCGGTGGACGCGGATGCACGTAGTTCGAAACCAGTGGCCGGAGATGAATCCGGGGGTCCGGCGACGTAGACCCCGCTCAAGATTGGGTCTGTGTGCGGCTCCAACGCCGCTGAGTCTGCGGCCTCCCTGGCGGGGTTAAGCTTTCCGTCTTTGGATGGTGCAAGCTGCTCCGGATCTAGGGCCAGAGCGCTTACAAGTGCAATCTCCTGGGTATGGTCCGATGACAGATTTAGGTCATGTTCATCGAGGTGGTAGGGAGTGGCTGCCATGGCCTCAAATCCGTCGAAGATCAAGTCTCCACGGATATCAGCGACGTAGTTTAAGCTTCCAAACCTGACCTAACGGCCAGTGGCGTAGCTGTCGATCTTCTCTAGATGGCCGAGCGAGTTGGCCCGCAGTGCGAAGCCGCCGAATACGAAGATCTGGCTAGGGAGAAAGACATCCCCCGGGCAGCGTTGTTGTAGATGATGGATGGAGCCATCGAACCTTCTGATGACGACACAACGGAACTCCCAATGAAAGCACCAATGTCGGTGTCAAAACCGGCGGATCTCGGGTAGGGGGTCCCGAACTGTGTGTCTAAGGTTGATGGTAACATGAGACAGGGAACACAATGTTTACCCAGGTTCGGGCCCTCTCTATGGAGGTAATACCCTACTTCTTGATTGATTGATCTTGATGAATATGAGTATTACAAGAATTGATCTACCTGGAGATCGTAATGGCTAAAACCCTAGAAGTCTAGCCTATGTGATTATGATTGTCTCTGCCTCTATGGACTAAACCCTCCAATTTATATAGACACCGGAGGGGACTATGGTTATACAAAGTCGGTTACAGAGAAAGGAATCTTCATATCCGAACGCCAAACTTGCCATCCACGCCTAGGAGAGTCCCATCCGAACACGGGTGAGAGTCTTCGGTCTTGTATCTTCATAGCCCATCTGTTAGGCCCATGTCCAATAGGCCGGACGCCCGAGGACCCCTTAGTCCAGGACTCCCTCAGGGTGTTCTTTGAGTCCTTTCCTTATGAGTGGCAGTCGGGGACGAGCGATGGTCTTTTCCTACCAATCTATCCCTCTAGGGGCATGCGTAGTAGTACTTTGCTTTGAGGGCTAATAAACTTTTGCAATAAGTATATGAGTTCTTTATGACTAATGTGAGTCCATGGATCATACGCACTCTTACCTTTCCGCAATTTGCTAGCTAGCCTCTACGGTACCGTGCATTGCCCTTTCTCACCTTGAGAGTTGGTGCAAACTTCGCCGGTGCATCCAAACCCCGTGATACGATACACTCTATCACACATAAGCCTCCTTATATCTTCCTCAAAACAGCCACCATACCTACCTATTATGGCATTTCCATAGCCATTCCAAGATATATTGCCATGCAACTTTCCACCGTTCCGTTTATTATGACACGCTCCATCATTGTCATATTGCTTTGCATGATCATGTAGTTGACATCGTATTTGTGGCAAAGCCACTTTCATAATTCTTTCATACATGTCGCTCTTGATTCATCACATATCCTGGTACACCGCCGGAGGCATTCACATAGAGTCATATTTTTGTTCTAGTATCGAGTTGTAACATTGAGTTATGAGTAAATAAAAGTGTGATGATCATCATTATTAGAGCATTATCCCATGTGAGGAAAGAAGGATGGAGACTATGAAATAAATAAAAAATAGGCCAAAGAAGCCCAAATAAAAAAGAGGCCAACGAAGCCCAAATAAAAAAAGAGGCCAAAGAAGCCCAAACAAAAAATGAAAGAAAAAGAGAGAAGGGACAATGTTACTATCCTTTTCCCACACTTGTGCTGCAAAATAGCACCATAATCTTCATGATAGAGAGTTTCTTATTTTGTCACTTTCATATACTAGTGGGAATTTTTCATTATAGAATTTGGCTTGTATATTCCAATGATGGGCTTTGAGGGAGTCCTGGATTAGGGGGTCTCCGGACAGCCGGACTATCTCTATTGGCCGGACTGTTAGACTATAAAGATACAAGATTGAAGACTTCGTCTCGTGTCCGGATGGGACTCTACTTGGCATGGAAGGCAAGCTAGGCAATACGTATATGGATATCTCCTCCTTTGTTGTCCGGCGCCTCTGGATGGGCAGAGGTCACCGGCACAGGCGTTTTGCCCCTCTTAGAAGGAGGCCGCCTGCCCGAGCCCGGAACCGCTGGAGGGTCCGGTGCGGTGTTCAGCTGAGGGCCAAGCTCGAAGCTCTCGAGGGCCCCGTCCCCTCGGCTCCCGGAGTCCAGAAGGTCGCCTTGAGTCGCCTCCGGGACTGTCTCCCCTCGATCCGGTGCCTCTTGAGACAACACCTCGGCGTCATCGGCGGGATGAGGGGAGGTGGCGGTCGGGACTGGATCGCTATCCATGTCCGACGAGCCCAGGGAGACGTCCGATGATACCTCAATATTGGCTCATGGCGGCCTGCGTAATTATGTTCGACGATTAGGGAAAGCAGTGCGACCAAGGAATCTTATGGGTTACTTTGGTATCCGAATACTTACGATCTCCCCGGGGGCTTGGCCCTGGGCAACCACTCGTCTTCGCCTTCGTCGGCGGTGGTGGAGCTATCCAGAAGGAGAGTCCTTCCCTTCTTGGACCCTTCGGCCCCCCCAGTTGGGGCGGCCTTCCTTTTTTTGTCTCCCCCAGTCGGTGGGGGAGCATCTTCTTCTTCTTCTTCCTCGTCTTCGGGGGAAGAGTGCGCCGCAGAGTCATCGGACGGTGAGTCCGACGACGCCTGGCGTCGGGAACTCTTTCGAGCTCCCTTGGCCTTCTTGGTCTTCTCCGGCACCTTATAAGGGGCCGGAGTCAACATCTTCGCCAGAAGAGCGTCCGCGGGGCCTTCGGGCAAAGGAGCCGGACAGTCGATCTGTCCGGCCATCTTCTGCCAGTCCTGTCAAAGGTACGAGAGTTTAGATCCCGCATAGAGTCAATCTGTATAAAATATAAGTATCCTGTGAAAGGCAAAGCAGCTACCACACTGGCTTGGCACTTCGTGCTGAATCCGCGATCCTCAGTAATAGGGGGGGGGGACCTCGGCGCTTTTGAACAGCACCCTCCAGGTGTCTTCATGAGTCGTGTCGAAGAGCCTGTTCAGAGTTCGATGCTGCGCCGAATTGAACTCCCACAAGTTGAACTCCCGTTGTTGGCACGGGAGTATCCGGCAGATGAGCATGACTTGGACTATGTTGACAAGCTTGAGCTTCTTGTCCAGCATGTTTTGAATACATGTTTGGAGTCCGGTCAGCTCTTTCGAACTACCCCAGGATAGGCCCTTCTCTTTCCAGGAGGTGAGCCGTATGGGGATGCCAGATCGGAACTCGGGGGCCGCTACCCATGCGGGGTCGCGCGGCTCGGTGATATAGAACCACCCCGATTACCACCCCTTTATGGTTTCCACAAAGGAGCCCTCGAGCCATGTTATGTTGGGCATCTTGCCCACCATGGCGCCTCCGCACTCCGCCTGGCGGCCGCCCACCACCTTCGGCTTGACATTGAAGGTCTTCAGCCATAAGCCGAAGTTGGGCTTGATGCGGAGGAAGGACTCGCACACGACGATAAACGCCGAGATGTTGAGGACGAAGTTCGGGGCCAGATCGTGGAAATCCAGGCCGTAATAGAACATGAGCCCCCGGATGAATGGATGGAGAGGGAATCCCAGTCCACGAAGGAAATGGGTGAGGAATACTACCCTCTCATGGAGCCTGGGGGTGGGGATGAGCTGCCCCTCATCTGGGAGCCGGTGCGCGATGTCATCGGGCAGGTATCCGACTCTCCTCAGTTTCTTGATGTCTCCCTCCATGATGGAGGAGACCATCCACTTGCCTCCCGCTCTGGACATGGTTGGAGAAGGTCGAAGTGGGAAGTGCGTACTGGGGCGCTGGAGCTCGAGTGTGCGAAAACGGATGAGCAGAGGAGGAAGAAGGCGTGGATAGAAAGGTGAATCCTTATCCCTTTATATGGGCGGACGAAACTAAGCGTCCCCACTTGCCTGATAAAACTCGCTTATCCCCCAAGTGCCGCAATTGATGGCGCGGTTGGGTTACCCACGCCCGTATTGATGAGAATCCCGTAAAAAGGGGACACGATCTCTGCTTTGACAAGACGTGTCGAAAAACTGCCTCGCGTTATGTGCGGGGCTGGTTAAAAGAAACGGTTCGAATAATCACTGGGCCATGACATAACGTCATGCTGCCAAAACAAGCCAGCAAATTAGATCTGCGAAAATATTATTCTCTCTATGGTGGAATGTGGAACTTATTTTGCAGGGTCGGACACTATCCTCGTTTTCAAGTTCTTCTGTGATGTATTCGGAGATGGAACCCGCCTTGCAATGCCGAAGACAATACTGCGCGCCAGACTCATCGTCATTGAAGCCCGGTTCAGGGGCTACTGAGGGAGTCCTGGATTAGGGGGTCTCCAGACAGCCGAACTATCTCCATTGGCCGGACTGTTAGACTATAAAGATACAAGATTGAAGACTTCGTCTTGTGTCCGAATGGGACTCTACTTGGCGTGGAAGGCAAGCTAGGAAATACGTATATGGATATCTCCTCCTTTGTAACCGACCTTGTGTAACCCTAACCCTCTCTGGTGTCTATATAAACTGAAGGGTTTTTAGTCCGTAGGACAACAATCACAACATACAATCATACCATAGGCTAGCTTCTAGGGTTTAGCCTCTCTGATCTCGTGGTAGATCTACTCTTGTACTACCCATATCATCAATATTAATCAAGCAGGACGTAGGGTTTTACCTCCATCAAGAGGGCCCGAACCTGGGTAAAACATCGTGTCCCCTGCCTCCTATTACCATCCGGCCTAGACGCACAGTTCGGGACCCCCTACCCGAGATCCGCCGGTTTTGACACCGACAAGCTTCCTCAAAATGCCCTAGGTCTTCGTGAGCAAGCAAGTTGGATGCACACCCACTTAGTTTCTTTAGATGAGATTTCATACACTTATAGCTCTAGTGCATCCGTTGCATGGCAATCCCTACTCGTCACATTGACATCAATTGATGGGCATCTTCATAGCCCGTTGATTAGCCGCGTCAATGTGAGACTTTCTACTTTTTTGTCTTCTCACATAACCCCCATCATCATATGCTATTCCACCTATACTGCTATATCCATGGCTTGCGCTCATGTATTGTATAAGGGTTGATAAGGCTGAAGCGCGTTAAAAAGTATGAACCAATTGCTTGGCTTGTCATCGGGGTTATGCATGATGGGAGCATTTTGTGTGACAAAAATGAAGCATGGCCAAACTATATGATTTTGTAGGGATAAGCTTTCTTTTGCTATGTTATTTTGATAAGACATAATTTCTTGGTTATCATGCTTGAAGTATTACTATTTTTATGTCAATATTAAACTTCTATCTTGAATATTTTTAATCTGAACATTCATGCCACAATAAAGAGAATTACATTGAAAATTATGTTGGGGAGCATTCCACATCAAAAATTCTATTTTTATCATTTACCTACTCGAGGACGAGCTGGAATTAAGCTTGGGGATGCTTGATACGTCTCCAACGTATCTATAATTTTGATTCTTCCATGCTATTATATTATCTGTTTTAGATGTTTAATAGGATTTAATATACCTTTTTATATTATTTTTGGGACTAACCTATTAACCGAAAGCCCAGTGCAAATTGCCGTTTTTTTGCCTATTTCAGTGTTTCGCGAAAAAGGAATATCAAACGGAATCCAAACGGAATGAAACCTTCGCGAGGATCGTTTTTGGAACAAACACAATCCAGGAGACTTGGAGTGGACGTCAAGGAAGCAGCGAGGAAGCCATGAGGAAGGAGGGTGCGCCCCAGGGGGGTGGGCGTGCCCCCACCCTTGTGGGCCCCTCGCAGCTCCACCGACCTACTTCTTTCGCCAATATATACTCTTATACCATGAAACCTTTGGGGAGAGCCACGAAACACCTTTTCCACCGCCGCAACCTTCTGTACCCGTGAGATCCCATCTTGGGGCCTTTCCCGACAATCTGCAGGAGGGGGATTCGATCACGGAGGGCTTCTACATCAACACCATAGCCTCTCCGTTGATGTGTGAGTAGTTTACCACAGTCCTTCGGGTCCATAGTTATTAGCTAGATGGCTTCTTCTCTCTCTTTGGATCTCAATACAAAGTTATCCTCGATCTTCTTGGAGATCTATTCGATGTAACTCTTGTGCGGTGCGTTTGCTGAGATCCGATGAATTGTGGGTTTATGGACTTGATGATCTATGAATATTATTTGATTCTTCTCTGAATTCTTATATGCATGATTTGATATCTTTGCAAGTCTCTTCGAATTATCGGTTTAGTTTGGCCTACTAGATTGATCTTTCTTGCAATGGGAGAAGTGCTTAGCTTTGGGTTCAATCTTGCGGTGCTCGATCCCAGTGACAGAAAGGGAAACGACACGTATTGTATTATTGCCATCGAGGATAAAAAGATGGGGTTTATATCATATTTCTTGAGTTTATCCCTCTACATCATGTCATCTTACCTAATGCGTTACTCCGTTCTTATGAACTTAATACTCTAGATGCATGCTGGATAGCAGTCGATGTGTGGAGTAATAGTAGTGGATCCAGAATCATTTCGGTCTACTTGTCACGGACGTGATGCCTATATTCATGATCATTGCCTTAGATATCATCATAACTATGCGCTTTTCTATCAATTGCTCGGCAGTAATTTGTTCACCCACTGTAATACATGCTATCTTGAGAGAAGCCACTAGTGAAAGCTATGGCCCCCGGGTCTACTTTACATCATATAAGTTTCCAATCTACAATTCTAGTTTATATTTATTTTGAAATCTTTATTTTCCAATCTGTCGACGTTCTGGGAACGGGGGTCCCCAGACTTGCCTGCCTGCGGCCCACAGCGTGGCTCTTCATGCGGGCCCGTACGGCCCATCTTCACCAACAAGCATTCAAGACCCTCGCCAAGGGACAAGCCTCGCGAGGCGGATGGCATAAGACCTCCTCAGGAGCGGCCTCACCAGGCTGGCTCACGAGGGGCGGAGAGATCAAGGCCAGGCAAACCTCGCGAGGTTCCAATGACGTGAGCCATGACGATCGAGACCAGGCGGGCGCCAGCTTGCACAGTGTCCTTGTTTCCTCTTTAGTGTTAAGGAGGCAAGCGTAGACAAAGAGTACCGAGGCATCAAGCAAAGGTTTCCATATCGGTGCAACGAGACCAAGACCAGCAGGACGGCAGGACAGTGGTCACCATGGAGCCCAAGACGGTGTCACCACTAGAGCCTTTGGCAGGCGAAGACTGCTTTTGTCAGGATAACTTGTACTAGCTTTCCCCTTTCAAATTGGCCATTGTTGGCTCCCTTCCCGCTCAATATTTGGGGAGAGGACCAGGGCCTCTATAAATAGGACTAGCCACCACCATAGCTAGGGGGGATCGACCTCGTCTTGAACCAGAGCCATCTCAGCTTGGACTAGATCCAACCCAATGTCACATCCACCAAGCACAAGAACACCTCTCCTCAGGAGGCTGTTCTTCCCCTTGTATTGTTCATCCTCAGCCCGAGAGGTAATCCACCACACCACACTGGAGTAGGGTATTACACCACAATGGTGGCCCGAACCAGTATAAATCTTGTGTCTCTTGTGTTGCGAGTTCGTTGAGCTAACCTTTGAGATCGTGGCGAGGTTGAGGGCGTGAGTTGGTAAGGGAGAGATCTTCGCATGCACCCCAATGTTCGAACCTTAAGGGTTTTGCCAGAACCCGAAATCTGACAAAATCTATACCACAAAATACCAAAAATATTTATCTTATTATCTTTATCAGATCTCACTTTTGCAAGTGGCCGTGAAGGGATTGACAACCCCTTTATCACGTTGGTTGCAAGGTTCTTATTTGTTTGTGCAGGTACTAGGCGATTTGTGTGTAGTCTCCTACTGGATTGGTACCTTGGTTCTCAAAAACTGAGGGAAATACTTACGCTACATTGCTGCATCACCCTTTCCTCTTCAAGGGAAAACCAACGCATGCTCAAGAGGTAGCAGCCACCATTGTCTTCCCTCTTCTCATATGGGCACTCCGCAACAAAGTGGCTCACATTGCCACAATTATAGCATGTTCTCACACGTTTCTTGCCCTTGGTGCCACTTGAGTTGTTCTTGTTGAAGTTGGGCCTTGAGTTCTTCTTGATCCAAAAATGTCTTGAAGCGAGAGCCATGTGCTCATGATAAGCATATTTTGTATCTTCGGGGTTACTCTCCTCTTCTTCCTCTTCATCCTATTGTTCCACACTAGCCTTGGCCTTCAAATCAAGGTTGGGTTTCTTTACCCATTGAGAGCGCAACACGGCATTGTCGCGGTCTTGTCCAAGATTCTCATAGCAACAAACTCATCCAACACTTCACTTGAGGACGTACGGAAGTCTGGCCTTTGACGGCTGAAGGATGACATGGCCTTATGGTAGGGCATCATGGCCTTGAGAAACTTGCGCTTGATCCAATTGTCATCTGTATCCTTGCTCCCATGATCTTAGAGTGAGACCATGAGAGTGGTCAATCTCTGGTAGAGCTCCCAAGGTTCTTCATCTTCATTCATAGCAAACTCATCGGCTTCATCTTGCACCACTTCATAGTTGGAGCATTGAATGCTTGCGCTTCCCTTGTAAATGGAAACAACATGTTGCCATGCTTCCTTGGCCATGATGAAAGGTCGGAGATGTGCAATATCCAATAACTCTTTTGCTCGCTCCATTGTTCCGGAGAACGGAGTTTTAGTCATCTTTCCCATGAGGCATGGTTCGCAAGTACCAAGTGATTCCAGAAGTCCATCAGAATGGAGTTTCTTCATGCGCTTTACACCAATATGACCTAAACGGCAGTGCCACAAATAAGTTGCACTATCATTATCAACTCTGCATCTTCTGGCTTCAAAACTATGAGCATGTGTATCACTACTAACAAGATTTAGTAAAAATAGACCACTCATCGAAGGTTCATGACCATAAAAGATATTACTCATATAAATAGAACAACCATTATTCTCTGATTTAAATGAATAACCGTCTCGCATGAAACAAGATCCAGATATAATGTTCACGCTCAACGCTGGCACCAAATAACAACTATTTAGGTCTAAAAGTAATCCCGAAGGTAGATGTAGAGGTAGCATGCCGATGGCGATCAAATCGACTTTGGAACCATTTCCCACGTGCATCGTCACCTCATCCTTAGCCAATCTTCGCTTAATCCGTAGCCCCTGTTTTGAGTTGCAAATGTTAGCAACTGAACCAGTATCAAATACCCAGGCACTACTGCGGGCATTAGTAAGGTACACATCAATAACATGTATATCAAATATACCTTTCACTTTGCCATCCTTCTTTTCCGCCAAATACTTGGGGCAGCTCCGCTTCCAGTGACCAGTTCCTTTGCAGTAGAAGCACTCGGTCTCAGGCTTAGGTCCAGACTTGGGTTTCTTCACTTGAGCAGCAACTGGCTTGTTGTTCTTCTTGAAGTTATCCTTCTTCCCTTTACCCTTTTTCTTGAAACTGGTGGTCTTTTGACCATCAACACTTGATGCCCCTTCTTGATTTCTACCTCCGCAGCCTTTAGCATTGCGAAGAACTAAGGAATCGTCTTATCCATCCCTTGCATATTATTGTTCATCATGAAGCTCTTGTAGCTTGGTGGCAATGATTGAAGAACTCTATCAATGACACTATCATCAGGAAGATTAACTCCCGGTTGAGTCAAGTGGTTGTGGTACCCAGACATTCTGAGTATATGTTCACTGACAGAACTATTCTCCTCCATCTTGCAGCTGTAGAACTTATTAGAGACTCCATATCTCTCTATCCGGGCATTTGCTTGAAATATTAACTTCAAGTCCTGGAACATCTCATATGCTCCATGACGTTCAAAACGTCGTTGAAGTCCCAGTTCTAAGCCGTAAAGCATGGCACACTGAACTATCGAGTAGTCATCAGCTTTGCTCTGCCAGGTGTTCACAACATCTGGCGTTGCTCCTGCAGCGGGTTTGTCACCTAGCGGTGCTTCCAGGACGTAATTCTTCTATGAAGCAATGAGGATAATCCTCAAGTTACGGACTCAGTCCGTGTATTTGCTACCATCATCTTTCAACTTAGCTTTCTCTAGGAACGCATTAAAATTTAATGGAACAACATCACGGGCCATCTATCTACAACAACATAGGCATGCAAAATACTATCAGGTACTAAGTTCATGATAAATTAAAGTTCAATTAATCAAATTACTTAAGAACTCCCACTTAGATAGACATCTCTCTAATCATCTAAGTGATCACGTGGTCCATATCAACTAAACCATGTCCGGTCATCATGTGAGATGGAGTAGTTTTCAATGGTGAACATCACTATGTTGATCATATCTACTATATGATTCACGCTCGACCTTTCGGTCTCAGTGTTCCAAGGCCATATCTGCATATGCTAGGCTCGTCAAGTTTAACCCGAGTATTCTGCGTGTGCAAAACTGGCTTACACCCATTGTATGTGAACGTAGAGCTTATCACACCCGATCATCACGTGGTGTCTTGGCACGACGAACTGTAGCGACGGTGCATACTCAGGGAGAACACTTATACCTTGAAATTTAGTGCGAGATCATCTTATAATGCTACCACCGAACTAAGAAAAATAAGATGCATAAAGGATAAACATCACATGCAATCAATATAAGTGATGTGATATGGCCATCATCATCTTCTGCCTTCGATCTCCATCTCCAAAGCATCGTCATCATCACCATCATCACCGGCTTGACACCTTGATCTCATTCGAAGCATCGTTGTCGTCTCGCCAACTATTGCTTCTATGACTATCGCTACCGCTTAGTGATAAAGTAAAGCAATTACATGGCGATTGCATTTCATACAATAAAGCGACAACCATATGGCTCCTGCCAGTTGCCGATAACTGTGTTACAAAACATGATCGTCTCATACAATAAAATTTAGCATCATGTCTTGACCATATCACATCACAACATGCCCTACAAAAACAAGTTAGACGTCCTCTACTTTGTTGTTGCAAGTTTTACGTGGCTGCTACGGGCAGAGCAAGAACCGTTCTTACCTACGCATCAAAGACCACAATGTGGTATAGTGATTGCTTTTTGATCTTTAGAAAGAACCCTGTTCATTGAATCCGATTCAACTAAAGTTGGAGAAACTGACACCCACCAGCCACCTATGTGCGAAGCACGTCGGTAGAACCAGTCTCGCGTAAGCGTACGCGTAATGTCGGTCTGGGCCTCTTCATCCAACAATACCGCTGAATCAGGAATCAACTAGTGACGACAAGCAATATGTATATACCCATGCCCACAACTCCTTTGTGTTCTAGTCATGCATATAACATCTACACATAAACCTGGCTCGGATGCTGTCGGTGTTCTGGGAACGGGGGTCCCCAGGCTTGCCTGCCTGCGGCCTGTGGCGTGGCTCAAGTGGGGGGCCAGCGCGGCCCATCTTCATCGGCTCAAGCTCAAGACCCTCGCGAGGGGCCGAGCCTCGCGGGGCGGATGACAGAAAGCTTCCTCAGAGGCAGCCTCCTCAGGCGGGCTCGCGAGGTGGCAGAGAGATCAAGGCGGGGGTACCTCGCGAGGAGCCCGTGACGCAAGCCATGACGATCGAGACCAGGCGGGCGCCAAGCGGGCGCCAGCCTGTGCAGTGTCCTTGTTTCCCCTTTGGTGCAAAGGGGGCAAGCACAGGCCAAGGCATCGGGCAAAGGTTACCATTCCGGTGCAATGAGACCAAGACCAGGAGAGCGGCAGGATGGAGGTCACCGTGGAGCCCAAGACGGCGTCACCACCAATGCTTTTGGCAGCCGAAGACCACCTTTGGTCAGGATAACTTGTACTAGATGTTCCCCTTCAGAATGGCCAATTGTTGGCACCCTTCCTACTCATTATTTGGGGAGAGGCCCAGGGCCTCTATAAATAGAGCTAGCCACCACAAAGTGAGGGGAGACATCGAGACATCGAGACGGAGAGTGATCGACACACCTAGACATCTAGAGATCTGATAGAGCCCTAGCAGAGAGAGAGAGCGGCGACTGAACTCACCCAAGCAGTTCATCGCACCAGCTCAAGAACACCTCTCGCGAGGCTGTTCTTCCCTTGTACTATTCATCATCAGCCCCTGAGGCAATCCACCACACCACACACTGGAGTAGGGTATTACACCACAAAGGTGGCCGGAACCAGTATAAACCTCATGTCCCTTGTGTTGTTCATTGTTTCCAGCTTAGATCACACGAGGAGATCGGACGTAGATCGGTAGGGGAGAGATCTCCGCGTGCACCCCAGTGTTCGAACCTCAAGGGTCTGCCGGAACCCGAAATCCGACATTTGGCGCGCCAGGTAGGGGTGACCGGAATTCTCCCTCCTGACGACCCGCTCTCCCCCAACATCGCATCCCGCCCTCATGGCGGATAATGCGCCGCCCACTCCAGCAGCGGATGTCGGCACTTGGGGCCAGAGGGCTCCGGGCCTTGGCCCCCACCTTGCGACAGGTGCAGTGGCCGCACAAGTTCAAGCTCGAGATGCCGCTGCGCTACAACGGCGCGACAGACCCGATGATTTTCCTGCTGGCGTACGAGGAGGCCGTCCTCAGAGCCGGGGGCGACGACCGGGTGATGGCCAACTGGTTACCATGGCCCTCATCGGCGTCCCGCGCGTGTGGCTCCTCCACCTGCCGACGGCTTCTGTCACCTCCTGGGAGGAGCTGCGCGACCTCTTCCTCGCCCGTTTCGCCGCACCAGCGCCTCCCGTCGTTGCAGCTCTCCTGGGTGGCTCCCAGGCACCACCCTCGAGCCATCATGTCAAGCTGTTCACCCGCTGGATCAGCACCACCTCCAAGCGCCGAGAAGCCCTCCCAGGTTGGGTGGCGCCCGAGGCCGATCTAACCTTCGACTCGGAGGACCACCCCTTCAACCCCATCGGTTCGGACGCGCTCCCGATGCTGTGCACCCCCACCATCTGCCAAGTGCCGTCACCAGGACCCTCATCGACGGTGGTGCCGGCCTCAACGTGCTCTCGGTGGAGGCCTTCAGCCTCCTCCACGTGCCGCTGGAGCGGCTCCAACCCAGCAGGCCTTTCTCGAGCGTCGGAGCCGGTTCCACCGCCTCCTTGGGACAGATCCGCCTCCCAGTGACCTTCGACACCTACGACAACTTCCGCACGGAGCTGATCGACTTCAACATCGCCCCCATTGGCCTCCCCTACAATGCCATCCTCGGCTATCCGGCCTTGGCTCGGTTCATGGCAGCAACTCACCCGGCGTACAACCTCATGAAGATGCCTGGGAGCAGCGGCGTCCTCACCATGTCAGGAGACAGAAGGGATGCACTGCAGGTGCTCCAGCTTGTTTTCAGGGCGGCCGCGGTGGCACAGCCCACTAGCACCGACGCCCTTGAGCCCAAGGGGGCTGCACTGGCTAAAAAGAAGCAGCTATTCAGCCAAGACAAGGCGGAAACCAAGCAGGTACCAGTCGACGAGTACGGGTCCACTGGTGCCACCTTCACCATAGGGGCCAATCTCGAGCCCGAGCATGAGGAGGCCCTGGTGAGGTTCCTGCGTGCGAACAAGAGGGTGTTCGCGTGGGAACCTGATCAGTTAGCAGGGGTCCCAAGGAAAGTGATTGAGCATCACCTCAATGTGTGCCCCAATGTGCGCCCCGTGAAGCAGAAGGCGAGGCGTCAGTCCACTGAGAAATAGGCTTTCATCGTTCAAGAGACCTGGAAGCTAGAGGCGGCAGGAGTTATCCGCGAGGTCCGCTACCCTGATTGGCTGGCTAATCCGATCGTTGTGCCAAAAAAGGGAGGAAAGGAGCGCATGTGTGTCGACTTCACCAACCTCAACAAGGCCTGCCTGCAGGATCCATTTGCGCTCCCCCGCATTGACCAGATAGTCGACTCCACCACAGAGTGTGACCTATTGTGCTTCCTAGATGCCTTCTCGGGCTATCACCAGATCAAGATGGCGGTAGAAGACGTGGAGAAGACGGCTTTCCTGACCCCGTGTGGAGTGTACTGCTATACGTGCATGCCATTTGGGTTGCGCAACGCAGGCGCGACCTTTCAGCGGCTGATGCACATCGCCTTAGGCCGGCAGCTCAGGAGGAACGCTGAAGCTTACGTCGATGACATTGTGGTGAAGTCTCGTGAGGCAAGAACCCTGATACAGGACCTGGAAGAAACCTTTGCGAGCCTCAACGAAGTGGACCTACGGCTCAACCCGGAGAAGTGCGTGTTTGGAGTCCCCTCGGGCAAGCTCCTGGGTTTCCTCGTGTCCCACAGGGGCATCGAGGCCAACCCGGAGAAGGTTAAGGCAGTCGAATACATGAGCCCGCCAAGGACCCTCAGAGAAATGTAGAAGCTCACCGGGCGTGTAACTGCACTGGGGCGCTTCATCTCCAAGCTGGGGGAACGAGCGCTGCCCTTTTTCAAGCTAATGAAGAAAAAGGGCCCCTTTGAATGGACTGAAGAGGCTGATAAGGCATTCCAAGACCTCAAGAGGTACCTTAGCAGCCCACCAATGATGGTAGCTCCGCGTCCTCGGGAGCCCCTAGTGCTCTACCTTGCGGCCACCCCCTACTCCGCTAGCGCAACCCTGGTGGCGGTCAGGGAGGAGCGCTGTGCCAAGGCCGCATCGACCATCCGAACTGAAGCCAAGCAGAGCTGGGAGGGCCTCGCGAAGGCCGCAACCGCAGCCGGAAAGGAACAGCCGCAGCAGGAGAACGCACCCGGGGCAGGGGAGGCCTCTTCAGGCGACCAAGCGCTGGGGGCTCCGTCGTCTCAAGAGACGCCTCTACCTCTGGAGGACGCAAGCCGCGCCAGCACCCTCAACCTCGTCGAGCATCTCGTGTACTTCGTCAGCATGGTGCTACGGGACGCGAGGGCACGGTATCCCATGCCTCAAAAACTCCTCCTCGCGCTGCTAGTGGCCTCACGCAAGCTACGCTACTACTTCCAAGGCCATCCCATCAAAGTCGTCTCACCATACCCCTTGGAAAGAGTACTCAGGAGCCCCAACTCAGCTGGGAGGGTTGCTGAATGGAACATTGAACTACGGGCATTTCAGCTAGAATTCAGTACGACCAGAGTCATCAAGGGAGCCGCACTTGCGGATTTCGTGGAAGAATGGGCAGAAGCGCCGGGTCTCGAGGCAGGAGAAGACCAATCACTTTCCCCGGGAAGTGAAGCACCGGACGGCTGGGTCATGTACTTCGATGGGGCGTTCTCCCGACACGGTGCGGGAGCTGGTGCAGTGCTCGTATCCCCTACCCAGGACAAACTCTACTACGTCGTACAACTCTGCTTCCAGCACGGAGAAAAGGTCTCCAACAACATAGCGGAGTACGAAGGCCTAATAGCAGGCTTGAAGGCCGCAATGGCCTTAGGGGTAAAGCGCCTCATCATCAAGGGCGATTCGCAACTCCTCGTCAACTTCTCCAACAAGATATACGAGCCAACGCACGAGCACATGGAAGCCTACCTCGCTGAGGTTCGCAAGATGGAGAAACAGTTCTAGGGGCTGGAGTTGCAACACGTGCCCCGCGGCACCAATCAGGAAGCTGATGACATTGCCAAGAGGGCATCTCGGCGGCTGCCTCAGGAGCCTGGCGTCTTCGAGGAGCGGCTCTTCAAACCCTCGGCGGTGCCATCACTGTCGAGCACAGCGCAACCAAGAGAGGAGCTCCCTCAGCCGCCTGCCTCAGGAGCCCCGGTCTGCGGCCCGGCCTCAGGGGCACGCCTGCTCCTGGCGTTAGAGCCTCAGGAAGGGTGTTGGATCCCGGAGCTCAAGAACTACCTGATGCAAGGGACTCTGCCGGAGAGGGAGGAGGAAGCAGAGCGTGTGGCGCGGTAGGCCACAGCTTATTGCATCAGGGATGGAGAGCTCTACAGGAAGCGACCAAATGACGTGTCCCTACATTGCATCTCCCGAGAGCAAGGGAAGGAGCTACTGGCGGACATACACGGCGGAGACTAGGGGCACCACTCGTCATCACGAACCCTCGTCGGCGAGGCGTTCCGTAGTGGATTCTACTGGCCCACGGCGCTCATTGACGCCGTTGAGCTGGTGAAGGCTTGCGAGGCCTACCAGTTTCACGCTAAGTAGATCCATCAGCCTACGGGGGGTCTACAGACTATACCCCTCTCATGGCCGTTCACAGTTTGGGGGCTGCACATTCTGGGCCCGTTTCCTCGGGCGCCAGGGGGCTATCGCTACCTCTACCTCGCTGTGGACAAGTTCACCAAGTGGGCTGAGGTGGAAGCCGTCCGCACAATCCCGGCAGGCTCCGCGGTCAAGTTCATCAAGGGCCTCGTGAGCCAATTTGGGGTGCCCAACCGCATCATCACCGACAACGGTTCGCAATTCACCAGTAATCTCTTCAAAACATACTGTGCTAACCTTGGAACGCAGATATGCTACGCTTTGGTAGCACACCCCCGGAGCAATGGCCAGGCCGAGCGAGCCAACGCGGAGGTCCTGAGGGGCCTCAAAGCCAGGACCTTTAAGAAGAAGCTAGAGGCCTGTGGCAGGGGCTGGTACGGCGAGCTCTAGTACGTGTTGTGGTCAATCCGCACAACTGCGACCAAGCCGACTGGGTAGACCCCGTTCTTCCTCGTCTACGGAGCAGAGGCTGTTCTCCCTCACGAGGTCAGGCGTCGCTCCACACGGGTCCTGGTGTTCGACGAGACGCAGCAGGACGCCATGCGGGGGATGGATCTCGTGCTGGGGGAGGGACGCCGCCGAGAAGCCGCACTGCGAGCGACAAGGTACCAACAGGCGCTGCGACAGTACCACTGCCGCAACATCCGCCCCAGAACTCTTGAGGTAGGGGATCTCGTGCTTAGACGGGTTCTCTCCAGGGAGGGGCTGCACAAGCTCTCTCCCATGTGGGAGGGCCCATTCAAAGTTGTTCATGTCTCCAGGCCTGGCTCCGCACGCTTGGAGACCACGAAGGGGGTACCCATCCAGAACGCGTGGAACATTCAACATCTCCGGAGGTTCTATCCCTGAGCAAGGCCTAGCACCTAGGAAAGGCCCGGTGGCTGTGAAGAAGGCAAATGCCTGTGAAGCTGGCGTGTTTTGGGAAAGGCTCGTTGCCTGTGAAGAAGGCAAATGCCTGTGAAGCTGCCGTGTTTTGGGAAAGGCCCGGTGCCTGTGAAGAAGGCAAATGCCTGTGAAGCTGCCGTGTTTTGGGAAAGGCCCGGTGCCTGTGAAGAAGGCCAATGCCTGTGAAGCTGCCGCATTGCGGGAAAGGACCGGTGCCTGTGAAGAAGGCCAATGCCTCTGAAGCTCGCCGCCCGTGACACTCTCACGTAATAATGAGTGGGGCTGTACATGCCCCGGAGTCTCCGGAGTGCCGCCCTCGGGCCTCGGGGGCTCCCGCCCACGCCCAGTGGCAGCACTTAGCTCCTCGCTGATGAGAAGACGTCGAAGACTAAAATAGGTGCCGGACGCGGCTTTTCCATTTGATTTCTGCAGTTGGCTTGTTTATTCCCGTTTGAAGTTTTATTGAAGCTGTTGACGTTCCTGGCTTGTCACTCTTTATCTTTTTCACTCGCTTGCCTCATTTTCTCTCAAAAAAGTCTCGCGAGGGAGGTTCGCGGGCGCCCTTGCGAGTGTTTTCTGCCCCGATCATTTGGAGCTTTCCTATCCGAGTCCTCTGCGGGAACACCCCTCCCAGTCAGTGCCCCACGGGCATTGCGACACGAGCGCAGGACCTGGGCCGATCGCCCCCACAACCAAGACCAAAAGTTACCCCTCCTACTGATCCCTGCAGGGCACAAAGCGCACGGCGAGGCCACGGCCTCGGGAGGCGAGGACCGCGTCAAGCCCCACCGAGCTAAAATAATTCCCGCACATGGGTGCACGGCGCAGAAACACAGCGCAGAAATAGCGGAAGCAGCGCGATGGTTAACAGCAGTAGTTCTAACACGCCCTCGCAGGGCCCTATACTACCTTCTATTTTTGCGCAGGAAAAGAAGGAAAACAAAATGGGCACGATTCGTCCTGCACCAACCCACAGCGAAGGTTCGAGCTGCTCCTGGGGCTCAGGCGGATCCCTCCTCTCGCTTCGCCGGAGTGTGACGGCGGGCTGACCCGCTACCTTCACCCAGGCGGGCGTGACGGCACGGGGGCTAGTCGCGGCCACCGCTGGAGGAGCTGCTGCCTGAGAGGGAGTCACCGAAGCTGAGGGAACCCCGAGCACTGCCGCCTGTACGCCTGTCGCCGTCTTCATCCTGGTCAGTACCGGGGCTGGGCAGGCGGCCGCGGTCGTCGTCTTCGGGGCAGCACCCAGCATGGCGACCGTCTTCCCCGAACGCCCTCACGTAGAGGGTGGCGTCGCCATCGAACTTGAAATGCAAGGTGCACCACCGGCCCAGGCCGCACGCGCGAGCAAACATTTGCCAGTCGCGGGTCAGGGCCCCATTCCCAGAAACCGAGACCTCCAGCGAAGCCCAGGAGGCCCTGTTGCAGCAGCCGTCTGCCTGGAGCCAGAGGCCGCACCGGGCGCTGGCCGGCAGTTCACCTACGAAGAAACGGGGGAGCTGGAGCCAGGTGCTAGTTGGGTCCGCTGACCACACGACGAACTCCGGCAGCACCTCCGCAGAGCGAAAGCGTGGCCTAGGCTGCGCGCCCCCCATCGGCGGCCAGGCGCTCACCACCGTGCAGGGAACCGCCTCCATGGCCGCGGGAGGCCACTACGGGGACCGTGGAATACTTGCGAGGGCGGGCCTCGGCCGCACTTCGTCAGGGGAGAGTC
Organism: Triticum urartu; assembly: GCF_056163025.1. NCBI lineage: Eukaryota > Viridiplantae > Streptophyta > Magnoliopsida > Poales > Poaceae > Triticum > Triticum urartu. The sequence continues at coordinate 466,524,202 of NC_141876.1, forward strand.
AGGCCCAGCCTGGCGGGCCTTTCCTTTCTCCGCGGCCGAGAATCTCTTTGGAGCCATGGTAACGGCGACTAGCCAAGAAGAAGAAAAGGAGCAGCAAGAAGGGATGGGCTGAAGGGGCTCGCGCAGTCCCATACTTATGGCCGGAGGAGGCCAACCGCCGAGCACCACGATCGCAGGTAATCATGACCGGTTTCTCTACATGCAGGGATTTGTCAAGTCGTGTGGTCACCGAGGCGTCGTGGGGAAGCGCAGACGCCCACGTCCCATCAATCGCCACGGGGCGCCCAAGGCCGCAGGCTATTGGGGCCCGCGGCGCTTCGTGCTTGCCTCTTCGCTTCCCTGCTAGGCCAAGCCCGGGCACGCCTTGGGCCCAGGGGCTACTGTCGGCGTTCTAGGAACAGGGGTCCCCAGACTTGCCTACCTGCGGCGTGGCTCAAGTGGGGGCCCAACGCGGCCCATCTTCATCAGCTCAAGCTCAAGACCCTCGCGAGGGGCCGAGCCTCGCGGGGCGGACGACAGAAAGCTTCCTCAGAGGCAGCCTCCTCGGGCGGGCTCGCAAGGTGGCGGAGAGATCAAGGCGGGGGTACCTCGCAAGGAGCCCGTGATGCAAGCCATGACGATCGAGACCAGGCGGGCGCCAGCTTGTGCACTGTCCTTGTTTCCCCTTTGGTGCAAAGGGGCAAGCACAGGCCAAGGCATCGGGCAAAGGTTACCATTCCGGTGCAACGAGGCCAAGACCAGCAGAGCGGCAGGACGGAGCTCACCGTGGAGCCCAAGACAGTGTCACCTATAGTGACCAGACCTCAAATAGTCTGATCTCTATGCTCCGGTGTCATCCCTGGATCAGTAATGCTGACACCACACAGTACTCGGAGGATTTATAACAGAGTAGCAATCACACACTTATTACATCGAGTGTCTCATAGAGAACTTAATACAATAAGTATGGCTTAAGGCCATCTAATAACGATAACAGCGGAAGGCTTGGAAGTTAAGTGAGTTCATCAACTCCAACGGCATCACTGAGTATAGAACCACGACCTAAAAAATCCTTAATTGTCGTCTGAAAAGTCTGCATCATTAACGTTGCAGCCCGAACGGGTCAGCACATGGAATATGCTGGCAATGTAACACATAGAGAGTAATGGAATGAAACAGCTATACTATATGCATATTTGGCTGGTGGAAAGCTCTATGGTTACAGTTTTGCGTAAAGCCAATTTTTCCCTACTTCAAAGGAATACAATTTATTTATCTATCATGGTAGTTGTTAAACATTGAGAATGGTTGACAGCATTCTCAATCCCAATTAAGCATCATCATTAAACAAAACCCAACAAAATTAATTTAGAGTAACATGTTGAGATTCACATGAAAATCCAGGTACTAGATACTCAATATGTCCATAACTGGGGACACAGCTAATCATGATTAGTTTATTACACTCTGCAGAGGTTTGATCACTTTTCCCCACAAGACTCGATCGCCTTCGTTTGGTTTCTCGCACTACAAGGTGTTTGAGAAGACGGATGACCGAGACATAGTCTTTCAGAAGCGCTAGCACCTTACGATCGGGTAGACCGTACCACCTACATCCCCTACATCTGCTAGTCTACCACTGTAAGAGTTCGCACGACTTAGTCAACTATGCTAGAGCCCATAATAGCTTGTGGCTGCACACGGAAGTTTCTAGCATGAATAATCTCATGATCCCTTTGAGCCTGGGTGGCGGTCCAAAAGAAAACAGGCAAGTCCTGGAATACCCAGGTGCCTCAATCCACCCAGATGTGTGTTTAAGTTGCCACCTTAGATAAACCATTAATTAACCAAACTCACATCTGTCATGGATATCACTCACCCAATCCACGTCTACTAGCATAGCATGGCATAATAAGCAAACATAGAAGTAACTCCCAAAGGTTTGATAATAAACAGGTAATAGGTACTACCTCAACTACTTCCCATCCCACAATTTAATTAGATCCTAATCATGCAATGTGTGAGGATTTATCTAATGCAATAAAACTGGGTAGTAGGAAAGGTATGATCAATGTGTTACTTGCCTTGCTGATGATCCGGAAAACCTAGCGATTCGAAGTAACAAGCGGCGCACTCCGGGTATTCTATCGCAGACAAACAAACAAGCATACAATAAGTACTCATCTAATGCACGGGTAAAACTCAAATAAGAGATCTAACCATAAGGTTCAACTTAAGAACTCCGGTTGGCAAAAAGAATCCAATCGAACGAAGCAACGAAAGTCAAACGGCGAAAGAAAACAACTTCGTTCTACTAATCTGGATCTAGGGCAAATTTTATAGTAGCAAAATCTTGTTTAAGTTGGTTAAATGGATAGAGGGTTTCGAGACGAAACTCCAGGCGCTTGAATTGCCTGATTCCGATAAACGAGCGAAAAGTTATACTAAAACGAAAATCGGATCAGGAATCGCGATCAGAAAAATTGCGGATTTAATCCGAGAAAAAGAAAAACGACGAACGTTCGCTAGAACGAACGAACAGAAGAACGCTCGCTATTTAAATAAACCAGAAAAACCGATCTATTTAAAAAAACTGAATCTAAAAAAAACCGATGGAAAACCGATCGGTTTTCTAAAAAAACCAGGCACGGATTTCGAGGCGGCGGCGAACCTCGGCGAGCGTGTGGGCGGGGCGGCGGCTCCGGCGGGGCGGCGCGTGGGCGGCGGCGAGCGGGGCGGGCGGGGCGGCGGCTCCGGCGGGGCAGGCGGCGGCGGGGTCGGGCGGCGGCGGCGGGGTCGGGCGGCTGGGGCGGCTCGGGGCTGGGCCGGCTTATAAAGCCACCTCGGGCTGGAGTCCTAGCCGAACACGGCCCGTAGGTCGGTTCGTTTTTTTTAACGCGCAGAAGAAAAATAAAAAGAAATACTAAACGGACTCCAAAAATTCCAAAATAAATTTTCACGGGCTTCTAAAATCAAGCCGCACAAGGTGAACATTTACTTGGGACCTAAATGCAATTTTGAAAAACGCACATTTTTCCTAAATTCAAAAAAAAACACTAAAAAACTCCGAAATAAAATCTTATTTGATTTTTATCATTTGATCCTCAATATTTCTTTATTTTGGGAAAGTCATTTTATTCCCTCTCTCATATTTTTGTAATAGAAATAATTGATGATAAAATAAATAAAATCAAATGATCCTATTCTCAAAATTTGAGAAAACTCAAATATGAAAATAATGAAACCCCCAACTCTCTCCGTGGGTCCTTGAGTTGCTTAGGATTTTTAGGATCAACCAAAATGCAAAATAAAATATGATATGCATAGATGATCTAATGTATAATATTCCAAATTGAAAATTTGGGATGTTACAAACTTATCCCCCTTAAGATGAATCTCGCCCTCGAGATTCGGGTTGGCTAGAAAATAGGTGAGGGTGGTCCTTGAGCAAATCTTCCTCTCGTTCCCAGGTGGCTTCATCCTCCGTGTGGTGGCTCCACTGAACCTTGCAAAACTTGATAACCTTGCTACGAGTAACTCGGCTGGCAAACTCGAGAATCTTAACTGGTTTCTCCTCATAGGTCAAATTGTTATCCAACTGAATAGTTTCCAATGGCACTGTGTCTCTCAAAGGTATGTCAGCCATCTCCGCGTGGCACTTCTTTAACTGAGAAACGTGGAACACATCATGAACTCCTGACAATCCTTCGGGCAATTCCAACTTGTAGGCCACTTCTCCCATACGCTCCAAAACTCGATATGGTCCTACAAATCGTGGCGCTAACTTCCCTTTAACTCCAAAACGCTTTGTTACCCGAAGTGGAGATACTCGAAGATAAGCTCTATCTCCGACTTCGTAAACTGTCTCCTTGCATTTAGAATCTGCATAACTTTTCTGCCTGGACTGGGCTATCCTGAGCCTATCGCGAATCAACTTCACCTTCTGTTCAGACTCTTTAATCAAGTCAGGACCAAACAACTGGCGGTCTCCAACTTCGTCCCATGACAACGGTGTCCTGCACCTCCTCCCGTACAAAGCTTCGAAAGGGGCCATCTTCAAACTGGTTTGGTAACTGTTGTTGTAAGAGAACTCTGCATATGGAAAATCGTCGTCCCAACTAGATCCATAATCTAGTGCGCAAGCTCTTAGCATATCCTCCAAAATTTGATTGACTCTCTCAGTCTGTCCATCTGTCTGTTGATGAAAAGTTGTACTGAATTCTAGCCTGGTTCCCAAGGTTTCGTGCAACTGCTTCCAGAACTTTGAGGTAAACTGGGTTCCTCTATCTGATACGATACTCCTTGGAACTCCATGCAAACATACGATCCTGGTCATGTATATCTTTGCCAACTTAGCACTGTTGTAAGTGGTCTTTACCGGGATGAAATGAGCTACTTTCGTCAATCGATCAACTACAACCCAAATTGATTCATAGCCTGAACGGGCCCTGGGTAATCCCGTGATAAAATCCATGCCTAGATTATCCCACTTCCATTCGGGTATCGGCAATGGTTGTAACAATCCTGCTGGCTTCTGATGCTCTGCCTTTACTCTCTGGCATACATCACAAACTGCTACATACTCCGCAATATCCTTCTTCATTCCGGTCCACCAGAAAATATCCTTCAAATCCAAATACATCTTGGTATTTCCTACGTGAATTGAATATGGTGAATCGTGTGCCTCTTGCAAAATCAACTTCCTGATCTCCGGGTCATTGGGCACGTAAACACGGTCTTCAAACCATAGGGTGTCGTGCTCATCCTCACGAAATCCTTTAGCTTTTCCTTTACTAAGTTTCTCCTTTATAGCGGCAATCTCTTTGTCAGTCCTTTGAGCTTCTCTGATTCTATCCATCAAAGTTGACTGAATCTCCAATGCGGCTACATAGCCTCTCGAAACTATTTCCAAACATAGTTCACAAAGATTTTCTGCTAACTCCTTGGGTATTTCTCCCGTCATTAACGTATTGACATGGCTCTTACGGCTTAAGGCGTCAGCTACTACATTAGCCTTTCCAGGATGGTAATGCAATTTCATATCATAATCCTTGATGAGCTCCAACCATCTCCTTTGCCCGAGATTCAACTCCTTCTGTGTGAAAATGTACTTCAAACTCTTATGATCCGTGTACACCTCACAATGGTTTCCAATGAGGAAATGCCTCCATGTTTTCAAAGCATGCACTACGGCTGCTAACTCCAAATCATGCGTGGCATAATTCAACTCATGAGGCTTCAGTTGTCTTGAGGCATATGAAACAACTCTCCCTTCCTGCATAAGCACTGCTCCAAGTCCTCGACGTGAAGCATCGCAATACACCTCATAATCTTTGGTCTGGTATGGCAAAATCAACACTGGTGAGGTAACCAAACATTTCTTCAACTCTTGGAAACTAGCCTCACATTCCTCCGTCCATATGAACTTGGTATCTTTCTTTAACAACTCAGTCATAGGCTTCGCAATCTTTGAGAAATTCTCAATAAATCTCCGGTAGTACCCTGCGAGTCCAAGAAAACTCCGGATCTCCCCAACGGTAGTTGGTGCTTCCCACTTGGTCACGGTATCAACTTTAGTGGGATCAACTGCTATACCTTCTCCAGATATAACATGTCCGAGGAATCCTACTTCCTTCAACCAAAACTCACATTTGCTGAACTTGGCATATAATTGATGTTCTCTGAGCTTTCCAAGTACCAAACGCAAATGTTCCTTATGTTCCTCTTCATTCTTTGAGTAAACCAGGATATCATCAATGAACACCACGACGAACTTATCCAGAAACTCCATAAACACTTTGTTCATCATGTTCATAAAATAGGCAGGTGCGTTAGTCAGACTAAATGACATAACGGTATACTCATAAAGCCCATACCTGGTGGTAAAAGCTGTCTTCGGAATATCTTGTTCTCGAATCTTCAACTGGTGGTATCCTGATCGCAGATCGATCTTGGAAAATACCATAGCTCCTTGCAATCGATCGAACAGATCATTGATCATCGGTAGTGGGTACTTGTTCTTGATCGTTACTTCATTCAATCCTCGATAATCAACAACCATCCTTAACGATCCATCCTTCTTCTCCACTAGAAGTACTGGCGATCCTCAAGGTGAAGAACTTGGGCGAATATATCCCTTATCCAGTAACTCCTTAATCTGCTTCTTAATTTCCACCAAATCCTTTGCTGGCATCCTATATGGTCTCTTTGATATTGGCCCTGTGCCTGGCAATAGCTCAATCAAAAACTCAATATCTCTATCCGGTGGCATGCCTGGCAACTCCTCTGGAAATACTTCAGGGAAATCCCTTACCACTGGTACTTCCTCCTGCACAACTCCTGTTAGGCAATTTACTTGAGTCCTCTTTGGCACATGCCGGGATACATACTTGATCCTTCTCCCTTCTGGGGTGGTAAGCAAAATTGACTTACTAGCACATTCAATATTCCCTTCATACTTTGATAACCAATCCATGCCTAATATCACATCCAATCCTTGTGATTCCAATACTATTAGGTCTGAGGGAAAAACATAGTTACCAATCCTTAATGGTAACCGATCACACCATAGACTAGCCATATATTCTGCTCCAGGCGAGGTTACTAACATGGGTGACCTAAGGGCTTGGGTTGATAGGTTATACTTATCCACAAATCCCCTTGAGATGTATGAATGCAATGCACCAGTGTCAAAAAGAACGAGTGCAGTAAATGACTTAACCAAAAACATACCTATTACTGCATCAGGCTGAGCTTCAACCTCCTCCACACTAACGTGGTTCACCTGTCCCCTGTTGAAAGGGTTCGGCTTCTTCCCAGAACTTCCATTGCCATTTTGGCCTTCAGGACATTCATTGGCATAGTGTCCGGTCTTCTGACACTTAAAGCAAGTGACTTGGCTCAGGTCCTTCTTGGCTGGGGTTGATGGGTTGGTGCAATTCTGGTCGTTGCTTCCGGTTGGGGAACGTAGCAGAAATTCAAAATTTTCCTATGTGTCACCAAGATCTATCTATGGAGAAACCAGCAACGAGGGGAAGGAGAGTGCATCTACATACCCTTGTAGATCGCTATGCGGAAGCGTTCAAGAGAACGGGGTTGAAGGAGTCGTACTCGTCGTGATCCAAATCACCGGAGATCCTAGTGCCGAACGGACGGCACCTCCGCGTTCAACACACGTACAGCCCGGTGATGTCTCCCATGCCTTGATCCAGCAAGGAGAGAGAGAGGTTGAGGAAGACTCCATCCAGCAGCAGCACAATGGCGTGGGGGTGGTGGAGGAGCGTGGTACTCCAGCAGGGCTTCGCCAAGCACCACAAGAGACGAGGAAGGAGAGGGGTAGGGCTGCGCCAAGAAGGAGATTGAATCCGTCTCTCTGGCAGCCCAAAACCTCAAGTATATATAGGGGGAGGGGAGGGGCTGCGCCCCCATCTAGGTTTCCACCCCTAGGGGTGGCGGCCAGCCCTAGATCCCATCTAGGGGGGCGGCCAAGGGGGGGGGGAGAGGGAGGCGCACCACTAGGTGGGCCTTAGGCCCATCTGAGCCTAGGGTTTGCCCCCTTCCACTCTCCCTTGCGCCTTGGGCCTTGGTGGGGGGGCGCACCAGCCCACTTGGGGCTGGTCCCCTCCCACACTTGGCCCATGCAGCCCTCCGGGGCTGGTGGCCCCACTTGGTGGACCCCCGGGACCCTCCCGGTGGTCCCGGTACGTTACCGATAAACACCGAAACTTTTCCGGCGACCAAAACAGGACTTCCCATATATAAATCTTTACCTCCGGACCATTCCGGAACTCCTCGTGACGTCCGGGATTTCATCCGGGACTCCGAACAACATTCGGTAACCACATATATCTATTCCCTATAACCCTAGCGTCATGTATCTGAGTTTCCTATCAATACAATTCTAGCATGGATAATAAACAATTATCATGAACAAGGAAATATAATAACAGCTAATTTATTATTGCCTCTAGGGCATATTTCCAACAGTCTCCCACTTGCACTAGAGTCAATAATCTAGTTCACATCGTCATGTGATTAACACTCACAGGTCACATCGCCATGTGACCAACATCCAAAGAGTTTACTAGTGTCACTAAACTAGTTCACATCATCATGTGATTAAGACTAAATGAGTTCTGGGTTTGATCATGTTTTGCTTGTGAGAGAGGTTTTAGTCAACGGGTCTGCAACATTTAGATCCGTATGTACTTCGCAAATCTCTAGGTCATATTATAAATGCTGCTTCCACGCTCCACTTGGAGCTATTCCAAATGGTTGCTCCACTATACGTATCCGGTTTGCTACTCAGAGTCATTCGGATAGGTGTTAAAGCTTGCATCGATGTAACCCTTTACGCCGAACTCTTTATCACCTCCATAATCGAGCAACATGTCCTTATTACTCCAAGGACAATTTTTGACCGCTATCTAGTGATCCACTCCTGGATCACCTTTGTACCCTCTTGCCAGACATGTGGCAAGGCACACATCAGGTGTGGTACTCAGCATGGCATACCGTATAGAGCCTATGACAAAAGCATAGGGGACGACATTCGTCCTTTCTCTTTCTTCTGCCGTGGTCAAGCTTTAAGTCTTAACTTCATACCTTACAACTCAGGCAAGAACTCCTTCTTTGACTGATCCATCTTGAACACCTTCAAGATCATGTCAAGGTATGTGCTCATTTGAAAGTACCATTAAGCGTTTTGATCTATCCTTATAGATCTTGATGCTCAACATTCAAGTAGCTTAATCCAGGCTTTCCATTGAAAAACACTTTTCAAATAACTCTGCATGCTTTCTAGAAATTCTACATCATCTCCGATCAACAACATGTTAACAACACATACTCATCGGAAATTCTATAGTGCTCCCACTCACTTCTTTGGAAATACAAGTTTCTCATAAACTTTGTATACACCCAAAATCTTTGATCATCTCATCAAATCATACATTCCAACTCCGAGATGCTTACTCCAGTCCTTAGAAGGATTGCTAGAGCTTTGCATACTTATTAGCATCTTTCAGGATTGACAAAACCTTTCGGTTGTATCACATACAACCTTTCCTCAAGAAAATCATCGAGGAAACAATGTTTTGACATCCTATCTGCAAGATTTCATAAATAATGCAGTAATCGCTAATATAATTCCAACAGACTCTTAGCATCGCTACGAGTGAGAAAGTCTCATCATAGTCAACTCCTTGAACTTGTCGGAAAAAAAATCTTAATGACAAGTCGAGCTTTCTTAATGGTGATACTTACCATCATTGTCCGTCTTCCTTTTAAAATCCATCTGTACTCAATAGCCTTACGACCATCGAGCCGTTCTGCCAAAGTCTACACTTTGTTTTCATACATGGATCCTCTCTCAGATTTTATGGCCTCGAGCCATTTATCGGAATACGGGCCCACCATCGCTTCTCCATAGCTCGTAGGTTCATTGTTGTCTAGCAACATGACTTCCAAGACAGGATTACGTACCACTCTGAAGTAGTACGCATCCTTGTCATCCTATGAGGTTTGGGAGTGACTTGACCCGAAGTCTCATGAACAATATCATAAGCTTCCACTTCAATTAGTGTAGGTGCCACAGGAACAACTCTTTGTGCCCTGCTATACACTAGTTGAAGTGATGGTTCAATAACCTCATCAAGTCTCCACCATTCTCCCACTCAATTCCTTCGAGAGAAACTTTTCCTCAAGAAAGGACCCGATTCTAGAAACAATCCCTTATTGCTTTCGGATCTGAGACAGGAGGTATACCCAACTGTTTTGGGTGTCCTATGAAGATGCATTTATCCGCTTTGGGTTCGAGCTTATCAGCCTGAAACTTTTTCACATAAGCGTCGCAGCCCCAAACTTTTAAGAAATGACAGCTTAGGTTTCTCTAAACCATAGTTCATACGGTGTCATCTCATCGGAATTACGTGGTGCCCTATTTAAAGTAAATGTGGTTGTCTCTAATGCCTAACCCATAAACTATCGTGGTAATTCGATAAGAGACATCATGGTATGCATCATATCCAATAGGGTGCAGTTATGATGTTCGGACACACCATCACACTATGGTGTTCCAGGCTGTATTAGTTGTGAAACAATTTCCACAATGTCTTAATTCTGTGCCAAACTCGTAATTCAGATATTCATCTCTATGATCATATCATAGATCTTTTATCCTCTTGTCATGACGATCTTTCAACTTCACCCTGAAATTACTTGAACCTTTCAATAATTCAGACTCATGATTCATCAAGTAAATATACTCAACATCTACTCAAATCATCTGTGAAGTAAGAACATAATGATATCCACTACATGCCTCAGCACTCATTGGACTGCACACATCAAAATGTATTACTTCCAACAAGTTGCTTTCTAGTTCCATTTTACTAAAAACGAGGCTTTCAGTCATCTTGCCCATGTGGTATGATTTGCATGTCTCAAGTGATTCAAAAATCAAGTGAGTCCAAACGGTCCATTTGCATGGAGTTTCTTCATGCATATACACCAATAGACATGGTTTGCATGTCTCAAACTTTTCAAAAACGAGTGAGCCCAAAGATCCATCAACATGGAGCTTCTTCATGCGTTTTATACCGATATGACTTACGTGGCAGTGCCACAAGTAGGTGGTACTATCATTACTATCTTATGAACATGTGTATCACTACGATCGAGATTCAATAAACCATTCATTTTAGGTGCAAGACCATTGAAGGTATTATTCAAATAAACAGAGTAACCATTATTCTCCTTAAATGAATAACCGTATTGCGATAGACATAATCCAATCATGTCTATGCTCAACGCAAACACCAATCTTGATGGTAGAGGGAGCGTACGATATTTGATCAACCATGGAAATACTTCCAACACATATCGTCATCTCACCTTTTAGCTAGTCTCCGTTTATTCCGTAGCTTTTATTTCGAGTTACTAACACTTAGTAACCGAACCGGTATCTAATACCCTGGTGCTACTAGGAGTACTAGTAAAGTACACATTAACACAATGTATATCCAATATACTTCTACCGACCTTGCCAGCCTTCTCATCTACCAAGTATCTAGGGTAATTCTGCTCCAGTGGCTGTTTCCCTTATTACAGAAGCACCCAGTCTCGGGTTTGGGTTCAACCTTGGGTTTCTCCACTAGAGCAGCAGCTGAATTGCCGTTTCATGAAGTATCCCTTCTTGCCATTGCCCTTCTTGAAACTAGTGGTTTCACTAACCATCAACAATTGATGCTCCTTCTTGATTTCTACTTTTGTGGTGTCAAACATCGCGAATATCTCAAGGATCATCATATATGTCCCTGATATATTATAGTTCATCACGAAGCTCTAGCAGCTTGGTGGTAATGACTTCGGAGAAATATCACTATCTCATCTGGAAGATCAACTCCCACTCGATTCAAATGATTGTTGTACTCGGACAATCTGAGCACTAGCTCAACAATTGAGCTTTTCTCCCTTAGTTTGCAGGCTAAGAAAATCGTCGGAGGTCTTATACCTCTTGACGTGGGCACGAGCCTAAAATCCCAATTTCAGCCCTCGAAACATCTCATATGTTTCGCGACATTTCAAAACGTCTTCGGTGCCTCAATTCTAAACCGTTTAACTGAACTATCACATAGTTATCAAAATGTGTATGTCAGATGTTCGCAACATCCACAGACGACGTTCGAGGTTCAGCACACTGAGCGGTGCATTAAGGACATAAGCCTTTCTATGAAGCAATGAGGACAATCCTCAGTTTACGGACCTAGTCCGCATAATTGCTACTATCAACTTTCAACTAAATTTTCTCTAGGAACATATCTAAACAGTAGAACTGAAGCGCGAGCTACGACATAATTTGCGAAGACCTTTTGACTATGTTCAGGATAATTAAGTTCATCTTATGAACTCCCACTCAGATAGACATCCCTCTAGTCATCTAAGTGATTACATGATCCGAGTCAACTAGGCCGTGTCCGATCATCACGTGAGACGGACTAGTCAACATCGGTGAACATCTTCATGTTGATCGTATCTTCTATACGACTCATGTTCGACCTTTCGGTCTTCTGTGTTCCGAGGCCATGTCTGTACATGCTAGGCTTGTCAAGTAAACCTAAGTGTTTGCATGTGTAAATCTGTCTTACACCCGTTGTATGTGAACGTTAGAATCTATCACACCCGATCATCACGTGGTGCTTCGAAACAACGAACTGTCGCAACGGTGCACAGTTAGGGGGAACACTTTCTTGAAATTATTATGAGGGATCATCTTATTTACTACCGTCGTTCTAAGTAAACAAGATGCAATAACATGATAAACATCACATGCAATCAAATAATAGTGACATGATATGGCCAATATCATATAGCTCCTTTGATCTCCATCTTGGAGCTCCATGATCATCTTGTCACCGGCATGACACCATGATCTCCATCATCATGATCTCCATCATCGTGTCTCCATGAAGTTGCTCGCCAACTATTACTTCTACTACTATGGCTACCGGTTAGCAATAAAGTAAAGTAATTACATGGCGTTGTTCAATGACACGCAGGTCATACAATTAATAAAGACAACTCCTATGGCTCTTGCCGGTTGTCATACTCATCGACATGCAAGTCGTGATTCCTATTACAAGAACATGATCAATCTCATACATCACATATCATTCATCACATTCTTCTTGGCCATATCACATCACATAGCATACCCTGCAAAAACAAGTTAGACGTCCTCTAATTGTTGTTTGCATGTTTTACGTGGCTGCTATGGGTTTCTAGCAAGAACGTTTCTTACCTACGCAAAAACCACAACGTGATATGCCAATTGCTATTTACCCTTCATAAGGACCCTTTTCATCGAATCCGATCCGACTAAAGTGGGAGAGACAGACATCCGCTAGCCACCTTATGCAACTAGTGCATGTCAGTCGGTGGAACCGGTCTCACGTAAGTGTACGTGTAAGGTTGGTCCGGGCCGCTTCATCCCATGATGCCGTCGAAACAAGATTGGACTAGTAACGGTAAGCATATTGAACAAAATCAATGCCCACAACTACTTTGTGTTCTACTTGTGCATAGAATCTACGCAATAGACCTAGCTCATGATGCCACTGTTGGGGAACGTAGCAGAAATTCAAAATTTTCCTACGTGTCACCAAGATCTATCTATGGAGAAACCAGCAACGAGGGGAAGGAGAGTGCATCTACATACCCTTGTAGATCGCTATGCGGAAGCATTCAAGAGAACGGGGTTGAAGGAGTCGTACTCGTCGTGATCCAAATCACCGGAGATCCTAGTGCCGAACGGACGGCCCCTCCGCGTTCAACACGCGTACAGCCCGGTGACGTCTCCCATGCCTTGATCCAGCAAGGAGAGAGGGAGAGGTTGAGGAAGACTCCATCCAGCAGGAGCACAATGGCGTGGTGGTGGTGGAGGAGCGTGGTACTCCAGCAGGGCTTCGCCAAGCACCGCAAGAGACGAGGAAGGAGAGGGGTAGGGCTGCGCCAAGAAGGAGATTGAATCCGTCTCTCTGGCAGCCCAAAACCTCAAGTATATATAGGGGGAGGGGAGGGGCTGCGCCCCCATCTAGGTTTCCACCCCTAGGGGTGGCGGCCAGCCCTAGATCCCATCTAGGGGGGCGGCCAAGGGGGGGGAGAGGGAGGCGCACCACTTGGTGGGCCTTAGGCCCATCTGAGCCTAGGGTTTGCCCCCTTCCACTCTCCCTTGCGCCTTGGGCCTTGGTGGGGGGGGCGCACCAGCCCACCTGGGGCTGGTACCCTCCCACACTTGGCCCATGCAGCCCTCCGGGGCTGGTGGCCCCACTTGGTGGACCCCCGGGACCCTCCCGGTGGTCCCGGTACGTTACCGATAAACACCGAAACTTTTCCAGCGACCAAAACAGGACTTCCCATATATAAATCTTTACCTCCGGACCATTCCAGAACTCCTAGTGACGTCCGGGATCTCATCCGGGACTCCGAACAACATTCGGTAACCACGTATATCTATTCCCTATAACCCTAGCGTCATCGAACCTTAAGTGTGTAGACCCTACGGGTTCAGGAACCATGCAGACATGACCAAGACGTTCTCCGGTCAATAACCAACAGCGGGATCTGGATACCCATGTTGGTTCCTACATGTTCCACGATGATCTCATCGGATGAACCACGATGTCGAGGATTCGATCAATCCCGTATACAATTCCCTTTGTCTACGGTATTGTACTTGCCCGAGATTCGATCGTCGGTATCCCGATACCTTGTTCAATCTCGTTACTGGCAAGTCTCTTTACTCGTTCCGTAACACATCATCCCGTGATCAACTCCTTGATCACATTGTGCACATTATGATGATGTCCTACCGAGTGGGCCCAGAGATACCTCTCCGTTTACACGGAGTGACAAATCCCAGTCTCGATTCGTGCCAACCCAACAGACACTTTCGGAGATACCTGTAGTGTACCTTTATAGCCACCCAGTTACGTTGTGATGTTTAGCACACCCAAAGTATTCCTACGGTATCCGGGAGTTGCACAATCTCATGGTCTAAGGAAATGATACTTGACATTAGAAAAAGCTTTAGCATACGAACTACACGATCTTTGTGCTAGGCTTAGGATTGGGTCTTGTCCATCACATCATTCTCCTAATGATGTGATCCCGTTATCAATGACATCCAATGTCCATGGTCAGGAAACCGTAACCATCTATTGATCAACGAGCTAGTCAACTAGAGGCTTACTAGGGACATGGTGTTGTCTATGTATCCACACATGTATCTGAGTTTCCTATCAATACAATTCTAGCATGGATAATAAACAATTATCATGAACAAGGAAATATAATAACAACTAATTTATTATTGCCTCTAGGGCATATTTCCAACACTTCCTCCATTGCCATTACCATTCTTGGTGCCATTGTGATTGTGCAAGCTACCTCCACCATGGGTATGCTGAAAATGTCCTCCCGGTCTAGGGGTAAAACGTGGCTTCTACTGAGCTCCTGAATTGTACTTTCCTTGTCCATACTTCCTCTTGCGATTCTCAATTTGCTACTGCTTCCCTTCAATCATAAGAGCACGATCTACCAACTCCCGGTAGTTGTTGAAGGTGGCTACCATCAACTGCATGCTCAACTCATCATTCAGTCCTTCCAGAAACTTCTCCTGCTTAGCTGCATCCGTAGCGACGTCATCTGGTGCATAATGTGCTAACTTACTAAAGTCCTCCACATACTGGCCAACTGTCCATCCTCCTTGGCGCAAGTTGCGAAACTCATGCTTCTTCATGGCCATAGCTCCTGCTGAAACATGGGCAGTACGAAAAGCCTGCTGAAACTGGTCCCATGTGACAGTGTCGACAGGGAAAGTGGCTGTGAAATTCTCCCACCATGATGCTGCGGGTCCTTCAAGCTGATGTGCGGAAAACTTCACCTTCTCCGCATCTGTGCATCCTGTTGTGGTCAACTCCCTAGCTGTCTTGCGGAGCCAATCATCTGCTACTATCGGCTCGGTGCTACTGGAAAACACCGACGGATTCAGCCTAAGAAAACGGGCTAAGTGGCCAACAGGTGGTGGTGGTGGTGGGTTGTTGTTGTTGTTCCCCTGATTCTGATTCTGGACTAGCAACTGCATCAATGTGTTCTGCTGCTGGATCAACTGGGTGAGCTCCGGTGGAAAGGCAAATCCGGGGTCACGTCTCGGAAGAATCTAAGGGGTTTAGAAAAGATGAGATGTAAGAATAGAGGGGGTCTAAAGAGAAAACACTACCCATATGCACATGAGGCAAAAACAAACAATTCACTTCATTCAATCAAACAAGGGCATACAATCGATCTATCTATCGCAAAAGTGCTCGGACTACTATATTTACATGGTGGACTACTACTACTGATGAGGTGGTCTACTAGAAATATTCTTCGGTTGCAGACTCCATGATATCAGCTCCAGCTTCATCAACATAGTCATCATCGATATTATCTAGATCCGAGTCGGTGTCGTCGATGATGATGTAGTCTTTCAGGCTAATCTCCTTGGGTTCTTCGTCTTCCTCCACTAGTGTAGGGCCTCCCATAAATATTCCAATCTTCTTGATCAGGTCGTCATTCTTCTCCACCAATACTTCAATTTCCTCTTCATAATCTTCACGTGTAGCCTTGAGTTCTTCCTCCAGTTCCTTGATTCTAGTCTTAGCCTTCTTCAGATCTATCATGTCGGCACACATCTGGTTCTCCTGTCGTCGAATGTGCTGGTTTAACTCCTGGATAAGAGCTGCGATTGATCTATCCTTCCTGGTGCTGATCATCTCCCAGTGCTCATCTCGGCGCCCACAAATCTGGTAGATAGTATCCTTGAGATCCTTGCGGTAGACTTCTCCAATGCGTCCCATGGCGATGTGAGCTGCCATGCTCTTTCCTAGACTCCAAGTTGGTGCATCAAAAGAAAACTCTATGGGCTCAGTGACTCGCATGAACGTCCTTCCTGGAACTTGAACTTGAATCATCCAGCGCTCTTCTTCAGGTAAAGTGGCATTGTAGGTTCCGGTGAAGCTTGGTACTCCTATATTCAGGTATCTAGTGACTTCCATCAAGTGACGTCCAAAGGGTGTATCTTCATCCGGTTGCGTGAACTTGTTCCTTGCATCCGCCATCCTAAAGAGTAGAAAAGATGAGAAGTCAGAAGAGAAGAGAATGAAAAGTGATCTAGGTCTTTTAGCGTAGTGGTCGTGTCCTATAGTCAGCGTGTGCTCTGATACCATCTCTGTAGCGACCAGACCTCAAACAGTCTGATCTCTGTGCTCCGGTGTCATCCCTGGATCAGCAATGCTGACACCACACAGTACTCGGAGGATTTATAACAGAGTAGCAATCACACACTTATTACATCGAGTGTCTCATAGAGAACTTAATAAAATAAGTATGGCTTAAGGCCATCTAATAACGATAACAGTGGAAGGCTTGGAAGTTAAGTGAGTTCATCAACTCCAACGGCATCACTGAGTATAGAACCACGACCTAAAAAATCCTTAATTGTCGTCTGAAAAGTCTGCATCATTAACGTTGCAGCCCGAACGGGTCAGCACATGGAATATGCTGGCAATGTAACACATAGAGAGTAATGGAATGAAACAGCTATACTATATGCATATTTGGCTGGTGGAAAGCTCTATGGTTACAGTTTTGCGTAAAGCCAATTTTTCCCTACTTCAAAGGAATACAATTTATTTATCTATCATGGTAGTTGTTAAACATTGAGAATGGTTGACAGCATTCTCAATCCCAATTAAGCATCATCATTAAACAAAACCCAACAAAATTAATTTAGAGTAACATGTTGAGATTCACATGAAAATCCAGGTACTAGATACTCAATATGTCCATAACTGGGGACACAGCTAATCATGATTAGTTTATTACACTCTGCAGAGGTTTGCTCACTTTTCCCCACAAGACTCGATCGCCTTCGTTTGGTTTCTCGCACTACAAGGTGTTTGAGAAGACGGATGACCGAGACATAGTCTTTCAGAAGCGCTAGCACCTTACGATCGGGTAGACCGTACCACCTACATCCCCTACATCTGCTAGTCTACCACTGTAAGAGTTCGCACGACTTAGTCAACTATGCTAGAGCCCATAATAGCTTGTGGCTGCACACGGAAGTTTCTAGCATGAATAATCTCATGATCCCTTTGAGCCTGGGTGGCGGTCCAAAAGAAAACAGGCAAGTCCTGGAATACCCAGGTGCCTCAATCCACCCAGATGTGTGTTTAAGTTGCCACCTTAGATAAACCATTAATTAACCAAACTCACATCTGTCATGGATATCACTCACCCAATCCACGTCTACTAGCATAGCATGGCATAATAAGCAAACATAGAAGTAACTCCCAAAGGTTTGATAATAAACAGGTAATAGGTACTACCTCAACTACTTCCCATCCCACAATTTAATTAGATCCTAATCATGCAATGTGTGAGGATTTATCTAATGCAATAAAACTGGGTAGTAGGAAAGGTATGATCAATGTGTTACTTGCCTTGCTGATGATCCGGAAAACCTAGCGATTCGAAGTAACAAGCGGCGCACTCCGGGTATTCTATCGCAGACAAACAAACAAGCATACAATAAGTACTCATCTAATGCACGGGTAAAACTCAAATAAGAGATCTAACCATAAGGTTCAACTTAAGAACTCCGGTTGGCAAAAAGAATCCAATCGAACGAAGCAACGAAAGTCAAACGGCGAAAGAAAACAACTTCGTTCTACTAATCTGGATCTAGGGCAAATTTTATAGTAGCAAAATCTTGTTTAAGTTGGTTAAATGGATAGAGGGTTTCGAGACGAAACTCCAGGCGCTTGAATCGCCTGATTCCGATAAACGAGCGAAAAGTTATACTAAAACGAAAATCGGATCAGGAATCGCGATCAGAAAAATCGCGGATTTAATCCGAGAAAAAGAAAAACGACGAACGTTCGCTAGAACGAACGAACAGAAGAACGCTCGCTATTTAAATAAAC
Source organism: Triticum urartu (assembly GCF_056163025.1). NCBI lineage: Eukaryota > Viridiplantae > Streptophyta > Magnoliopsida > Poales > Poaceae > Triticum > Triticum urartu. The sequence goes on from NC_141876.1 coordinate 466,542,708, forward strand.
CAGAAAAACCGATCTATTTAAAAAAACTGAATCTAAAAAAAACCGATGGAAAACCGATCGGTTTTCTAAAAAAACCAGGCACGGATTTCGAGGCGGCGGCGAACCTCGGCGAGCGTGTGGGCGGGGCGGCGCGTGGGCGGCGGCGAGCGGGGCGGGCGGGGCGGCGGCTCCGGCGGGGCAGGCGGCGGCGGGGTCGGGCGGCGGCGGCGGGGTCGGGCGGCTGGGGCGGCTCGGGGCTGGGCCGGCTTATAAAGCCACCTCGGGCTGGAGTCCTAGCCGAACACGGCCCGTAGGTCGGTTCGTTTTTTTTAACGCGCAGAAGAAAAATAAAAAGAAATACTAAACGGACTCCAAAAATTCCAAAATAAATTTTCACGGGCTTCTAAAATCAAGCCGCACAAGGTGAACATTTACTTGGGACCTAAATGCAATTTTGAAAAACGCACATTTTTCCTAAATTCAAAAAAAAACACTAAAAAACTCCGAAATAAAATCTTATTTGATTTTTATCATTTGATCCTCAATATTTCTTTATTTTGGGAAAGTCATTTTATTCCCTCTCTCATATTTTTGTAATAGAAATAATTGATGATAAAATAAATAAAATCAAATGATCCTATTCTCAAAATTTGAGAAAACTCAAATATGAAAATAATGAAACCCCCAACTCTCTCCGTGGGTCCTTGAGTTGCTTAGGATTTTTAGGATCAACCAAAATGCAAAATAAAATATGATATGCATAGATGATCTAATGTATAATAT